>NC_135540.1:140876461-141476461 GCF_045843805.1 Urocitellus parryii | reverse complement strand
CACCACTTGCTAGAGCGACGAATAGAGCAGATTGGGTGCTGTCAGTAAAATGTGGGGTTTTTTCTGTGTGTTTTTCCATCACTTTTTGTTATATGGAAACAGAAGATGAGGTTGGGACACATGACGATTGATAAAAGCAGATGATATTTTATGGATATCAGAGAGGCCCAATGGCATCTCCCAGGAACCTTCCTGCTGCACAGAGATGGATGTGTGGGCCCATGAACGAGGGGGAGTCTGGGGTTCCCAGCGGCCGCCCGCACTGCGCCTCCTCCCCGTCACCCTCTCTCACCTCCCCAGCGGTGTGGGGCAGGCTAGCTCTCCTGACCAGCAGGTGTTCCTCCCTGCTCTGGGGTGTACCCGCTCACGTGCCCTCGCTTGGCACAGTCATGGGGATAGAAGCCAGGACTTGTTGGCTCATCAAAAGATACACACAGGTGAGTGCCCAGACCAGGAGGTAAGTGCATGCCGTCCCCTACTGGGGCCTCTCTGCCACTGCACTGTCCACAAAGACCCAGGGCAGGGACAGGCTCTGTCCCCTGCTCCCTGGGCTCTAGGAAAGGCCCCTGTGCAGACATCAGAGCTCTTCCCGAGGTCTCTGCAACGCCCTGGAGTAGGGCCTGTGCTGAGAGTACAGCAGCATGGGGCCTCGGCTCATGCCGGTGACATAGCACGAAGCCACCAAAACTGTCCTGGAAAAGCAGGGCCATAGGCTGGTGGCCTGAGCTCCCAGGAGTGACTGTGAAGGGGGCGGCGCAGGGGGAGGCTGGGCACGCTTCGAGGGCCATCAGGCTTTCCCGGGAGACCCTCGTCAGTGCTGGGTCTCCCTGCGGGTGTGAAATGCACTCCTGGGTCCCCTGAGAGCAAAGCGAGGGCCCTGCTCACACTCACACCGCCTGGGGCAGAGGAGAGCGCCGGCCAGCCTCCCCTTCCTCCCACCAGCGGCCAGCCCTAGGGGCCCTGCGGCCTCCACTTGGCCAGTGCTGTGGACAGGAGATGGCTCAGGGCAGGAAGCCCCTGCATGGAGCTGGACTGTGGTCACACCCTCTGCTGCTCCTGTGTCCCCTGAGCACCGGCTGAGTGCAGGTCTCATGCTGGGCGATGGGATGTCACCCCACTGCCCCTCCAGCCTCCTGCACAGGATGCTATCTGCTCCCCTGGCCTGGCTGGGACAACAGGTGCTCCTAATGGCTGACCAGAGCTCCCACCTGCAACCCAGGCTGGGAGTGGGATTCCCTCTGGGCCCCGTGAGGAGCCCGACCAGCCCCCTTGTGTTCCTGCCCTGTGAGCACCTGGACTCCATCTATGAAGCCCGCCACAGGTGCCTCAGGCTATGGTGGCCACTCCATGACACCTGGGGGACATCCTGTCCAGACGACCAAGCCTTCACTGGCTGCTGCATTCTTAGATGGTTGTCCCTGGCCCCCATCACTGGTGGCTTCCATGTGACCTCCCAACAAGTGTTATCATACTCAGGTACTGTCCCTCTGTTGCAGTGCTGGGTGACAAGACTCTAGACTCAAGGAGACACATGGCTTCAGACCTACCTGATGGAGTGAGAGGCCACTTCCTCTCTCAGGCTGTTCGTTCATCTAGAGGAGGAGGAGGTCAGCCCCACATACACGCCAGCGACAAAGGCCCTGACTTGGTCCAAGTTCTGCCTGTGAAGCATGCAGCATCCCCTCCCTCCTGGCCCACAGCTCCCTTCTCGCCACTCAAACGGGCCAGTGGGAATCCATGAGGTGTCCCTGGAGTACGCCATGCCGTGCAAACTCTCCTGTCCCCTCCTCGCTGAAGGACACGCAGCACTGAGCCTGGAATAATGCTGGTGTGGCCATGGCTACCTCGGGATCACCCTTCCAGGCCACCAGGTCCCTGCTGGGAGACAGCACACGGGCTTTCTCCCCCAAGACCAAGCCCGACAAAGACCCCCACACCAGCCCTAGCCCACAACTGCAGAGAAAACAGCCAGATGCCAAGGAGAGCACCAGAATGGGACGCGGATTGCAGGGGAGTCCTGGCCTTCCCCCAACCTACAGCAGCCCTGGCCCAGGCCACACATCTCTGAGCTCACGTCCTCATGGATAAAACCCAACAGTTGGACCAGGGCACTGCTTCACCAATGCACTCAAACTAGAATTCCCTAAAAACTGCAGTCCACCCAGCACCTAGGCTCCTGACACTGGGGACGAGGAGGTGAGACCTGGCCCATGCCCTGGACAAGCTCACCACGTGATGAGAGAACAGCAGCACCAGGTACTCCTCATCTAGAAGGACTGGGATTTTGAAATCTGGACATACAGAGGGCTTCTAGGAGCCCAGAAGAAGCAGATACCCCCACCTGAGCTGTTCATCATTGTATCCTGGATCCCTAGCACCTAAGGAAGCAAATGCTCGGGTAACTAGGTGGGTGGAATGTGAGTGGGCAGGTGGGTGATGAATAGGTGGAGAGGTAGGGGGATGGATGGGTGGGTGGGCAAATGAATGAATGAGTGGATAAATGGATGAGTGGGTGGATAGATGGCTGGCTGGCTGGATGGATGGATAAATGGATGGATGAGTGGATGGGTGGATGGATGGATGAGTGGATGGGTGGATAAATGGGAGGATGAGGTGATGGATGGATGGATGGATGGATGGATGGACGGACGGACAAATAGGTGGATGGATGGATGGACAAATGGATAGGTGGATGGACGGGTGGATAAATGGATGAATGGATGGACAAATGGATGGACAAGTGGATGGGTGACTGGATGGGTGAGTCGAGGGGTGGGTGGATGGGTGGGTGGATGGGTGGATAAATGGAGAGCTATTTAGCAAGACAGAGGGATGGCGGTAAGGAGAAACAGGTAAGCCAAAGGCAGAAATGGGGGGGGGGGAGAAAGAGAGCGAGATGGAGAGGGCATAGAACATGCCAGAAGGGGAGCCAGGAGAGGCAGAGAGCCAGCTGGGCTGGGGTGTCTGCATCATCCTGAGGGACAAGATGACAACCCAGGACACCCGTGGACACAGGCTCCATTCTGAGCAGGTCTCTGCTGAGCTGTTTTATGAAGATGTCAGGAAACAGCAGGTGCCCCCTGCCGTGCTCACAGTTACACTGGGTGACGAGACTGAGGGGGCGGGGTGCTGGGCCATCTGCCAACCAGTGGGCAAGGCCTGAAGGGGCGAGGGGGGTGGGTGGTGCTGGCCACGGGGACAGGGTCCGCGGGCTGGTCGGGGCCACGGCTCTTGCTGCAGCCCTAGCCATGTGCTCAGGGTGGGAATCCAGACGCAGCAGTGAACACCTGACCTGGAGCCCAGAGGAGCCCCCGCCCACCCCGGCCAGCACTACCCCCGCCCACAGCAAGGGAAGAGCCGAGCTGGGTGACCCCAGCAGCGGGAGGAGAAGATGCTGTGAGAACTGACACGGATAGAGGGGACCCACCCCAGGGTCAGAGCCGAGGCGCCCAGACTTCCGGGGAGGTGGCTGGAAGCAAACCACAGCTGTGAAGCAGTCACAGCGGGTACAAAAGCAACTGTGGCCAGTGGGCTCTGTCGGTAGCAGAGAGAAGGGCCACCCAGGGGCCTTGGCGGAAAGCCCTCGTCCACCCTCCCACAGGTTGGCCACGTCCCTGTGGATACCTTCCCCTGCTGCCCTGCATCCTGGCCTTCAGGGTCACACCTGGATCACCACTAGGTTCACCCAGCGGTCATCACCTGGCAGAGGGCTGGTTGTCAGGAACTGTGGCCCAGCCATGCTGCCCTTGTGTCCCTGTGACAGGGCTTGGGCACGTCACTCAACATGAAGGTGGGAATTGCTGAGTGTGGCATTGGATGCCTACCCAGACCAGCTAGCAGGCATGTAGCCAGTGTCCAGCCACCACACTCCTCTCCTACTGCCACCAACGTGTGACCCTCATTATGGAACGCCCACTGCGGCCACTGCCACCTGGCGACTATAAGAGCACCCCCAGCACAGAGCGCTTCCCTGATGTTGGGGACTGTGTGCCCCCAAAGCCTCCACTGGGTTCCGTCTCCAGGTGCCTGGAACAGAGGGGCACAGCCAGTTCCAGCAGGGCCACAGGATGCCACGCCTGGGCCCCAGCTGGCAGTGCCACTGTCCACGTGCTCCAGACCCGTTTTCTAAATGACACTGGGGCCCAGGGTGGACAGTACCTAAGCAGTTCCAGGGCACTGGCTCTGTGGCGAGAGGGCAGGGGGTGTCTGCAGCACTGTCCCCTGGCCCCCGTGCGTCCTCTGCCTGAACTCCAATCATGATTCTTCCAAGAAAGCCAGCAGGGTTGGAAGGATGCAGAGCCCGAAGGACGGGGCTAGCAGTGGGGGAGACCCTATTCCACGGCGCCCGGGGAGCCGCTCAGGCAGGCCTCTCTTCCTCGAGGCTCTACGCCAGGGGCCACCGGGACCCACCCCACCGCCACTGCTCAGCTCAGTGAGTCACCAGGCAGTTGCAGGAGCCACTCTCACTTCCTCGCGTCACAGCCGTGGTGGCCCCTGCCTGCTCATTTCCCGCGATTCACAAAAAGCCGTCCTTTTGAACAGCATGGTGTGCGGGGGTTAATCGCAAGTCTATTAGCGCACTCGCTGTAATAATGAATCGAAATTTACATCGTGTGTAATCTCATTAATTGTGCGATCATATCGGGTTTGACAGTTTTAATGCATTACTAAGGGAAAACAGTCTAATACATGACATTAAAGATCTTATCGAGGTTAATTTGCCCTAAAATGTAGTTACTGCAGAATTTCTCATTTCCATCTGAGATAGTGTGGCTTAGGCACGTGGTGCTTGACTGTGGCAGACACCATCTACGCCACCACAGCCTGGGAACCATCCTGCCCGCCCCTCAGGGGACGTTTTCAGCTCTGCCACTCGGGTGCCACTGGTCTTGGGCACACCCCTTCACTTCCCTTCCCTCGGGCTCTCGTCTGCACACTCCACGGGGGACTGTCTCCCATGGGACCGCCACGCTCACAGGAGGCCCAGCAGGATGCCTGGCGCACAGTGGGTGCTGTTTTTATCATTCACTGTAATGATCTCAATATCTGGCACCAGGAGTAGAACATGGAGAGTCTACCACAAACAGCCCCAGGTGACCAAGACCACCTCTGGAGAAACAGATGGTCAACATTGCCAGGACAAATCAAATCCAAGGACAGAGAAGGACTGGGACAGGCGCCCAGCCTCAGACAGGTGCCCCTGAGCAGTCCAAGCACAGGGCCTGAGGGGCTGCCCAGACAGCTTCCCTAGGGGCAAAGGCCTTGTCCTAACTCAGGTTCATCCAAAACACTCGCCCAGCACCCCGGGGGCTGGGTCAGAGCTGTCCTCAGGCACGGAGCCCCTGAATGACCACTGCTGATACATATTCCTACAGAGAAGACCTTCGCTCAATCAACCAATGTTTTCTTCTAAGTATGTGTTGGCTCTGTGTTGGGTGACAAAGGTCCCAAGGCCCTTCTAACAGCGCCCACAATTCCAAGGGAAGAGAAAAGCTAGGCCGTGCTGTCCTGCTGTCACATCTAACCCAGGCTCTCTGTGCCTAATGTTGGTTTGACATGCTCCCCAAACTCACAGGACTTCAAGCCATCATAACGCAGTTTGATGATCATTATGATGGACAGGCCAGAAGCCCAGGAGCGGGAGCCAGTGCTGCCTGAGGTCTGGGGAGATAAACGCTCCACCAACAGCAGAACACGCTCTCTTCTGAGTGCACATTAAACACTCTATGGGAAGATCTCACGGTCTGGAAAAATACGAAAGGATGAAAAACAATACGCTAGCTGATCATAATGGAACTAAATTAAGAAATAACAACAGAAAGAAGTCTCGGAAAATCTCAAATACTTGAAAATAAACAACAGATTTCCAAATAACCTATGGATCCAAGAAGAAATCACAAGAGACATTAGAAAGTATCTTGAACTGAATGAGAAACGTGGCATCACAATGCATGGGCGGAGCTAAAGCAGAGCCAAGAGGGACATCCGTAGCCTTAAGTGGACTGAGATAGCAAACCAGAAGTTGGTTCTTGGAGAAAACCAACAGAAATGATGACCTTTAGTTAGACTGACCGTGAAGCAGGAGGAGCTGGCCCGAGTCAGGATGGCAGAGGGGGAGAGAGCATGCTCACAGAGGGACCAACCAGTGACACCCAGAGTCAGGAGAGGGCAGGACAGGGAGATGTCCAGAAACCCAAGCAAGGGAGTGGGGAGAGTGGTGTTGGGAACGCTAGCAGCTAGATGGGCATCCTGGAAGACCTGTGGGCTCATCCATGTGCGTGGGCCCCATTCCAAGAGCATGAAGCCATCACTTGAAGGTCTAAGCAGATAAGAGACACCACGGTCATGGGGTTTAGGGTCACTGTGTCTCACAGGTGGGAATCTGAGGCATGGCCGCTGCATGGCTAGAGATAAGACCCGGCTGTACCCGTTGACCACCCTGGACAGAGAGCTCAGAGGGAGACCAGGAGACCCCAGCGCCTGCTCCTCTCTGAGGGCTGTCACCCACTTGCAAATGGACACAGTGTCAACCAAGCTCCCGAGGCCCTTCCAACAATTCCAAGGGAAGGAAGAAGCTATATCCGCAGCCGTCTTGATGTCCCCTCTAACCCCTACGGCTGGGGCCTACCGTTGGTCCTACACACAGCCACCTTGACCTGTCTGATTCCACAGCCACGTGACGTCTTAAGGCTGCGCAACAGACACCGAGAAGAAACAGACACCACAGCTCAGCTCTCGGGAGGACGCTCCCCAGCTCCATAGTCTTGCTTTGAATATCAGCTCCCAGCGCAGTAAGAGTGACATTTTTATCACGAAATAAAATTCCCGCCCATCCATCCCCATCCAACCTACCCCAATTCCAGGAAGGGAGCCCACAGCAGACACCCCTTCTGCTGGCCAGCAAGAAGTGGGAGGACAGGCCAGGCCCCCAGTCTTACTGGTTCAGGACCACCATGCCATCCGCCCCCCACAGTGCCAGTGAGTGGGGTCTGAGTGGCCCCGAGCTGGAAGGCTCAAGGTTCCCCAACGCCTCCTCCGCTTCCCTTTCCCCTGGTGGAGAGTCCTGATGCCATGTGTCGTCTGTGAGGACAAACAGTGAGTCAGCCTGTGGGGGAGTCAGGGTGAGATTCAGTCGGGGCTTTTATTAGCGTCTCCATTCAGGCCTCGTTTCCGAAACCACCCACTCCCTTTTCCCCTCCTTACGGAGCTTCCTCCTGCTCCACGCGGGCAGGTTCAGCAGACCACAGAGTCACCTTCCTACCCCCGCCCTCTGCCTCGCTCCGCCCACCATAGGGCAGGGACCCCCCAAACTGCGCTCCTCTCCTGGTGCAAGGAAAGAATGATGGCACCCCTCCTCTCACCTTGCTACCCCCCGCCCCCAAGGGAGGGGTGCCACCATCTGGTGGGCCTGTTCTGAGGGCCCAGGTGACCGTGACAAAAGGGTACACAAACTCTGCCCCTCTCTGGCCCCCTCTCTTCCTGGTGGCAGCAGCAGTAAAGGCCTGGGGGTACTGGTGGGCTGTCTGGTTTCCTCACTTCTGGAAGGTCCCATGGGTCATCTGGGCCTGGCCTCCTGCAGAGCCATGGCCCTCTGCATCTAGCTGGCTGCTCAGCTTCTGCCAAGGAGGTTTGTGGCTCGGACTCTGTAGGAGGGAGCTCCCTGAGACCCAGATCCCAGTGCAGGGGACAGGGTGGAGCAAGAGACCTTTTCCAGATTGTTCATTAAGTCCAAATGGCTGTGGATGGGTAGCTCTGTCTACCTGTACGGGCAGGCAGGGCAGGGGGCAGCGGGGCCCGCAGCCAAACTACACCCCCCGGGCCTCCATGTCTGTCCTCACGCGGCCCTGGGGAGAGCCTTTCATGGGGGACTGGTCTGCACCAGGCCCTGCAAGCTCACAAATCCTCCACCCACCTGCCCAGAGGCCTCAGAGCCCAGGAGCACGAGGACAGCTGCCGTCACACAGGAAGGACCACTCAGGGTCCCGCACTGCCACTTCCCAGCTGCAGGGCCCTGGCCAGTGCCTGCACCTGGAGCTCGGGCCCTGCTAAGAGCAGGTGCTGGGACTGGCTTCCTGCATGGCGGGCGGCACTGCTCTGAGAGCTTCCTCCATGCTGGGTCAACTCACCCTCCCAAACCTAGAGGCAGGACCTGCCTGCCCAGCACAGTGCTCCTCCTGTCCTCCTCCAGAGGGGGAAACTGAGGTGGGCAGGTGAAATGTGTCCAGTGTCACCCAGGTAGGAAGCAGCCGCCATGAGCTTCAGCTTTGGGCTGCACCTTGGCAGAGGAGCCGGGAGCCAGCAGGGACTCACTCAGGACACCCTTCACGTGCTGGACACAGGATCATGGGCAGCACAGACACGAGTCCCTCCAAGGCCAGGCCATGGGCCCACCTACCACACACCTGAGAGGGGTCAGCCGGCCTGCAGACAGCACAGCAGGCGGGACTGGTGCCCTGCTAATGCCCTCTGCAAGGCCTGGAGAGCCCAGGCACAGCCCACACAGTTGGGGTGGGTGACTGTGACTTGGTCCCTCCCTACTATCCCCGTCACAGACCTGGCTGCAGCCGCCACCTCACAGCCCTGGGTTCTGGGCCCCCCATGGGCTGCTCATCCAGTAGAGACCTTGGCTGGCACCCAGGGAAGTGGACCCCCACCTTCAAGGTAAATGCCTCTTCCCTCGCCATGGCAACCGTGATTTACAACAGATACCCAATTAGTGCCATCCCCCTGCCCACAGCTCTGAGGGTTAATAACCCTTATAATTACAGCAGCCAATTACCCCCCTCGCCATTCTTGAAGGCAGATGATTTTCTAAGAAACTTTATAGGGGACACTTCATTACCCCAGCTTCAGGATCCTGCAGGAGGGGGTCAGAGTCTGGACTGCCTCCCTCCTGGGCTAGCTCAGGAGTGCAGAGCAGGTGGCCTGGGTCCCCACCAGGGGCACCTCCACTCCCCCTTTAGGCCACCCTCACAGAGGGCAACGGGACCTATCTGGACACATCTGTGAGACGGCCCCCAGGGGCCCTTCCAGGCTCCAGGCTCACTGAGAGGAACGGACCCGGCACACCTCCCCTGGGGCTCTCCCGGGGCTGGCTACAGACCCCGCAGGCCCAGACACAAAGTGAGGCCCAGGCCTGGCAAGTCATTTCAAAAGCAAGATGGCGGCAGCAACAAGGAACCCACACAGGCCCTTTTGAGCATAGGCCCTGGTGAGGCCCAGGCAGCGGCCCAGGGAGTGGGCACTGAACACACCCAAGCAGCCCCCAGAGGCAGGGCCGTCACCTTGCACAGCAAGCTTGGGCACTATCCTTTGGCCACGGGCCTCTTGGCCTTGTCCACCCCAGCCCAAGGAAGTTCTGTGGAATCATCGCCTTCAACCCAATTAGGGATGCTCAGATGGGACCACCGGACCAAGGCCCCTCAGAGGGTGACCAAGGCTCCTTTCTACCTCCACATCACAGCCACCGGCCCCGAGAGCTCTGGCCCCTCACCCCCAGCGCTGTCCTCCGGGTGCTCTGACCACCCACAGACAGGCCTTCCAGCCCCCTTGGAGGGCGCCTTCTCCACTCGGCCCTGGGAGGAAGAGGTGGCACTTCTGGCCAAGGTGGGGAGGGGTCCCTGAGTAGCAGATGTGACCCTTCACCCAGCTGGAGCCTCGTGTGTGACAAGAGAGGACCCCCTGCCTGGATCCAGAGCCCCACCTGGACACCTCTGAAGCAGGAACAGCAGTGTCCCCACTCAGTGTGGGCAGGGTCAGCCCCACCTGCTGCGTCCAGGCCCCCAGGGAGGCTCCAGCTCTGGGCTCCAGCAGTTCACGTGCTCGTCCAGGACCCCAACATGGACTTCGCATCAGGCCCACTGGGTCCCAGTGCCCCAGGGGAGCAATGTCTGGCCCTGCAGGATGTCCAGAGCCCGGTCCGCTGCCTCCAGGACTGTCCTCAGTAGCTGTCAAGGACCAGCGGCCTGTGCGAGTGGACCCACAAAACGTCCACCCTATTCTTGAGATCCTCACACCACCCCTGCGAGGACAGCCTCCACCATCAGTCCCACCTCACGGTGGAGAGAACCAGGGCTCTGGGAGGCAGAGGGAAGTCCCCCAGGCCGTGGGGTGTGTAGGGCAGGGTCCCAGCACCCCTCCCCTGCTGGCGTGCTATGCCCATCTCCTGGGGCCAGCGATGTCCAGCCTGGGGCAGGAAGATGCAGGAGCCAGCGAAGCCGCAGGCCACTGGTGCTAAGACGCTCTCAGAGGCCCTCACGGGTCACAGTCAGGTTCAGGGTCAGACCCCTGCCTGGCCACTCTCCTTGGACACGTCACTGAACTGCTCTGAGTTTGTTTTCTTTCTTAAAAGTGATGCAGAATAGCCAAAAGGTTGACGCCACCTGAACGGCCTCCTGTGGATAAATGGGGACACACACCCTGGTCCCTCCATGGCTCCCGCTGATGGGACATCTTCTCCTGCCTCTGGCTCCAGGTGGGCCTGAGCCGGGCTGGGGGATTTGCAGAACAGTGTCCTGTCAGAAGAATGGTGTCCCAGAGACGCTCCAGAGGACACCCACGGGGGGAGACCCGGGGGGCACTCGAGCTCCTCCTCAGGAAGAGGTCAGGTCTGACCAGCCACCTGGGAGGGAGCCCGGCACCTGAGACCCAGGACCCTTTCCAAAGGGGAGCCACGGCTGAGACCGGGCTGCCTCCCCACCCAGATGGGCCTGGCAGGGGCCGCCACCTCCCCACCACCTGGAACCACCCCGTCCTCTGCACGGACGCTGGGCCACTGGCTCACGTCCTGTCACCTGAGATGCAGTGCCCCGCGGTCGGGGGAGCAGGGTCACGTGGGCCTGGGTTCTGCCAGTCCTGGGGCCCCAGGCGGCTCCTCTCCTCTCCAGACCCAGCTCCACATCACCAAGATAGAGGTGAGCACCTGGGAGGTGCTTCTGGGTCCTGAAGACGAGACGCAGCCTGGCAGCCCAGCAGAGGACCAGCATCCCAGGCCCTTGTAAGTGGCAGTTTAGGCGAGAATCCTAAGTGTGACCACCGCTGGCCCTGGCCAGGCTCTTGACCTCCCTGGCCTCAGGGTCCTTGTCTGTGAACGGGGAGAGGTGTTGCAGGAAGTGGCCAGGTGCCTGGCAGCTGCTGGTCCGTGCTCGGCCGCGACTCAGGGCAGCTTCCCTCAGCATCTCCCCGAGACCCCAGCCTTCAGGAAGTCCACGCGTCTCCCAGCCCCAGAATTTGCAAACATGGAAGTGGCCGAGCCGGCTCTTGGCTGTCCCTCCTATGGGTTGAACTATGTCCCCCAAATTCCTACACTGAAGCTCTGACCCCCATGACCTCAGAACGTGGCTTACCTGGAGACAGAGCCTTTACAAGGGACATCAGGTTAAAATGGGTCATTGGGGCAGGCCCAGTATGACTGGCATCCTGACAGAAGGGGGACATTTGGAGACAGACCCCACAGAAAGAAGAGTGTGTGATAACGGTAGAGGAGGGGCTGTGTGTACCGGCCAAGGGGGCACCACGCTGTGGAGGGGCCCAGGGCAGGGTTTCTCTCCACATCAGAAGAGCCACCCTGCCCATACCTCCATCTCAGACCACCAGTCTCCAGAAGTGTTAGAGAGTAAGTTTCCACGGATGCTGCCAATCCCGTGGCACTTTGTCACACAGCCCTAGCTGACTGATGCCATACCCTTTGCCCCCACAGTTTGGTCAAGAGTCCTGCAAATTCTTGGGTCATCTGGCAACTGCCTTGACAATCACCCTGATGCCTCCCCATCCATGGGATGGCCTCCCTGCCCCATGTTCATGGGCCCATGGCTCAAATCCAGGCCACAGCAAATGACAGGTAATCCCAGGGCACCAATCCCCAAGGACACACTCAAGGTGTCAGAGTTGCACACATTCAATCAGATGGAAGTCCCTGGAGTGGGCCCAGGGTGGCCCTGGGCCACCCAGCTGGGGACCCAGAGGCCAGGGCCCACAGGAGGGAGGGACTCAGATTCCAGGGAGGACAGGTGTTTTTGTGAAGCTCCAGACAGGTAGACTAGACCCTCCTGGTGCACAGTGCCTGGGCAGGCCCTGCCTGCAGAGAGGGCCTTCAGAGGTGCTGCCACAGAGACTTCCGTCTTCCTAACAGGCCGCGTGGGCCAGAGGAATTGTAGCAATTCCAGCAGCTGTCTGGTGTCCCGCCACTGGGGATTAATTAAGTGGTTTCCGACTGTGATCGAGACACTGCATAAAATATTTTTAAATTAATTTTTAAAGAATAAATGAGAGCATTAACATTTTATGTGCTCGCTGACGGATGGGGACAAGAGCCGGTGGAGGTGGGGGAAGGAAGTCTATGAGTGAGTACCGGGGTCCAGAGCCTCTCGTTTGGCCCCACCTCCAGCCTGTGGGGTGACTCTGGGCCTCAGTCTCCCCGTCAGCACAGAGGAACCTGGAACTGGTGGCGAGGTCCCTGAGCTCTGTCCAGCCTGGGTCAGAGCCAGCAAGCCCCAAACCAGCAGGGACCCAGCTTCCCAGGGTGCCGAGACAGCTACAGAACACCAGGGACCCCTCCTGACCCCTCAGAGGCAATGGGCAGGTGCACCTGGGCTGGCGGGAAGGGGGTTCCAGCCAGGCCCCCTGTGCAGCCCCAGCATCCTGCGCCCGCGGCTCTGGCCACTCTGGCGGTCGATCGCCAGTGCTGTTGTTTGCTCAATGTTTCTCTGCCACCCACTGCTGTGTGGGACCATCCCTCCCAGCCAGGGCGGTTTGCTATCCACCCCTCGGCCAGCACAGAGCAGGAGTCGCCCAGGCCCACACAAGCCAGCCGATGCAAGGCCCGTGAGCGACCATGTTGACGGCGATGTCCCCCTGGCCCCGCATTCTGGATGCCAGGCCACAGGTCTGTCCTGGAGGCTGCTCCTCCAGGCTGGGGAGGCACAACAGGGACTCTTAGCCACAATTACTTATTAAACTCCCACTGTATGCCCAGCCCTTTGGTTCAGCTCCATAAATCCTCGAAACTGTGCTAGGGTCAGTTATTTAGAACCTGTTCCTCAGAGAGCACCCAGGGCTCAAAGCAGCTCAGGGACAATTTTGAAACCTCACGGAACCTGGACTCAGACCCAGGT
Organism: Urocitellus parryii; assembly: GCF_045843805.1. NCBI lineage: Eukaryota > Metazoa > Chordata > Mammalia > Rodentia > Sciuridae > Urocitellus > Urocitellus parryii. The sequence continues at coordinate 141,463,349 of NC_135540.1, read as the reverse complement.
CCACCAGTCAGTCCTCAGCTCCAGCGGACATGGCCTCGGACTTTCAACCCTAAGCCCAAAACACAAAGTTCCACTGAACTGGGCCCTGGTTCCAGAGCACATCCGGGGCGTGGTCCTCTCCAGCCCGTCCAGGAGGACTCTGGGGGGAAGTGACTTGGCCCTGGAACCGTCCTGGGAAACCAGAGGCCTGCATGCACCTGCTGGCCCTGGTCCTGCACCCTGTGCTGCAGGAAAACCAGGAGACAGGGGTGTCAGGGCAGGAACACGGCGTCGGCATGCTGAGAGGGCACTCGCAGCTCCCCGGGGACCCCACCCACCCGGAAGCCATGTCACCAAACCACCTGCTACATGTGCTGTCAGCTCCCTGCAGGAGCAGTGGCTTCCTGAGACTCCAACAGGGCACTCGAGGGAAGCCAGGAGGGGCTGTGGGAGGACAATGGGCCACCTAGCTGGGGACCCAGAGGCCAGGGCCCACAGGCAGGAGGGACTCAGATTCTGAGGCTGCTGGTCAGCTTCCTTTCATCAGGGACACAAAAGAGGGCCCTGCACACAGCCCTGTGGGAAAGTGCTATTGTCACCCACCCAGGCCACAGAGAGGAGAGCAGACACGCTGGCCAAGCCCCGGCCAGTCTGGCCAGGCTGCCCAGCGGCCACCCTCTGCCTGTGTCCTGTGGCTCCCTGAGATGGAAGAGCAGCTCAGCTCAGGTCCGTCTCAGTCCCACCCCAGCTGAGCTCCTGCACAAGACTCCCCCCTCCTCATGGGACACAGGGCTGAGGCAGGACTTGGTGGGCTCAGAAAGCCAGAAGCAGGGACCCATCCAGCAAGATGGCCACTGCCCCTGAAATGCCCAGCCTCGCAGGTCCAGAAGGACGAGCAGGGAGGAAGGACAAGAGGCAGCCGTGACGGGAAGCCGAGGTGTCCCCGGGAAGGCCCCTCTTGGAGCGGGACGGAGCCTGGAGCAATGTCTCTGTTCCTGTTACAATGCTTCCTCCCCCGAAGTCCCCTCCACTCCCAAGGGAGGCTCCCGTTTCCTTTCCCAGACACGTGGAGACCCATACAGAGATGAAAGGCCAACCTGCCTGGGTTCAGACGAGGAGGACCTACAGATGAGAACTAGGGAGACTGCCCTGGCAAGAACCCTCGGACTTCCAGCATGAACTTGGACCTGGCCTGGCAGCTTCAGGGTGGGCACTGCAGGGTAACAGCTGAAGGGATGCACACACCACTCAGAAAGCCCCCCAGGCCTCCCCCGCCACCTGATCCAGTCTGAAGTCGGGTCCAGCAGGCTGCCTCTCCGTCCGCCTCCCTAGCTCCCTCTCCTCCCTCCCCGCCTCTCCTGGCCTCCAGTCACAGGGCACTGCTCTCCAGAGGCTCCCAGGAAATGCCAACACCCGGTACTTATTGTTCTCTCTGCCAAGAATTCCCGTCCCATCCCCCGGCCCACCCCTGCCCATCCTGCCAGGCCCTCTGATGTCACCTCTTCCACGAGCCTTCCCCGGGGCAGCCAGAAGAGGCCTCTCTTTCACCCAGTCAGACTAGGCCACCGCGGGCCACACGGTGAATGCCTGAAGGCAGGCCCGTGTCCTACTCCTGTGTCCCCAGGGCCTTGTGCACTCTTCAAATCTCTCGCATGTGGCCCTACAAGACTGAGCAGGTCCTTGTCCTACCTGAGCCCAGACTCCTGCATCGGCGAGGGCTCCTGATTACCCATAAGTCAAGGCTTCTCAGAGAGCCTCACCTGTCCTCACATCCACTAATATTCACCGTGCACCTGCTGTGCGTCAGGCCTGGGGACACAGTGACAAGCCACAGCAAGGCCAGTCCCTGCAGAGCAGCCTGACCATGGAGTTTGGGGGTGACGGGGTTGGCAGGGCACCTGGCACTGTGGATGGACTGGAATCTGGGGAGCAGGAGTGAGGATTGGTAAGGGTCAGGTGGAAGGAAGGTCCAGGCAAGGGACCAGCACAGAGAGAGCAGGCTGAGGAAACAGGACCCAGGTTGGGGGCCTGCAGCAGGAGGGAGCAGGAAGCAGGGTGCACCCGGGGCCTCTGAGGCCCGGGAGATCCTCACTCGGGCCCACGCTGGCTCAGATCTGTACTGAGACGGCTTGGTCTGCCCCAGTGGGCTCCAAGGGGATCTTGGTCAGTCCCAGAGGCCAGGGGCCACAGAAGGTCCTGGAGCTGTGCAGAGCTGGGCAGCTCTGGTCTGGGGAAGCTGCACGAGGGCCAGAGGTGGAGGAGGGAGGTGAGGGGTAATCCCGCCATCCCCTGAATTCAGAGGGAGGCTCTGAGTAGGCTGCTGTGAGGTCCCCGAGGGACAAGCAGCTTCCTGGGCCCCTCCCCCAGCCAGCAGCGAGAGGAGACACATCTTGACAGCAGCACTGAGCACAGAGAGAACTCATGTCCAGGCCTGTGTCTCCAGGGGCTTCCTCATTGCTTCCAGATGGCTGGAGACCACCAGCCGGCAGCCTGGGGTGGGGGGCCTGGGCTCGTGCGGAACTAGGAGGCAAGGGCAGAGGCCTGGCCAGGCCTGGGGGCTGAGTGGGGCCCTCCCTGGGCCTCAGTCTCCCTCTGGAAACTCAGAAGCTACACCAGGTCTCCCAGTAAGACCTACTATGTGCAGCCCTGAGCACTCTGAGGGGCTGCTGCCCAGTCACCCTCAAGGAGGGTCCCAGAGCCCCCACAAGAGAGCCCAGGAGGACCCGGGCTGGAGCTTCAGCCCCCACATCATGAAACCCTGGACACCCAGGCAACGTGCTGGGTCACTGGAGCAGCCCTCAGGCCAGCAGTGGCCACAGCAGGCCTCCTTTGCTCTCAGATGAAAGAACAGAGAAGGAACAGGATGGATAGCACCCGGGCAGAGAGACCAACACCCAATTCCAGAGGCAGGTGTGAGCGCCAGGGTCTGACCCTGCTGCTCCTTCAAACCCAAAGCAACAGAGCCGAGGTGGGGTGGGGTGGGGCGGAGGAGGCCGCCCTCCTGCTGCCAGCCTCAGCTGTCTCGCCCCCTCCTGTCCTCCATGATGACCACCAGCAGCCAGGTAATGCCCGCTCGTGAATAAGCCTCTTCTCAAGTGCCTGCTCTGCCAGGCTCTGGCCCTGTGGAGCGTCCTTCTGAACCCTCAGCAAAACACGGCCAGTTAAATAGGACTTTCCCCATTTTTCTGATGTAGAAGCTGAGTCTGGTCCCAGGGCCACAATCCACAGAAGGCAGAGCCCATCCCTTCTGCCTTGTAGCACCTCTCCCTGTCTTGGTGCCAGTCCCCAGCAGCCCTGCAGATTGGAGGTTTATGATTGTTGGAGCTGGCTCGGGGGTCTGCAGTCCCCCCAGAAGCATCAGCCACACACTTTACGTGCTCTGTGTGGCCAGAACCTGCCTCAGTGCACCAGCCCCGTGTTGCCCAGCCAGGGCCCAGGAGGCAGGGAGTTTCTGTCTGACTCCTCCCACCCCCGCGTCCAGCAGAGGCAGATCTGGCCTGAGAGCTGGCCAGCCTGCACTCCATGGGCAGCATCAGCTCTGTCTGGAGGACACCCCCAGCTGCAGGTACTCAGGAGCCACGCAGGGATCAGCCGGCCTCAGGGGGCCGAGACGCAGTGGAAGCCCATGGGCCGAGTCCCCAGGCAGGACTGCCCGTCTGCAGCAAGCACAACCCAGCAGGGGCTTCCAGGGTGCTCTGGCCTGGCCAGCGATGCCCCATGTCAGAGCAGGGACATGGGGAGGGCCAGCACACCTGGTAGATGGCAGGATGTCCACACGCTCAGGCCACCCCTCCAGTCTCTCCCCCAGGGCAGCCTTAGATGGGTGGCCAGGGCGGCTCCCAATCTCAGGACGCCTGGTGGACCTCAGCCCGCCTCCTCCTATGATCCTCGGCAGCCGGTGTCCCCTCTGGGAGCCTCAGCAGCCCCTTCTGTCACAGGGGCTGTGGCACCCTCCAGGCAGGGGCCAGGCGGTGACAGGAAGTGGAGGGCTTGTATCACCCACCCGCCACTCACCGTGCTCTGTGGACCAGCGTCCTTGGCCACCTGGGAGCTTATTAGAAAGAGACTCTGGCTACACGGGGCCCACTGAATCAGAACCAGCATGTAACAAGGTCCCCAGGGGCTGTGGCACACTGATCCCAGCAAGCTGCTGCGGGGTGTGGGAGGCCCTGGTGCGGGCCCAGCTCATCATCCCGCCCGCCTCCTTCCAACCCCTTTCCTCGCCTTCTGCTGGACCAAGGGGTCCCCTCTCCCAGGGGCTCTTCAGAGTCCCCCAGTCCCCACACCCCTCACCTGTCACCCCCAGCTTCACAAAGACACACTCTGAGGGGTTCAAACCAGCACTGAGGCCTGGCCTGTCTGCCACCCACCCTGTACCTCCGCCCTGTGTGGGCCCAGCTCCCAGCTGCCCTACTGAGCAGTCCCGCCAGCCCCAGGGGCTGTCCTGACCAACCAGCCTCCTCCAACAGCCCAGGGGCACTGACAGGCTCAGGCCACGCCCGGCCTTCCACCTGCAGCCGCAAGCCCAGGGAGGATGAAGGCCAGACTCCCCCAGGTGGGTGCAGCCCCCTTCCTCCACCCTGCCCCTCCTCCCAGCCACGGGCCACTGGCCTCGCCCTGTCCCTGGAGCACTCTCACACAGATCCCTTGGGCTCTGCACCCACCATCCCCTCCCTCACCCTCGGGGCCTTAGCACCACCTGTCTGTCCCCCTTGCAGGAACCACAGCCACCTCTGCTCATGGACCTCGCCCAGCTCCCAGGACAGTGCAGCCAGGGCTGGTTCTGGGACCATGTTTATGGAACAGCATCGGGGAGCAGGTGGGGGAGTAGGGGGCACCCAGCTCGCCTTGGGCCCCCAGGAGCCTCAGAGAGGCTCGTCCCTCTGAGTCTCGGTCACCTGGATCACATAATGCAGGGGAAGCCTCCTCCAAGTTCTGAGGCAGGAGTGGGGGGGACTGTACCCAAGAGGGCGGCCGTCTATGACCGCATTTGCCTCCATTTCCAAATTCCGTGATGATCCTGGCTGTGACGGGTGCTGTTCCCATCAGTAAGATGGTGTTGGGTTCAGACGTGTCCCCTCTGCTGCTCCCCAGGGGCTGCACGTGGCAGAGGACGGGGGAATCACAGCCCAGCCACAAGGTCAACCTCCAGGGAGAAGAGGTGTCTCTGGGCACAGCCACCTGACCTGAGAGTTGCCAGTAGGCTCTTTCGGCAGGCTGACAGCCACGTCCTGATCTCCCAGACCTGTGAATGTCACCTCACGTGGCCCAAGGGCTCTGCCGAGCACTGAGGTTGAGGACCTTGACGTGGCTGATGGGCCTGGGTCATCTGGAGGGGTCTACGTGCACACGAGGCCCCATGTGAGAGGGAGGCAGAGGGGGCTCTCCTGCCAAGGGGAAACAGGACATGTGACCTAGGAAGAAAGACTGGAGTAGGCCAGGGAAGGGAGGCGGGTATGTTGCCTCAGATGCTGGAGCAAGCAAGGATCGGGGTTCCCCCAGAGCCCCAGAAGGAGATAGCCCTGTTCACTCCCTGATTTAACCCCACAAGACTCCTTTCAGAATAGTGAGGTAACACACACGAGGGTTGTTTCAAGCCACCAAGTTTGTGGCCATTAGTTACAGCAGCCACAGGACACTCATACACTCTTATTCACAGTCCTCTCCTGACGTAGGTTTAGCGGGAGATTAGGGGTTGAAGATTTTCATGAAATAAAACCCAAAGTGACTTGAGCCTCTCAGCAGGCTGCCCTCTGTGGCTCAGCTGTGGCCTGGTGGGAACTGTCCTTGAGGGACAGGAAGAATTTTCTTTTTGCAGTTGGCTCTGTCCAAAACCCCTTCAAGCGTCCACACGTCCTGGCCTCAGGTGGGTTTCCGAGGAAATCCAAGCATTAATTCCGCCTCACTGGAGCAGGCTGCCCAACAACTTGCCTCTCCAGGCCCTGGTCCTGCCGGCCAGCCCAGCTCCAGGGCCTTTCAAAGCCCCTATTGAATGGAGGGAGCTGACCCCATGCTCTCTGCTCGGGAGCTCTGAGTCACCAGACTTGGAAAGAGCCCTGGATTCTTCCTAGAGCTAGGGACACAGGATAGCCAGGAGTCATAAGCCCCCAGTCCCCCAGCCTGACCTGGGCATGAGGTTTCCATGCCTGCCTGGGCCCACGGAGGACACACCATGCTGTCATTGGCCAACGGGCATCTGTGCGGGGCCTCAGGACTAGCCCCTTCCCTGCTGGCTGGCAGGGGTGAGCCCAGCCAGCCAGGCTGCGGACACAGATGCTCATCTCAGGCCAGAGAGGAGGAGACACTGCCGGCTGATGTGATTCTGGCTACCCGTGGGGAAACTGAGGTCCTAACATGGGCGGCCTCTAGCCAGTGCCACAGAAGGTCAGCCTACAGGGCTGAGCACTGTGCCACTGGGGAAGCTTCTGATCTCCTCTCCTGGCAGCCGAGGTCCATGAGGCAGGCAGGCTGGCTGTGGCCTGCTGGGTCCTGAGGCAGGGAACACGGAAGGTGCTGGAGAAACACTCCACACTCATGGACTAGGGCTGGTCCTAGGACAGGCACAGGGATGGCCCCTAAGTGGACCTGAGGACCTCCCCTCCACTGCGCAGCCCTGGCCAGTGACAGATCCTGAGCAGCCTGCTTCCTTATCATCAAACAGAAAAGATAACAGTCCCCTCCCAGGGAGGCCCCGCGGGTTCAGTGCTCACGTCAGAAGCCCAGCATGATGCCCGGCGGCAGGACCGTGGGACGAGAAGCCAGAGCTGAGACGAGGCAGAGGGCGTCCCCAACCTTGGGAGCCCGTGGTTGAGGGCGCAAGAAAAGTTGCTGAGTGCCTTCTGTAGGCCCAGAGAGGGCGAGGTGAGAAGGCTGGGCCCCGCGAGCCGGGCCTCCCACGAGGCTTTGTGGAGGAACTCTCCCTCAGGCTGAGTCCCGAGGGACAGGAGCCAGGGGCCAACATGAGCCAGGAGACCGGGGAGGACATGCCTGGCGGGGTCCTGGAGGGAGCAGGAGCAGGCACACTGGGTGGTTCTGGAACAGGCCTGCGTGGTGGGGCAGCAGCTGGCCAGGATGCTCAGTGGGGGCCAGCACCCCAGACATGTCCCAGGAGCCCAGGACAGGACCTCATTTGGAAACCAGGTCTTTGCAGACAAGATCAAGTTTCGAGGAGGCCATTCCAGATGGGAGGCCCGGGCCATGACCCATGTCTACAACAGAAGGAGCCACGTTCGGAGAACAGAAGGAGAGGCCAGGTGAACACGGAGACGGAGAAGATGACAGAGTTGCAAGAGGAGGCCGCCCAGGGAGGCCAGGGACCTCGGGAGCCACAGGAGGCAGGAGGCAGGAGGCAGCTGTCCTGAGGGCCGCACAGGGAGCTGGGCCGTGGACCTGAACTCAGACCTGGTGTTCAGGAAGACCACTTCCGTTGCTGCAGGCCACAGGGGGAGGCCATCTGCTATGGCTGCCTCAGGAACCTCGTCCAGCCCTAACTCCAGAGAGCCAGATCGGACGGGAAATGTCCATGTCAAAAGGTGATTCAGACCAGGCAGGGACTTGCTAGGCCACTGTGAGCAGGGGTGGAGACCTGGAGGCCACAGGAGACCAGGGGACAGCACAAAGCCGCTGCATCCTGAGTGCTGCTGCCAGCTCATCAACGGGCCCTTCACCAGTGAGGGCATGCTGGCCCTGTGCCGGCCCCTTCCCGCCCCCAACTGCCCTGCCCTTCAACCTCCCGCCAGCCAGAGCTTCCTGTCCCCAACACTGGGCCACGGAAGTTCTCCTGGCCTCTGGCCAAGCGCCCAGCATGGAGTCTGTAGCCTCTTTGCTGTCAGCTGGGGAGGGTGACAAGGACATCAGCCTAGGTCAAGGAGGATGTCACCAGCCTGGGGGCCTGGCTCCAAGGCCCCTGCTGCTGTGGTGTCCACCCAAGAGCTGGGAGCGCCAGCTGGGGAAAGGTGGCAGGATGGGGGGCAGCGTGGGCCCCCCACAGCGAGCACCTGGACAGGTCTCCTCCTATGGTGGACGAGGAGTCCTCCTCGGGGTCTGCAGTGGCCCAGGAGCCTCAGGGGCTCGCAGGCCCGTGCCCTGTCTCTACCATCGAGCACAGGAGGCCGGTCCCGCCCAGCCCACAGCTCCAGCAGGCCCTACTCCCTGCCCTAGAGAGCCACCTCCACGGCCCAGACGGGGTGCTGTGTGCTGGGAATGACAACGGCCATATCTGTCCCCTGGGGTGTTCACCCAGCTCTGCCTGAACCTGGCCACTTAGAACACATGGACCCTTGACCTGGGGCCAGCCCTGGGTCTCACAAAGCCTTGAGGCCTCATGTCCTGGGGAGCAGAGGGATGGGCAGAGGGTAACGGGCATCTGGCTCCAAAGTTTCAAATGCCGAGCCAGGACTTCAGGGACAGACAGGGCCAGCCACCTGCCCGGCACCCCGGCTCAGCCCCTCCCCACTCCACTCCTGCTCAGCCGCATCACACCTGGGAGGGGACCCTCCGGCTGGGCTGGCGTGTCCCAGCATGGGGCAGCAGTTCCCAGCTGACCTAGAAGGGGACTCCTTGGCGTTCACACCCAGGGACAAGACCACCTGAGGAAAAGACCTGGGCGAGCAGCCACCAGGCTGGACAGGTCACGTTCAGGTGAGCAAGAGGGAGGAGGGGTGGCCCCGGCAGGAGGACTCTCAGCTCCAGCCCAGGGAGTGTCACTGTGGTCCCACAACCATGAGGGACACTGTGGCCCTCTTACAGGTGAGGAGCCTGCAGTGAGGCTACCATAGACCCACGTAGGACCAGTGCAGGGGCTGGACCAGGGCCTGACACCCCTGCTGAGACCTGCCCCCGACCCTCTGGGCCCTTGGGAACCAGCCACACTGCCCCAGTGCCTTCCGCATGGTCTGTGATCAGTCTCCTGCCACCCAGGAGCTCCAAGACCTCAGCCTCTAAGTGACCCCTGCCTTTGGAACCCCTTCCCTGCGTCACCCTCCCACGATGCACTTGACTACCAAAAGGCCCCCCAGTGAGAAGCACGCCCCGCTGCATCCCACCTCACTCAGGACTGTTGGGGTGCCCCCTCCTGCACCCCTCTTCTGTCACACAGGCCCCACTGGATTGAGCTGCCTGAATCCAGGCCGGACTCAGCTCCACCACCACAAGCCTCTGCACCCAGTGGGTGCTCAATAGAGGCTCATAGAAGGACAGTGGGTTCTCTGTGCCTTTGGAGCCAGGAAGCTTGGGGGAAGTCTCAGAGCTCAGACTGCAGGGGCACTTCAGGGTCACCCGCTCCCCATCTGAGAAGCTGCCAAGGGCCTCCGGAGCTCTGTGCGCGCCCCAGGGGCCGTGCGCTCCCCGCTGGAGGCCAGTCCACGCCTGTGGCTAACGCTGGGGAATTGTTCAGAGGCACTGCCCCGGAGCCCAGCACGCCAGCAAAGGCCACCTGAGCCACCCAGAGGTGCAGCAACGGGACTCCCAGGGTTTCTCCTTTCAGAGCGAAAGAACCCAGCTCTTCTCCTCAGCCGTCCCTGCCTGCAACTTCCACAGTCATACGTTTCCTGGGCCTACTGTGTGCAGGTGCCACAGGGGTTTCCTCCCACTCATCTGATGTAGGCAGCAATGGCCATGAGCCCAGTTTACAGATGGGGACACCGAGGCTCCTGGAGACGAGTGGGTAGCCCAGCTAGCAGGCGTGGGACCCACCCACACTGAAGTGCCCTCGTTCAGAGGGAGGGGCACGAGAAGACCCCACCCCAGGCCCCGACCTGTACTGCTCATCTTAAATGGACCAACACCTGTGTCCACCCAGGGGCTGAGAAGCCTCCCGGGTGCAGCACACTTGTCTGGTGTCCCCTCAGGGGCCAGGCGATGGCCTGATACTGTGCTCTGTCCCCCAGGCTCTCTTTCTCCTCTCCTCCCTCCCATTCCACCTTCCACGGCTCCTCCCCGACCAGCAGCTCAGCAGAGCCCAAATCAAACCCAGGAGCAGACTCCAGCCTCCGTGGGCTCAGCCACTGCATGCACTGCCACCAATAGGGGCAGGGACATAGCCTAAGGAAGTGACCAACCCCCCCCCCACAGGAGAGGGACGGCTCCCACATCTGTCACACAGGAGCATCAGAGTCTTCTCACCTGGCCTCCCCTCCCCAGGGCTCCCCTCTCCAGGCCCTCCTCTGAGCTGCCTTTAAAAGAAAATGGAGGACGTAAAATCAGCATACTACAGGAACACAGCCACGCCAATGTTATAGCAGCTCGATTCACAATAGCCAGATGACGGAACCAACCTAGGTGTCCTTCAATAGAGGAATGGATAAAGAAAATATGATATATGTATGTATATATATATATTTTCCAATGGAATATTACTCAGCTTTAAAGAAGAATGAAATTATGGCAGTTGCCAGGAAATGGTTGGAGCTGGAGACTATCATGCTAAGTGAAATAAGCCAATCCCATAAAATCAAAGGCTGAATGTTTTCTCTAGTAGGCGGATGCTAATCCACAATAAGGTGCAGGGCACTAGAGAAGAATAGTGTTACCTTAGATTAGGTAGAGGGAGGAGAAGGGAGGGAAGGGGAGGGGACATGGGGATAGGAGAGATAGTAGAATGGGACAGACATTATTACTGTGTGTATCTATGTGACTGCATGACCGGTGGGATTGTGCAGCATGTACACTCAGAAAAATGAGAAGTCACACCCCATCCATGTGTGGCATATCACAGTGCATACATGTGTCCTACTGTCCTGTGTGACTAATGAGAACAAGGTAAAAAAGACAATGGCCTCAGGACAGAGTGTGAGGAGGTGGGGGTGGGGAGAGTTCCTGGCAAAGAGCAGTCACCTGGTTGACGTCCTGAGCCTGGTGTCCAGCAAGCCAGGCCAGAGGGACCGAAAAGGACAAGCTCGGGTGCCAAAGGGCCACTCCCCTCTCCTCTGTGCCATGATTAAAATCTACCAGGAGAGTGAGCGCAGGACTCTCAGCCCCCTGGGCAGGGCTTGCCCACCCCTGTGGTGGAAGCACCCTCTCTGTCAGCTGGGCAGGGGCAGTGAGTCAGCTGAGGTCCCTCCTCACACCTGGGAGATCTGCCACAGAGCATGGTGTGAGCCTTGGTGTCGGGGCCCAGGCAGCACGGGCTGCACACAGTAGGTCCTCAGTTAACGTTAGTCCCCAAGCCCCACCATGGAGTGTGTGTGTACCGCTCTGTCCAGTCCAGTCCTCCAAACCGCAACGGAATCCAGGATGACTTCCGGCCGGGGAGAAGCCTACCTGAGGAGAGACTGGACAAGCCTCTGCCAGGCTGGACACGTCACGCTCAGGTGTGCAAGAGGGGGAACTGTCCAGCTCCCTGCGAGCTCTGCCTGTGTCCCCCGACACGGTCCCCCAGTGATCCTAGCAGGGGTCCTCCCATTTCCCAGATGGGGCCCCGGGGGGGAATTAACCTGGACGTGTCAAACCAGGACCCAGTGCCCGAGGGGTCAGGGAGGGAGGGAGCTGACCTCTAGGCCACACCAGCCCCCAGCAGCGCCTTCTTGTGGTCAGGGGGTGGGGATCTCAGGGACCGAGCTGCTGTGGGACACAAAGGCCCTCAGAGGAGACTCCCCAGCTCAAGGCTGCCTCCTCGGAGCCATGCCATGGGGTTGGGACAAGCTTCCTCAAGGTCAAGGACAACCTGGTCCCATCAGTCCGTCCCGAAGCCCACAGGTGACATTTCACTCAGTCCCAGGACTCGAAGGCGTGTGCTTCTGTCCAGGCCACAGCCTGCTGTCCTGTGAGCCCCAGGACCGCCAGAACCAGCCCAGCCTCCCGTCCTGCCCGGGCTGCAGGGGTCTCCTTACCTTGCCCTGGGCATTAGCCTAATCCCTCATGGTTTGTCATTTGGGCCCTGCAGCCCCGGCCCCTCTCCGCCAGCACCCACCTGAACCCAGAGCACAGATTCTCCCAAGAAAACCTCTCTTTGCAAAGCCTGTGCTTAATGGAGAGTGTGCAGACCAGGGTCTGGACCAGGGGGTGGCACGTCACTGTCTCTCCAGGTGTCTCCGCCCCCTTCCTGCACTGCCTTTCCACAAGTCAGTCAATGGCACTGAGCCCTGTGGGCGCCATCCCCAGGCCCAGCTGGCCTCCACCTGGTGGGAATGAGATGGAGCAGATGTGGGCAATGCCAGGGGACCTGGGTGTGTCACCAGCCACACTCCATGGGACCCGGCAGAACCTGGCCCGCAGCAGTGAGGAAAGTGTTCCTCTGAGCTGAGCAGGACACAGCCAGGAAGAGGGTGTGGGTCCAGGGGGACTGCCAGGGCCGAGGACAGGCCTGTGGCCAGCAGACTGGCTCTCCTTTGTCCCGCCCTCCTCTCTGCTCCTGTTCTCAAATCTGTGAGTCTATGTCTTTCCCTCCCCTGGGGACAAGGGTCAGGGCTGCAGGGCCCTGGCCAGCAGAAGAGGGGCCTGGCCACATTCCGCCCGCTGGTCAAGCCGACGTGGGGCAGAGGCTGCCTGAGCCCAGCCTGAGGGCAGAGGTGCTCGAGGGTCGGAGAGACAAGTCCTGCTTCTTGGTGGAGTCTCACAAGGGAAGAGCCAACAAGCTCAGACTGGGGTGTCACTCTTCCCAGAGCCACCTCTGTGCAGTGCGTGGCCTCCCCTTTCAGTTAGAATCAGTACCACCCCTGGGCCCGCAGGATCCGAGCCCTCCCAACGCCCCGGGCACCCAGCAGTGACACTCAGAGCTGCTCCCACGCCAGGGCCTTGGGCCCAGCCAACCCCCCGCCTGCACTTCCTCCCGTGGTGGCTGGACCACCTGGTCTAAGACCACCCACGCCTCGTGCCTCCCGCCTGTGGCCAGTCACAGAAGTCATGGTGCTTCCTGAGCTGTCCGCTTGATGACTTCCTGTTGGAATGAAAGTCCCAGGAGGGAAGGGACCTTCTTTTGCTCACTGCTGTGTCCCCAGTGCCAAGAGGACCCCGTCACTTCCTCTAGGAAGGCAGAGCCCACACCAACAGCGGGTTCTCCAACCCGTGATTCTCCACCTTGACCGCCCCCTCCCGGGGGACAAGGACAGCAGCCCGAGGGCCCGGCTCAGGGAGTCGGAGAAACTCTGGCCAACATCAGCCAAGTCCCAGGGCCCTGCTCTTCCCTCCGGAAACAGGGGCTCACCCGACGCGTGGATGTGTTTGGTTTCCCAATCCCCCAGCAGCCGTCTGGCGTCCGTCAGCCGCCGCTCCAGCCATCTGGTAACGCGCTCAGAAATCTGGGTCCTCAAAATAAAATGTCAACTGTGAGTCCTCCCTGCAGGTGACATCACACGGCCGGTGGGGGAGGGCAAAGCTGGCTCTGTCTGTGCTCAGCCTGTCTGCACATCAGGAAAAGGCCTCCTCCCAGGGGCTCCTCTGTCCCCCAGAACCACAGCCCTGCGTGGGGGGGCACCGTGCTGTGCCTGAGGGAGCCAGGAAAGGGAGCCCTCTGAGCCTCGCTAGCCTGGAAGGACGCCCCCGGGCCGAGCTTTCCACGAGCCTCCAGCCACGCCCTCTGAGGACTGCCTCCTCCTCACCGTCCTACTGTAGGGGTATGTCAAGGCTCCGCGCGGATCTCCCTGTCTTTCTACCGGGGATGTATTCCCCTGTCATTCAGGGTCCAGAACCACCCACTCAGCCATCTGCAAAACCAGGGAGAGGACACAGGGTGGGCTCAGCCTCAGGCAACAGCACACAGCACAGGGCACAGGCCCCGCCCACGGCCAGGAGGCCACCTCTCTGCACCAGGTGACCACTGACATTGGGCAGTGCAGGGTCAGCGCACGATCAAACTTTTATTTTTCAAGAGAACACAAATTACAGATGATTTGGGTTTTTTTAACACTGGAAAATCCATGTAAGGGGCTGGTGGTGGCTCAGTGGCAGAGCGCTCGCCCACCACGTGAGGCACTGGGTTTGATCCTCAGCACCACACAAAAATGAAATCAAGATACCGTATCCACCTATAACTAAAAAAATATATATTAAAAAGAGAAAAGAAAGAAAATGTTGTGTAAGGCAGATAAGGCAAGTCCAAGAGTCCAATTTGGTTCTTGAGCCACAGAGCCCAAGCCTGGCCCAGTTCATACCTAGAAGGACTGAGCCCCCCACAGGACCCTCCTGATGTCAGAGGAAGCAGGTTGGTTCCCAGCCGTGACACCACCTGCATCTCCTCCCGACACATGTCCAGCGACCAAGCAGAAGTCACAAGACACACTTCAAATGCCAGACTCCTTCCTGACCCTCGAGGGCTGGAAACAACCCGCAGGGGGCTGTGGAAACACACTGGGGTCACCCACACAGTAAAGAAGGAGCCACTGACGCCGCTGCGGGCTGGATCTTGAATGTGTGACTCTTGGGAAGAAGCCTAACTCGAAGGCTGCAGACCACAGGGCTCCGCTCAGGTGACCTTCTGGAAGAAGAGGACCACAGGGACCAACACCAAGCCAGCAGCTGTCAGGGACCGGGGACAACTGAGGCATGCAGGGAACTGGGGAGAAATGGGACTGCTGTGCCTGGACTGTGGTGTCTTGACCGTAGGAGCTTTTCCAAAGTCTCAGCCTTGCACACCTGAAACAGCACGGCTTCCAGGAGGTGACCTCTACCTCAATAAACCTGGGGGGCAGAAGGCTGGACACGGTCAGGGGCTGTGGGGGAATAAGTTCACCTTGGCTCAGTGGCAGAGCACCCACCTAGCACGTGAGGCACTGGGTTTGATCCTCAGCACTACATAAAAATAAAATCAAGATATTGTGTCCCACACCGAGCACACACTCTGTCATTCCTCAAGCACTTAGTGAGCACCTCCTATGTGCCAGACGTGGGTTGTCTCAGGGGCCACAGCAGTGAATTATCAACCACCACAAACCCTGTCCTCACGGCTGGTGATTCTAGGGTGGAAGGAGCAGGCAGTACCAGAAAGCACAGGAAACATGCAGTTTCATCTGTACCCAGGAGGGGTGGGGTGGACAGGTGGGGCAGGGCCTGAGGACAGGAATGGGCAGGTGGGTGGCCCCGACCCTGGAGGAGTCTGCACCCTGGTCATTTGGTTCAAGGTGCTGGTGCCCCAACATGGCTCTGCCTGGGGGCTGCTGGGTGTACAGCTCCTTGTGAGGTCCAGCTGGGTGCAGAGGTCCAGCGGAGAACCCCATCCTGCCTCAGGCATCCACACCCTCCCACCGCGAACCCTGGGCCTGGCGCTAATCTGCTGAGAACAGGCTTATGGGAGCCCCAGCCTGGCCCGTCTGCTCGTGAGCTCACGCAGCTCTTTGCCTCCATGACCCCTGATTTTGTCCATAAAACGTCTGCGCCATCTCCCCTGGGGTGTGAGCAGGAGTGGGCGAGCAGGAGTGGGCTCTGGATGGAGCCCACCGCCAGGCAAGTGCAGGAGGGTGGGGACACAACAGGACACCACACTGCAGCCACCCCTCCTGACACGGGTCGCCACGCCACTCCCGGAACAGCACACGTGTCTGTTGGGGGACACCTCCGTCCACGCAGATGCAACACACGGGACGCACCAGCCCTCCTGCGCCGCTCCCTGCAGCCCCCACCCTCCCCGCCACAGGGGGAGAAGCCCCTCCAGCCCCACTCGAGGTCCCTGTCCCCTGCCCTGTACCAAGCTCATAGTGACCACCTGCTGAGGTTTGGTGAATGAACAAGCTCATGGCCTCCAAGGACACCTTGGGCACACAGACCCCCAAACGGCCCTGGAACCCTCAGGGTGTCTGAGTCTCAGTCTCCTGGAAGGAGAGAGGGGCCTGGTGCGGCCTGGGATGGCAGGGGAGGGTCCAAGGAGACCTGCGTGCCCCGGGGGATCCAGGTCCAGGAGGGAAACAGAAGCCCCGAGGGACCCAGGTCTCTCCTTCAAAGATTCGGCGCCCTGGGGGTGGTCACCTGCCCTGGTGGGGACAGGGAGCCATGCAGAGAGCAGCCTTTGGTTCCCATTCACTTCCTGTAGGAACAGAATATTTCAGCAGCCTCCATGATTCACCTCGTCACCCTTGATGGCCAATGATAAGGGGTGACGTTGTCGAAGCCAGGCACTTTGTATTCCTTATCTCATTTAATCCACGCAGACGTTCAGAAGGTGGCTAACTCACTCAGGGTTGCCTTGCAAATACTGGGGACGCTGAACCAGCTCTCCCTGAGCGCCTCCAGGCACTGTTCTACGCTTAGTTCATATTCACTGATTTATCCCCAAAACTTTGTGCTGGGTGCCACGCTGCCCCGCACACAGCAGGTGCTCAGCAGAATCTTCCTGGGGAGGCTTCCTGCGTCTTTTCCTGTCCCTCAGATGCTCAGCACAGGATCCTGGGCACTAGAGATGCTCAGTATACAGCTGTGGCTTGGATGGGCAGATGGAATGGTGAAGGGTGAGCTGCAGAAGGAAGGAAGAGAGGGAGGGGAGGCAGGAAAGGATAAGAGGTGGATGGATGGTGAATGGAAGGAGAGGTGGGTTTTACATGTGCATGCAAGGATGGAAGGATAGGGGGTGGGCAGATGCCTGCATGGATGGATGGATGGAAGGATGGATGGGTGGGTGGGTGGGTAGATAGATAGGTGGATGGATGGGTGGGTGGATGGGTGGGTGAATGGGTAGATGGATGAGTGGATAGGTGGGTAGATGGTTGGGTAGACATGGGTGGGTCTGTGGATGGGTGAGTGGATAAGTGTGGCTGGCTGGGTGGGTGGGTGGATGGGGTAGGAGGCTAGGTGGCTGGGTGGGTGGGTGAATGGGGTAGGTGGCTGGGTGGGTGGGTGAATGGGGTAGGTGGCTAGGTGGCTGGGTGGGTGGGTGGATGGGGTAGGTGGCTAGATGGCTGGGTGGGTGGGTGGATGGGGTAGGAGGCTAGGTGGCTGGGTGGGTGGGTGAATGGGGTAGGTGGCTGGGTGGGTGGGTGGATGGGGTAGGAGGCTAGGTGGCTGGGTGGGTGGGTGAATGGGGTAGGTGGCTGGGTGGGTGGGTGGATGGGGTAGGAGGCTAGGTGGCTGGGTGGGTGGGTGAATGGGGTAGGTGGCTGGGTGGGTGGGTGAAGGGGGTAGGTGGCTAGGTGGCTGGGTGGGTGGGTGGATGGGGTAGGTGGCTAGATGGCTGGGTGGGTGGGTGGATGGGGTAGGAGGCTAGGTGGCTGGGTGGGTGGGTGGATGGGGCAGGTGGCTGGGTGGCTGGGTGGGTGGGTGGATGGGGTAGGTGGCTGGGTGGCTGGGTAGATGGGGTAGGTGGCTGGGTGACTGTTTGGTGAGTGGGTGGGTGAGCCCATGGATCCATCATCCCTTCTCACGATGGAAAGCAAAGCCAGAGCACCCACTCCGGGGCAGGGCTGCCACTGGCCTGCAGCGAGGACCCAGGCTTGTCCAGAGCGGGGCTGTGGCTGTTGCCCCTGGTGTCCACGGGACCTAGCCAAGCGCCTGGCCCACAGCAGCAGGGTGCCTGGTCCCTAGGTCTGTCCAGCGGGAAGGGCAAGGGGGGAGGCCAGTGTGAGCCGAGCCCGAGGACCTTCTGGGAGCATCTGCTTGGGATCCGAATCATGAGCCTCACTCTAGGAAGCCGAGGCTCAGCAGACCTGGCCCAGGGACACCCGTGTAGACGAGACCTTCAGCAGAACCTCCTAAGTGGTAGCTCCTGAGGCTGTCACTACAATGTCACAAATGGGTTTAAAGCAACAGAAACTAACTCTTTCTGCTCTGGGGCCTCAGGTCGGGTTTGGCAGGGCCGTGACCCTCCATGGGCTCTGGGGGCCCTGCCTCCTCCCGCTCCCGGGCCCAGCCTCCTTGATGGTGGTGGCATCCAGGCCCCACCTCCGTGTCCACAGGGCCGCCTCCTGCATCTGTGTCTACACCCTCTCCTCTTACGAGAACCAGTCCCTGGATTCAAGCCTGCTTTAGTTCCAACGCGGCTGAGGCACCCCAGGTGGCGTGAGGCAGGAGCACGGTGGGAACCTCACCCGCAGTATCCAGGGTGGGACTTCGGAGGGTGACACCAGGGAAGAGCACCAGCGGCAGCCCCCACGACAGAATCCTGGTGGTTTCAGAAGGAGAGGGAGAGTCCCATGTGCTCCTGCCATGTGACACCCTGAGCCACTTAGAGACTCAGAAGAAGCTCTCATGCGATGCTGCCCCTCAAAGCTCCAGAATGAACCAAATAAACCTGCCTTCCTTATGAAGGACCCTTCCTCAAGGGTTTCGTCACAGTAACACCAAAGGCAACAAAATAACATTGCCCCAAGCAACCAGCCCTGACCAAATGACACGGGCAGCCACCCTCTCTCAGAAGAAGGCCACGTCCACGTGTTCCACGTGGATATGAACTGGGGCCACTGACTCCGAACCTCGTGCTGCCTCTGCCCAGCATGGCTTCCTGGGACAAACGGGCAGAGACCACCCTGCTGCCGTCTGGGTGGCTCCGGTGGGAAGCAGAGGAGCCTCACACCAGTGGCTGCCCCCAGTCCTGCTTGATGACCTCCTCACGCAGATGTCCCATCTGTTCCCTCTCAGGGCTCGGAGCCTTGCGGGCCCCTTCCTGGAAGTGGGTGGGCTTGTGCAGAGAGCTGGCCACCGTCGGCGACATCCACATCCCCTGGGACCCTGTGCATCTGGAACGATCCAGGATATCTGCAAGGGAGGCTCCCGGTAGAGGAGGAGGCTATTCAAATCTGTCCCCTCCACGGGGACTGTGGGAAGGAGGGGAGGACAGGATGGATGGCAAGGAGTGAGGGGGACCGTGGGGGGACACCTGTGCTCCTTAGTGAGGCGACAGTTTCACAGGTGTGCACACATCTTAAACCTGAGCTCCCTGTGCACTGTGAGCACACCTGACCCGCTGAACTTGTCCTTCACCTGAGTCACACTGCCTGGGGCATGCATACCACCCAGGTGGACCCCCAGGACACACTGTTCATATCTGCCTCTCAGCAGATTTGCATAGATTTCCTGGTTTTAAAAACTTATCTTTGCAGTTTCACAGACAGCGAGGACCAACCCCAACCCAAGGCTGAGGCCCTGGAAGATCTCCCGCCCAAGCCCAGCTCCCCCTGCGGTGGCCCTGACCTGGGTAAACAGCGGCAGGCTGAGCCGGCCTGGGGAACAGGCTCGGCAGTCCTGAAGGGGAGCCCTCTCCACTCAGAGGGAGACCCCGGGAAACAGAGTCCTGCAGAGGTTCTCAGGTCATTTTAAGAGTGAAATCTTCTGCAAAATCTAACTTATAAAACATATTGAGGTTGTGCCTTTTTACTATGCAGATGTCATATGAGCTCCATCTACAAAGCCCAGTTAACTTACGAGGCAGGCTGCTGAGGAGCGTGCACCCTGGGCCCGCAGATGTCACCTTGGGCATCCAGGGATGGGTGGTCTCAGACAGTCTTGCTCCCAGCTCTCAGTTCCCCGAATCTACTCATCCTGTCCCTTTCTCCAAGCTTCCCAGAGTGGAAAATCGTGGATTTGGGGTTTGAGTCCCCATTTCCTAGCCCATGATCTTCATCAAGCTGGCCTCCTCCCTGACGCCCACCCCAGCCCTGCCAGGGGGTGAGGTCCCCGCCTGGCAGAGGACTTCCCAGAGGGTGCAGCCAGAACACGGACTTGGACTGGCACCTGCCTCACCTGGAGCTGATGGGACTCCCTGGTGATCTCTCACTGAGTCCCATGGGCCTCTGTCCCCAGCTAGGAGCTGCATGAAGCCACAGCCCGGCCACCTCTGCTTCCCGTGGTGGCTAGTCCAGAGCCTTGAGAGGAGGAGGGCATCGTGTGGAGCCCAGCTCCGTAGCCCCTGCCTTGGGGTTCCATTTTGGAAGAACCAAAGAGGGTGGGAACAGCTGAAGGGGCTGAGCAGCAAGCTGACCCCAGGCCTATGGCGGCCGGGTTCACGCTCCCATTCCAAGCTCATGGCCCTGGTGCAGAAGTGAAGCCAGGGCCCTCCGCCCACAGCCAGCTGCCTCCTGACCAGCCCACTCGAGGTAGCCCTGCGCTCCTCCTGGATGAAGATATTTTTGGCTGCAGGGACGGCCACAGCTCCTGTGTGGTTGGCAGGCACCTGGAAAGGGCTCTGAATCTGAGTCCTGCGTTGCTAAGAGACAAGACCAGAGTCAGGTGCCCTAAATCCGTCACCAGCAACAGCTCAACTCGCTGGGCACACTGGAGTGAGTCCCTTGACCTCCCTGGGCCTGCTCCACACTAGCCCACAGGAGAGGAAACTGCTACAGCACAGGGGATGTCCCAGAGCTGCCAGAGGGCACGGGACACGGCAGCCTACCCAGAGCTGGCACAGGAGACGACCTGTCCCCCAGAACAGCAGGACCCCAAACCCAGACACCCAGGGTGTCACATGCGGGAAGGGAGGCTTGTGGGGAGGAGGAGTGGGGACCTCAGGAGGAAGCTCCTTGCCCCATCTGGACAGAGCACCCAGGGCTCCTCAGGGGCTGGCAGAGGCAGGAGGGAGACTGGAGAGAGGATGGGGGCAGAGGGCATGAAGAGGTCACGTGCTGGTGGGTGGGAGCAGGGCAGAGGCTGCCTTGGGTGGAGGAGGGCTCCTGAGGGAACCAGGGTCCCTGCTCCGGCACTGGGGCGCGGCATGTCTGCCACACAAACCCAGTGGTCCCCTACCTTCAGTCAGCTGCAATGCCCGCGCTCCACGGCAAGACAGGGTGAGCACATTCTAGAAACTCAAGAAGTGGCTCCACAGGGTTAGCCGGGGGAGAGAGAGAGCACCTGCACCCCAGGGATGCAGGGCTCTGGCTCCCCAGCCTCAGGCAGCAGGCAGAGCTCCCCCAAAGCCACCCTGCACTCCAGGGACCGGGAAAGAGCTCCCCACGGGGTAAGCTGTCATGGTCCCCACCTTGAGGTCATCCAGCCGTCAGCCTCTGTCTCATGGGGATCACGGATGAAGGCTCTGGGCAGGCTGCAGCCCAGTCGGGGCCCAGGAAGCACCCAAGGGGTGTGGGAGGGAGGGGGAGACCCCGACACCCTGACACCCCGACAGCAGCAGGGCCCTGGGTCCAGTGCATGGAGGGTGAGGGAGTCAGACAACCTTGGAAAGACTGTGCAGGACCCGGCCCAGGCTGCACAGGCTGGCCCACACCACACCTGCACAGGCGCCTGCTTGGCTCCTCAGCCCCCACAGCCCTCCGGAGCTCCTTCTCCTCCCCCGCTGTTTACAAAACAGTTGTCAGCACCCACCCTCAGGATGGAAAATGCCAGAAACATGGGAAGCCGCCCAGGGAGAAGCCATCGATGCAAGCCCAGAGGTGGGCATGGGAGCCGAGCCCCCAGCTGAGCCTGGCTCTGCCCCTTCCCCTCTGTGGCCAGCGTAGGCACTTCGCCCTTTGGAGCCTCGGTCTCCTCATCTAGAAGCGAGGGCGGCACTCCCCATGGTGTGCCCATGGGGAAGGTACGAGAGGGACCAGAAGCTGTGCACGCCCAAGGGCAGATTTGCTTCTCTCTGAATGATTAGTTATGAAAGGAACTTCCAGACTGCTTGGAAGTGAGAGAGGAAGTTCATGTGTGGAATCTTCCGGAAACCCCTCCCAGGACCTGCCAGCAATCCTTCCCAGGCACAGCACAGCCTTTGTCTGGCTCAGAGGGCCTTTGGGGCAGGGTGGAGGAAAGAGAGCATGGGGGACTGAGGCTGGTGTCCCTCAGAGCCATCCAGCAGGCTTCTCGTCCAGGTGTGGACAGCACATGGCCCTCCCCAGCCTCCGTCTCCCACAATGCAGCAGGGAGCAGGACAGAGCACCACAGAGAGCCCTGGCCTTCATGGGGGGACAGTGATCCCTTCTTCGTCAGAGAACTGGTTCTAGCGCTCTGCGTGGGAAGGCCACTCAGCCTGGCACAGACCATCTGGGGGTCCCTCTCCAACACCTCCTGCCTGCTGACCCACCAAGTCCACAGCAGCCACCTACTGCCACCTTTGCCTGCACTTCCAGAGTCAGGGCCTGACCCTGGCCTCCGAGCAACCCTGCTGGCAGCGCTGAGCAAGCTCTGTCCAAAGGAACGTCACCACTGGCCCCTGCCCCGGGCAGCACAAAGCACATCCCGCCACCTTCCTGGGATGAACTTTGGGAACTGAAGCAATTCCCAGGCGCAGCCAGCCCGGGAGCCTGCCTCCTGGGCCGAGAGCCGCAGGCCTGGGGCGACTGTCTCAAGTCTCCCCTCCTTGTGCACAGCCCACTCTGCCCAAACCGCACAGTCCTAAGAACAAACAGCCAAGCCACATGCGTCCCCCTGTGTCTAGCAGACTGAAGAATGTGGGGTGCTGGGGATGTGCCTAGGGCCACCATCAGGGAGGGGACCAAGATCCCGCAATAAAATCCCCGTGGCCAAGCCCAGCACAGGGTCACCTCTGCACTAATCCACATATCTCCTCCTCTGTCCACCAATTGGCCAGAGGGGGCGGAGCCAGAGCCCTCAATCTTTATGGAAGCCACCAGCTGGCCAGCCCTCAGGACCACATGTTTTGGAGGGCAAGAAACTTCCATCACACTAAGCCCCGGGATGTTGGGGTGTGTTGTGTTTCCTGACTGCATCCCCCAACCTGGCCTACCACCTGCTGTGCCCTGTCGGGGACAAAGAAGGAGAGGGGAGGCAGGGTGTCCTGGGGGGACAGGGAGCCTGGGCAGAGGGGAGGGGAGGGTGCTGCCGTCGCTGCCACAGTTCTGGGCAATGGGCTTGTCTGCACAGCGGGCGGGAGGGAGGAGTCAGGTGGGAACCTCAGGCCACCAGAGTGCCACCCAGAGGCGCATGCAGAGGCAGACTCTTGGAAGTCCAGCTGGGTAGCCGGGGAAAGCCGGGAACGGTCAGTTTCCACCTCGCTTGGTGGATTCAGGGTGAAGAGGCACAGTCTGGGTCTGGGCTGTGGAGTGACGCAGGGAGCCAATCCAGCTGAGGGAAGGAGGGTCTGTACTCTGCACTGATGCTCCCAGGCCAGGGTCCCTCCCCACAGGGACGACAGCTCAGACCTCAGTCCAGCCACAAGCTCGAGACCCTGCGACCTGAGGACCGGCTCCTAGGAGCTCTGGTGTACTGATCCCGGCTCCCTTTCCTCCGACGTCCTGTGCCACAGGTGCTCAGTGGCCCTCACCTCCGCAGCCCTTGTGCCTGGCACGTGCTAAGGCTGAGCAGGGTTCTGGCTCCCAAGCGCAGGTGCCTGGGGCGGGGCTCTGCTTGGATCTCTGCTGCACCTTCCAGGCCTGGGACAGCTCCTGGCACATGGCGGGCATGAGGCACCAGTGGAGTGAGGAGTGACTCGAGTGGAGGGCTACTGAGTGCCCAGCTCTGGACTGTGTCAGTACCAGACAAGGCCTGACCCATGGAGAGAAGGGCTGAGCCCAGGCCTGACCACACGGGGGCGGGAGCCCACAGGGTGGAAATGACGGGGCCGGCAGGGGGCAGGCAGGAGCACAGCCAGTCCTAGGACCTGGCCAAAGCCACCGGCTGGCACCCAGGCTGACTCTGACAGAGTTCGCTGCCAGGGCTGCGGCAGAGTGGCCCTGGGTGAGGCCTAGAGATGGGAAAGGCTGGCAGAGGCAGGGGACAGTCCCTGCAGGCCGAGGCGCTCGGGGGGTAGCAGAAGGGCATCAGGGCTGGAGCAATCAAGGGCTGGCACCTCTGTCCTTCTCTGTGCCCTGCTTTCTCCATCCGCACAAAGGACCTAACAGCAGCACCCGCCCCAAAGCTTGAGAGTGGACCTGAGAACAGGCTCGGGGCAGGGCCCATGATGGGCTGGCGCCACCCTTCACTGCTGGATGCAGAGTCAGGAGCCTCAGAGGCCCCCATGGAGGCCCGGCGGGGTTTGGGGCAAGCTGGACACCAAGATCTCTCAAGTCCCCGGTGAAACCCAGCTCCCCTTCCTAGGGAAGCCCCCCTCTACCCTGAATGCTTCTGGGTCCTTCCCCTGCCCGGGGACCCTCACTCCCCTATGGACCCCCAGCCCCTCCTGCAGGAAGCCCTCCAGGCAGGGCTTTGCCCTCCACGCACCCTCACCACCAGACCAGCTCAGCTGCTGCCCGGCCCACCTAGGGGCTGGGAAGGGTGGCCGCGCCTTGTCTGTCTCTCCCCTGGCTATCCCGGGGCGGCTCATTCTCCCTGACCCTGATTCGGACAGGTTTGAGTCGACTTCCGAGTTGGCCCCCTCATCCCCCAACAAGAAAACCAGTTTTACCAGACCCTGATTCTGCCCCTGGGGCTCAGAGGGCCTCCAAAATGTGCCTTGCTACCCCAGTCCCCCACTCAGGCCTCAGCTCAGAGGCCAGCCAGGGGCAGGGTGCGCTGGGGTACCTGGGCGCTCTGGGGGAAGAGGCCTGTGTGTCTGGCCTGGAGGGGAGATGGGTGTGTGGGCCTCGGGTGCTGGGAGCAGGGGCAGCTGCAGGACCCACCTGCCCCAGGGAGGGATGTGGGCAGCAGGAACATCTGTCCAGAGACCCCACCGCCCACATCTCCCTTGCTGGGATGAAGGGACACCAGGTGAGCACAGCCCTTCGGAACGAAGGCCCTGGGATCCTCTTCCACGCACTGTTAAGAAGAAAGAGCCACAGACAGGGATCAAGTGGAGAAGCCCCGGATCTACCTGCTCCTGCTGCTGGCCGGCTGGTGCCTTTGCTTTGTTTTAAAAGAAAGGGGGAGTTATTTGCAGCTGCTGTCTGATGTCCTCGACCATCTGGTCTCCCGGAGAGGTGGACCGGGGCCATGCGGTCCAAACCAAAAGGAACCTAGCTCTACCAAAAGGGGGCCATCTGAGGCGGCCTCCCCAGGGAGAAAACAAGCCCTGAACTGGCAGACGAGATCCTCCAGCCCCTCTCCAGGGCTCACTGCCATTCAGAGCTCACCACTGCTCACAGCCACGGCCCACCTACTGGCCTCAGCTGGCAGGGAGGCCCCCGGCCTGGCCAGGCTGCCTGCTCTGTCCACTTCCTGCCCCCAGTCCCCTGCCTGTCTCATGCTACCCTGGGACTTTCTGTGCAAAGCTGGGGGGGCTGGGAGACAGGGAGGGGTGGCGGGGGCCAGAGTGGCCCCTCTGTGAAGCCTCCTGCTAAGGCCGCACTAATCCTGCAACATCACGGCTCCAAAACACAGAGTCACTTCTGGTTATCTTCCCACCAGGCCTGTCCCAGAGGGACAAAGACTTGTGGGGTGGAGGTGGACCCGGAGACCACACCCTCGGCCTGACTCCCCTGGACATTCTGCAGCAGGCACTGGACACAGCACCAGGGTCCCAAGGACCTGAGGAGGACAGTGCCTGACCACCCACACAGGCAGTGCCAGGGCCCTGGGGCCTCAGGCTTTCAAATGCTTCTGACCCTGGCACAGGCTGAGGCTGACAAGGACACGAGCCCAGCTCCCGATCACTCGGTGGGTTCCCAGGCCTCCCTTTCCCCATGACACCACGCAGAGACAACTCGAGGGGGGAATCAGACGGGCCAGCCCCTCCCTCAGCACGTGGGAGAGACCCTCATCCTCCCCACCTGCCTGTGGCTATGAGAACAGCTGCCCACAAAGCACCCAGCTCCCAAGTGGCCAGTGCACCGTGGTGGTGGCCGTCCCTGACCTGGGCCACTGACCTAGCAGAAGCAGGGGAAGGCTCTGGGAACCCTCCAGAATGTCGGCAGGTGCCACAACTTCAGGCAGCCTGGACACTGAAATCTACCCAGTGGCCGGATTAAGACCCTGGGAAAGGCCAGGCCAGCCTCTGGCCAGAGAGGCCTCCCCTGCCACTAGCCCAGCTGACCTCATGGGTCCCTGCAGGGGCTGGGAACTCACCCTGCTCCTGGGACTCTGCTGGCCCTCCCTGTCCACACCACAGCCCAGGGTGGACCCCAGGCCCCACACCCCTGGTCTGCGCAGGCTGCTCACACACCAGGCTCCATCCCCCGGCCCCCACCTGCACGTCCCCTCCCCCAGGACGGCCCTGGAGGGGAAGTGTCCTTGCAGGCTCTGGAGGCAGACTTGGGCCGCAGACACTGAAATCCAGGACCCCAGGGGTCTGGAAGGAGCCCTGGGTGGGAGATGCCAGCCCCAGGAGGGCTCAGTCATTTGGCCTCAGAGAGGGTCCTGACCAGAGGAAGGACTGGGCCTCTGGGTGGGGGAGGGGCAGGGCCAGCAGAATAAACACAAAAGTGGCTTTCATGCTGGGGACAGGGCTGCAGCCCTGATGACCGGAGAGGCAGAGGCAATGGCTTCTCCTCCCAGACTGACCGGGGTGTGGGGACGGGGATCCACTGACTGCTCCATAGCCGCGGAGCCCCCACAGGACCCCATGATGGTGCTGGGGTGGCAGGGGGCTCACACAGGGCCTCAACCTCCAGGAAGGGGAGGGTGCACTCCAGAATCCCAGCCCCCCATCTCCTACAGCAGAGGGGCCACAGGCGTCCAGGGAGGTGAGGATGTCCCCAGGTCCCCAGGTCCCCAGTGCAGCACGAGGTCAACAGAGCCCTGAAGATGGAGGACGACGGGGTGCAGATGTCCCAGGGGCCAGCTGCTCTTGCGGACCCAGAAGCCACAAGCACCAACACCAGAGAAGGCGTGGTCACAAGACCAGTTCTAGCTCTCAGAAGCCAGGCCAGACAGGTGGACCTCCCCAGGCAGGGCCTGCGGGCAGAGGTGCCCGTGCATGTCCCAACAGCCCAGGGCTCGGGGTGTATAGGGTGCAGAGGAAGACCATCCCTACAGGGCCTGGAGAGCTGCACCTTTCTAGAACCTTCTGCTCCCCATGGCTGCCCTGCAGGGCGCCTGGTGCTTGTCCACAGTTCTGGCTTTCTGGACCATGGGGATCCCCCTGGACAGCAGGAGGACTGAGGCTTGGAGAGACCTGGCTACCTCCTGTCCACACCACAGCCCAGGGTGGACCTACACTTCTAACTGAGCACCCCGTCCAGGGGACTTGGCCACCAATGAGCCCCGTGTCCTTGGCAGGGTGGGGCCAAGGGAAGAGAGGGAGCCTCACAGGGCCCCACAGCCACATGCCTAGGCCTCTCAGCTCAGGGCCTTGGCGGGAGGAGGGCTCGCTGCCAGTGAGCCCAGGCTTGGCTCAGCACCCGCTGACCACAAAGTGCGCCTGCGAAATCCAAGCTTCCTCCCTAGTGCCACTGGAGACAGAAAGTGTCCACCCAAGGGGGAGGACACGGGATCCTAACATACGTGAGTGTGGGAGCCCAGTGATGTCTGTGCAGATGACCAGGAGGTGGGGTATACATGGGAGGCAGGGGTCCCCCAGTGGGGACACCCAGGAGCCCCAGGAACAGGGTCAGCCCAGGGCTGCCAGCAGGTGTCACTGCAGCCAAGAGGAAGAGTGCGCCTGCGGGCTGCGTGGGTTCCAGTCCCAGGTGCTCAGGAGAACGTCCCTCCCAGGCCATCAACACAGAAGCCCAGACAGCCTGTGCCTGGACTCACTGCCCACAGGGAAGCCCCAGGGTCTGGCTTCTCCCCATTTGCTCCTGTGACTTCAAGTGTGGTGACTAAACACCTACTATGTGCTGGCACCACGCATCCATCATCCTGGCCATTCCGCCCCACTCCCTGGGAGGGGACAGTGTCAGGGTGCCTCAACAGGTAAGCAACCTGAGGCTATGTCCCAGGAACAAATCCCTTGGAGGGTGGGGACACCAACCCCGAGCCTAGGCACGCCCACCCCACCATCACCATCGGGACGGTATCCTCCCGTCCTCTGTCCACTTCCTCCAGTGGACAGCATGTGACACGGCGCTCCCCAGAGGCCCATGGTCAGGGCCTGACAGCAGCCGAGCTCACGCCGGGCCAAGGCCCAGCCCCTCGGGACCACCCCGCAGGGTGCTCTGCCGCTGCACATCTGGCACATCCGCCCACCAAGGCCAGTCCCGTCTCTCCACCCTCTGCCAAGGCAACGTGGCACCCAGCCAGGGGCTCTCCATCCTCCAACAAAGCTTCGAGGCCAACCACCCGGCCGGCTGACCGAGCTCGGGTTGCCGCCCGCAGCGGGCCTGGCTGGGCGTCTGATTATTCATGAAAATCAGGCCTCCGCCATGTCCCTGGCTTCAGTGGGGCTGCAGCTCACAATTGCCTCATTGTGTGGGCGGCCATGATGGCGTCTGCTCCAGAGGGAAGGGGGAGGAAGAGGAGGCTGGGGTAGAGGAGGGAGAAGAGGAAGGGAGGAGGGGAGGGGAAGACGGGGAGGAGGGAGGAGGGGAGGGGAAGACGGGGAGGAGGGAGGAGGGGAGAGGAGGAGGATGTGCCCAAGCAGGTGCCGCTGGCACAGGGCAGAAGGGGTCAGGGGCACTCTCTGAGGCCCACACCTCCTGGTCACCATGGATCACTCTGAGGACCTCAGCTCTCAAGCGTCCAGGTAGAGCTCCACACAGGAGTAGCTCAGGGTCCAGCCTCAGTGTCCCCATCAGAGCAAGGGGCTGCAGTCTCCATCCTCCCCAGAGAGCTTGGCCAAGCAGGAGCACCCGGGCCGCGGGCTCAAACCTACAGAGCTTTCACTTAATGAGGCCTCCGTGTCCCCAGGGGCAAGGGGGCCATGAGGGTCCCTTCCTCGTGGCATGGCCTGGAAGCTGAGAAGGGGCCAGGACACCTCAGGTCTGGAACCCTCCTGCACAGCCATCCCTCTCCTCCCACTCCATGCAGCCAGTGGCCACCCAGGGCCACCCTGGTGCCAGGCCCAGGCTGAACACTTCCCTGGACACCTGGAGGGCTGACGGCAGATGTCAATGCTGCCCGTCTCAGCTCGGGGCTCTTGGGAGACGGCCTGTGAACTACAGACAGCGGATGGACAGGGGATGGATGGAGGAGGCTGTCACAGGAGGCAGGTGGGGGTTGTGCCTCTGCAAGTGTCCACACCTCACCCTCGCCCAGGCTCAGGCCAGAGGCAGGACATCAACAACCATGTGAAGCCTGGTGCCAGGGCAGGGGGCCTGGATCAGCCACCGGCACCTGCAGACTCTGGCCTGGGGTGCTCAGGAGCACAGCCCTGCTTCACAAGGAGCACTGGTCACAGCTCAAGTGGACAGTGGGGTTAAGCACAAGGGAGTCAAGTGCTGCATGCTAGGGTCTCCATCCTGGGGCAAAGGGCAGGGAAGGGGGGGTGTAGGGAATGCAACAACACTGCCCAGGCTGGCCCGCCGGGTGCCCACCAACACCACTCCCGCAAATCCAAAGTCCAGAAGACCAGGCAGCCCGAGGCCAGCACGGACTTTGGGAAGGAAGTAGCAGGAAGCAGGGCAGGGCTGTGTTTGTTATTTTGGTCAATTCCTGGGAGTGACGCTGGACTGGGCCGGGCTGCACTCAGTGCTACCACCTTGACCCTCCAAAGTGGGATTCAGAGATGTCCACCTCCTGCAGGATCCGACCCCAGCCCTCACCTGGGCATGACAGACCCTGGTCCAGCCCACCTCCAGCCTCTTCTTATCTATCCTGTCACCTCTGCCTTTGGCAGAAAGGACAAGTCCCAGCAGGCTGTGTTCCCAGGGTGACCCATCGAGGACCTCAGCGCTGTGACAAGAAGCAAGGCCATGAATCCGAGAGGGAGGCCAACACAGGTGTGTGCTGGTGTCGCCAAAGGAAATGCCCCTCACCAGTCTCCCTCCATCCACGAGCACTGCGGGGACACCCTGCCAGGACAGCTGCCTGCTCTGCAGTTCAAAATGCTGGCCCATGTCCAGCGGCCTGGGAGAGATGTCTGTCCTGCAGGAGAGCCAGCTGTCCGTGCCGCTGCTGCCCTGCAGAAACCAGATCCCAACATGCTCACCCCTGGATGGGGCTCCACTGGGAGGACTCAGCCAGGACACAGTCCTCCACCCTGGTGTGGCATGTGCACAGTGTGGGGACGGAAAAGCGCCAACAGCAAGGGACCAGTCTCCCTGTTCTGGAACATCCACTTGGCGACATTTGGGCCACTTTCCAAAGCCTTGTCTCCAAGGACTGTGGAAGGACATGGACATATGGCATTAAAGCCAAGAGGGAAATAAACCAGGAAACAAAGGGACCGGGTTGGGAGAAGCCTGGCTGCCCTGTTCAAGTCACAGGCTCTGCAGCCCCAAGAGACAGAGAGGAGACCACCAGAGACCGACCAGGTACCCAGCAGAGGCTGTCTGCCCGGCCGGCCTTTCCTCCTGGCGTTTCTGTGTTTTCTAACGAGCATGCACTATTTTTCCTTTTGATTAATAAGAGCCTTTTGGAAAAATAAATCCAGCGTGCTGCCAAACCTCACGGCAGGCATGTGCACACGCCGGTGCCAAGGGCGTCTTCATCAACGCCTGGGGCACTTTCTCGGGGAAGAGTGGGCTTCTGAGCCAGGACCCTGCCCAGCCTCCCAGTTCCAGTCATCCCACTGGGCGTGACTGCATGCAGACAGACGTCACCAGCACCCCAGACCCTCTTCACATAGCGCCCAGCTGCAGCCCAGGCCTCTCCCTTGCAAGAGCTGCCTCAGACGTTAGCAGAGCACACAAAGAGTGGCCGTGACTCAGCCCCTTCCTCCAGACACACGGAGGGAAGGGTTCTCCCCTCCCAGCCAGCCTGGGCCCAGGGGGCACACTAAGTGGACAGCCCGCCAGGCGGCCTCAGCCTATGCGTCTGTGGTCACTGTCTCATCTCCTGGGTTTTCTTATCTCCCGGGTGCGTGGGGACCACAGTGACAGGAGTCCTGGAGGGACGGGGCGCATCCTGAGGGGCTGCTCCTCTCCCAGGGGGTGGGTGGGTCCCAGCACACCCTGGGGCACAGAGCACCGAGGTCCTCCCCAGGGCTTAAACCCTGGCCTGCAGCAGGGCCCTGGCGCCAGGTTCCACAGCCACAGGCCTCTTGAAAAAGCCAGCCAGGTTTGTCCCTTTCCTGCTGACAGCCTCTCCAGCCTGCCCCAGCTTTGGGGTTGAAATCCCTCGGCTGGCCACCACACAGCGTCTCTGCCCCACCCTCCTCCGCCCCATCTGAGCCCTGCCCACCTCACTGGGTGCCAGACGCCTCTGAGCACCTGGGATCTCTCCCGGGGGCCCTCTGCACAGCCCTCATTCCTGCAGCCCTCCCCCCTCTACGATTACACGATGGGGAGCCAGCCCACAGATCACAGGTTGCTGCTCCAGAGTCACCTGAGAGCAGAGAGAATGTGCACTCTGTCGGACACAGGGGCATGATGATTACAGCAGAAGGCACTGGCCATCCTGACCCCTGTGCCAGAGAGCAGCGATCACGACTGCCCAGACAGTCCTCCCTGTGAGCAGGCCACTCTCCAGCATGCTCTGCCCAGCCCACTGTAGACACAGCAGGGAAACTGAGGCTCAGCAAGGGGAGGGGCTGGACCGCCCACCCGAGCCATTCTCCACTGCCCACCACACCCCCAGCCTGGGGGAGCTCGGGGACAATCGTCAGGATATCAGAAGGAGCAGCGATATTTCACAGCGTGGAAGTCCAGGTAAGAACTCCAGGGTTCAGACACACGGAAACTGCGACCCTCAGGGTGGGTGCAGGGGCAGAAACTGCGACCCTCAGGGTGGGTGCAGGGGCAGAAACTGCGACCCTCAGGGTGGGTGCAGGGGCAGCCCGACTGACCCCAGCTGCAAGGTGCCTTCCACACCTGAAAACCCGGCTCAAGTTTGGGCCAAAGCTCATGTGGCTCCCAAATGCGATCCCCCTCAGCTCCCAGGCCCCAGAACAGGACATGAGTGGACGCGGAAACTCAAAGCCCTGGGAGGCGAGGTCCCTGCGCTCCTTTCCACGTTCCTGCCCTGCCCTGGACATCTGTGGTGAACACAGGATCGCCGTGACGAGACGGGAGATCAGACACTCAGAAGTCCCTGGGATGGGTCTTGGGGGGGGGGGGTCTGTCCTTGTCCCTGGGGCTGCAGGCTGTGGTCCTGCAATCTTGCCACCAGTGGTAGCTGAACACCAGGGCTCCACGTGCTTCCCACAAAGTCCCCGGCATCTGCGTGGCAAGAGTGCCAGGCCACGTGGAGTGGTCCAACTCCCCTGGGGTCAGCCATCAGTGTCCCACCAGCCCCGGGTCACACAGCCACCTAGGGTCCCTGCCTCGGTCCCTGTGCAGAGGAAGCAGAGGAGGCCAAGTAGCCCCACCCCTGCTGGGCGCCCTCCCCCAGGGTCCCAGCTCTTGGAAGGGACCTGTCCTTCTCCCTCAGCTGCGGCTGGGCTGGCTCCAGGTGACCGTGGTGAGGAGGGATGTTTCAGGGGTCGAGGCCTTGAGCATTTCGGGAGATGCACCAGTGGCCACCTCTATTTGGAACGCATGGTTCTGCAGGCTGCCTTCCGCTGCCTTCCACAGCTCTCGGCTTTTCTCCTTGAAGTGCTGCTGATAAGAGGGTCTGAGGAATGCTAATACCGGAGGAAGCTCCCTGCAGAGTTATAATGAAAAGCTTTACATAAATTGTGATATTTTACTCATGTCCCGGGCCTGGGAGGGCTTTATTAACTGCGCTCGGTCTTTTGGGCAGTGGCTGCTGATCCCCGTTGCTGACTTCAATGAATTCAATTCATCAAACATTTATCACATGCCCACTAGGTGTCCGGCACTGTTCCAGGCACAGGGAGCCTTCGTGCTATCAACAAATGTTTATTGAGCACATTGAGCACACGCTGGTGCTGGGGCGGGTGGGGGTGGCAGGCACTGGAAGGAGCCGGCTGAAGGCCAGGCCCTGCCTGCAAGGGGCTGCAGACTCAGGGGCCTCAAAGACGACACAGGGGTTTCCGGGCACTCCAGCTGCATGCCCAGGAGAAGAGGGGGGCCAGACGAAGACAGGAGAAGAGGTAGAAAGGCCACGGGGGAAGAAACTGCACGGCACCCAGAGAGTCCCCACTGTCTGTATTGCTCGATCCCTGACCCCAGGAGCCCCCAAGCCTCCAGCAATGCCTCCCCAACTGCACCTGGGTCCCCCAGTGAGAGACATGAGTGCCACCTACACCTGAAGGGACTGGGCAGAGGTTTTCTGCTGGTAGTCCCTGCTGCCCCCCAGCATGAGCAACCTCAGAGGAGAAGGGCGAGCTAAGGCTGCACCCAGGAGCAGGGAAGGGAGGGGAGGCTTCCTGGAGGGGGGCACCTAGTGGGCAACAACACCTCAGGAAAGAAGGGCTCCCGCCAAGGACCCTGCTGTGGACGGATCCTAGCTCCCCCCGTTCTCCGCCCCGTGGGCCTGTCTGGAGATAGGAACTACCAAGAGGTCACTAAGGTGGAATGAGGTCACACGTGCAGGGCCCAACCCGGCAGAACTACAGCCAGTTAGGCAAGGAACTCGGAGAGGCCACATGGACAGTCAGAAGGCAGCGTCTGCCAGCCTGGAAGAGGGACCCCCAGACCCCAGCTGGGCCACACCTTGATCCTGGACTCCCAGGCTCCAGGACGGTGGGAACTGAACGCCCATCATCTGTGCACTTGGTGTGGCAGTGGAGCAGACGGCCCCTCCCTTCCTGTCCCCATAGCCCTACAAACAAGAGGACTTCACAATGGAGGAACGAGCCTCCTGTCCCGGCCAGGCACCCGACTCGGACCCCACCGTGACCTCCAGGATGCTCTGCTCAGTCTGTGTGCAAGGTTCAAGTTCTCACGGTCCAGCTGGCCTGGCCTCTCCTGCGGGGCTCATCTTGAGAGCATGGGGGAGGGCTCATGGAGAGTCCATGGATTAACTTGCTCATTAGCTTGCTGGGCTTTTGAATTTTTAAGCGCTGCATCAGAACCCCGGGGACCACTGTCTGCAATCATCAGTGAGGCCTAAGGCATGAACGGTTTTCACAAAGGCCCCTGCTGTCGTGGGCCAGATTATCAAGGCCACCGACCTGCTGGCCTCCTCCCAGCATCCAGAGAAGCTGAGCAAGGCACTGGGAAAGGCTCAGGCTGGGGGTCCCACCAGCTCTTCTACAGAGAGCTGGGATGTTGCAAGAAAACGTGATTTAAGAGAGCAGAAGAAACAGGGTTCCCTTCCCGGGGAGCCACCTGGACCGCCCCTACCTCCCACCTCCCACCCCCTGTCCTGCTCTCCTTCCCACAGACAGGAGGGCGGGAGACCACCAAGCCAGGCCACCAGCATCACCAGATCAATACTCCTGAATGACTAAGAGGCTATTTTTTCCTCTCAGTCAAGTGTCAAATTAAAGAAGTCAATACCAGTATCTTTCTTGAAAGAAAAAAAAAAAAGACAAGTAATCTATCAGATGAACTCTAAACTCGTAAAATCAGACTCTCTCCAAAGGATGGCTGAAAGCACCCCACCCACAGAGCCCACAGGTGCCCCTCCTGCTGAGTGACAGTGGATGTGAACCGGGGGCTCTGCGGCTGCCAGTGCCCCGCACAGCAGGGAGACCCGACCAAGAAAGGCCCCTGCCCGGATGCAGCCCGGGAGCTGAGCACGCAGGGCGCTCCCCAAGCCCCGGGCAGGTGCCGTCGTCCAGAGACGGCCTCCAGCCCTGACTTCCAGCCTTCTGGGCAGGTCAGCCAGTCCGAGAGCTGCTGGGGGCCGCAGCCTGTGTGCAGGACGCCGGCCTTCAAGGCATCCGGTCAGCCAGGGCCTGACCCAGCGGACCTGGGTCTCTCCCATCTGGGATTTCTCCCTTCTTCGAGTTGGTCAGTCCCTAAGGAGGTTTAGTGTCCCCAGAAGGACCCCAAACCAAGTCCTCAGAGCAGACACAGAATCATCACAGAAGCTGTGGCCCCGGGCAGCACAGGGAATGTAGAAACCTGAAGAAAGAAAGGCAAGACTCCTGGAGGAGTTGGGCTACGGCCATCTCAAGCAAGAGGGACTCAGCCAACGGCCTTGCCCTCTCCCCCTCCACCGGCCGACGTCCCTCCCATCAGGTCCACTCTCAGCCACCACAGTCTCGCCTCTGTGGCTCTCTCTCCTCTCCCCAGCTCCCACAGCTCCCGTCGCCTGAAAGGCAGTACCCAGTCTCTATGGCCTGGGACCCAGGTCTCCAGCCCCATGCCTGCTCCGTCGCCTGCCTGCTCCATCACCTGCTCCTATTACCTGCCTGCTCCATCACCTGCTCCTATTACCTGCCTGCTCTATCACCTGCCTGCTCCATCACCTGCCTGCTCTATCACCGGCTCTACCCAGGGTCACTCTGCCCTGGGCAACAGAGGCCCCTGAGGCATCGTGGGCACAGAGCCAGACTGCAGGGCAACGACACGATCCTGGTCCAACTCTGTCCTGTACCCTGCACCCATAAGCACATCCCTCCCCAGACTCCCAAGTCCTCCACCAATAGTGTGGGGCTGGCTGGGACCAGGTGACCGCCACATCCCCTTCTGGTCCCACCCAGCCCAGCCCCAGGACAGCCAGCCTGCCCTCCCTCATCCTGACAGGGCCCTGCGGTGCGGCGGAGGGAAAGGGAGCCCACCTGGGAGGAGGGACAGCTCATGCTCGGGCCTCTCCTGCTGCCCTGTGGCCCAAGCAGGTGGCTCCCTGGCCTGACCCCGGGGCCTCTCACAGGTGGCTTCAGGTGCTCTGACAATGGGCTGGGGCAAGCAAAGCCCCATCCTGCTACCCCTGCCCGGGAGTCCTCACGCACAAGGCCACCTAGGGTCCGCCTCACACAGTAAAGATAAACACAGGCCAGACCAGGCGAGTGACCAGATCTGTTCAGACGCTCAGTGGAGTGGAGAGACGGTGACAGTGACACCTCCCAGGAAGGACATCAGGAGGGCAGTGGAAGGCAGGTGGCTGGCTCTCAGCAGGCATGGGAAGGGTGCCTGGGTGGCCCGGCCCCACGCAGCCGCCCCAGGTGGCCTGTGTCTGGCTCCTCATTAGCTCCCCACCTCGGCAAGGGCCCCTGCGCCCCTGCACCCTGGGGACTGCAGCCTGAGCTCGGCTGGGCACACTCTGAAAGGTCCTGCTGGCCGCTGGTCCCCCAGGAAGGAAGGACGGGGCCTCCAGGTGTGCCGTCTGGAAGTGCTGCCCGCCCCCCCCCCAGGCACCTCTCAGTGGCTCTGGCTCCCCCCACCCCCTGCCAGCTGCCGTGGAGCTGGAGCAGAGCTGGGGGGCTGCAGAACGGGAGGGGGCACCGGGAAGGAGCCCGAGCTGCACGGGCACCCCCTTTCCTCTCAAGAGAAGGTGAAGACCCACCACCCACTGCGGCCAGACTCTGCGGAGCTCCTGGATGGTGGGAGAGATGTGCCGTGGTGGGGGGGCTGCACGGTGGCCCCCACAGAGGACAGGGCCTATCCTGAGGACCACACGTGCAGAGTGACCTTGTCTGTAGAAAGGGTCTCTGCAGACGTAATGAGCTGAAGGCTCTTGAGATGAGGGATCCTTCTGGGTGACCCAGGAGGCCCTACACCAAGTGAGGAGTGTCCTCGGGCCAGGAAGATGACCAGAGTGGCCGTGTGAGGACAGAGGCAGACTGGAGAGACCAGCCCAGCCAGGAGCTGGACAGACAGGAAGGCTCTGGAGCCCGGGCAGGAGCGGCACAGGCGCCATCGCAGGCCATGGCCACCAGAACAAGAGACCACCCACTGCTGTGCTCAGCCAGCTGGAGGCCACCAGAGCCCCTGGGTCCTGCAACCACCTCTGTCACCAACAGAGGTGACCTTGACCTTGACCTCCTTGCGACCCACAGCGACCGCCCAGGCTGCACTGTCCGTGCGTTTGCTCATGTTCTGCCTCCCCACTGGCCACCAAGAGGCAGGACCCTGGTCTTCTTCATGGCACTCGAAGGGTGCCTGCACTGTGGTGGACACCCTCGGTGGCTGGACTGTCAGGATGGGCACTCGGCCAGAGGCTCTTGCTGACAGAGACCCTGTGAGCCGGAAGTTGGGACCAGGCCTGAGGACCAGATCTCCCGGGTGTGCGTGCCACCACCTGCCACTGGGGAGCCTGGCGAGGACACAGTCTCTCCTCTCTCAGCCCCGGTTTCCCCACCAGTATATCCTGGGACCTCCACCCCTGGGGCCCGCGGTCACCGCAGTGAACGGCACCACCCTGCTGCCCAGCCCTGCTGCCCTTTCCTGCCAACTGAGAAGAGTCCAAGCTCTGAGAGCCACGTCCCCATCAAGTCAGGGTGGCACGGACACCCCACGACCCGGGAGGCGCCTGCACCCTGGATCCCCGGGCTCTCTGCCTCCAGAATCAACAAGGCAACTTCCAGCTCGTGCACAGAGCCCTGGGGCGCTTCCCAAATGCCATGGTGGGGTCTGCCTGCCAAAGGGGACGGGGACCCTGCCCCCAAAATGTGCCTAGAGCCCTGGGAAACCTAAGCCCCACAAACATCGTGTGAAGGCCGCGTGTGGGTGTGTGAGCAGGCACTGGGAGGTGAAGGCCATGTCCCTTTCTAAGGGGCACAGGGGGAAAGGTGACCTCCACACAGGGAGAGGTCCCTGCTCCTCCGTGGGAGCCAGAGATGGGGCAGCAGCACATGGTGTGGCCCAGCGCTGTGGCCCCTTGCCACTCCCTTGTCCCTCAGGACTAGGAACACAGCCTCCCACAAAGGAGCAGGGAGGCCTGGACTCCAGAGGGGACGCTCCCGAGCCCCGATGCTCAAGGCTGCAGGGGCTGTGATCACGCCCTCGACCGGAGGCAGCTGGGACGGGGCCACCTGTGTGAGAGGCCCTGAGATGCCCATCTGGGACCCTCTACAGGAAGAGGCCACGACTCTCCCTGGGCCCCGTGTGCAGCACGGGGCAGCAGCTGAAGGGGTGGGCACCGAGGAGCCCAGACGGTGCCAGCTAGAGCCACCCTGCGGGAGCCAGCTCTGCTACTCGTCTGCAGCCTCTGTCAGGCTGCTGGACCTCTCAGAGCCTCAGTTTCTTCATCTGCCAGGTGGGCGTGATGGTGCAGCATACAGGGATGCAGCAATGTCCTGTGGCTCCTGGGCACTGTCCCACTGCCCCATTCAGGGACGGGAAAGGGCTGCAGTAGGTGGCCTGCAGCCACCCTGAATCCTGCTTCCAGGTCCCCTGGGAGAAGGGAGTCTTGGCCTCCACAGGACAGTGACAGCGACTCAAAGCACAGAGGAAGCACAGGTATGAACCCCGGCTTCCCCCAACGGCCGTGCTCCTTCCTTCCAGCATTTTCCGTGGGCCCCTCCACTCGCACGTGCAGGAGGAACACAAGCCCCAGTGCCACCAGTGCTCGACCTGCCCCTCAGTGGTTCCACGGACCACGCCGTGGCTGACCTCGCTCACCCGCATGGAAGGCAGTGCGCTCCCAGCCAGGAGAAGCGCCACAGGGAGCAGCTCGGGTCCCCTCCCGTCATGGCGACGCTCTGCCCTGCATTCTGCCCACCAGGCAGCTCAGCAACCCTGCGCCCTGCTCCCGCTCTGCCCGCCTGGCAATGCCGTCCGCAGCTCCGGGGTCCTCCTGCAGCTTCTCTGCCTTGGCTGAGAGACCAAAGCCCCTGGGCGCTTCCCTCCAGTTCCCTGAGCTGCGCCGTCCCACCCCCCGGGAGTGAGGTCCCTCTGCCTGCACCGCACCTCCCTGAATTCCTCTCTCTCCTCTTTCTGGAGTGAAGGAGGATCTGAGTGACCTCAGGTGTGTGACAGGGGACCTGCTGGTGGCCTTGGCTAGGCCCTCTCCTGGTCTTGGCTCACACCTGTTCCTCAGGCTCAGCAGGTGACATCCACCCGGGGCTCCTTTTCCCCAGGACGGAGCCTGCACCAGCCCCGAAGCCGGCCTCTGCCACGGAGCCTGCGGAGCTGTGGGGGGCGTCTCTCCCCAGGCGGCACCTGCCCCAGAGCCCCCGCCCGGCCCCTCTCCCTCGGGAGCCTCGGCCTCTCAGTGGACACCCTCAGATGCACGCTGAGCTCTGCCTGCCAGGCGCACTGGGGCCTCCCTCCTCACCCGCAGCCCTCCCTGGTAGGACACAGTGCCAGAGGGCCAGCGTCCCCAGGGCATCCTCCACCGATGATGGCGGGCAGCGGGTGGGCCCACGGCTCAGCTTCCTGGTCCTCAGGGGAGACAGCTGCTGTGGGTGTCCCCACTGTCTCCCAGTGTCCCACAGGGCCCGAGCTCCAACTGCCCATGGAGCAGAGTGACGGGACGCTGCCCCACACCGCCTCCCGCCTCAGAGCCCTGCTCCCCTAAACAGGCCTCCTGCACCCCAACCCTCGCCTCACGGCAGGGGCTGCTGCTAGGGAGAGAGGCCCAGGGACACGGTTCCCAGTGAGGCTTCCCAGGGTCCCCGAGGGACGAGGTGCTGCGTGTGTGCCCTCCCTCCCTCCCGGGCGTGGTGGCTCGGGGACCTCTGCCGGGTGGCCTTCCTGTTGGCCGCTGTGCGTTCCCATCTGTTTTGAATCGTCCTGAATATTCATGGGGATGCTGGGAAACCTCTCCGAAGCTGCTCGCCAGATGCATTTAAAGCCAGTCCCCTCCCCCTGAGGCCAGTCCCAGCAGCTCCCCGCCTGCCAGGCCTTTCCCTGGGGGGACCCGCAGCCTTCCTGGCCAGGGCGCTCTGCCACGTGGCCAGTCCCCAAGCCCTGCCCTGCTGGCCCAGGGCTCGCTGTGTGGGAAGCTCCAGCCCCCCAGCAGGAGCAGAAACAATCACAGAGCAAAGGGGGCCCTGGAAGGCCCCGGGCTGGGGGGGGGACGGAAATGCTCTGGAAACTTCTACAGGCTTTTATTTGAGGAAACATTCCTGGCCACTCCAAGGGGCCTCGGCTTACACCCCGGAGCACGGGCTGCACAGCAATGCCGCCTCTGGAGCCTCCTACCCCCTGGAAACCCGGGGCCTCTCACCCTGGGGCGCCCCACTCCCCCCTTCGAGACCAGGTCTCGGAATGCGCTGGAAGTTTCCACCTCCAAGGAAGCCTGGGCGTGCGTGTGCCAAGTAATTCGCAGCACGTCCCAGCCCGCTGGGTTCTCCAGGACGTAAATCTGACAGGCGCATTTATGGGAAGAATCTGGCAGCTGTGAGTGCATCTGCGCATTCCATCACCCCCGTCGCACTGATCCGGACCCGAGGTTTTCTGTGTTTTAACATCTCTGAAGTCAGAGTGTGGCTGGCGACCAACACCGTGCCTCAGTGGAGAGGAAACAGTGTGGCTCAGGTGCATCCAAGAGAGTGTCCGCGGGCACGAAGCGCGGCCTCTGAAAGGCGGAGACTGCAGGCAAGCTCACCCATCCTGCCAACCTCCCACCGGGGGTCCAGGCGCCCTGGCCACAGGCTTGGGTACTGTGTGTGCTCCGGGGAGCGGAGTCCTTTAAAGTGACATGCAATGGTACTGGGCTGTAGGCCACAAAGGTGCTGAAGGCGCCTCTCCCTCACTCCCGCCTGACCACGTCCCCCACAGCTACATGGGGGCACACACCTGCTTCTCACGTGCCAACTGCCGCAGAGACCCTGCTGTTGCTCCAGGCGAGGTCAGGAGGCCCGCACACGGTCCAGAGGACCCCCCTTCCTGCTCCCTGGACACGTGACCTCTTAGGCTGAGCTCAGTCCTTAGCACAGGCTCCTCTCCCAGCCCTTCACCCAGTGGGAGGCTCCCCACCTGCCCATCATCTCAGCTCCCACCAGGTGCCAGGCCCTGTCCCAAGCACAGAGGATGCCACAGCAACGCACCTGGGCAGAGTCCAGCCTTCAGGGACTTGGTGGCTCAGAGCCCACAGGACAAGTGGTCTGACAGGCGTTTTAGATAACATGTGCTCTGCTGTAAACGCCATTAGGGGGAAGCCGAGAAGGGCCAGGGTGTTGACACCTCACAGTAGCCAGGGGGCCTCTGCGAGCAGGTGACATTAGAGTACAGACCTGGGGGAGGGGCAGGAGAAATGTGGCTATGTGGGTAAAAGCATTCCAAGCCAAAGCATAAAGCACCAGGGCTGAGGCTGGATCGTGCCTGGCAGGGTCGAGGAACGGTCTAGGGGCCAGCAAGGTTGGAAGGGGAAAGAGAGGAGCAAGGGATGAGATTGAAGAACAGGGAATGGATCCTTAGGGCCTTGTGAGCCACTGAGACCATTTGACTCTTTCCCTGAGAGCATGGGTATGGGACGGCAGGGTCCAGGACAGGACTCCACAGCTGCTGCCAGGTGCAGAGGAGACTGAAGCACAGGGCATGAGCAGGTGGCCAGCAGGCGGCCAGCCAGGAGGCTGCAGGGACCACCTACGGCCTCCCTAGTCCTTCCCAGTCCCCTCACCCTTTGTGGTCGGGCCTGCTGTCCCATGGAAGTGTCCCAGCCCCTCAGCAAGAGCTGTCCTTTCCCCCCGTGTCTGCCCAGCACACACGACAGTGCCGGGCCTCCATATGATGGGCTGAGGATATGACATCTGTGCCTGGAAGGGACACGGAGCAGGCCGGGCCACAGCGGGGTAGAGCTGGCGCCTACCTGACCTCCTTCCCCAGCAGGGCACACGGCTCTACCTCAGAGGGCAGAGCCACCCCCGAAGCCCAGCCTGGAGCCTCCGTGCCGCCCGTGCCCCCTTAGGGGAGGAGGAACCTGCTTCCGGCTTCACCTCTGGCTCCGAGCAGGGCTGCGGGTGGAGGAGGGCGCCTTCTCCAGTGGAAACCACGTTTTAGTTTTAGGTTAAGTGTTCTGAGCAAAGGGTCTTAGCAACCATTTGTTTCCAGACAGGACTTTAAAAATACTCGACTTCAGGGCTGGGATTGTGGCTCAGGGGTAGAGCGCTCGCCTGGCAAGGCCAGGACCCTGGTTCAATCCTCAGCACCACGTGGAAATAAAGGCATTGTGTGGAGACCATCGACACCTAAAAAATGAATCTCCAACTTCAGGGGATGTGGGGTCAGAGCCGTAAGTGAGGGGGCGGCAGACCCTCCCCAGGGCCAGGGCGCTCCACATACACCCAGCACCCAGCTCCCCGCCCCCTGACCCCCCACCACCCCACGCTGACAT
Source organism: Urocitellus parryii (assembly GCF_045843805.1). Classification (NCBI taxonomy): domain Eukaryota; kingdom Metazoa; phylum Chordata; class Mammalia; order Rodentia; family Sciuridae; genus Urocitellus; species Urocitellus parryii. Next base: position 141,421,640 of record NC_135540.1, on the reverse strand, counting down.
CTCGGGGGGCACTTGACCCACAGGAGCTGCCCAGGGCTCTGTGCTGGACCCAGCTGGGTGGCTCGCAGCACGGACACCTGTCCTCCCCTCAGAAACCAGAGTCCCCACCCTATCACCCGCCCAGAGGGCGGAGGCACTGGGTCAGCTCCTTCTGGGACTGGCCATCTGCCGCAGAGACCCTGGCCAGGCCAGCTCACAAGCCACCAGGCAACTCTGTGCCCTGGGGTGACACCTGGGACCCTCCACGAACACATCAGGCCCTGTCCTGGTGCAGCCGTGGCCCCCGTGACCTGCACAAGACCCCCTTCCTGCCCCTCACACAGGACCCGTCCCCCGTGGCCCCGTCCCCCGTGGCCCCGTCACCATGGCCCCTTTCTCTACAACTGCTCGTTGCCTGTCACACGTCGTCAGGGTCTTTGCTGCTTTAGAGGAGGACAACACCATTGTCCTGGGACCTGATGTCACTGGTCCTCGTCCCACATGGGGCATCGGTCCACCAGGCCAGCAGCCCTCGGGGCCCTGCCCAGACCAGCATGACCTGCAGAGGCGGCCCCCGTGAGCCCCATGCTGGTCATCCCTACGGGGCTCCTCGGCCCCCCACCCCGAGCCTCGGCAGCCACAGGCCCTGACCTTGTCTTCAGAGGCCAGGGCTCCACACAGAAGCCCCTCCAGGAACTCTGCTGTCCCCCTGCACCTGAAACCCTCACCCTTCCTCTGTCCTTCTCCCCACACTGGCCACCCAGTCACACTCACGGCTGCCTCTCCAGGGGCTTCACGGCGCAGCTTCAGCCCACCTCCTCCTGAAGCCTTGCTGATCCTCTCAGCCCCTGGCAGGGTCAGTGCCTCCGAGCTCCCTCCACCCTCTGAGCTTCCTTCACTGCAACGAGCCTCTAGCCAGCGTCACCCCACTGATGGGAAAGCCCCCGGGGACAGCTCGGGCCTCACACGCAGCCCAGCCCCCAGGCCAAGGGTGTGCCAGGCGCAGCCCCAGGGAGTTCTATTGTGACGGCCTCCCACACGACCCGCAGTTAGGTGGCCACCACTGCTTGATGGACGGGAGGACAGCGTCATGACCTGGACAATCAGCAGCTGTCTGTCCAGCCCTGTCAATCACTCTCCAGAGAAACAGCCATGGTGAGCACCCCACCACTTCCCGCCAAGGCCAGGGCACATGAAAGATGAAGGCGGCGTCTTTACACACGGTCAGCACCCACCAGGGAGCTGGCCTGGGCACCCAGCCTGCAGCTGCCCATTCTGCCATCAGCCCCCTTCCCTGGGCATCAAGTCCAGCCCCCGGGGGGGGGTCCCCAGTCCCAGGTCTGCCCCTCAGGGGAGAATGGACCCAAATGACAAGAGGCTTGCTCTGGGGAGCTCGGGGAGCCAAGCGTACTACCAGGCTATGTCCAGGCTATGTCGACGGCCGGGACCCCCGCTCCACCTCGCCCACCAAGGACTCACCTGGGCAGGGTGGTCTGCAAACCTTCCTGAGCACACGGGGCACCCGCCCACCTGGCTGTTCCGAGGCAGCCCTCCCCAAGCTCCCTGCCGGCCCCTCATTTATCAACCCGCTGATTGGCAGCTGCTTCCCCAGTTAACCTCCCCTGGTGTGTCCAGCAACTGCCGGTCAGGAGCCAGGGCTGGGGCAGCCCCACACCTCCAGAAGTGGCCCCTGTCTGCCCTGGTGGTCCAGGGAGCCTGTTAGGTCCAGTCCCACCGGGGCTTCTCCAAGGGCCCCAGCATGTGTTTTGTGTAAAGAATTGAGACTCAGCATCCATGAATTAATACCCTGCTTGCAGGTAGAGAGGGTGGGGAGCAGCAGCCCTGGTAATAATGGCAGAATAATAAAGGTTTTAAAAGGCTTAGGGGAAAGGAAACAGCCGCCCGTCTCTAACGATCACTCCATCTGTCCCTGTGGTCGTCATTTTCCAGCTGAATTAGGAAGTTAATTCGCTCATCCATTCCATAAATATTTATTGAGAAACTATCAAGTGCTTCGTGGGTGATCGGGCCCCAGGGTGGTGCCGGAACCAGCCAACCTCACCGGTGCCCCACCTGCCGCCAAGCTGCACCAGTGCTCCTCCTGCAGGAGCTTCAGGACACCTACACTCTGGCCACTGCCCACGAGGGACCTGACCTTCACAGGTGGTCATGACCTTGCAACCAGGGGCCGGGCTGGCAGCCTGGCTCTGGGGTTTTAGGGTCAGCACAGCAAGAGGGGCCCACGGAGGCAGAGTGGGGCCAAGGCAGCAGGGGTGGGGCATCCCAGAAGGGCCAGGGCCTTTGTGCTGGCCTCAAAGGGCTGGAGAGCAGGGCTGGGACTGCGCGTCCCCACAGCCTGGGAAACCAGGGCAGAGCCTGCCACACAGGGCAGACAGTGTTTGTTGAATGAATGAGCAACTCACGGTGACCAGCTGTGACAAGAGGGGAGACGGGCTCGGGGCCACCTGGGTGGGCCACTGTTTCCAAGTCTTTAGAATGGCCACCTGAGCCCAGAGCCCAGGAAGAAGCAAGGAGTGGGGGCAGGGAGGGGAGAGGCTTCCACCTCCACTCCACCCATCCTTCCCAGATCCGAGGCCAGGGAGTCTCTCAGGGACGTCACTGAGGAGTGCAGAGCCTCCCCTGACTTACCCTGACTGCCACCAGTGCCCCCAAGCTGCCCCTGCCCAGGCCACCAGCTCTGGCACAGCCCAGGAGAGCGGCCAGTTTGGGGGCGAGCTGGGCCCCACATGTGAGAGGCTGGGAAGGACCCAGCTGGGCAGTAGCAGGACTCCCGAGCAGTGCACTGGCCCAGCAACAGGGCGACTGGGGGGCGGGAGGGGAGAACAGGGAGGAGGCCAGGAGGGGTCAGCCCCCCAGCAAATGCAGCCTGGCCCGGCCAACCCTGGGGAGGGCAAAGATGGAGCTGAAGCCGGCCCCTGCCCTGGCTGGAGGGAACGGCACCCACAGCAGGCTGGACGGCGGCCCCCGAAAGGAGACGTCCACACCCTAAACCCAGGGCCTGCGAGTGTGGCCTTACCCGGGAACCGTCTCTGCAGAGGCCAAGTTAAAGACCCGACAGAGCATCCTGGGCTACGGGGATGAGTCCAAAGCCAGTGACAGGTCCTCACGAGAGAGGCCAAGAGAAGAGGTCAGAGGAAGGGGACCTGTGACTAGAGAGGCAGAGACTGGAGAGTCGTGGCCCCCAGCCCAGGGCGGCCTGGAGCCCCGGCGCTGCGGGAGGCTGTCAGCGGGAAGTCAGCCCCCCGACACCTTCCTTTCCAACTTCCGGGCTTCAGGGCTTGGGCCAGAGTTTCTGTTGCTCCAGGCCCAGGCTCAGGGTCACAGGTTACAGCAGCCACGGGAGGCTCAGGCTCCCAGATCCACCAGGGCTGCAGGGGCCCTGCACCCGGGCATCAGGGAAGGCTGGCGCCAGGGGGGCTCGGAGCTAGTGTCACAGCCCAGTGGGAGTCTGAGGAGCAGAGACTGCAGAGAGCCAGGGCCCTTCCGCTGCTCCGGGCTTTTCCCATGGAGGGAGGTGACTTCCCACAGCCCCCCAGACCGTCAGAAGGAACCCCCTTTTTCCTTCCGTGACACCACACGGCCTCAGCACAGAGTTCGACAAGGACAGAAAGCTCTTCTACTAACAGGCAGCACAATCCCTCGGGAGCCTTTAAACAGAGGGGGGTTCCGTGGGAATTTCTCCACACACCTCCGCCCCTCTGGGCACCGGGGGTGACTGTGCCCGCTTCACAGGCAGGAAACCGAGGCTCCCTGAAGACAGAGCTGCAGATCTGATCCCAGGTCTCTGGTTCCAACCCTGCCCTTCCCTTTGCAGCATGCTGCAGCAGCCAGTGGGGTGGGACCAGTGAGGACAAGTCCCTGAAACCAAACAGGCAGCGAGCGACCCGCCGAAGGGTTCCCAGGGCTTCCCAAGTCTGCAGGAAGAGACCCCACGGTGGCTGCTGAGCTCCGCAGTGGTTCTCCCAGGACCTCTGGGTGGCGTCCCAAGGCCGACTCCCTCACCATCCCCAGATGCAGCCTGGTCAGGAACACAAGGCCCCGCATCCTGGCTGGAAAGTGCCTGAGAGCCCCGAGCACACGGGAAGTCATTACTGAAGGGTGCTGTGGAGCTCACTGCCACAGGACGGACAGGTGGACGCAGAGCTGGGCAGGTGGTGAGGGGACGGATGGGTGGATGGAAGAGTAGACAGACAGGTGAGTGGAGGGATGGATGGATGGAAAAGTGGACAGACGGATGGATGGACGGACAGAATGAGTACATGGGGGTGTAGAAGGGTAGACGGATGGGGGGTGGCTAGGTGGGTGGCTAGGTAGAGGGGTGGTGGCTGGTTGCATGGATGGCTGAAGGGGCAGATGTCGGCTAAGTAGATGGGCACATGTGCCTTCTAGCCACGGTGGTCAGAGATGGTTAGATGAGTATATGGAAGGAAGGAGGAGGAAGGGAGGAGGGCAGGAGGAGGAGGAAGGGAGGGAGGCATAACACCATCTGCTGTCACCCTTCGCAAAAACAACCCACAGCTCTCCTGGTCACCCTAGGTTCAAAACCAAGATAGGGTGACCAGGAGAGCTCCTGGGGGAGGTGGGCTTTGTGATATCTCAGAAAGCCTGGCCCAGGCCGCCGGGTGAGGAGGGAGGTGCCATCAGACCCCGTGATTCTGCAGCTCTTCCCCCTGAGCTCGCGCACCAAGTCCAGAGTTTTCCTGGACGCCTGCCCTCAAATGGGTTGGAAATCACAATCTGGGGCTTAATATCCCTTACGTATGTCTTCATATACGTGGAAATACGAGTTCTTAAATGCTTTAATCATTCGCCATGATTTTCTCAAAAGAATAGACCTCTGAAAACATGTACTTAGAAAGTCACCTTTATCTCTTGGTCAGCGGAAGCCTTTATCAGTGTCCCACGTGGGGACAGTGGGACTCAGCACCGTGTCTCTGTATTGAGAAGGCCAGTTTCCTCCCACACACCTCCACTCCCAGGCCCTTCTGTCTTGCTCAAATCTATTTTGTATACACATAAAATGTATTTATCAATATTGTTCAGTTTTTCCCCCTGGAATGAAATGCAAATTGCAATTCATACATAATGCAAATCCCCCAATCCGCACCCATCAAACGGAAAGGATTCCCGCTCGGCTGACTCACTACTTCCTCTACAGTCCGGAAACACAGGGCCACACTGGGGGGACCCTGCCCAGGGCACAGAGCCTGCCCCTGCTCACCCCCTGGGGAGCCGGGGCGAAGGCGAGTTTAGGGTGTTCTTACCCCTTTCTTGCTACTCAACCTGGCGTCTGAAGCCGGATTCCTGAGCCACTGTAATTGAATAATCAATGGCCCCTTCCTTAATAACTGAATTTATTAAACGCAGGAGATATACAGCTGATCATTCAAGGAACTAATTTGCAAGTCGGAGCTTTTGAGGGATTGTTTAAAGAGAAGAGCCTTATGTTTCATAAATCTGGGACGACGGAGGGAAGGCAAGGAAGTAAATCCCCTGGTGTGATCTGCATTCAGTAAACAGACTTCAGGGCCTAGCCAGCAGGCGGAGGGGGGCTGGCGGCACGTTTACTAATGAGACAACGCGACCTGCCTGGCCAACCGCTAAGCACGACACATGCATGACTGTCACGGTGCCTGGGCTGCCTTGCAGACCGTCTCCTCCCCTGGAGGCCTCTCCAAAGTCCACCACGGGATCCCTCCACGAGGGCATCACCAGGCCTCGGGCCTCGGCAGGCTGGATGGAATGCCTGCCTATCAAGGAACAGCAGGTGACATTTGCCAAGGACACAAGATGAGAAGGGGACAGAATGCAAGTGAATTCCAAGGCTGGTGCCACCACCTGTCACAGTGCCTGGCACACGTAGAGGGAGGTTAGGACTGCAAAACAGCTTCCCCCGGGGGCGGGGATCTCTAAGGGCAGACAGTGGGCAGGGGCCACGCCAGTGGGTGCAGAACACTCAGTCAGTGACATTTTCACAGGGACCCGCCCGACCCTCGGAGGCTGCTGTGCCAGCCAAGGCCGTGGGGCACCTGCCCAGACCCCCTGGCCCCTTCCCCGTCACACTAGCAGAGCCCAGACCTGATGTGCCTCAGAACTCTGCTCAAGAAACGACGCTGAAAGAAACAGGAAGCTACCAGGGGCTGTGGCCGCCCTCCCTGGACCTGCAGGGTGGACTCCATGAGGTGGCCTCTCCTTCCTGCTCACACCTCAGCCCGGCAGGCAGAGGAGCCCAGGGGTGCAGACACGGAGGGATTTGCACGGTGCAAATCAGGCCTGCACCCCAACACAGATGCCTCCCAAGGACAAAGGTGTCCCCGGTGGAGCCAAGTCAGGAGGCCACGTCTCCCAGCACACCCAGCCAGCCTGGCCCCCGCCTGGGCTGGGGCTTCACCCAGACGACAGGAACCATAGGTCAGCGCTAAAGCCGGTGTCTCTGCGGAGGAGGGACCCGGCCACCCCTCACCCACCCACCCTCATGGGCCACAGGTGTAGGGCCCTGTCCCTCCTTGGCTGCCCGTGCTCACACCAGCCAGGAAAGCAAGAGCCTGGAAAGCAAGAGCGGAGACGGCCCCTCCTGCCCTCCTCGCCCACTCCTCCTCCTCCGGGCAGGACAAGGCACTGTGGGTGGTGGTGTCCCCACAGATGCAGTCCTCAACCCCAGACAGCAGCACCCTGGGTGGGCCGTCAGGGGTGGTGGCCAGGTGTGACGGCAAGGTTTGGAGCTGCCCGGGGAGCCGCCCCTCACTCCACCCTTGGCCAGCGGGCCCAGGCCGGGCTGTGAAATGGCAGGCATCCTGCCCCCTGGGCTCCCAGGTGGGGTCAGGAGGCCAAGAAAGGCAGGCCACAGCCACCCCTCACCCACTGCAGGGGCAGCAAAGGGCGTACAGGTCTGGGGGCACGAGGTGCACGGAGCCTCAGGAGGATGCGCCCGCTGCCTGTCGCCGGCCCCTCACCTCTGGGCACAGCCAGGGGCCCACCCGTGCTGGGAACAAGGGTCTGAGGGCAGCCTGAGTCAGGTCCCGGCTGTCACTGGGCTCCCTAGACCATGGCTTCTATGTGCAATGCAGGGACCCAGCAAGGCTTTTGCACTGGGTACTGTGAGGACTGAGTGGTAACACGGTGACACAGCACCGAGGGGCCAGCAGGAGCCGAGGAAGCACCGCCACCCAGAGCCAGCAGCCACCGTCCCCCAGGGTGAAGGGGTCAGGGGGGGCCTGGGCTGGGGGACAAGGCCACCAAGGAGCTACAGACAGTGACTCGGCAGAGGACGACGCCCCTCCCCCTCTCCTAGCTCCACAGGTGCCTCCCTCAGAGGCCCAGGGAGCCCAGGGCCAGCAGGTGAGCAGGGCAGGGAGCCAGGGCCACAGGGCACCTTCCACTTCTGTCCTTGTTACTTCCTTCTACAGGTGACACACCCAAAGTGCAGGGCAAACCCTGAGAGGAAGGCCAAGCCTGGCCCTGGCCCTGTCCCAAGGCCACCCCTGCTCTCCCATGAGCAGCCCCACACTCGTGCGGCTGCTGTCCCTCAGGCGCCAGGGCTGGGCCCCCTTCCTGACGCCCCGCAGCCTGGACACAGGTGCAGCTTGACAGAAGCGCCTGCCCGGGGTCCAGCTCCGCCCGCAGAGGTGCCCGGCTCCTCCTCCCCCGCACGGGCGCCCACTCGATCTCTGCCTCAGAGGCTTCCGGGTCCGGGGACCTCAGCCCGTCCCAGGCTGCAGGGCACCATGTCTCTGAGTCAGCTCTGCCCGGTGCCCAGCCCTGCTCAGGGCATGGAGCCCGAGGGAGCAGGGACAGAGTGAAGGAACTGCCACCTTGGGGACAGACCTGGGCCACAGCTGGTCCCTGTCCTCACAGGGGGCGTGGGGTTGGGCTCCTTTTCATTGAGTCGGTGGCCCACATTGAAGCCCAGCAGGCCTCCCTGCAGCCCAGATCTCCCGGGTCCAGGAGACGCAAAAGGCCTGGAGCCCGGCATGTTCCTGCAGGGACAGCGAGGGCGGAGCCGCACACGGGCCGCTGCAGTCTCCAGTGCCCTGCGGCTGGCCCTCCTCGTGCTCCGTTTCCCCTGCGCCCAGGGCTCCTCTGGAACCTGATCCAAGTGCACAGAGACGGGGGTGTCCTGGAGGGCCACTCAGCCACACCTGGCCACACCCCGGCAGCTGCCCAGACCCACTGCTACGGGGAGCCTGGCAAGCCAGCCCTGCGGTGGACAGGAGGCACCACACACCTGGACCTGAGGGGGGAGGGGACAGATGGCACGCACACTCATTCCCACTTCGCACATTGTCACATGTCCTACTGTGTGCTGGTCCCTGTCACTCACATGTGGCCTGCCGTGGCAGCAGGACACGCTGGGGTGGGGGTGACCTCCCGGGCCGTGCTGGGGACTCGGGAAGCCAGAGACGGCACCGGGGTGTCCCTGCCACGCCCCTTGACCAGCCCGGCTCAGGCACCTGCTCTGATGAAGCCTGTCCCAGGCCCTGGCTGCACCTACCCCCAGGCCTCTCCAGGAAGCGCAGCCCCAGGCCCAGCCCCCAGGATCCAGCAGGGCCTGCAGGGGGCGCTCAGGGGACCCAGGACTCTCCGTAGGAGGGGGACTTTGCCTGGGCTTTGCAGAGTGGTCCAGGGAGCCCCTGTCACCATGGAGCACAGCCTTCAGGATCAGCCACACCCCCCAGGGTCCCTGAGGGGCCGGCAGCCCAACCCCTCGCCCCCCTGAGGCCCCACCCCATCACCCCTGGGTCCCGCCCCTGCCCCATGCCGACGCCCAGGACGACCTAAATGCTGTGTCAGGGCTGCAGGGGGCGGGGCCCGGGCCACCCCTCCTCTGTGGCAGGGGCCGTCCCTCAGCCTCCAGGCCCAGGAAGGCGGCGGGGCTCTGTGCCCACTCCCAGGGCCGGGTCCAGGGAGCGAGGGCCGTGGGGGTCTCATCCCAAACAGCAGCGCTCAGCTGGGCTCCGCCTGGGGGACAGGGAGAGGCCACCGCCCGCGAGGGTGTCGGGAATCTTCCTCGGCCTCCCCGGGGGGCGGGGCCTGCTGCAGACGTCCTGCCTGGGCCCAGGACAGAGCCTGGCAGCTGACCCAGGTGTGGCCCAGAGGAGCTCTGCCCACCCCCCCCACCCCACCCCCCGCCTGTGCCCCTGTCCCCAGGTCACGCGTCCTCTCAGCTCCACTGCCTCAGTCTCCTGCCGGGCAGCACCTCGGCCAGGGCCTCCCGTCCCTCTCCCCACCTCAGCCGCCCCGGTACCCCATGAACCCTGCGAGGACCAGGGACCCTCACGTGCCAGGGCTGGACTCTGGAGAATGACACAGGCCAGTGACCAGGGTCCCTGTGGGGACGGGGAATGGCACCCCCAGGAGGGTGGTCGACGGCGGCCTCCAGCGCCTGGCCACAGTCACACTGGCTGAGCTCTGTGGGTGTGATGAGCCCCTGCCCCATCTCATGGCCACCCAAGGCCACTCGCCCCTTCCTCCTGGGCCCCGTCCTGCCTTCCCAGACTCCGGCCTCTGAGGCTGTGCCCGTGACGGTCCTTACCAATCAGACAGGCAGAGGCTGCTGGGGCTTCAGGAACAGCTTGATTAAAGGCCTAGATACTAAAGGAGTCTCTGCTCCTTCTCTCCCCATCCCTCCTTGCTGCCTGGAATGTCAACGTGATGCCTGGAGGTATGGCAGCCATCTCATAAACATAAGGATGAAAATCACATATTGAGGACAACAGAGCAGCCCGGGACAGAAGCCACCTGCGAGCACCAGTCAGCCTGTCCCAGGCATGCCTTAGCAGGAGACAAATGCATTCCTAACTGGTGAAACCACCAGTGGCCAGCAGCCACCCAGAGCAAGGGGCTGATCCAGTCAGGTGGACAGAGGCAGCTGGAACCCGGCAGATGCTGGAGGAGGCACATGAGCCGGGGAGGACACAGCAAGGGACACAGCAAGGAGCACAGCGAGGAGCACAGTGAGGAGCACAGCGAGGAGCACAGCAAGGGGCAGAGTCAAGCACCCACAAATGCTACCAAACCCTTCACAGAAAAGGACTCCGAGGGGCAGGGTGGGCCAGGGAAACCGCAGGAGCGTCAGAGCCAAGGCTGGAATCCCAGCGTCTGGGCAGAAAACTCCCCTGTTGTGTTGGGACGTAGACGCCATGCCGTGGGCCACCCAGGAGCTCCTGATAACTACCGAGGCACAGGTTACTCCTGCTCCCAGCTAACCTCTGTGCTGTTAAATGGGTAGTATATTTATTATTTTAAATGTGTTTTTAAAAACATTGAACACATCTAAAAATAACATTTTTTAAATGTCTTCCCTAATAAAAGTTCATGATGGCTCCTGCCTCCTGAACAAATCTCTTTTTATAGCAGCATCCAGAGAGAGAACAAAATCAGAGCTCAGAAGATGTGCTTGAGAGCCTGGATCCAGCCATGCCTGAAGCTAGACATCTACCCCTGGAATTCCCTCTGTGTATTCTTGTTTTTCTTAGTTAGATCTGAACTTCTGTCACCTGCTGATGAAAGGTCACTGCCCTGCACCCATCTGACAGACAAGGAGACTGGGGTCCGACCAGGTCTGTCATACTCCGCTGACTCTGCCTTTTGGTGTCAGACAGAGACGAGAATTCTGCACTCCATGCTCCGGCTCCAGCATCCTGACCAGGATCCCAGGCGGCGGGGCCAGCCTGCTCCGCTGCCCTGGCCGTCCAGGCGACAGGCCTGATTAAAAGGCCTCCTCTGCTTCCAGCGAAAGCCTGGCCTCCTACTCAGCAGCAGAGCAAAAGGGAACCCAGTGTCCCTGGCGGCCCTGGCCGGCCGGCCGCCGGCCTCCGCACCCAGGCCTCGCCCAGGCGCCCGGGACGCCCCGTCCACCTCACACGCTGACACCACGGCATCTGCCTCTGCCCAGAGACCTGCAGAACATCAGGGGGAGAGGAAGATAATCATCCACAGGATCCCAAGACACGTCTCCGGGACAGGGACTCCGGGTCTCCATGGAAACGCGGGACGCATGTTGTTATTAACGCCCCAGCCAGCGTCACGGGAACCAGCCCCCCAGGAACCCACGCGGGAAACCCAGGGGCCGGCGGCACAGACCTGCAGAGGGGCCAGCCGCCATGCTGGGCAGAGCAGAATGTCCCCTCCTTACAGGGGACTCCTCCCTGCCCCCACACGCCGTGGCCCTGCCTGGGGGACACTCACACACCTCGTGGACACACGGCTCTGGCCGGAGGCGCCCGGGGAGCCCCGCAACCTGGGCAGGGTGAGGCTCAGGTGGGCAGGGCAGCCCCATGCCGACCCCAGGGCCGCAGCCAGGTCCCCTGTCCTGCCTGCCGTCCTCACCTGCTCGATGGAGGAGGGCAGTGCCCACTCCCCAGGGTCTCAGAGGCCCCAGCGCAGTGACACAGAGAAGCCCAGGGACAGGGACCCGGGGCCCAGCAGGTTCTCAGGAATGGCAGCTGTGCAGGCTAAAAGTGGCTCCGTGTGCTTTGTCCTCCCTCCCCAGATGGCTATGTCCCCTCTCAGTCCAGGCCAGCTCTGTGACGATGGACCACAGGACACAGGTGGAGGGACGCCACACCAGTTCTGGGTCCTGTCAGCTGGCAGTTTGCTCTCGTGGTGGGGGAACACTGGCTCCTGGGACTGTCATGCTGTGAGAACACCAAAGCCACACGAGGAGGCCACCTGGAGAGTGACACCTGTGGCCTCAAGCTGCTCCAGCTGTGCCAGCCCAGCTGAGTCATCAGAGGACTCAGCACCAGTCCACACTGACCAGAGCCAAGCAAGAGCCACCCAGGCAGGGGAAATCAACCCACAAAACCTGGAGGGAGGATGGCAGAAGATGGTTTCAAGCCACTGAGATCTGGGGATATTCGTTACTGCAGCATTACCCAGATATCCTGACTGATACAAACTGCATGATCCCACTGCCAAACTGGCTTTCAATACAAACTAAGGGGTCTGTGCCATTTCAGAAGGAGACAGAGAAGGCCCCTCACGTCGTCACTGCTGTCCCAGCCAAGGCTCTCAGGGGTGCTTGCTCCATGCCCAGGCCTGACACAGAGGCCACCCAACTAACTAGCACAGGGCTGGGATCCTCCCCCTCCCTCCCAGGAGGTGAGGTACTTTGCCAGAGTCTGATGAACGTGCAGAGCATGAGCAGCACCTGGCCAGGGGAGGAAGGTCACACCAAGGACAAGGCCGTTTTCCAGATGAACCCGTCTAGACGGCGGACGTGGCGGGTCACCTGGGATCCCAGACTCGGGAGCCGCAGGAAGATGGAAGTGCAAGGTCGGCTCAGCAAGTTAGCAAGACCCTGTCTCAGAACAAGTGAAAAGAAGAAATAAAAAGGGCTGGGACGTGGCTCAGTGGCACAGCCCCCCACCCGTTCCCTCCCAGGATCAATCATGATAAGTTAAAACATAAAATCAACTGAACTCGTCAAACCCCGTCCTCCCACAGGAGAGAAAACAGAGGAGACAAGCCAGGGGCCCGGCTCAGGGAGGGCCAGGCTGGAGGGCAGGACCTCAGCAGGGACATGGGGCCCGCAGGCAGAGCTGGGAGGGTAGGAGGAGCCCAGCTGTGGGGACAGCAGGGAGAGGTGGACACACTGCTGGAGGGAGGGACACCCTGGCCACAGTGTCCATGCTGCAAACTGACCACAGTCAGGAGCACTCCTCCGCGGGGACACGGAAGGCGCTCAGGCTGCCCCGGGTGCAGATTCTGGGCCCACGGGCTTTCCTGCCCACCCTTCCTGCCCACCTGCCCATGGCCACCTGCCCGGCATGGTTGCTTGCTCCCCACCACCCCCTTTTGGCCTCCAGCCGCCTATGGACACCAACTCTGTCCCCAGATGGGATCTGGGGGTTCGGCTGGGCTGATGGCAAGATGCTCCCCGATGACCTGCGGTGGCCAGACGTGTCCTTCCAGGGCCCAAAGAGGAGCCGGGGTCAGGCGGGGCTGACGCACAACCTTTGTCCTCCGACCCTGGAGCCCACAGAGCAGGCCCGAGGCAGGGCCACCAGGGGAGCCTGCAGGATGGTGGGGCCCAGAGCCAGGCCCTGCACCTGCAGGGGTCCAACACCCGGGACCTGGGACGCTCATGGGCCGGACATCCTGGCGTTGAGTGCCCTGCGGTGGCTCCTCTGTGCACACCCAGGAGGGAACCGCAGGGCGGGCGGCCTGGTGGGCTGTGCAGAGCCCTCGAGGGGAGCCTCAGGGGTGCCTGCCCACTGGGCCTGACACACCCTCTGCCACAGAGCCAGGGCGGCACGCGGGGCTGAGGGGCCAGGCTGGGAGGCAGGACAGGCGCCCCGTACTCCAGGCACTGAGCAGAGCCTCTGAGTCCTCAGGACGGGTGCCAGAACCCCGAGTCCAGCCCCACGCCCCCCCTGCCTGGGACAGCCACTCCTTCCTGGGCCTCTCGGTCCTCCTCCACCAAACGGAACACAGCCCACTGCCCAGATAGCCCACTGCCCAGGCCCTGCACGGTCCTGCCTCTGAGCCTGGCCTGGACTATCACCAAGTGCAGTTTGGTGTCACCTGGGTGAGGGCACACTGCGCTGCCGTGGCTGTGGGGGACCCAGGAGCCGCACGCTGTAGGTGCCCATGTTCCCACAAAGTTGGGACGGTCATCTCCCTTCCAGTGACAGTCCAGATGAGGCAAGGCTCAGCCCTGGGATCCAGGGAGCCGCCACTTTCCCCTCCGTGGCGTATTTGGGGGAGCTAACCCCTGACCAACCTCGGCTCGGGGTACAGGTAAGAAGCCAACCTGGCAGCCCCCCAGCAGGGGCCCTGTAGGTGCTGGCGGCCCCACAGAGGACAACCGGGCACTACCGGGCAGGGGCTCCTCCAGGCGCTTGGGCACAGGGCAGGGCAGAGGGGTCCACGGTGCAGACGCAGAGGGGCCTGGCCTCCAGGCAACAGCCCTGGACCTGCTCAGAAGTCAGGAAGGACCTGCTCTGCTCACGTTGGGTCTCACTTTCCTCATCTGTGAAATGGCCTGGGCTCCTGCCCCTGACCCCCAGCCGGCTGCTGAAAAGGGGGCTGAGTCCACACCCACCTGGCCCCAGCGCCTGGCCTGCAAGCCCAGGTGAGCACCACGGGTCGCAGGACAGGCCCAGGCGAGCACCCGCGGGTCACGGTACAGGGCGGACGAGCACCAGGACCCGTGCAGCCCGCGGCCTCCTCTGCTGAGCGCCCTGCCGTCTCCAGGCCCTGTCCAGGGGCTGCACACAGTGAGGGTCCCCGTGGGCTGGCTGCTTCCCACTCCACTCCTGCCCACAGGGCTGTGACCTGGTTAGGACGGGGCCAGGCTCCAGCAGCAGCAGGCAGGGGCTCTGTCTCCCAGGCTGCTGTCCTCAGCCTCCTGCCCGGGCAGCTGAGTGCCACCAGGGGTGGCCGGGTGCTGAGGGTGAAGCTCCACTGGTAAGGAGGAGCCCCTGGCTCCTGTGGAGTCCCAGAGAGAAGGGGAGGAGGCCCAGCCGCCTCATCAGCCTCTCCCTCCAGACCCCTCCAGGCTGCAGGACGGGGCCATCTGTCCCATCCACACTGCTGGCCTGAGCCCTCTGGGCCAGGCACACAGCCACCTTGGGTTCCCAGGGCTGCTTCCCCCCACCCCAGCTTCCCACCCAGCTGGCCAAGGGGAGCCCAGGGCCTCAGGGCCAGGCCTCCCTGTGCATACTGAAGCCCAGGGTCCCCTCACCCACATTCCAAACACCTTGCAGAACACAACCCGTGGGGGAGGCACTTTGGGCCTCAAGTGCCATCGCCTACTTGCCCACACAGGGTCCCCCGATTATTCAACAGGGTCTGGGGAGGGCGGGTGGAGCGTGGGCTTCAACAGCACCGGGGTCTGCAGGCGGGGCCTCCTGCTCCAGCCAGGGCGCTGGCCAAGGCCCAGCCCCCAGCGCCTGCTCCCGCCTGCTCTTCATCACCCCTGGGAACGCAGGGCCTGAGAGGGCTTGGCAGGCCGGCTGCACCCCTCTTAGTATGCAGCCCGTGGCCTGGGGCAGGGCAGGGGCAGGCTGCGCACCAGGGAGGAGCCCCCACTCCCGAGGAGCCATGGCACACATCACACAGTGCAGGGGGCTGCCCGGGGCAGGGGACCCCAGGCCCCTGGAGCCCGGGCTTGTGAGTCAGGGCTCAGAGGTACAAGGCCACGCTGCCTGCGAGAGTTAGACTCTCAGCCCAACCCCGAGGCTGCGGGCCTGGGCAGCCGTGCTGGGTGCAGTCACAGAGCCGACCACTGCTGAGGCCGGGAGGAGGCGGCCCGCTCCTGCCCGCTGCCCCGTGCTCAGAGTGGGGAGTGGGGGCTCTCTCTCCCTCCTGCTCAACAGGGCCAGGCCAGGAAGAGCCCGGGGGAAACCGAGGCAGGGAGGGGCCTCTCGGGGGAGCAGGAGGGACAATCCATGCCAAGAGGCAGGTGCTCCTGCAGGCTGCGGGTCCCAGGCCACCAGAATCCCACCGCCTGGCCAGGCCCAGGGAAAGGAGGACCGGGCTCTGCTGCTCTGGAGGCCACCGTCCAGTGGGCCAGAGGGAGCCTGAGCAGCACCGGCATCTGGGAGCCTGGAGGCCAGGACACCGGGAGGGCACCACGGACTGTGTAGACCACGAGGCTTATGTAGAGGGTGAGGTCTGTATAGACGCCTGCCCCACTTCTGGGAGTCTGGAGGTTTGGCCCGGACCCTCTGAGGTGCCCAGGGGACCAGCCCCAGTGAACGCCCTGGACCCTCAGTCTCTCCTGGGCTCCCTGGTTGGCACTTACACATGTGCCGTCACAGCTCCTTGCTGGGGAGTCAAGCACATCCCCAACCTCCACCAGGAGGGGACTCTGGACACCTGCCTGGGCTCCTGGACTGCACCCCTGCCCCCCCGCTGATTCTGCTGTTTCCCTGGGGACGAATCGCGGCCCTGGGCACATCTGTGTGCAAGTCTGTGCATCCTGGAGAATCATCAAGCCTGGGGTGGTCTTGGGGACCCTGGCCCAGGGGGCAGATCACAAGCCTTGCTCAGCCCCCCCGTCCTCCATGGGCACAACTTGAGCACAGTCCCAGGACACATGCTTGGAGGTGACCCCATGCCTCTCGCAGAGAAAGAAGGCCCCCAGGAATGACACCAGGGCCAGACCCCAGGCACTCCCGGGGGACACAACCGCGGCCCCTCAGAGGACCGGGCTGGCACCTTCTAGAAGCTCTCCAGTGACACACAGCTGCCTGCCTACTGCTGGACTCTCGCTTCGTCCCCTATGGCCAGCACTGTCCAGGTGTCCCAGCCAAGGACTATGGGATGACCTGGGGACCATCAGGCATAGTCCCTGCCCACAGGGGACGGCGTGCCTGGGGGCACTCAGACACTTTAAAGCTGACCCTGGTCCTGGACCAACCGAGCGTCAGCCAGACCAAGGAGGAAATGCAGGCCGTGGATCAGGGGCGTCCTGGCGGGGGCTGCGGAAAGCCCGAGCCAAGAGCTGACGTCAGAACTGGGCCGGAAGCGGGCGCAGACCGGGAGGGCTGGAGGGTTCCAGAAGAGGGGAGGGCCCACAGGACAGACCTGACTGCGTGGGCCTGGGGAGTGAAGACCCTCCCAACACAACACAGAGACACCCCTCAGGCAGTGCACGCACCCGCCAGGCCGTCCCCAGGATCCCTGACCGTGCGGCAGCCAGAGACCACCCAGTTCTGCCTTTCTCTGCCTGTGTTTGCCCCCCACCGCCCGGCACAGGGCAGACGCCCAAGGGGGTCGGCCACACCACGCCAGGTGAGCCAGGGTCCCAGGCCTCGCGGCACAGCACACAGCCGCACGACAATCTGCACATGTCCGTGTCCATGCACCCGCTGCACGTCCAGCCCAGGAGCCGGCCTGCTCAGAGGGGCGTCCCAAACCGTGGACAGCAGAGGAAGACCAGGGAACCAGCAAGAGCAGTGCTGACGCGGAGGGTCATGTGGGTCTCCTGCACATTCCCATTTCTCACAAAGAATGGCTCCTCCAGCCCACCCATGCTCCAGGAGGTCCGGGCAGTCCCCATGTCTCTGTGCCCAGCACAGAGCTGCTCAAGAGAAAGGCACTGAATGACAGGAGAGGAACAGGAACCAGCCCTTGCGCCCAACCCAGCAGGAAGGTGGCCCACCTGGAGCCACAGAGGGAGCCGTGGTGGACCCGGGGTCTCTCCACCACACCCACCAGGGTCCCAAGCAGGACAGAGAGCAGCAAGCAAGGCTGGGCACTGGGAAGCCAGGACCTCACAAAGCCCCTCTAGGCCCAGCCAAGCCCCCGGGTCTGCTTCCAGCTCCCTCCCAGAAGGGGACCCGGGAACTGGGAAGAGCACTAAGGCCGACAGGAGCCCTGCGGGGTGGAGGTCAGCGGGTGGAATGCAGGTGAGCTGAGGGTCTCCGGCAGAGGCGTCTGTGGGGACATCCATGTGCCGGCTGGTGGTGCCCCCCTATTTCCAGCCACCCTGAGAGGTCCCGAGCCATCATGGTCCAGCCCACAGAGACCACCAACCCCCGGGCTGCAAAGGCCACAGATAAAATACAGCAGCACAGTTCAATCTGAATTTCAGATAAACAACAGATTATTCAGGATTTTTTAGTATAAGTATGTCCCATGTGATACTTGAATTTGAATTTCAAATAAACAACGAATCATTTTTAGTGAATGTCCCCTGCGCTATTTGAATCTGAAGTTCAAGTAAACAATGAATCATTCCACAGGATAAGTCTGTCCCCGGGAATATTTGGTTTTATTTTTGTTTTGTTTTGTCTCGTTTTGGTGGTGGTGCTGGGGAATGGAACCCAGGTCCTCACGAGTGCCAGGCCAACGCCACAGCCCCGAGTCCATCCCTGAGTCCCTCCCCAGCCTCCACAGGTGATATTTGGGTTGTATCTACTCTAAAAAATACTCCTGGTTTATCTAAACTCGGGTTTCTCGGGCATCCTGTGTGTCTACTGCAACCCAAGGTCAGGCTGGGTGTGAAACACACATCTTTCCCTGCCAGAGCATCCACGGCAGCAGGTGGCCAGGGCCTCTGGTGGCCATCACTGCCCCTCTCACCATCCCGTCAGGGAGAAGATGGTCAGCTGCAGCTTCAGTGTTCTGACAGGAGCTGGGCTGGGAGGAGGCCCCTTCAGAATACAGCCCCTGAAGCCACTGAAGGACCCCCACCTGGGGACAGGACCCACCCTGGGATGGCCAGGACCCAGGCACCCAGAGATTCCAGCCACCCCCGAGCCAACCTCTGCAGCAAGGGGGAGAGGTTACCCCGCAGAATCGGGAGCGTAATCACTTGTAATTACAGTGCTCCAGCCCGGAGCTCCCTGGCAAATTAGAGTTCATCTTCATTCCAAGTGACACCCAGACGGCCCCACGTTACGTATCAAACAAATTACGAATCCCCAGGAAGGACTCTCGGAGGTGATTTGACAGTGAGACGTTCCTTACAGATGAGAGACCTGATCAGAGCAGAGCTCGGGGCCCGCTCTTCTGTCCCTTCCTCCAGAGCAGGAGGACAGCCAGGCCGTCGGGGTCCATCAGGGTCCCAGGCCCACACTCCCAGGAGGACCATCCGCGAAGTCCCTTGGCACTGCCCGGCCAGTGCCTGCCCTGCGCATCTCTCTGCTCTCACAGCAGCTCACCATGATGTCACTCCTCTGGGGCACAAAGCCACTCACCTGACCCCACCTTTGAAGGGCTGGAGCTGAAATGAGAAGCCACATCTACAGGAAACCTGAGTCCCTTCCTGTGTCCTGCCCACTGATGAGGAGGCCACTATGGGACGCTAGGGACAGGCAGGGGAGACAGATCCCTGCTCTTCAGGAGCAAAGCCCTCCTCCCCTGAGCGGTTTCTGCAGGACAGGAGAGAGCTCCGGCCTCACCCTCTTTGACAAATTCCTGAGCTTTTATCTTCAAAGACAAAGAATCAAAGAGCTGCTTCTCTGCCCTCACCGCTAACGGGGCCTGCTTCACAGGCTCCGCCAGGGCCTCAGAGGCAGCATGGACAGGGCTCCCAGGGCAGAAGCAGGTGCCCAGGGGGGCTACAGAGCACTGGCCGCTCCTGCAAGTGGGCTGCTAGCCCCAAACTGGCCATTTAAAGTCCCTTCCCAGAGCCAGGTCATCCAGGGAGGCCACCGGATCAGCCTCCAGGAGGCCATGCGGGAGACAGAGACGCAGGTCTGAGGGTGCAGGGGACCTGGCAGGGCCCGGGGCTCCCATCAGGTGGGTAGGGTCAGCAGGGCCGCCCTTCTTCCCAGGGAGGTCAGGCACTCACGCCACCACCCTGCCCCAGGCCCCTTGATGCTGGGCTCCGGCCCTTCCACAGAGGCCCTAGGCAGCCACTGTGTCCTCGAGTGGCCTCTGCGAGTGAGAAAGCAAAGCCCCTCATACTGATGGCAGTTTGGCGGCTCTTGGAGAGTGGCGGGCAGGGCCACAGAAAGGAGGGACCGACAGTGGCTTCAGAGCCCCTCTGGGGAGTGAGGGAAGAGCCACGGAAGTGGAGAGGGCAGGCCCCCAGCCACCGGGCCCTCCCGCTGGGCTCAAGCAGCCACAGTGGTGTCACTAGACACAGGCGGAGGGCAGGTCCCTGCCAGGAAGAAGAGGCTGCGGGAGCCAGGGCCTGGGCAGGGCGGGTGAAGTGTGGCCGCAGGGTCAGGACCTCCAGGGGGACCCCAGAGGGCTGCCCCACTCAGCTCCCCCAGGGAGGCCCGAGCAGAGCCATGCTCTACCCACTGCTGCTGTCACACAGGAGGGAGAGAGGACCCTGCCAGCCACCTCCCTTCCTGCCTGTGCACACACACCTGGGGTCCCTCCCCACGGCCGAGAGCCACCCGCTGGTGCTGGGAGGATCGGAGGACCCCGCCTTGGGCCGTCTTCCCTGCAGGCCCAGCACCCCAGCAGGAGCACCGGACACACTAGATGGCTTTCAGGCCCGTGGAGAACATCCACACCTCGCGCCCAGGGACCCCGCCCAGACGCCACATTGGGCTCCTCTGCCTCCACAGCCTCTTCTAATTAAGTCTAATTAAATCTGTTTTTCTCAAGCGCCAGCATCCAAAATTAATAGAATCGTCGTTTATTCGTTTGAGCACATCAGGCTCATCAGCCGTTGACAGCGACTTCATTTTGCCCTTGTAAAATGGAGGCAGGCTTCCCTCACGGCTCGAGGGACACCCAGCCCGCCGCAGCCGGGCCCTCAGGACCTCACAGGCCAGAACGCCGGCCAGCACCAAGCCCTCTGGCTTGGACCCCACTTCAGGACCAAAGACGAGGCGACCCATTTTGGAGGGATCATGGCTCCCGTCCTAAGAAATGCCACCTGACCGAACGTCCCCAACAGGACGTGGGGACAACGAACTCAGGGGGCTCGTCCCTAGTGTCCCATGGAGCTTTCTGTAACTCAGCACCTCCCGGGGGACAACTGTTCCCAGGCACAGCGAGGCTCCCAGGGACGGAGAGGGAAGGCAAAGCCCGGGGGCCCGAGTCCCACCGAGTCCTCCCTCAGGCACAACACCTGGCCCCTGGTGCGTTCCCGGCGAAACTGCTGGATTCATGACAAACTCAAAGCACTGAACACCAGGGTCAGACCCCAGACCTGCACCAGGGCCCCTCTGACTGCCCCGGCTGCCACTGGTGGGGGCCGGGTGAGGGTGGGGTCCACCTGGGAGGAGCTGCTTGGGCTGCCAAGAGGGCTCTCTAGAAAGAAGAGAGCGGCTGCAGAGCGGCTGGAGAATAAAGGCTTTGTCCTAATTGCAAGGTAAAGGCTGTTTGAAGCAGGAATCCCTTTGGATCCCGAGCTTTCCCTGGGTGTCGTGAAAAGGCCATCTATTTTTACTGCAATCAATGTTGTTAAAGTTGGACTTACTAAAGAGGAAGATGGAAATTGCCGTGTTATCTGTGCTTGTCAGAAACTTCACATTTCTATTTCCGTTCTTGGCTGGACTTGAGGCCCCGAACTCCTCCTTTGCCTTTGCCAGGGACTAAAAATAGCCACATGACTGCATGCCGGCCACGCAGGCCAGCATCGTGAGCACCGCTGGGCTGCTGGGGCCCCACCGCCCATCCAGGGTGAGCTGGGCCCTGGCCAGGCCACAAGAGCCCTCCAGGGCCAGGTGTCTGCAAAATAAGAAGCAGGCAGTGTTGAGGTCCAGGGCACAGTGGCCGGCTATCCCAGGATGCCGCGGGGCCTCTAACTCCAGCACCAGGCGATGCGCTCTGAGACCCTCCCCTTCACCGTCGGTCCTCCTGCCCCGCTGCCCCCCACCCTCGCGCCTCGCCCACTGCCCTGCTGCCAACAGGCCCATGAGGTCCCCCACCCAGCACCCCCCTGCCTGGGCTTCGGCACTGCTGGAGGCTGTCTGCCAAGTTCTGGCGGCGACTCCCGAGTGGCTCCTCCCCTCACAGGATTTCTCAATCACCTGTTCAGTGAGACCTCCTCGCCACCAAGATGGTCAGCGCCTCCGTTTCTAGACCTCTCACAGGCCTCCTCCCTGCTTTACTGCCTCCACTGCACACGTGTGTGTGTTGACAAGCAGGTGCCTGCACACATGGGTAGGTGCACAGGTGTGTCCATGTGCAGGCGCGTGGGTACGTCCCCCCGGGGGGCTTCACTGCCTTGTTCTCTGCTCCCTCCCTGCCCAGAACAAAGCCTCCGACACACAGGTGCCCGCTGTCATGGACACGTGACTGCCCCGGGTTTGGCTGGACACACCACACCTGCGCTTCCCAGCACTGACAGCCCCGCCCACCACCAGAAGCCGCCCTGGCACCAGCCCAGAGGGTCTCACCCTGCAGCACACAGGAGGGGTCCCCGAGCCCCTCTGCCCACTCCTCACAGTGGGCACCTGTAGACTCAGACGGCAGGATCCCCCCACCAGGGGCATGGCACCTCACGGCCACTTGAGCCACCAAAATGGACCCCAGTCACATGGGGACTCTACCTGGGTACTCACCATCAGCCTCTCAGGGAAGCTGCCCTGCACCCCGGGCCAGGCTCCAGTCATCCTCAGGGGCTCCACGCGGCAGGTGGGTGGTCTGGAGCCACAGCTCAGGCCTCGGGGCCATGGTACCAGGCCTGGACCTCCTGTGTGAGCTCAGGCAACGGCCACACCTCTCTGAGCCTCCCTGCTCATCCTGTCCCTGGAGACACAGGTCTGCTCTGAGGACTGCACAGAAATGCCCGGGAAGGAGGCTGGACCGCTGTCTCCTGTCCACTGAGAACGCTCCAGGCGGCCTGGCAGCAGGGACCCTGGGCCTGGCAGCGGCAGCATCAACGACAACCAGGAGACCGTGCTCAGGGCACCTGGAGGCCAGCACAGGGCGCCCGGTCACCAAGAACAGGCACCAGCTCCCCCTCCCACAGTGAAACCCAGGCATGGGCAGGACCTCGGGGCTCCGAGGAGCAAGGCCACCGGGGGACACCAGGCAGGCAGAGACCCATACACACCCCTGCTCTGCCCTCCCTGGGGCTAACATCCCCTTCCCTCCCTCCTGCAAGACTTCAGGTCCAGCTGCACCCTGTCTCCTCTCCAGGGCCTTCCTCGACTGCCAACCCAGAGAAGCTGCTGCCCCTGAGGGCGTGCCCTGACCCTGACAGCTGTGGACAGGCCTTTGCCAAGCAGCAGGAGAGGGTGGCAAGCCACACGAGCGGGGCCTTCAGCACGTGCTCAGGCCTGCTCTCTGCCTGGCACTGGGAGAGCGAGACTCAGGACCTGCCCCGTGGCTCAGGGAGCAGATCAAGCAGGACAAGGAAGGACAGCTGCGGGGCCCTCAGAGCCCCGTCTACGGTGTGAAGCGGGATTCCCTCCAGGCCTTGGAGGCCAGACACCAGCACATAGGTCATCCTCCCTGCCTGGACCGCTACCTCAGCACCCAGAGGTGCCCCAAAGAGGCCACCCTACCAGGGCACCGGGCCACAAAGGACCCTGGAAGTGCTGGGGCTGCAGCCCTGACCACACAGGAGGTAACCCCAACGCAGAAAAGTCCAGCAAATTGACAAGTGCTGTCCTCTCCTGGGGAACTCAGCACCCCTCTTTCTGCAGCAGCAAGACAAGCTGGCTGGAGGAGAGGTGCAGGGACAGGCCCTCCCCCAGAGGGGCCCGAGAAGGACCAGGGGCAGTGGACAGAACAGTGCACTGCTTGATTCTCAGGGCCCTCCTGAGCCCCTGCTGATGTGGGCCCCGTGGGGCCTGTTTTACATCAGAGCCAGAGGCAGGACACACATGGCCAGCACGGCCAGCTCTGCCCCACCCAGAGGCCATGATGAAGGCCAGGATGTCACCAATGCCACAGAGGGGCCCAGGACACCCGACTGAGAAGTCCTCCACTGTGCCATTACCATCAGGCTCAACCGGAGGCTCGTCCTGCCCAAGGATGTGCCCATCTTGCTCCTGGCGAGGCCCTGCTCCTGCTGGGCCCAGGTCCTGGCCCTGGGTGTCATCAACACATGGTGGAGGCTGCGTACTCAGCATGATGCTGTCACCGTTTCACCCCACAGAGCTCCTGTCCCTTCAGTGGCACGTAGACCACGTCCATCGAGGGTGTTTGGTGCCTCACCCCCAGCTCTTGGGGCTGGCCTCCACCTGGCCCCGCTCCAGCACATCCCCAGACTGGGATGAGCCTTTGCCTCCCACAGGCACCCGGGAGTCTCCTCTCCGCCCCAGGAAGGGGAAGCACACCAACCCCAGCTGGCCACCTCCCGGCCACCTCCGTCAGAGGCAGTGGCTGTGCATGCAGCCCCTGAAGTCAGCCCCAGGGCTCCGATGACCTGGATCGCATAAAGCAGAGCAGTGCCCAGCACAGGCAGGTGGCTTTGGTTTCTCTGTCACCACGGCTGCTCATCACAATGTCACAGCTCAATTGTGTGGCAGTGGAGGGGGGGGGGGCAGGGATGACCCAGGGCCTTGCCCACCTGGGATCTTGAGCCTGTGCCCAGCCCCATGGGTGCCTACAGTTTACTGGGTGGGACTGAACCCAGCCCCAGGCCAGCGTGCCACGGCCTGGCCACAGCACCCCGTCCCTGGAAGGGCAACTCCTGGCAGGGAGGGGAAAGGGCAGGCTTCGCCCTCTCACTGAAATGGCAGCAGCTGGTGTGGGCCGGACCCCATGTTATGCAAAGCCCCAGGCTGGGGGCTCCATTGAAATGTCAGAGCTGAGCAGGAGTCTAAAGGTCACGGACCATGAGGTTCCACAGGAAGCAAATGAAGAGCTCAGGATGGGAGCCCTGGGGGCTGCAGAGACCATGAGACAATAACTCTGCCACACTGGGCTGCCTGGGCGGGACGCCACCAGGCCAGCGTGCCACGCCTGCTCCCTAGCTAGTGCCCTCCAGGTCCATGTGCCAGGCCCAGGGCATCTGAGAGGAGCCCGTGGAGGACGGCCCTGAGCTGGCTCAGACAGCAGCAGCCTCCCCAGACAGAGGTGGCCTCGTCACCTCTTCAGCACTCCTGCCAGAGCCGGGCCTCCCCCTGCTCCCCTGGGCTGTCCCCACAGCCCTCGGGTTTTCCAGGACCCACAGCCTCAGCCCCTCCAGGCCTTCTGCACACTGAGCCCAGGTGCAGGGTGGCCACGCCTGCTCTGCATCGGGCAATGTCACCTAAGCACCATTCTCCAACCTGACGTCCCTGAGGCTCATGGTGGCCCATGGCAGAGAGCCGGTCTGGTGTGGGGCCGAGCTTCGGCCTCCCTAGCAACACCAGGTTCAGGAGCGCCTATGCGGCCCCCCTCCGCCCCCAGACCCAGCCCAAGCCCTCCCCAAAGAGCCCGCACCCCTCCCTCTGCCAGCCTGGAGCTCCCCATTCATTCCCAGAGGCGCCCCCTGCGGCTTCTTGCCACTCGCTCTCGTGCGGCACCACCAGCCCGGACCCCGGCTCTGCTGCCCGCCCAGGCCAGGGCAGTCCCACTGTGCCTCAAGTGTCAAGGCCACTCCATGATCAAGCCCTCCCAGGCCCTCCCCACCCAAGAGGAATGACCCTGCCTCTCCTTGGGGCCCCCACTGGATGCTGCCTGGCCCCATTTACAGGACGGTCCACTTCCTGCATCAGGTGGTCTTGACACCTGGTGTCACCCATGCACTGTGCAAGGACAGATGAGTGGGAAAGGGGACAGGAGGGCCAAAAGGGAGGTGGGTAGGGAGGTGGATGGGTAGGTGGACGGGTAGGTGGACAGATGGACAGTGGGTGGTATGACCTTCTGATCGTTAACTATGTCATGGGGTGGTCAGATGTTTGGTCATTTCTCTGAGTGCTGGAGAGGACATTTTTAGATGACACAGATAAAATACAGACAAAGTAAATCCCATTGCTCTCCACAACGTGGACAGGCCTCATTCAATCAGTTAAAGGCCTGGATAAAAGAAAACGCGGGCCTCTCTCCAATTACAAGAGAATTCCCCTGCCGACTGCCTTCCCGCTGGGCCACCGCACTTCCTGGCCCTGACCTTCCGACTCGGGCTGAGACGGCTTCCCAGATTTGCCTTCCCGGCCCAGATGGGTCCCGTTTCTCTGGAGAGTGAGACTGCAGTGCCCGGTGCCCACCTCCTTCACACACAGGCATGCGAGCACTTCCTGCCCTGAGGTGTCGCGGCCTAGACCACTGGACAGCAGAGAAGCTCTTAGACCACTGCTCAGCCTGCGGGTGGCCAGCTGCCCTGGGCACTGAGGAGGGTTGGATGAGGACAGATGGGATTCTGAGCAAGTGCCCGGGAGGGACTTTTAGAGGATCAAAGCAGAGGGGTCGCCCGCTCCAGCAGGGACTTCTGGGAAGGACGGCCAACTCTGACCAACAGGGCTCCTTCTGGAGAGGATCCAGAGCCCCTTGGGAAGGGAAGAGGATGGTCCTCTTGGTTCGAAGTCCAGGCAGCGTGGGAACAGGGCTGACAGTGACACCGCCAGTCAGGTGGGGGAGTCCCCCCAGGGCTGTGGCACTCTAGGACGGGAAGGACCTTGCTAGGCTCTGGAGAGAGGAAACAAGGAGCATAAGAAATGGCACCCTAAGCCAGTGTCCAGTGCAGAAGGGACGTGCCATGGACAGACCCAGCCTGAGGCCCAGGGAGGCCACAAACCAGGAGGTCACTGAGCCCGAGGACCTCTCATGTAAAGCTGCAAAGCAGGGCAACGCGGAGCGGGCCTCAGAACCCACGCAGGGACAGGACAGGGCAGCCTGGGCTGCAGGCAGGTGGTGCCCTCCCATCCAGCCCACGGAGGCACCCGCCCAGCTGCAGAGTCTTGCAATGGACATCATGGAGGCACCCCTTGGTCTGGGTGGTGGCCTTGGGTCACATGGGTGGAGGGGCATGCGTTGTTATGGTTTATACGGATCTAAGAGGTCCCCAGAGAGCTCAGGTGTCAGGCGGTGCAGGAGTGCTCAGAGGAGAGAGGATGGACCAGCAGAGCTGCAGCCTCCCAGTGGATTAATCCATTTGATGGATTAACACTCTGGATGGACTTCTGTGCTGGTGGTGACTGCAGACAGGTGGGCATGGCTGAGGCCGGAGGTCACTGGGTGTGCCCTTGAACTGCGCCTGTCCCCAGCCCTTCCTCTGGCTCTCTCTGCTTTCAGTGGCCCTGAGCTAAGCAGGTCCTCCACAGCCCCTCAGCCATGATGTGTGGCTGTCCTCAGGACTGGGTCGTTGGAATTGGCCCCCATGGACTGGGACCTCCGATATCTTAAGATGAAATAAACTTCTCCTCCTCTAAGTTGTTCTATGGGACACTTTAGTCACAGCAAGTAAACGCTAACTAGCACCCTAGTGAGTAGGCCCCGCCCCCAGCCCCAGGGTGGACATGAAGGGCTTCAGGCCCTAAGCCTTGCCCACAGAGCAGTATGGGCCTGGCCCTCCGGCCACCCTGCACTCCCGCCACAGGACAGCGCAGCGGCTGACTCTCAGGTATCCTCCAGCTCTGGGCCAAGCCTGTGCTCACCAGGACCCTGTGGGCGGGGCTGTCACCTCTCAGACTGGGGGAGGGTGAGGACCTGCCAGCTCTAGGGTCAGCATGTGGGGGACAGGGCCAGCAGGACACACTGATGCTGAAACTCCACCTTCAAGTGCCCAGCCATGGTCTCCCCGCTGCACCAGGGCACAGCAGGTGACCGTTAGGGGCTGAACTGTCTCCTCAAATCCACATGCTGAAGCCCTAACCCCTGGGACCTAAGAATGGCACTATATTGAGAGGCAGGGTCTTCAGAGAGGAGGTCACCAGGGTGGACCCTCACCCAATCTGGAGGCTTTATAAGAAGAGTCTTTATAAGACACACAGAGGGACGTCCCCGGGAGCAGATAGTCATCTGCGAGCCAAGGACAGGGGTCTCAGTGACATCCCAGGGGTCTTCAGACTGCAAGGGGCTGGAGTCATGGCCGAGGCTGGATCCCAGCTGGCTACAGGTCCCCTCTGGGCAGTGGTCCAGCAGGGCGGAGCCCGCTCACGAGCAAGCACCCTGTGTGAGCAGGACGTGTGGGCCTGCCACTCACACCTGCAGGTGGGCAGCCCCGCTCACCTTCACCTTCAGCCCGGGGAGTCTGAAATTAAGTCCCCAGGAAAGCGCATCTTCCTGTTAGTGACCTTGGCCATATGGGCACCCAGGAAGGAGGGAGACAGAAGAAGGCCACACTCTGGCACTCCCTGGATGTCCCAGGAGACGGCCTGGGAGCAGCTGTGGCCGAGAACTCGTGACCGCGAGATGTCCCAGCGCAGGTGTGGTGGATGACGGCTTCACGCTGAGCCACCGCAGTGCTACTGTTTTACCTCCGTGTGACTCCAGGAGGGACAGATGGCAGTCTAGATTAGTGGGTCCTCGGGAAGGGGCCCGGCTTTCCTTTACCTACTGAGGCATCCAACAGGCCATCAGTGTGCCACCCCCCACCCTGGGGACGACCCTCCTTGCCACTCCCTGCCGGCGGCCACAGACATCCAGGCTTCACCCTTGAGCAGAGGACGCCCTGGCCTGAGCTACAGGACACACGCTGCCACTCAGCACAGCTCGGCCACCACCGCCCAGAGCCTTCTGCGGAAGGAAACCGAGGCCCAGCCAGGCCAGGTCAGCTGGCCCAGGTTCAAATCCAGACTCTGCTCTTTAGCTCTGAGACCTCAGGCCACTCCAAACCTGCCCCACCAGGAGCTTGGCAATCCGCGTCCTGGACTGCCGACATGCACGGTGCCTGTGGGTAGGAAGATGCTCCCGAATGGTGGCCTGTGGCTTCTTAGAAAGCCATCACTGAAAGTCGGAGGCCCTGGGCTGTGGCGCTGGCTTTGGGGTCCAGACTCCAGGGCCACCTTGCCCCGCCGGGTGGTTGGTTCTCTGGCAGCACTCCACTGAGGGCGACGGGGACAATACACCCCCTCCCCCGAAAAACCACACCAGAGAGACCCTCGGTGAGTTCGGAGGCCTGGGCCCAGGTCAGCTGCCCCTGCTCTGCACCCAGGCCAGGAGGAAGTTCCAACAGGTCCACAGCAGAGACCCGGCACAGAGCCCCTGAGAAGAGACACCCCACGGCCCCCGCATCTGGGCAACACCCTACCAGAGCTCAGCCTACGGCCACCAAGCAGCCATCCCCAAGCCCCAGAGGGACCAGGACAGGCCTGTCTGCCCTTCCCAGAAGCTGACCTATCACGCAGGGCTGGCCACGCCATGCTGGTCAGAGCAGCTGAGAGGACAGAGGGAGTCAAAGGTGGGCCGGGGTGTTCTGTGGTCCTTGGCGGTCAGCATTCATTCCATCTCAGCAACAATCACAGTCCCTCCTGAACCGAGGCCGGGCTGGGGGCCAGAGCTGCCCCGGGCCCTGCCATTCGTGGCTGGCAGTCGCGGACAGAGTCGTCAAGGAACAGCAATTGCAGTTGGCAGCGTCCACCCAATGATGGAGACGTGTGCAGCAAAGCACTGGTGCAGGCAGGTGCGACAAAGCCCGCGACGCTGCCCGGGGGGACCAGGGCGCTACGCAGAGGAGGGGCTACCTCACTGGGGTTTGAAGGATGAAGGGGGTCGACCAATGCATTTTGAATACTTCAGTCATCTTCCCTGCCTAGCTCCCTCCCTCCCCCTGAAGCATCTATGGAACAGGACTTTCCCACGTCACTCCCCTCACTGGGACAAGGACTGGCCCATTACCATCACCTGCAGGAAACCCGGAGCAAAGACAGCAGGTGTGTGGCCCCAGGTCAGCCATCCACACAGATGACCCCTATGCGGCTCCCCTGGGTCCTAGCCCCACAGCTGGTGGCACTGAGATGGCGTGAGGGGACCACCACCTCAGACCACCCTGGGGGAGAGGAAAGGACAGGAGGGGCAGGTGACCTCGACTCTCCCTAAGGTCATACTCCACCTCCCTGCCAGGCGCCACCAAGAGTTGTGGGCAGGAAAAGGAGCATCCAAGCAAAGGCCAAAGGCTGGGTTAAGACCAAAGAGACGCCCGCGCCCTGCTGCAGCCTCCCCAGCTCAGAGACCACGCCGCCTCTCCCCACACGATAGCACATAATGAAAAAGCCACTCTGGTCCCTGCTGGTGCCTTCATGGGGCAACCCATTCCGAGGACCAGGCCAGAGGAGGCAGGTCTCCAAGGAGAATCCAGCCTTGCCAGACCCGCCCTCCCCAGCCCTGCTCAGCCTCCACCCAGGACCACCCTGGGGCTCAGCCTGCAAAGTTCCCCAACCACCTGGCCAAAGCCCCCTTCTAGGGACGCCAGGCCTCCCAGCAGGTGGGCCTGGGTGGGCTTGTGGTGGGGCCTGGAGACCACCAAGCAGCCACCACGGCCTGCTCTGGCCTGTGGGGACCCCCAACCTGCACAGCAGACACGCCCTCCTAGCACAGCCACGTCTACTCACTGATACAATTAATAACAAGAGCAATTTGGAAACCTACCCACGAGGAGAACAGCACCAACAGTCCAGACCCAGGGTGGCCTGCACCCTCCCTGAGCTTCCCCACATCCCCGAATCCTGCCTGATGGGTCTTCTGCAGGGGGTGCTCAGGGAAGGCTCTCGAGTCACATGCAAAGCCTCCTCTTGTTCGGGTGATGGTGACAATCAGAAGCCTGTGTGATGAACAGCTTGTGCTACCTGAGCTCATGGAGAACAGGACCCATGGGAGGCATGAAGCCCAGCCAGGCTGCAGGGCACCTGCCTTCCCACAAGGCACCTGCCCTCCCACCGGCACCTCCCTCCCTGCCTCTTACTGACCTGGCAAGTGGAGCTGAGTTATTCTGGATACGCCGGGACCCACTCCAGGTAACCTGGGCTCTGCAAAACCACCTTCCTCCCAGGGCGGTGGAGGGACCTGCCCTGTGTGCCTGAGAGAGCCCCATGGGCCACAGGAACCCTGCAGTGACCAACAGAGGTGAGAGAAGCCCCTGGGATGAGGACACTTGCTGGACCTGGTGCTGACCAGGAACGGCTCCAGCATAGCCACCCTGCAGAAGGAGGCCATGTCACCAACCAGCACTTAGGAAGCCCAGCACCACAGCACGGAGGGAAGGCCTAACGAATCAAAGACTCCCCGGACGTCTGTTTCCACCCTGGAGCAAAACAGGTAAGACGGGCGGAGGGGGCTGGGGAGCAAAGGGACCTTGGCTGTAAAACCATGAAACACTCTGGGCCGCAAGGTCTCCCTCCTAAGAACGGCCTCTGATGCAGGCGGGCCACGAGCAGCAAGGCTGCAGAGACCAGGGCCCCGGAGCCCCGCACACCACCTGCCGAAGGCAGCACCCAGGCGGAGGCACAGGCTGGAGGGGCGCCGTGGTGGGAGAAGTTCAGGGCCACTTCCGGGCTCTACCCATCCCCCAGGGCATTGCTCAGCTCAGGGCCCTTGGCCCTTGTCTCCCCCACAAAGATGCCCACGTTCCAGCCGCCAGGCTTCGCACTAGCTCACCCTGCCTGCAGCCACACACCCCCAAGAGCGCCTTCCCAAGGAGGGTCGGGGCCCTGGGGCTGCCTCAGGGGCTACGCATACACACCTGCCATGCTGGGGTTCTGGGCTGCACCGGTGGAGTGCTGGGGGTCCTGGAGATTGAACCCAGGGTGCTCTATCACTGCACTACACCCCCAGTTCAGTGAGGCAATGGAATCTTGCTGACTTGCCCAGGCCGGCCTTGAACTTGGGATCCTCCTGCCTCAGCCTCCCAAGCAGCTGAGACTACAGGGTGTGCCTGTCCACAGTGCCTTGTGCTGGCAGATTTTTCTGGGAAACATCTGCACGAGTACCTAGTGCAAGCAACATCCATGATGGGCCCAGGACATCCTCTGGGAAGACCTGTCCTAGGAAAGCATCAGCCACGTGCACAGAGTTGGGCCCCTGGGTATCGAGTTTCTGGGGACCCCCTGGCTGACCCATTTGCCACCACTGGCCATCTGGGTGAGAACAGGGCAGTGTTCACACACAAGCCACGGTGTGAACCAGGCTTTCCCTCCCCTGAGCGTGTGGACTGCTGGGTCACAGGGCACCACCCTTCATTCTGTCCCCCATCTCGGGCCCTGAGATGCCCCTTCCCAGACCTGGGCGCAGGCTTCCACGCCCTCCCCGGCCACCGTGGCCCCTGCGAGTCGTTATTTGCTTCGTCTTCTCAAACACTTAGCACCAGCTCAGTTTATTTCACTGTTTTTAGGAGGCGGGGCAGGGTCTGTCTGACGTGGTCCTGAGAGAATCGCTGCCTCCTCCCTGGGACCAGAGACACTCAACAAGCGTGTGCTGACTTTAGTCCGACTCCAGGGTCTAGAGAAGTGCCTCCTCCTCCAGAAGCCCTGGGCTCTCAGAGCCCGCTGCCCCCACTGCGCCCCCCACCTGCTGTGACAGGGGCTCTTCTCTGGGTCCCTCACCCCGCAGGGGCCCTGCACAGAGCAGGAGCCGGCTGAGTTGTGCCAAGCCACAGCAGCCGAGCTGGGTGGCAAGTGCCTGGAGGGATCCTCACCTGTCCCCAGTACAACTCCAGCTCCTGCACGCCTTGGACAGGCGGGCACCAAGGAGAGGCCAGAGTAGGGGAGGTCCCTGCAGAGCTC
The DNA here is from genome assembly GCF_045843805.1 of Urocitellus parryii. Lineage (NCBI taxonomy): Eukaryota > Metazoa > Chordata > Mammalia > Rodentia > Sciuridae > Urocitellus > Urocitellus parryii. The sequence goes on along the minus strand of NC_135540.1, from coordinate 141,389,685 downwards.
CCTAGTCGCTCTCATCACATGCCCAAGGCTGACTCTTCCACGGAGGGGCCCATAGACACCTGGCCAGCCCAGGCACATACAGACCTGGGCTACCCCACAATCCTCACCGGGGCAGGACCCTGGGAAGGGGCTCCAAGCTCTGCCTTTGTGACAAGTCTCTGGGGTGCTGGCAGATACCAGTGTCTACACCAACTCCTCCAGGGCATCAGTTCAGCAACTCAGGGGAAAACAAAAGCAGCAGACAGCACTGAACCACAGGCCCTGTGGCACCTGGTCCACCCCAGTGGCCACCGCCGTGAGCACGGGAGAACTCCAACTTGAGACGTGCGATGCAGCAGGTGCGCCTGCCACGTGGGCCACTTGATCTGTTAAACAGCATCGGCTTGTTACAGCTTCTTCCCCTCTCTCACAAATCATTAGAGCATTACCTTGTTTTGAAAAAAATCATTTTCTATTTTATAAAAACCTGTGTGGGTGCTGCTTAAATAATCATCTACTTTCTATAGCAGACTGGAAACATAAAAGGGGCAGAACATCGAGTGTGCCGGAAATTTTTAACAAACTCACCCCAAGCCACTGCTTGCTGCTCAGTGATGAAGCCTGCACAGGGCAGGAGCCCAAAGGCAGCGCTTGGCCCAGGCGGCCACTCCACGGCATGCAAACAGCCCGGAGCACTGCGTTCAGGTCCCTGCAGGGGAACTTCCTGGAACAGGGGGATACTGATTGGTCACTTCCCTCTGGGCCAGAAACAAGCCCTGCCTCCTGCCTCAATCAACCTAAATGGATACTGAACAGATATTTCCAAAACACTGGTTTAATCTCAGACATGCCCTTGCACCACCTGGCCTTGCTTGGGCTGGGGTGCAACACGGGGCCTCCTGCCCCTGCTGCTGCTTTCCGTTCTTCTCTCCTGCACGCTCGCGCCCTGGTGTCCTGCTGCACACTGGTACCTGAGGTGCAGAGGAGGAGAGACAAGACCTGTGCCCAGCGCTGCCCGCTGAGGGCAGAGGTCCCCCACAGCCAGCCTGCCCACGCCTAGAAGAGCAAGGCCTCGCTCCTGCTGCAGGAAGCTGGAAGGACTCACTGCGAATCATCACGCAAATCCCAGGGGGCTCACGTCGGGCCGACCAGCCGCTTCCACATGTGGACCACGGTGCACAGGTGTTGGCGGAGCCTGCTTGACCCTCCTGGGCGTGGCATGGTAGACGGAGGGCCACAGCTGGGAGTCGGGGCCAGCCGAAGGGCCCCGGCAGGCGGCTGGCAAAGGGAGGCCTGCCCCTCCACGTGACCCCAGTGCTCAGCTGTGGCGGTGTTCTCAAGAGGGCTCTGCTTCAGAACCACCCAGGTGTCCAGCCTCGGGCCAGGCCAGGTAGGTCAGACTCCCTGGGGGCCCAGGCAATAGAGGCCCTGAAGTCCAGCCAGAGAGCCTGGGATCTGGGGAACCTGACACAGGTTGTCCCATGACACCTCCAAACCAGTGTGGGCCCCTGTCTTCAGGAAGCTACTGTTTCTGATACACACACACACACACACACACACACACACACACACACACACATACACACACACACAGAGGTAACAGACAAAAAGATAAACCAAGCCCACATTGCAGAATGCAGCCATCCTCCCTTACCCCTGGGAGTGTGTTCCAAGATCCCACAGGCTGCCTGAAACCAAGAATAGTACCACATCCTACAGATGCTACGCTTCTTCCTGTGCACACTTACCTATTATAAAGCTTAATTTATAAAGTAGACACAGTAAGAGATTAACAACAGAAACTAATAATAAGAGAACAATTATAACAATATAATGTGACATCATGGCTCTCATCACTACTCTTGCACTTTGGGTGCTATTACTAAGTAAAATAAGCATTACTTGATCACAAACACCATAATGCCCAGTTGATCCGATAAGAAGATGACCGTGGTGACTAAAAGGTGGGTAGCCTATACAGCATGGACACACTGGACAAGGGGTGGTTCCCATCCTGGGAGGACGGAGCGCCACGGGGAGTTTTCATCACACCACTCAGTGGCACACAACTCAGAACCTAGGAACTGCTAATTCTGGAACTTTTCATTTCATGCTCTCAGACCTTGGCTGACTGTGTGTGGGTAACTGAAACCCTGGGAAGCAACGCCTTGGTGAGTACACACGCCCACAGGCCGTGTCACTGAGACAAGCCAGTGCCCAGGTGGAGCACAAAAGGAAGACACAATATCGAGAAGCCTCGCCTAGGAGGGCCCCACAGTGAGCAGGAGCAGCCATGCATCCTAGGCAGGGACCCCCGAACACAGACTTTGAGGCAGGGGGCGCCTGGCATGTGCCAGGTTTTCAAAATGACACAGCAGAGTCCATGGAGCAGGAGGAGCAGGGAGACAGGCAGGGAGCCTGGAGTTCATCTTAAACACACTGGGAAAGCCGCCGCAGGAGGGTCCCGGTGCCAGCGCAGGGGATGTGTCCTTGGCTGAGTCAGGACACCCTCGTCAGGATCCACGCCAGAGTGTTAAAGGTCTGCCTCTTGACCTCCACCCCGGAGTTCCCACTGGCTCCAGAGATCTGGAAACACGCACACACACACATGCGCAGGCACGCGCGCGCACACACACACACACACACACACACGCACACACACATGCACACACACGCAGCGATGGAATCAAGCTTCAGGCAAATACAAAAGCCGTCTCGAGTCATTTTTAAATTCCTGGATCTCCTGTTTCCGTCCCATACACCGAGCAGGGACAGAGGAAAAGAACAGGCGTTGTGTGTGGCGGGGAGCGGGTTCTCGGGGTCTTTAACCTCTTGAGAGCGGAATGATTTCAGTGGGCTGGAGTCAGCCTCCAAAATCAATATCTACGAAAAGCTGGACCCCAGGAAGAAACTTCTCAGGCTAAAAGCCCTCTTGTGATTTCTGGGTAATTAGCAGTTTGGTCTCCACCACGGTAAAAACAGGCTTCCACCTGAAACTCATTTCCTCTTTGGCTGCGAGGCCCTTCCTGAGCGATGGGAGTGGAAGGTCATTAGCGGCCATCGGGGAGCACAAACAGGAGGAGACACCTGGCCAGACCGGGTGAGCCGGCCAAGCACAATTAGGAGCACGGACCCTCTGGGTGGGCTTTTCTAACCGCTGAATCCGACCTTCTGCTTCAGCCAAGTGCACGGGCTCACAGGCCGGTCTGCTTCTGGAAGCCCGTCCAGCAGCTCCGCCCACCCTGGCCCCTCACACAGGCACGAAGAGCCAACTCACACATGGGGGCCAGGCCTCAGAGGCCACCCCCTGCCCAGTGTCACTCGCTGACAGTGCCCTAGGTGAGCCTGGACCCTGTCACTGACCCCAGCCAGATAGCTGTCCCCTCTCCAGGGCTCTCAACCCTCAACGTGCTCAAAGACATCCCGGGACCCACCCCAAGCCCCGCCTGGCCTCTCTCCCCCTCAGTACTTAACCCTGACGCAGCTCCCAGGAAGGCACCCGGCGCAGAAGCCACCGGGTGTGGACATTTCTGTGGCTGGTGAGGCAGCTGCACCCTGCCCCTCCCCGGGGCCTGCCTCCCACTCCTAGCTGCTCAGCCAACACCTGCCGATGGACCACTCTTGCTTCCCAGTGGCCAAAAACCCACTTAAGTAAAAGCAGGTGGATCCTGAGCCTCGTGGTCTGGCCTGTCCGTGCCTGGAACTCGCAGGCCCACCGTGGAGGGTGGACGGAGAGGCCAAGAGGCGGGAAAGTTGGTTAGACGCAACCTAAAAATAACTCACTTTTGTTTATCTACTGCTCGTCCACTCTCCCCCAGCCCGGCACGTGCAGAGCACCCGCCATGCCCCGGCCACGGCATGAACACCATGCTCTGTCCTCGAGGGGGCACAGCCCCCAGGGCCGACAAGCCAGGGCAGAACATAGGGTCTTCACAGAGGGGACCACAGCAGGGGCAGGAGCAGCGGTGGGAGGGTAGGCGAGATGGACGGCCATCCAGAGGCTGGGGAAGGTGAAGTCGGCACGGCCGGGGGTGGAGTTGGCCAACCCTGGGCAGTGGCCCGAAGCCTCAGGAGGATTTCAGGGGGGAAGGCAGGGCAGAGGCCCCAGGCTCCGGGGTGCACGTTGGTCAGCCGACACTCAGGCCCAGGAATCCTGGGGAGAGGAGCCCTGGGTCCACAATCTCTGCCCTTTGGCTCTGTGGCTGGAGGGTGGTGGCAGGTTGACTATAGTCCCCTAAAAATGCCCACAGCAAACCCCAGAGCCCGTGGACCAGGTTCCCTTGGAAGGGACTTTGTGGAGGTGCTGAGGAACTGGATCAGCAAGGGCATCCTGGGTGGTCCAGATGGCCCAACGTTGTCACAGGGTCTTATGAGAGGGAGGCGCGGGGAGGGAAGCCAAGGTGGGACGGGTGTGTGTGGAAGGGGCACGGCTCGCAGGGAAGTCGGGTTCTGCCCCCGAGTCTCCAGAAGGTGCTGGCCCTGAGGACTCCGGCCTCCAGACAGATGGCAAACCTGGCTGCTTAAGACCCCAGGTCCCCGTGGCTTGTCACAGCAACCCAGGAGACCAAGGCACCAGCTGTGTGAGCTGCCCTGGCCACAGACCCTGCCCTCGTCCCACCGGGGCCCCACGGAGGGCAGCCCTGGGCTGGGGGTTGTCTTTGGGCGGTGTGCTCCCGGCTCGGAGGAGAGGGCAAGCCGACGCCCCTCGTTCTGCTGCCCAGTGCCTGCTGTCAGAGGAGCGCCAAGCCGGGCCACTGGCAGAGTTCACACCGTGCCCTGTCCCACTGTCCCTGAGGTTCACACGGGACAGACCCAGCTTGGGGCCGGACGAGCAGCCCTGAGCAGCCTGGCCTGGCACACAGACCACCTCAGCAACTGAGGGCCCAGCCTGGTGCTTACTTTAGAGCCCCTGGGGCCAGCCATGCCTGAAGCAGCCCCTAGATGGCTGTGTGCCTGTAAATTCTGCTTGGAGTTGGGTTTCTGTAATCTGTCACCAAGAGTCCTGCTTAGCACACCCCCTTTTAGCATAGCACTGCAGGAGACATGGAGCGAAAGAGAGGAAATGGGAGCACACACCCCCCCTTGAGTAACTTCACACCGAGATGGGAAGGACTGACCATCAGCTGAACCCGGCCAGGGTGAGGGTCCGCCTGAGCACCATGTGGTGTGGGCCGCATTCCAGGGGAGCTGGGAAGAGAGGAAGGCCCGGAGCCTCCTTCCCAGAAGTCAGCCAGCACTGTGTCCCCACCACAGGGACAGGAGCCCCCCAAGCAGGACAGCCATGGAAATTCAGGCCAAGGAAGGGATTTGTGCCCACAGATGGCTGGGGACATTCTTGATGGGATTATGCAAAACCCGACACCAGATAATATTCACGATCAACTTTCACATCTATAAGGAAACTTCCACCACCTTTTCTTCCAGAGAGGAGAGAATAAAAGGGATTACAGGGGTGGGTGAAGCCTCCCGCTGGCTCACACCCCTTCATCTCACAGTGGCCCGCAGGTGTCCCCTGCCTCCCTCCTGCTCTGTTGGGACATGTGTGTGCTTGGAGTCTCGCAGGGAACATCCATGTCCTTTAAAAGCTGCCATCACAGATGCTGGGAATGACTGTCTGCCCACCCCGGGACCCTCCTCCAGGTGCCACCCTCTCCCAACACACCAAGTGCCACCCACCCGGCCTCTGCCCACATGCCCCCTCCCTCCTCTCCTGGTCCTCCCCACCATCTCTAGAAGCTTCCAGATCTCTCCGGGCAGGGAGGTTCCGGGAATTCTTGCTCCCTGCAGTAGAACGGGGCTCAGGATTTACTGCTTTAAGGGAAAAAATGGAGAAGTGACATCTTCTTGCCCAAGGGAGTCTGTGGCCGTGACTCAGCTCTGCCACAAGCCATCAGCGTCCTAGGCTCAAGGGGGCCAGCCCCACCCACCTGGGGCCCTGGTCACAGGAGTGGGCAGCTGGCAGACCACCACCCCTCTTGGGGGTCTGCCACCTTGGCTGGGAAAGGGCCACTGAGGGCCAGCAGGTGCTGGGAGCTTGGGCCCCTCGGAGGAACACGAGTAGCTGGCACGGGAGGGGCGTCAGCTCACCTGGGCCATGAAAACCTTCCAAGGTGGGCGCCACACGTCCCCATCTTACAGGGGCTCCTCTCAGGTTAGGCCACCAGCCCAAGGACAGGCAGAGCTGGGACAGCCACTCAAAGGCCACCTGGGAGCTGACCACCCCCGACAATCCATCAAGGTCAAGAGCAGGGACGTGAGCCCTCACAGACAGAAGAAACCAGTGAGTCAGTCCCCGGATGGCCAGGGGCCCCACCTAGACACAGTCCATTCCTGCCCCTTCCCCCCAACACAGTGTCCTCCTCCACAGGCTGGAGATCTGCCACCTCTGGACCCCATCCAGAAGGTGGGACAGGGCCACAGCCCTGAGAGGGGTCCCAGGAAGACCTGGGTAAGGGCAGCACGGGCGCAGGCCCTCAGAGGTGTGCTGCCCCGTCCCTGCGGCCCAGGAGCCGGCAGGGCTGAGCAGGTGGCGCCCTGGGCAGAGGCCGGCGGTCCAGCCCGGGACCAGCGCGTGGGACAGCCCGGGGTCCACAACGAGCCTGCTCATCTCACAACTGCTTCCCTAGGAAGGTGAGGCTGCACACAGCCAGGGGCAGCGACAGGGCCCTCGGAGGACAGCAGAGTGGGGCCAGGGAGGGACAGGCCAGCCCGGTGCCCGTGGGGGCAGCAGATGCCTCATGGCCTGCCACCCCTCACAGGCCAGGGAAGCCAGCAGGGCCGGGGACACAGGCTCGTTGCGGGGGCAGAGGGAGGTACCTGCTGAGCAGGAGAGGGCAGGGCGTTCCCCACAGAAGCCCAGGGCGAGGGAGGAAGGCGGGGGCACCCCACGAGGTCAGGCCAGGCTCCGGGGCAGGGGTCTGGCGAGGACAGAGCCGTGTCCTGCAGGAACCTTCACCACGTCTGCCTCGCCAGCTGCCTGGGTCACAGGGAGCCACACACCAAAGCCACCGTCAGTCACAGGGGGTCCCAGGTCCTTAGATCTGTCCCTGGGTCTCTGAAGCCCCAGGGGACAGCACTTCCTGGGGCAGGGGACAGGGCCTCAGGGCCTTGCTGCAGTGGCGGGGCTCACACTAGGGTGGAAAGCCCCAAAGGCGGGGCTGGTGAAGGCTCTGTGCTGAGCACGTGCCCAGAGCCCCGGTGCTGCCCAGCGTCCCCAGAGCATGCAGGCCCCGGGGTCTCTGGCTTCTCTGTGTTCAGCCAGCCTGGAACAGAGCCTGGCACCCAGTATGTCACAGAAAGGCACCGAGGGTACAGATTCAGGCTGCCCCTTCCCAAACAATCCCCTGAGTCTGGAGGTGCTGTGGGAAGCAGGGTCCCACGTCCCCGGAGAAGTGGGGACCATCTGCTTCCCCTCCCCAGCTCATGTGATGACCACGTCCCGCCCCCAACACCCCCAGTCAGCAGTCTAGGTGACCAGCACCAAATGCCCTTCTCCACTGCCCAGGCCAGGGAGGGAGGGCTGAAGGCCACCTGAGAGTCATTGCTCTTCCTGGGCCAGGCCAGCTGCCCACCCTAGAGCTGAGGGACATGGCGAGAATGGGATCCCACGGGAGCTCCATCCTGCCCCCGGCACAGCCCAGAAGTCCCGGGTTTCAGATTTCCTGGTCTCTGCCCAGGTCTCTGCTCACCCCAGGCAAGATGCAGAGAAATTCCGACCCCATCTTGAGGAGGGTGCCAGGCAGTGATTCCTACCAGGAGGCGAACACTCTCCAGACCTGGGGTGAGCATGTGGTGCTAGCCGGGGCCTGGGTCTCACTCCAGAGCGCCACTCAGGAAATGAGAAGGAAAGGTAGCCACAAAAAGTTCCTTCTCCAGGGCGAATTCTGATTGCTGGAACCGTGCAGCCCGGGCGGCCGCCCCTCTCTGACAGGCAGGGGCTGTCGGACACAAGATCCAGGAGGGCTCAGGGTGCAGCCACCCAGCTCCAGGGCCCCCCACTGGGTCACTATGGTGGACCCCGCACCCAGCACATCCGCCTGGCCTGGCCAGCTCCAGGGCAGCCACAGCGATCCACCTGGTCCAGGCCACACAGACGGGCTCGGGGGCGCAGGAGGCGGCACCTTCTCAATCTCAGAAGTAACACGTAGATCCGGGGACGGACACAGAACCAAAGCCAGGCCCAGAGTCGCACCAAAGCCCCCTGGGGGGGCCTCCACCGGGGACTCCCAAGCCTGGCTGTGCCTCAAGCTGGCCGGAGGGAGAGCTCAGCACAGCTGGGAGGACACGTGAGGGACCCGTGTGAGGGAGGAGGAAGGTCAGGAAGGCGCTCCAGGGCAGCCGCCCCCCAGGGCTCGCTGGGCACCCTGGGCCTCTGTTTTGCTCCGCTTTTGTGAGATGAGCCTGGGAACCAGGATGCTATTTAAATGCCCGGCTCCGTTTTGGAACTGGTGAGCTCCCTGGCTCCCCGCCCACCTGCGCACGCCACAGGCAGAGGCCCAAGGAGCAAGGGTGCGGGCCACACCATGGCCTAGCCGCGTGGCCTCCGCCGTGAATCAGAAGCTGTGGACCCCCGTGCCCTCTGACCAGGGTGCGTCCTGGGCAGGAAGCAAACCTCTCCACCCCCTGGCAGCTCCTTCTGTGCAGAGACACAGCGTGGTTCTCACTGCCTGCGGCAGAGATCAACTGAGGCGTTAGAGAGCAGCGAGGTTGGCACGGAGTGGGCAGCTGGCCGGGGAGCCCAGCCCCGTCACTCTCTGGCCATGTGGGGACTGTCAGGAAGGAGGTGCCTGGTCCTCAGCTCCAACAGCCCTCGCCACAGGACAAACCATCTCCTATCCTGCCGTCCCCGATGTTTACTGAGCATCTACTAGGCACAGCCCAGAAGGGCAGCAGGGAACAAAAGGGCCTAAAGCCCCAGCCCTCCTGGAGCCCACTCCTAGGGGGCTTTGAGAGTCTGCTTCCTGGGGACAAGGGGACACCAGGATAAGGGCTAGGGCCACAGTGTGGAGGGGGATGCGCCATCCTGAAGGGTCCGTCTGTCCCTCTCTTGCCAACCACCCGGTCTCCTCCTCCCTCCGTGTCTGAGCCCTGCTGGCTCTTCCAGCGCCCATGAACGTGGAGACAGAAACAATGACCTCCTTATTTTCACCAATTTCAACTGAAATTAGGCACTTCCTCCCTCGACGCAGTAGGCAGCGAGTCACAGTGGCATCGCCTCGTGGGGACTCCAGCCCAGCGGAAACCACAGCCGTTTCCTGGCAGCCAGTCGATGGCCCGGAGCACCCTCCACCCCATCACCACTCAGAACTGGGCAGTGGTCACACCTGCCGCTGGCCCTTGGCCTGTTCTTAAAGAAACGGGTGTCAAGGTTTTGATAACTCCATGGCCAAAGAGCGGCTTTCCTTCGATTCTGTGTATTTTGTTTTGTGCAGATTATACAATGCACGTTCTGAGAAAGTTCTATGGGCTTCCCCAGATGTGGGGTGGGCACGAACCCCCTAGTGAGCCCTGGGGCCCCCAAAGTGCCTAGCTCTGAGCAGGGTGCCCAGCAACTGCCCCAAGTCACACCCAGAGTCATGTGGATCACAGAGGTCAAAACAAACACTCAGAAGCCCCTCTCAACCATCAGACGATAAAGCAGAAAATTAAACTTGGATGGGGTTAAACAGTACTGATGGGAATAAATTGAGAAAAACATAGGGTTTTACTGAGTGCTTTATTTTTACGGAGTGAAAATTGAATTACTTAATGGTCAATGAGGGAGTCGATGGGGAAGTGCCCAGGAGCAGGGAGAGCAGGGAGGGGATGGAACGCCAAACGCCAGACAGAGCCACCAGGAGGGTCCTCCTGTCCAGACTCTCGGGCTGACCAGCGTGGGACACCTGTGGCAGAACCCAGGGGTTATCAGGCAGGACGAAAGCACACAACTCCAAGTGTCATGCTGCTGTGTCTTTCCGAGTACAGAGCCTGCCAACGATGTGACTCTTTCTCCTCCAACCTCCCAGGCACTGGCCTCTTTGGGGACTGAAACCATGCAACTGACCCACAGGTGGGTGAAACTCCAAGCGGACACCAGAGCAAGTTCTGCTGTAGTTCAGACTCAGGCTCAATCCAAAATCAACCCTATAACCACCTTGACCAGCAACGTCACCCCAAAGAACTGAAACCAGGAACTCAAAGAAAATCCTACCCCACGTTCACAGCCACGTTAGTCACTACAGCCAAGAGGTGGCAATCATGTAAATGTGCATGGAGGGGTGAATGGGAAGCAGCGTGTAGTCTGTCCCCACTACAAATTGTACAGCCTTAAAAAGGGAGGGAATTCTGCCCCATGCTACAACCTGGATGAGCCTTGAGGAGAGTCTGCCAAGTGACACTCACCAGTCTCAAAAGGAAAGACGCTGCAGCGTTGCTCTCCGGTAGGTCTCGAGGGTCATCAGCTTCAGGGAGACAAACGGCGAATGGGGTTGGTCAGGGGAGCGGGTGGGGAGCTGGCGTTAATGGGGGCAAAGTTTCGGGTTTGCAAGGTGAAAAGAGCAACGGCAGCTCCGTGGTGTAAGGTGTAAGGTGTGTCTACTGCACCAAGCTGCACGTTTGGAAACAGTGTGACATCAGATTTCACCTTCTTTTTATTTTACCACAATTTAATTGTAATAAAGAATAAAATATCTCTTGTACTGACGTAAGAGAGAGAGAGAGAGAGAGAGAGAGAGCGCACATGCGTGCTGGGGCTCAAAGGTGAAGACGCTCGAACCACGTGCAGACCCTCAGGCCGGTCCTCTGGCTGCTGGGACGCTTTTTATTCTTTTCTGTTAGATCAAGACACAATGGTGTGTCCCTCCCAGGACCCTTCCAGGGCTGAGCAGGTGACTAGGGAACAGCAAGGGGGCCTGAGGTGACAGGAGCACCATGTAGCTACCAGGAAGGGCTATTCTCAGGTGAGTCTCAGGGCCAAGGGCCAAGGCGATGCTGGCTGTGGTGCCGCCTGTCCCAGAGCCCGGAGGTGGCATCTCCACTGGGACACTCCACAAACACCCCTGTGAAGGAAGCTCACAAAGAGCCTTTCTGAATTAAAATTGATCTGAATAGAAGCAGCAAACTCTGCCTGGCTCCTTTCTTACTTTAATTTGAACTCAATTTATCTCTGAGCATCAGGAAATGGCGCCGCGCAAGACACAGGCACAGGCCCCGTTCGAGTCAAGGCGAGCGCCACACTACAGCAAATTAGCTGCTTTTGCAAGAAAATCACTAAGGAAGGGGGGTGCTGTTATTTTAAGATCTCCAAGCTGGGGTGAGGAGAAACTAATTAAATGATTGTAATTTTCTGTGCAGATACAATAACTGATGGCTACAGAAATGCAAAATCAGAAGGAACTTTTCCACCTCCAAAGAACACTGGGGTTTTCTTTCTTTCTGTTTTTTTTAATCTCCAGTTTTCCAGCGAGAGCTCCCACCCCAGCACCACTATTACATCTTTAAAATGACCAACGGAGCTTAATTGAAGAGATGACAACGAGCTCTCCACGCGTTCTGCAGAGCAGCCCCCGATCCTGGGGCTTCTGGAAAGATGAGCTGCCCGCCCTCCCTGGGCCGACGACCACCTGGCGGGCCGAGGGGAAGGCCTGCCCAGCCCCCTGCCCACCTGGGAGCCGGCCACGGGCGTCCATGCCTTCTTTGGCCACAGAATCCAGTCTCACACCCAAGTCAGGCTGAGGGACTTCCACAGCAGACACAGGATGGGAATGGACCCAAGCCAGTCTGCTCCTGGGAAATGCTGTGGATAGAGACCCTGCTCGGCCCGTGGTCGGGAAGAGGGAGCAGCTGGCCTAGAACTGCAGCTTCCCTGGCCACCTGGCTCCTGGGCCATCCGCCTCCACGGGGGCCATGGAGCACCCATCTAACAGGACGGGTAGGAGGGGTGGGGACAAGTGGGCCACTGACAAAAGCCTATAAATAACTCACTCCTGGAGTTTGCAGAGGCATGAGCAGGGGCCCCCGCGTGACAAGTGTACCGCGCTGGCCAGCTCCTTCCTCCAGGACCAGCCATGGAAGCTCACAGTCCCTCCCACTCTGTGGTGTCTCCCAAGTCCCAGCCTCACCCTGAGAACTCATCAAAACTGAACGGCAGCAGCTCTTGAGAGGCCCACGCAAGCGCAGGCCGCTCTCTGGCCTGGGGGGCGCGTGGAGAAGGCTAATTGATGACCTCTTTAAAATACTCTCAGGAATCTTCTGTAACTGCAAATTAAATAGCCCTTTATTACAGTCAACCTGGCTTTGTGAAATGTGCTCAGGAACTTCATTACCAGGACTCTCCATGCCTTCGAGCCAGGCTTCCTGGTGGAAGGACGAGTCTTTTCTCTGCCTGCAATTCTCCAGGCCTCCCAAGCCCCCGCCTCTCTGGTGGCCTTAATATCCTCCCTGTCCCCTGCCTCAGCCCAGGGATGCTCCACGTGTCCTTCAGCCCTCAGCCCAGCCCCAGGGAGCCTTCCCACACTTCCCTGCACAGGGTCCCAGGGCACCGAGAGCCCTTGGTACGGAGTCCCCACCCTGCCCCTGTGCTGGGCACATCAGGGACGCTCAGGATCAGCTGAGTCAACAGCCCCAGCTGGGTCTGGGGCCAGAGGCTGGAGGAGACTGAAGATGGCCTTGGAATCCACAAGCCAGGATGGACGCTGGCGACCGTGCTGGCCAGGCCTGCAGTTGCTAACATGTGGATCACGACCCACATTTCAGGACTGGGAACAGAGCCTCCGAGGGGCTGAGTCTTCATCTAGAGCCAACAGCAGGCACGGGGTAGGCCAGCTGTGCCTGAGGCTCGAGGCCGCGCTAGACACCCTGGGTCAAGCCCTGCTCCCTGGCTGCACCCAGGAGGGTGGCCGCACGCTGGACGGGCCCTGCTGGCTCGACTGCGGTCCTGCTCTGTCTGTGAACAAACCTAAGTATATTAAGCTGTGTGTATGAGAAGCACACGTCACCAGGTTGTGGTGACCCCAGATGGCCCTGCCACTCTTCTGACAGATGGGGAAACTGAGGCCTAAGAAAGAGTTGGGTACACGGAGGCCAGAAAGATGGATGGCAGCCACACCTTCTGCAGGAGGCGGGCACTAGAGGGGCAGCTCCCAGCTTTTAGGCCACTGAGAGAGGATGCCCAGGGCTGGCAGGGGGAGAGGGAAAGCAGAGTGGACTCTGGGGGCAGGGGAGGGCCCAGGTTCAGGGCCAGGGGCCAAGGGGAGTGGTATGGTCACATGGCCCTCTGGTGCCTGGGCTCCACGGCCCTCAGCCACCCTAAGCTGGTGTGCCCCGCAGGGCCCGGGACAGGCGCCTGGCTCCTTCTGGAGCCCCCCAGAGCCTCCCAAACAGCCCAGCCCATAGGAGGCCCGTGGCCACATCCCGCCTCGCAGGCAGGGGGTGAAGACAACAAGCCCGCAGGTCGCCCCGTGCCAGCGGCTCCTCCCTGGAGCTGCCCACGCCACCCCCACCCCGTGGACAGGTCCCCTGGACCCTGTGTGGCCCAGATGAGGACCCCAGACCCAGTAGGTCTCTTCAGGGGGTAGGAGAGTGGCCAGGGGCTCCCTGGGGACCTTGGAAGCAGCAAGAAGATGAGCTCTTGAGTTGCACAGAGAAGAGGGCGTGTGGGAGACAAGGCCCGGGACCTACACCAGGGTGGCAATCGCACCAGGACGCAGAGGGCAGCTCCCCAGCTCCAGGGGAGGGTGCACAGCCCCGGCCAGGGAAGTGAGCTACACCCCGCAGCCAAAGGCAAGAGGCCCCCAGCCCCTGCCAGGAGGTCGGGCAGCTAGCTCAGGCTCCTTGGCGCTGCCCACCCACCAGCCCGACCTTACCCACTTCCCCCTTCCACCCACTGTGGCCTGTCCTTAGCCGTCTGCACCCCTGCCCCTCAAGTTGAAATGAGTCTCCACTTCCCACCTGGCCTGCCCCCGTCTGTGGCTCCACTTCTCCCCCACCTCACTCTGCTGGCCCCGGGACTCTTGGGGCTCCCTCCTGGGGAAGGACCTCCTCCCATGGGCTGCAGACCCCTCCCCACGGCCTGGCACACAGCTATCTCTCGGGCCAGGGCCTGAGTGGGAAGAGAGCCTGTCCCTCGGGCCCCTCTGCAGTTTCTGCCAAGCACCCCCCACAGTCCTCCTGGGAGGAGCACCCACCTGCTCCCTCTTGGGAAAGCAGTGACATGGGCCAAGACGAGGTCACTTCCAGACTCTAGTTCTGGACACAAATGGCCCCACTTCTCGCCAGGGCCCTCAGCTGCTGCGGTCTCCCGTGGCATGGCCACTGTGAATGGCAGAGGAACCTGGGTCTCCCCCAGCTCGGGCAGGTGGCCCCCTGCCTATAAGCCTGGGGTCTGCTCCCGGTCCTTCCCCAGACCCTGAGGCCAGCACAGCGCAGGATCCCGTTCCCTCACGGCACTGCATGGGAAGTCAGGCCCCGGTCTCCACAGGCCGGCATGATCGGCAGCTGATGTGACAGGTACTCGGCACCGGGTGCCACATCCCTCGACCTCTGCTGCCCGTTTCTCTCAGGGTGTCACCCTGGTGACAGCTGGCGTGACAGACAAGCACTTCATCCGGACAGATGCACATGCGCTCCAAGCTGACCAGCCACAGCTCAGGATTATGACCCAGATGCCTCCCTCCAACCCAGCCTCCACCCCAAAATGCCAGGAGGCTGCCCTACAGTGGCCTGGAGTTTCAAAACAGCACTCGGGAGGTTCTGCACCCTTTAATGAGAGCCACACACCCTGGAGCCACCAAACTTGCCTCGGTGGGAAGAGAATGGACCTCTCAAAACCACGGCAGCAGCGGCAGAGGGGAGGAAAGCTGTGGGCCGGCCGGGTGCTGGGCGGGCACATGCTCATTTAAGGATCAAATGCTCTCGGCATGCTGGAGGCTGACCTGGAGCCTCCGGGAAAGGGACAGGCCATGCCCTCCTCACCCGCAGACCCTCCCCCACTCTCACAGCCTAGCCAGCCTCCGCAGGGTGGCAGCCTCCTCTGAGCCACAGTCCAGGGTTCTCACCAGCACCCTCCATGCTGCCTCTCGCCCCTTCTGAGCAAGACCCGACCTGGCTCCGTCTGCTGCCTCTGGCCAGGCACCAGGCACTGACCTGGTGTCTCAAGTGGAACACGACACCTTGCCCAGCCGAGATCTGAGACTCTGCCTCTCCCTCTCCCAGACGCAGACTCTGAGGCCCAGAGACCCTCTGCCATCCTCCCACGACCCCAGAGCTGGGAAGGGGCAGGCCAGGACACAACCGGGCAAGGGACTCCCAAAGCTGACATGGACACCGGCCACCCGGCACCACTACATGGGCTCCACAACCTGGTGTTTGGGGTCCCCCCAGAGCAGACTTCACTCACCTCCTCCCAAGTCAAATGTGAAATTCTCTCTGTGGGTTTCTGTCCCTGCACAACACACCCACTGTCTGTGTATGACACACCTGCACCTTCAAATCCCTGCCAGACCTGGCTCACACCGCTCCTCCTGCTGGAATGCCAATCCCCATCTGCCAGAGTCCACCTACTGTTCTTTAGGCTGGTGCCACCTCTTCCATGCAGCCTCCCCTATTTCTCCCCAGTGTCATCAGGGGAAGAAGGACACCGGCCTCTCACACCTAGCAGTTCACACCCTTCTCTCCTCCCCTGCTGGACCACAGAGCTCCATCTTGCAAAGCTCAGGATGCAAATAAAGTGAGGGCCTCTCCCTGCTAGCAGAGGCCAAATTGTGCTCCCCCCACCAAAAAAAAATTATATATATATATATATATATATATATATATATATATATATACACTGAGGGGAGCAGGAGAGAGAGGTACTGTCTGCCTGGGGAACATAGACAGGCAGACATGAGCCTGATTGCAGGAAGCTCACGATCAAATCAAATGTTTCATCCAAGTTCAAGTTCAAGTCCCACAGGGAAGGAGCCCAGGGGGGCTGTGCCTAAAGTAAGACGGATCAGCACACGATTTCCCAGAAAGAGCACTACTGGGTTACGGCACAACACATTCCCATCAGGGTACCCGGAAGCCCCACCCCAGAGGCAGAGACCAGCACTGGTGATATTTATCCACCTTCAAAAAACATGTGACCTGAGAGGGTGGCACAGGAGACACAAGCCCTGAGCTGCCTGTGCACGGCCCGTTCTGGATCCATAAACATGGAACGCAGTCGGCTTCAGCGAGACACTAATTTCACTCTAGCAATTTGTTTCTACAGCTACACGTCAGGCAGAGAAGCAGTGTTTGAACTTCCAAGTGAGCCCCTTCCGCATCTCCATGGAGCCAGGAGCCCTCCACTGCCGGGAAAGCTCACATATGTTCCCAGGCTGCGAGCAGCTTGCCTCCCGCAATCCTTCAGTGAGATGCTCCCAGGTGCCCCCTGTAAAGCCCCCTCGCCCAAGCTCTGTTTAACTGAAGAACCCCTGACACGGTACAGGTTCGCCCCTCTGCTGGTGTGGACCGGTCCACAGGAGTCAGTGAGCATCGGCAAAGATTTTCAGATTTTATGAAGACTCCGCTTGGAAAGCAGTCTTGAGCTTGTTCCCTTCTGGCTGTAGCTTCCAGCAGAGGTGAGAACAACTGCCAAACGCGGTCTCAGATCCTTGTCTCTGGGCTGCAAGTTGAGAGGGGCGGGAGCACAGTGCATCTGAGGTGCTCCTGTGCCAAGAGAGCTGCTGTGCATGCAGCCAGCACCGAGGCCACCGCGACTTAAAGGAACCGGCGCACCTGGGCAGCCGTGGGGGCGGCCCTGTCCCCTTGCTCCACACCCAGGTTGGCCCCTGAGGCATCCTTGCTCCCAGCCAGAGGACAGGCCTTTCTGGAGAGGACCCACCTCCCCAGGCTGCCCAGGGCACAGCGTGGGCCAGAGGGGAGCAGGGGCAAGAGGTGGAGCCAAATGCCCAGCCAGGGTTTCCACACTGACCCCTCTCCTTACCCGGCACATGCCCATACTCTCTCACTCTCTCTGCCTCCTGCCTCTGGGCCATCTGCGAAGGACCAGGGCTGCCCTGCTATCCACATCTACGCTTGTCCCTTGCTTCCCACTGACCAGCTCGGCGCCCCAATCCCACCCCTACTCAGAACCCCTCTCCCCAGCATTCACCTGCCAGCAGACAGGGTACAGCCACTCAGCCCGGCCACCGCCCTCCCTTAGGAGAACAGCCAGAGGGCTCCTCCCACCCCAGCGCCCCTGCCGGCTGGCCACCTTCCTCCTCAACTCTCCAAGGAGGCCACTGGAGGCCAGGCTCCAAGCTCAGAATAGGGTCAGGCTGGGCATCAGCCCTTCCTGAAGACAGCTGGTCCCCAGTTCCTGTGGCTCCTCTGCCACCCCCTGCCTGGCTCTTCACACACTGAAGCTAAATGATAAAGGGGCAGGAGTGAGCTTGCCGGACAGGCGACAAGCTGGCAGTCTGGGTGGGAAAGTTGGGCTGGCCAGTCCAGCTCTGCAGGGTTGGCACTCACTGGTTCCTGAGCTGCCTCTCAGCCCTGCCGTATGGCTGAGGGTGCGGGGCTGGCGGGAGCACCAGTGGGCAAGCGAGGGCTGAGCACAGCTGCACACCTTGACACACCCGGCTCAAGATACAGGGGGGAGGGTGGCCCCACGTTCTTCTAGGGAGGGGCACCTGCTATCTTCTGTAAGGCACCCCCATCAGTGGGTGGCTCCAGCTGGGCCCGCTTCTTCCAGGGAAGGGAGTTAGCTCTGCCCTCTGAGGTAACTGTACCCTGGAAGCCACCAGTTTAAGGGAGAGACAGCAGGTACGGGGTCCTGGTCAGTCAAGTCCACTCAGAGCTGCGCCTTGCCCCTCCCCATCCCTTCCCCAGCAAACATGGAAGCTCCTGGAAGTAGCCAGGGGTGCAGAGAGAAGAGGGGTAAGAGCCGTCCAGCAGGTTGCAGCCTTCCTGGCCACAGAAAGCCAGTGGGCAGGAGACCCCTACCCTCTCCACCCCATAGGCAGCCCTATGCTGCCTCCTCAGAACTTTGGGGAGTAACAAGAGGTGGGCTCTTGTTACTGGGGAGACCTGAGTGAACAGTAATGCAAGGGAACGAGGGAGACTGCCCTCCCCCTCCCCACACAATGCACCCTACCTGGAGAACCACAGCCTCCCTGCCCTTCTCCAGAACTCGTCCACTGGGGCTTCCCAGAGGTAACCACAGTGACCACCAGTCTTTCACCAGGAAAAGCAAGACTGAAGCAGCATCCCCAGAAAGAGTGAAGGGACCCCCATGACCCAGGGGTGCAGCACCAAAGAATGGGGCTGAATCTGGGAGGGCTGTTAACCATGGCTGGTGGGTGGAGGCAGAGGGGGAGGGGTGACAAACTTCCAGCTACAAAGAAAATCAATGTGGCCCCATGTGAAAGGAGGACGGGCAGGGGGCTTGCAGGTGGCCCAGACAGATCCCAAGTAGTGCTGATGCTGACCCCTGGGGATTTGAAGGTCCAGTAGCATCCATATGCCCTCAGGAGGAACCTCAGGGCAGCTAGAGGTTGCACCAGGAGAATCCAGGGAGAGGGGCAATACCAAAAGGAGAGTCCCAGAACAGCACATGAGGCTGAGCTGATCCACAGGGTAGACCACGGTGGGGGGATCCTGCAGCCAGAAATTCCTGCCCCATGTTGAGCAGAGTGGAGTGTGGGGGCCATCCAGCAACACCCAGATGTGTGGCCCCTGGGTACCTGGAGGCACCCAAGGTGGCCAGGGGTCCAGAAACCTTTAGGACCTTCCCTGGTACCCAGGATGTAAAGGCCAGGTTGGTGCCCCGGAGGCGGCTCGGGGACCAGAACACGGGAATGCCCCATAGACAGAGGCTCATGCATTTGGAGACCTTTCCCCAAGTAGCCAGTGACCAGAGGCCAGTAGGGGCGCCGCCGAGGTGACCGCGTCCCCAAGTGTCTGAGAACGGGGGGGATGACTGCGGGGTGGTCCGGAAGTGGGCGGCTGTGACAATCTCCCCCGAGGTGTCCCGGGCAGGGGTCGCGGGGAGGGGGAGCGCGCGAGGCCACTTACGCTGCTGTTCTCGCCTGTCCAGTGCACCATCGCCTGGTTGTGTGTCGCGTCCCCCTTGAGCACGAACGACGTGCTGATGAGCGAGACCTGCGCCCGCGAAGCCGCTCCGGCCACTGGCGCCGCGCGCGCCCAGCGCCCCTTGCCCAAAGCGGGGGCGCCGTGCTCACCGGGACCCGGAGCAGGACTGGGATCCGGACCCGGGGCGCCGGGCTCCGGACCGCGCGTCTGCCGGTCTTCGCGGCCGCTGTGCTCCGTGCGCCCCGCAGGCGGGCTCCGCGGCACCCGGGTCAGCTGCGCGCGAGGACCCAGGCGCCCGGGCTCGGGGGAGCGCCCGGCCGCCCCGCAAGCGGCCAGCAGCAGCAGCAACAAGAACGGCCGCGAGCGCGGCCAGCGCAGCAGCGGAGGCGCCCCGCGGCTCGGGGCTCGGGCGGCGGGGCCGGGGCTCTTCGGGAAGCACGGGGGCCCCCGGTGCGCCATGGTGGCCGAGGGGCGGCGGCGGGGCCGGCGGCGGGCGGCGCGGCGAGGGATTCCGCGGCCGGGAGAGCGGGAGGGCGTCGGGGAGCGCGAGCGAGAGCGCAGAGAAAGGAGCCGGCGAGGGGAGGGAGCCGCGGGAGGAGGGGACTTGGGGCTCGCCGACGCCCGCAGCCGAGGGCGCATCGCCACCTGCCGGCCAGCTCGCGCCCGCCACGTGAGCGAGCGCGCACAGCTGTGATCTGGCCTGAGGGCCCCAGGTTCCGAGCCAGGCTTCAGCTCCGGGCCCATCCCTTTCCTCCCTCTTCCTACCCTCCGCCTGGCCTCCTTGCCTACTCTCTCCGCCTCTTTCCTTTCTTCCTTTCTTCGGGTATTTACTGAGCACTCACTCTAGTCCAGCCAGGGTTCCAGGCACTGGGGGTACAGCCAGGCCTCTCAGAGAACCCCAGTCTGCAGAAGGAGACAGACCACACCCGAGCGGAAGGCTTTCAGACAAAACAATTCCAGAGAGCTGGACCAGAAAAGCCTGGAAGCGGTCCTCCTCTGGGACCCCGAGAGGCACAGGGAAGGACCCGAGGACATGGAGACCTGAGAAGGGCATGTGGGGGGATGCAAAGCCCACCCCAAGGCTTTATCTCCCACCCCCAGGGACCCGTTTGGGGGCAGCCCCTGAACAAGAGACTGGCCTGGGTGGCAGCAACCTGGAGAGGTCCCAGAGGGACTGGGAGGCCACCATGAAGCTTGTGGAAACTGATTCAGAGGACAAAAAGTTCCCGTCCAAGGGCATGTGGCTACTTCAGTTTGATATCTATAAAAATAACCACGGGGCACCCCTAGTGGAACCAGGCTGGCCTTGGGGACACGCAGGGCAGGAGCACCCCCTGGCAAGGCCAGGGTCCGGGTCAGTACTACATTCAGCTAGGCCAGAGCCCACCCGACCTCTGTCCTTCCCCAGAGCCCTCTGAGTTAGATCCCAGGCTGGGGACCCCATCACGCCTCGTCTCTTAGTTGGGGTCTTCTTTCCAGAGAGAACTCGGAGCAGGGCAAAGGGGTGCAGTCTCCAACATTTAGGAAAGTTAGCAAATGGGGTTCCCTGTGGCCCCTAGGGATTGACACACCAGTGCCCTCCCCAGGAGACACTATCAGTGGCACAGGCAGTCGTCACCAGGGTCCACCTGTGCCCAGCACTGGGGCTAGGGGACAGACAGGGAGCTCTGGCTCAGTGTCATGAAAGGCCTTGACGCTGCGTGCACTCAGATCAGACTCCAGGGTGCGGGAGGAGGGGCGCTGCCAACTGCAGGAAGGTCTGGCCTAGAAAGCAGGCAGAGAGCAGAGCAGGGTTGGTGAGGGGCTGGGGCGAGGTGCCAGGCAGGGGGCCCAGAGAGAGGGCTTGACGGGGAGCACAGCCCCGGGGCTCAGAGAAGAGCTGCCAGGTCATCCCAGCCTAGTCCACCTCACTTGCCCCTGCCCAGACTCCCCCATCTCCACTCACCCCCTGGGAGTTGAAGGGGAGGCCCCACCACCCCTAAGCTCTCTTCCAGGGTCTAGTATTTTGTTTCGTTTTGTTTTAAATAGCAGAAGGCCTCTAAGTATTATCTTCAAGAAACCTGTGGCAAATTATTGAGCACCTACCATGGGCAGTTTCCTGAGGGCTCGAAAAGAAAATGGGGCCTCTGCTCCTGGGGGGCTACTGCAGTTATGACATCACTGTCACGACCAGACCGCAGAGGACATATGTACAGTTGTCCCCATTTACACATAAGGTACAGATTCAGATCTCAGGGACCCCCCGAGGTTACCCAGCCAGTATGTCAGAGGCCAGATTCTAGCCCTGGCTCTCTGACCCAGTGGCCCTCCTTGTGCCAGCAGCGTTGGGGTCACCAGTGTGTAGGACTCTCAGCCCTTCGCCCCTTGGGCTCCAGGGCAAGCTGCCCAGCCAAGCGGGGAGAAAACATGCCCCCCATCCCCGCTCACACCAGGCTTGCGTCACTCAGTGACTCGGTTAGGGACCCTCACAAGTCGGGGAGGGGGTCCAGGCCTGGAATGCAGGTAGCACGGTGCCCCACCAGGGCTCTTTCCAGAACAGTCTGTGCCCAAGTGAGGCTACAGGCATTGCAAAGAACAGGGCTTGTCCCTCCTGTGTATTCAGAGCCCACAGCCATCATGAGCCCCCCCCCCAGGTCATTTGGCTCACAGACATTGCTGAACGTGGGGACTCTGTGATGAAGGAGATGGACAATATGCCCAGGCTCTTGGGGAGCCTTGGTCTCAGCGGGGTGGATAGATACTAAGGGAAATCAATTTTGCTACTAGTAAGTAATCAGAAGAGAAGAGGCTGCCCTCTGAGGATCAGAGAAGGAGACAAGGGTCAGAGAAGCCCCTACCTCCCAGTCCCTAGGAGGTGGCTGAGAACAGAGGGCCCGCGGCAAGAAGGAGCTGGCCACGGGCACTTGGGAAGAGAGGGGTGGGGAGGAGCTGGTGTGCCCAGGGAGTAGCAGGCGTCCGGGACCCGATTTGTATTCACAGGCTGCTGAGAGGCGCTGGAGTGTTTTAAGTGGGGGAGTGAGAGTATTGGCATTTTTATAGCCAGCGTCCTCGCTGCCGTGAGGACAGGCACAGGAAGCACTCAGGAGGCTCTTCCTTCTCAGGTCCAGGGAGAGGCCGTGGTGGCCAGGAGCTGGCTGGCAGGGACAGGGGAGGAGAGGACGGAGGGGAACCTGCAGGACCGTCAGCCCCCTTCCAGGCACCTCCTACTTCCTGAGCTCTGCCTCCCTAGTGACCCACCCCAGGGACTCAGGGACATAGGATGGGGACCGTGCCGACAGCAAAGGAGAGCTGCTTGGCCCCCTTGGCACGTGCCCAGAGGAGGAGAGAGGGGACCCAGGCCGCAGCGGCAGGGTCAGTGGTGCCCTCCCAGGTGGCCACAGGCTCGGCGGGCACCAGGGTGTGCAGGGCTGATGGAGCCCTGGTTATGAAGCCCCCTCAGGTGCCACTCACCAAGCACCTGTGGATGCTTGAACTCAGTGTCCGGCACTTGGGGTGCACTGGACAAGTACCAGACTCCCCCATGCTCTGGACCCTGTGGTCATGACGCTGGGGCCCTGAGATGGAGCCCAGCCCCAGTCACCCACCCTCGTCAGCTCTGCTCCCAGCTCCAGGCCACACACGGGCCTCCAGGGAATCCTCCCTGGCCCTCGCTCCCCGGACCTCACAGTCTGATGGGGAGGGTCCCAGGTAAACAGACAGTGACACCAGAAGAGCAGGTGGCCCAGGGAGCACCTGACAGCCTGAGGGAAGGGGAGCTGCTGGGGGGACTGAGGGAGGAAGGTCACGGGAGCAGCAGTAGTTCCAGCAACTGTGACCATGACCATCATGAGCTCCTAGTGGGCACGTGGGCCAAGCATGGTTCTAGGGGCGGGGCTCAGGGACCTTGTGATATCTATAGAGCACAGGGACTGTTTCCCCAATTTGAAGATGAAGGGGAGGAAGGCACATGGGGTTAGCAGTTGACCCTAAGGACAAAGTCCTACTCCCAGGTCCTGCCTCAGACTCTTTGCCTTCCCCTATTCCAAGTGACCTCCCCTGTAAAATGGCCCTGCCCCAACCCAGTGGTCCTCAAAGTGCTGTCCCTGGGCCAGCAGCACCTGCAGCGTTCACAGGGACCTGGCCCCACACAGACCTGCAGAGCAGAGGTGCGGGGTTGGGATCAGCGTCCGTGTTTCCTCAGCCCGACAGCGGTTCTGAGTTTGAGAGCCACTGTGCTAACCCTGCATTCCAGGCCCAGGCTGGACATTAGAGTCACCTGGGGAAAAAGCCCAGTACCCAGGTCCTTTTCCTGACCCCAGGCTGTGGGAACTCCATTATTCAGTCATCTCCAAGCTCCCTGGGTGATTCAGAGGTGCAGGCAACTGTGAGCCCACAGGCGTGTGTGTGTGTGTGTGTGTGTGTGTGTGTGTACGTGCTCTTGCACACGCTAGGCAAGCACTCACCACTGACTCACAGCCCCAGCCCCACGGCATAGCTTTTTATAAAGATTCAGGAAAACCAGGCACGGTTGCCCACCCCTGTAGCCCCAGCTGCTCAAGAGGACGGTGCAGGAGGTTCACAAGAGCAAGTCCAGCTGGGCAACACAGCAAGACCCCACCAACAGGAGGGCAGGGTACAGCTAGGTGGGCCAGCAAAACCCCACGCAAACCTTTTGATTTCAAAATGCACTCCTGCGGGGCCCTGGCCATGCCCACCCCCAGCAGGAGGAGGGAGCAGGTCCTTCCAGCAGTCAGTCACCCACATGTGCATTGAAAGTCCCCTGACTTTATTGGAGGTCTCCAGTGATAACATTTTAATTCAACTTTACAAATGTGACAAAGGTCAAATCATGTCTCCCCCTCAGCAGGGTTGGCCCCAGAGACAGGTAAGGACGCCACAGGCAGGAGTGGGAGGGCCTGGCAGGCAGGCAAGCGGGGGACAGGCTGCTGGGGGACTCCACCGGAGGAGGCCACCTCTTGCCCCCTCACTGCCTCTGGCTGGAGGAGAACTTTTTCAGTTCTCACTCTTGGGACAATCTGTGGTGACTTTCAGAGACGTCTCCTGATGACTTTAGCAAACGACAAGGGCTAGAGGGGACGGCCTGGGCAAGAAGGATCAGGTGCCAGGATCTGGTCGTCTGGTGGGGGCAGTGGGCCAGGCAGTGGGCACAGCGGGTCAGAGCCTGACTCAGGCCTGGAGCTGGAACCTGAGTGGGGCCTGAGGAAAGGCATCCGCAGGGAGAGGGTGCCATGGTGAGCCAGAGGTGGGACCGGCCACGCCCCCAGAGGAGGGGAGCCGGGAAGTCAGGGTCTGCAGCTCTTTGCAGCGGCACTTCTCAAATCATTTGCTTTTTGGTGGATGTGGGGACTTCTTGACCCTTGGAACACCACCTCTGTGGGCCGGGCAGGCCCTGCAGCGAGAAGCACAGCTAATCCACCGCCAAGGGCTGCTCTGTCTCCCCATTCACCAAATGTTTGCTGCGTGCCCACCACATGCCTGGCACTGTCCCAGGCCCAGGGAGTGGCAGGAACTAGCAGGCCAAGGCCTGCCCTCATGGGCTCAGACAACAAGCCGGAGACCGAGAGGGGACAAGAGGAAGACTAAAACAGGAATGAGGAAGCAGAGGCGGGGTCCCAGGACACTTCCCAGAGCACCCCCTGACCCCCCAACTCTGAAGGCTCTAGTCCTAGAGGCCCCACCCTGGGACCAAGCCTCTAGTCACAGTGGACCCTGGCAACACAGCTGCACTGCCCCCCAGGGCGCCTGGAGGGGGTGGGAGAATACCTGGAAGGCCCAGGCTTTGGTGTGCGCTGCTGAAATGCACACCAGCACACACCTCCTGCTGTGGTGAGGTGGGGCCATGACTGCAAATTCTCAGCTCCTCTGTCCTGTGCACGTGTGCCTGGCTGGGCAGTGTGCACAGTCACAAGGCAAGCACCTCTCAAGGCCTGCTGGGTGGGTGCCACCATGCTGGTGAGTAGCCTCCAGGGTGTGCCCACCTCTCCATCTCCAGCACTTCTCTGGCTCTCTCCTCTTGGTCACTGGCCAGCTGCGTGCTCTGGTTCCCCATTTGGGAATGAGGACGGACTGCCCTAGGGCTCCCAGAGAAGGTAAGCCCACGCGCAACTCTGCAGAAATGCGCAGCAGCAGAGGTAGAGGCACATGGTGCTCGCAGATAAGGACTGGAAAGTTCTGCACTTTAAATGTTGGTTGGATTTTGATGGATTCCATTGTTACCCCAACTTTTTGACCCTAGAGCTCTTTATTTCTGCTTAACAGCTCCGAACACCCTAGAGAACACAAGCTATTAGGGAAATATGTGCTGAATTGGTGGAAGGAGGAGAGAAGGGAGAATCCACTCTGCCCAGGAGGGTGGCATGGGAGGAAAGCACCTTGGAGCAGGCCTTGAAGGATGGGTCAGGACTCAGCAGAAGTAAAACTGAGCACAGCACGCTGGAGAGACAGGCATGAGGCTGGTGGCCCCAGGTGGAGAGGTGACAGCCAGCTGTGTAGGCTGGAGCAGTGACCATGAGGCCAGGGGGACGGTGAGCCCAGAGGTGCAGGTGCAGGTGTTGAATACTAAGGCGTTTAGCCTATTCTGAGGTCAACGAGAACCTTCTAGGGTTTTCAAGAAAAGGAATGACAGATTCATATTTGGGAAAGTTAATTCTGGAAGCTTCTAACAGCTGGGGGAGAAGAGACAGAGATCCGCTAGGAAGCCATGGCATCAGCCCAGGGAGACGTGACGAGACCTGAACAGGAGGACAGGGAGGGGTCAGGAGGAGCGTGCGGAGGTGGCCCCAGGACCCTGGCAGTGCAATGTGAGAAAGAGAAGTCCAGCAACACTTGAGAGACCCTGAGGTGTTTGGGGGCACAGCGATGCCACTTGCCTAGGACACAGACAAATCTAAAGGAGAAGGTGCCTGGAAAAACGTTGAACAGGTGCCCTCTGACGTGTCTGTGGGACACCCTGGAGGTGCAGCCAGGCTGGGTTGCAGTGACAAATGAACCCCAAGTGTCAGGGTGCACCCCAAGAAAGGCCCACTTCTGATGAGAATGAAAATGCAGGCACCCCTCCTCCATCCTGCAGCTTTGTCATCTGGAACAAGTGACTCCCTGGTCACATGGCTAGAGAAGAGAGCCAGGGAGTCACAAGGACGTCTCGTAAGGATGGGACCAGGAGGTGGTGCGGGTGCTCACATCCCACTGGTCAGAGTCTGGGTTCACCTGCAAGGGAGGCTGGGAGATACAGGAGCACATGGACATTTGGTGACTCTGTCACTGCCACACTGGCTGGGACTCTCAGGAGGGCTTTGGAAATGGCCACCAGGAGATGGTCAGAGCTAGAGACATAAATTTGGGCATAACTGCTGAATGAGGCCACCCGGGAAGAGAACAGAGAACAGGAAGGTAACATGGGCGACACCATAAATCCTTCTGAGGTGGTACTTAGGAATTCCCCGAGGGCGACTCAAGATCTGGTCAAAACGCTGTTCATTTCCAAACGTCAGGTCATTCATCGTCATAGACAAAGCTTGCGGTTGGTTCTTCAGCTGAATCTCAGTTTCCGTGTG
Organism: Urocitellus parryii; assembly: GCF_045843805.1. NCBI lineage: Eukaryota > Metazoa > Chordata > Mammalia > Rodentia > Sciuridae > Urocitellus > Urocitellus parryii. Next base: position 141,363,115 of record NC_135540.1, on the reverse strand, counting down.
GCTGCTTGGCATCACCCAGGCGGCCCAGATCCACTGGCAAGTGTCTGGACACTGCAGCTCCCTGACACTGTCACTGTGCGGGGCCAAGGGCCTCCTGCCATCAAACTTCTCTGGAGAAGAGGGCTTCAAAGCTCCGCTCTAACAGATGTTTTGAAAGTGGCCTCTTGATATTCTTGCTCTTAAGATTCATTTCAGAAATCAAAAATTTTGCTACCAAATTACTGAATAGGAAATTGATGCTTCATTTAAATTTAAGAATTCTCACAAAATTTTGGTTGAGAATTGTGGCTTGAAGGCTTTTAGCCTTGTTAAAACTCGCTGATTTCCTTGGGAAGGGCCCTGCCTTCCTCTAGACACCAGCAGAAAAGCACAGATGTACCTCAAGACTGGCCCTTGCTAGGGTCTTTCCTGCAAAACAGCCGTCCTCCTCTGAGCACACGAGGTCCCGGGACAGTGGGCAGGTTTGCTCACCACTGTCTTTCCAGAAGCTTAGCAGTGCCGGGCGCACAGCGGACACTGAACCTCTGTGCTGTGCAGACACAGGGGTCCAAAAGCCGGCTGAAAATAAAAATTAGAATTAAAAAAAAAAAACTGAGCATCAGCAACTACACACAGGAGAAAGGGTCCACAGGGTGAGCCCAGGTGAGCTGCTGAACAAGAACAAAACCAGCAAACAGTCTTCCGAGGGGAGTCAAAATCCACTGCACCAGGCACTACCTAAAATGTTCCGTGTTCAACAACAGAAAGTGAAAAATGCAAAGAAACAGGAAAGTATGATCTCTCCACTGTGGAGACATGTGGTTTCTGAGGGTCTCCAGAAGTTGGATTTGGTAGTGAAACAAACACCCAAAGCTATTATCAATGTGATCAAAGTAGAACAGGAAAGTATGATAATAAGAAGTCAATAAATAAGCAAATTTTCCCCATTATTTTACTCTGACTCCAGACTTCCCCTTTGGGTTCTTTCATAGCAGTTTTCCTCCTTATTAAGATGATTTATTGACTTATTGTCATACTTTCCTTTAGCCCTTTGATCACATTTATAATAGTTTTTCCTTGTTCATTCGTTTGTTTTATTACCAAATCCAACCTCTGGAGACCCTTAGAGGCTGCCCTCTCTGTAGGGTAGAGATGACATTTTGCTGCTTTTTTGCATTTCTCACATTTTTTTGTGGTATATTTTGCTATTAGATCCACAAAAAAAAAAAAAAAAAAAAAAAACAAGAAAAGAATGCTAATGGAAGCCCATCAGGTAGAAATGAAACAGCCCCAGACAGATGGTCAGTGAAATCCGTGGGAAGAAATAAGGTGCATGAGAATGGCAAATAGGAAAGCTAATGTGAAGCACTCTCAATATATCTTCAGTTACTTAAAAGACGTAGCAATAATTATAACAGTAGATTGTTGGGTTTGTAACCACAAAAAGATGCAAAGCACATGTGGCATCCTTTTTATTGATTTTATTTTTTAAATACACGACAGCAGAATGCATTACAATTCTTATTACACATACAGAACACAACTTTTCATATCGCTGTATATAAAGTATGTTGAGACCCAATTCGTGTCTTCATACATGTACTTTGGATAATGATGTCCATCACATTCCACCAATTAATCCCCTGCCCCCTCCCTTTCCCTCCCACCCCTCTGCCCTATCTATTCCTCCCATGCTCCCCCTCCCTACCCCACTATGAGTCAGCCTCCTTATATCAGAGAAAACATTCGGCATTTGTTTTTTGGGAATTGGCTACTTCACTTAGCATTATCTTCTCCAAAGCCACTCAATTACCTGCAAATGCCATGATTTTATTCTCTTTTAATTCCTTGGAAAGCTGGAAATGGAACCACCATTTGACCCAGCTGTCCCTTTCTTCGGACTATACCCAAAGGACTTAAAAACAGCATACTCCAGGGACATAGCCACATCAATGTTTATAGCAGCACAATTCACAATAGCTAAACTATGGAGCCAACCTAGATGCCCTTCAGTGGATAAATGGATAAAAAAAATGTGGCATATATACATACACATGTGTCATCTTTATGTGCCAATAATCACACACAGTTGTGGGGGGGTGGGGCTACAGTGAAGCAAAGTTCCTAGAGTTGATCAGAATGAGTTAAGATTAATCTGAAAATTGACCTTAAAAATATTTTGTAGTGGGGCTGGGATTGTGGCTCAGTGATAGAGTGCTCACCTACCATGCATGAGGCACTGGGTTCAATCCTTAGCACCACATAAATGTAAAATAAAGATATTGTAAACTAAAAAATAAATATTTAAAAATATATTTTGTAGTTTCTAAAGCAATCACCCAGAAAATAACTAAAATACAAATCACATTGAATGTGTGTCATTGAATACCCTCATCAAAGGCAGAGATTTTCAGACTGGATAAATAAACAACATACAACCATACACTATCGCAAGAGTCATACCTTACATTCAAAGACACAAATAGGTTAAAGGAACAATTAGGCCATGAAAGAGCTGGGGAGTGATTATTTTAATATTCAACAAAATAAACTTTAAGACAAAAAGTACTGCCATCCACAAAGAGGGTCGACCCATAAGCATAAGAGTGGACCTATCAAAAAGATACAGAAATTAAAACATACACCCCTATTGCTATAGCCTCAGTAGACACAAAGCAAAACTCACAGGACTAAAACGAGAACCAGGCAATTTTACAATGACTTTTGAAGAATACCCACTCGCCATAACCAGAAAAACAACTAAGACCAGAGACAACTGAAACCCACTGCTGACCTGCCCACCCCTGCCCCAGGACCTGTGCTCTCTTTGAACATTTGTGGGACTTTCCCTAGGACAGGCGATGTGCCAGGCCACCCCTGGTAAAGGATGACCATCTCATGGAACACACTCCCCGGCCATAGTGAGACCGCACTGCACTCTAACCAGAAGGAAATCTGAGAGCCCAGTAACTCAGAACTGAACTGCACAGGTCCAAATCAATAACTCCAGGGCCACAGGAGAAATCATGACACGAAATTAGAAGATACTTGACACCCGTGAAAATTCCCCACGATCTATGAACAACGTTGGAGTGCCTAGGGAGAGATTCATACCTTCAAGGTCTAAGTCACAAGAAGAGAAAGTCTTAGATAGCCTCAGCTTCTATTTGAAGAAACTAGAAACAGAGAGGTGAACTAAGCTAGAAGCTGCAGGAAGGACTCGGTCGGAGAGAGTCGGGTGATGCAGTATCTATGTGCGAAGCCATCGCGTCCAAGATGCAGTATCTATGTGCGAAGCCATCGCGTCCAAGTACTAGCCACAAACAGTTCAAAATGAAATGGACAATTCAGTCACAGGAGCATTAAAAAATGTTTAGGAACAAATTTAACAAAGAAATGTAAGACCCACGTGGAAATCTACCAACATTGCTGAGATAAACTATAGATGACCTAAATAAATGGAGAACATCCCACATTCCTGGGTTAAAAGATTCAATGTTGCCAAGATGAAATTTCTCCAAAAATTTATCTCTAGATTCAATACAATGCCTATCAAAATCTCATTGGGTTGTTTTCTTTTTTTTTTTTTTTAATGTTTTGGTACCAGGCATTAACCCAGGGGCACTTAACCACTGAGCCACCTCCCCAGCCCCTTTTATTTATTATTTTGAGACAGGGTCTTGCTAAGTCACTGAGGCTGGCCTCAAACTGGCTGCCTGCCTCCCAAATCGCTGGGATTACAAGCGTTCACCAGTGCACCCAGCTCATTAGTTTTTTTTTTTTTTAAATAGAAACTAGTTAGCTGATCTCAAAGTTTAAATGGGAAGGACAAAAGACCAAAAATCACCCAAACAATTCTTAAAAAGGACGAAGTTGAAGACATAGTACCTGATTCCAAACGTACTAGTAACGCTCTGTGATCGAGTCAGTGGGGCCTGCCGGGAATGATTGATGCATGGATAATGGGACAGAATGAAAGTCAGAATAAAGCCCTCACCAACGTTTCTGGGTCACTGATGTGTGGCAAAGGCACCAAAACAATGCAATGGGGAAAGAACAGACTTATATCTAAAATACACCCCCCACATACGCACACAGAGACCTTAAACATAGAAAAAAAAAACAAAACAAAACAAAGGAGACATATCACCAGAGAGGAATTGTAAACGGCTAACTAAGCACAGAAGGTGCCCAGCTTTATTAGTCATTATGAAAATGCGCGTTCAAACCCAGGCGAGACGCTATCCCAAGGCACTGCGGTGACGGGAATCGAGGCAGGCCTCCACATGTGGCCGGGGGAACGTACCCCACCCAGCCACTGGGGGGTGGCAGTTTTTAAAGGTTCACATGAACCTGGTACTGCTGGCACCTTGAGCCTCACGCTCCTCATCCGTGGAGGGACGCTGCTGATGGTACCCACTTCACAGGTATGAGAGCAATTTCACACCCAAGACCACCGGGAAATAAACCAGGCATCCACACGGCTGGTCTGTCTCTAGCAGTGTCCTTCACAATAGCCAAAAGCTGGAAGCGATTCAAACCTCCACCAGTTGGGGACTGGCTAGACAGGGGCAGACACATACAGTGAAGTCCTGTTTATCAATAAAAAGGAGGGAACAATCAATACGCGCTACCACATGGATGAACCTCCAGACATTATTCCACGTGGAAGAAAACCAGACACACACACAACAAATAGCATGATCCCATTTATGTGAAATGTCCAGAGAAGGCAAAGTTGTACCAGAGAAAGCAGGGCAGTGGCCGCCCAGGGCCAGGGGTGGGGATGGGGATGGATCGCAAACAGCACAGGGTGGGCCGTGGCCCTGTTCCACTGCTGGATCGCAGGGTAGATGCACAGATCTATAAATTTACTAAAAACCATGGAATGCACACTTAAAATTTTATGGTGTGTAAGTTATACCTCAATAAAATTGCTTTTTTAAGAAAGAATGAGCTTTGGGCTTTCATTGTTCACTCAGCTGCCGAGTCTCCAGCCGCCGTGTGGTGCCAGCTTCAGGCCAGGGGCTGGGGACGTGGAGGGGAAAGAGACCCAGCAGCCAAGGGGGACTGGAAGGCCCAGCACCGCCCGCCTGCTCTCCTCTCCCTCTTGACCCCTCACACTCCTGGGAGGTGGGCTCTGCAGGTGCATCTCGTTGCCCAGATGAGAAGGGGGTCCCCAAGGCTGAGCATGTTCCACCTCCCCAGCTCCCAGCCAGTCCTCAGGGCCCAGGGCCCCCTTGCTCCGAGCTTCCTGGTCCCCTACCCAGAGGCCCATGACTCTGTGCCTAGGCTGGGCTTCTGGGGAGCCTGCTCACCTACCCTGCTCCACCCTGAGGGCTGGTCTAGGGAATGGGGTCTATGGTGAGTTGATGCCTGTCCCTCGGAAGCTGTGAATGGGGCCTCATGAAGAAATAGGGTCTTTGCAGATGTGATCAGGTTCAGGAGCTCAAGAGAAGATCAATCTGAGACACAAAACTATGAAATCAAATAAAAATTTCTTAAAAAGATCTAGATTTCCAGTGGGTCCTAACTCCCCCGACACGTGTCCTTAATATTATTTTTTCTGACACATATCCTTATAAGAGACAGAAAAGAAGCTGCAGGGGGAAGGCCATGTGCCGACGGAGGCAGAGCCTGGCCAGACCCAGGAGCACAGCACCGGGAGCCAGGGAGCTGGAGCCCTGTTCCCCACGGCCCAGAGGAACCAGCCCTACCGGGCCTCCACTCCAGCCTCTGGCCTCCTGATCCAAAGCAGAATAAATTTCTGTTGTTTTAAGCCACGCAGTCGGTGGCCATTTGTTATGGCAGCCACAGGAGAGGGACATGGGGTCCATGCCCAATTTGTGTCTGCACCAGAGTCCCCAGATCAGTGCTGGCCCTGTAGGATTCTGTCCAAAGGACCCAGATGTGTGCTTGGCTCCAAATCTCCATGTTTCTTGGAGTCGCCGGCTGGAACTCCTTCTCTGAGACAGTCAGACAAGTCTGATGGATGATTTTATCTTTTCCAGAAAATCGGATATTGTACCAGTGACCCGTGGGCCCCTGCCTGCCCTGCTTCTGCTGCCCTTTCTTTATAGCAAGCTCTTTACTGCTCTTACAGCAAGAGGCTCTTGTCATCAGAGCAAAATCACCGCCAGGAGAAAGGCCGCCTGGAATGAATCCACTTGGAGCAGAATCAGAATGCCGTGGCGCGTTGGGTTCTCAGTTCAAAAGGACGGTAAGGACAGCAGGGGACTTAGTGAAGCCGGATGCTCGCTTTCTTGCTCTGGGAGCGGATTGCACGGATGTGTTCATTGTGAGAATCACAGAGCTTCACCTCACGGAAGGTACCCTTTCCAGTGTGCGCATTTTACTTCAATAAACAAGCTGGGCTCAATGGTACAGCCTGTAATCCCAGCAACTCAGGAGGCTGAGGCAGGAGGATCACAAGGTCAAAGCCAGCCTCAGCAATTTAGTGAGCTGTTAAGCAACACAGAAAGACCTTCTCTCAAAATAAAAAATAAAAAGGGCCGGGGACTTAGCTCAGTGGTAAAGGACTCCTGGGTTCAATCCCCAGAACCAAAAATAAAAATCAACAAATGGAGCAAGAATTGTGAATGTAAATTAGTTCCATCTGATATGTGACAAAACTTCACATATAATTGGAATAAAGTGCTGATTTTTAAGACCAGCCAAATGCAAGCACAGGCTCAGAGTACAGTATTTTCTGGGGCAATTTTTCCAACAAGATTCTGGAATGGTGCAACATCTCATTTATTCTGCATCTCTTTAGAGCAACACGGTGATGCTTAGTTCTGTGTCAGGGTAGGAGGGCTAAGGGGTGCCTAGAGAGCGGGTCACATTTCTCTGGTGTGTCCCTCAGGGTGCGTCTGGATGGTGCTGCAGCCAGTAGGGCAGGTGGCCCTCCCCAAGGTAGGTGGCCATCATCTCATCCACTGGGGGCCTGGATAGAGCAATTAGGAGGAGGAAAGTTGAATTTTACCCCTGCTGATTTCTTGAACTAAGATATCAATCTTTTCCTGCCCTGAATGCTCTCGGTTCTTGGCTTTCAGACCTAAGCTATAATCTAGATCATCAGTTCTGTGGTCTCAGGGCTTCAAACTGCACCACTGATTTTTTCCTAGGTTTCAGCTTGCAACGGGCAGAGGAGGGGACTTAGTCTCCATGACCACACCAGACACTTCCTCATAATAAACCTGATTCTAGAAAGAGAGACCTATTGGTTCTGCGTCTCTGGAGATGGCTGGTCAGCAAAACCACAGCGGAGGCTCATTTCCCAGGCATACTCAAGGGCCTCCCGATACTGAGCTTGTTCTTTGGGGGTCCTCAGCTCACCCTTCAGGACCCCCTACAGGAGAAGGGCTTGGCGGAGCCGGAATCGTGCATTCCTGGGTGTCTGACTATCCTCTAGCATCAAAACCAACTTCTCTTGCTTCTCAGTCTACTCAGAAGGGCTATCGTGGGACTGAACAAAATGGGAGGGGGCTTTGTAAGGGGTAAAAAAAATGTAAAACCAGAGTGGACCAATGGCCCACAGCGAGGGTCAACGACACGTGCTCCGCAGGAACCAGGGGACGTCAGCCTTAAAAGGAAGGAAATCCCAACACGCGCTATGACTTGATGAACCTCGAGGACATCATGCTCGGGAAGATGGCCAGCCACCACAGGATGAGAACTATGGATGCCTCTGACAGGCAGGACCTGGGGGAGTCACCGTCATGGACACAGAGAGCCGAGCAGCAGCACTGGGGCTGGGAGGGGGCTGGGGAGATGCTGCCACAGAGCTTCAGTTTCACAAGACGGGGAGAGTTCTGGGGGGCACAGTAGTGTGGGTGTGCCGTGCCAGGAACGGGGCACTAGGTCAGATCAGAACTAGGTACTTACAAAGGTTGGGACAACGAGTTTTATGCTGCATGTATTTTACCATGAATTTTTATTTAAACATGATAGATTGCCCCCATCATCTTCACCTCCACCTCCTCCCCTTCATCCCCACCATGTTTGGGGGCTGATCCGATGTGTCGGGAATGTCTACCAGGAGCTCCTGGTCGAGAGCAAGGCAGAGTGGGAAACCATCCAGATCAATCAATGATGTCTGCCATGGGTTTGGGGTGTCACCAGTGTGGTGGGGTCCTCCGGGACAGTGACTGTAGTAAGTGGTTTGGGGGCTGCATGCTGGATGCTGGAATTTCCGGCATCCAGGATAATGTAAGGTGCCACTTGGGGAAGGGACTTAAGAGGGGAGAGAGAACCTGAAACCACAAGTTGAGTCTTGATTCCACGCCGAAGCGGGTCTACAGCAGAACCTCCGCCTCCCGCAGGACACCAGGTCTTCCACGCAAAGGCGTGGGCAAACTCTCCCTGCTCCCTTTTCAAATCAGAGAAACCGAATGTGGTTTGAATGGAGAAAAGGATTGCTGAGCCGTCACGGCAAGTCGATCTTGGAAATCACATGGAGATCCCTGTTCAGTAACTGTGCTAAGAGGTGACTGACCATATGATTGAAATGTGTTTGTACTAAAAATATTTTAAAAGCCCTTCTCTTGATTTATACCCAAAAGAAAATATCGCAAAGGAGAATGAGTTTTCAACTCAAGTAGCACTTATTCCTGATCTAACTAAATTAGCTCTTTTGAACGGCTGGCTTTGCTCTGATGCCTGTAATAAAAATAACAATAATGTGCATTTAGAGGGTATTTTATCCTCTCCAAAGCATAGGTCTTTGTGGTGTACAATTCCCCTCATCCAGGCTGCAGATCAGCATGACAGGGAGCGGGGAAAGGAGCCGAGGGCACGAGGTTCCCAGTGACTGATCACGTTCAGTAAAATCAGCACATTCCAAATGCAGGAGAAAGCGGATTTTGTAGAGCTTCAGAGGCCAAGACCAAAGGGCCAGAAGGTGGGTCTCCCCTCTGCTATGGACTGAGGTTTGTGTCCCCACAAATTTGTACATTGAAGGCTCCATTATGATGGTACTTGCAGGTGGGGCTACTGGGAAGAAAACAGGTTAGATGAGGTCACGAGAGTGGGTGTCCTAAGATGGGACAGCGCTCTAGTAAGAAGAGATGCCAAAGAGCTTGCTCCTCCCTCTCACCAGGAGACCGAGATGCCCTGCTTCCTCTGAAGTTGGCATCTGGGCTGCTTGCTGTGGAGACACCTGGAGATGTGGCTCCCAGGCCCAGCCCCGCCCTGGCCATGGGCAGCCTCAGGAAGCTTCCTCTGTCCACTGGGAGCATGGCCCTCCTCGGGTCTGCCCATCCAGAAGTCCTGGGTGACTCGTCCAACACCAAACTGCCTGTGGCCCCCGCCACTCCTCCCCTACTGCCCCCAGGCCTGGTGCTTCTTGGACAGTTGCCGAGCTCAGGTCCCCTCACCCTTGGCCTGGTCAGCTTCTCCCTGCTCAACTTCAAAACCCACTCACTCAACAGCCATCCGCCAGGAAACCTGTGCCAGCACCCATCCCCGACTGGTGGTGCTCCTCCGTGCTCCCCAGCCCTGAAGGCCTGGCACCTGGTGCTGCCACTGCTTGTTTGACATCCGTCTCCCCGGGGCACAGAGGCTCCGGGGCAGAGCCTGCAATTATCCCCTCTGGGAACACATAGAGCGGCTTGACAGATGCTTGTGGGATGGGGTTCAGCATGGGTATGCTGGTCACCCCCTGCAAGCTCAGTGCCACCACAGGCTCTGGGGACAGATGGGGCAGACATCTCCAAAGTCCAGGGGCTCTGCGGGGCCTGAAGTTAAGGATCCTACCTCCCCCCAAAACCTGACCCAAGACAGGCACAGGAGTTGAGCTCACCCTGAACACCAGCCCCAAATCCCAGCAGGACTGTTTATCCAGATAGTTGTGCATGCTGGCCCACAAGCTGGCTCTTCCCACTGGTCACCTCCTTTGGTCTTATGTCATGGAAATGAAGAATCTGGGTCTGAGAGGAGCTTGCTCAGGGTCAGCAAGTGGCAGAACTGGGGTTGGGTCCCTTGTCTGTTGGACTCCAAAGCCAGAGGCTCTTCCCCACTGTCTGGACCACCAAGAAGATGCTGGATCAGTGGGGAGCAAGGAGGCCAGATGCAGCCAGAAAGAGCCTGGCTGTTTGTCCCCTGGAGCTCGGGCCCCAGGACAGCCCCTCCCCTGCGGAGGTGGCCCTCGCTCTCCAAGGAGTGAGCCTTTCTTTCTGTAAGCCCTTGGCAGTTTTCATCCATTGACATTAGTTAAATTGCAAGTGACAGCCTCCTGGGCTGCGTGGGCAAAGGCACGGAGGCGTGAAACAGGGAAGAAACCCAGGAGCTGTGCCACTCGGGAGGGGCCCCGTGCTGCACAGGAAGCTGTGCAGGAGCACGAGGCGGGAGGGGTGGGCTGGGGCTCCTAAGGGATTTGGATCTTATTCTACCGTGTGGGAGTCATGGCAGGGTCTGAGGCCGAGAGGGGCTCACCCCATGGCCCTGGACAGAGCTGGACAGTGGCAGCTTACGGGTGGATTGGTGGGTGATCCCGGGCCCTGTCCCTTCAACTACCAGCTCTTCTTGCTTCTCTCTGGAAGTGGCTTCTGATGCCAGTAGCAGATGCCCACTGTGCCCCAACCCCACGACATCCTGGGAGCTGAGCCCACTGCCCACCTCCCCATGGTGGCCAGGCCTCCTTGCCCTCCAGCAGCCTTTGCCCCAGCCATGCACATCAGGTAGCAGTACAGACCAGGCTGGCCGGGAAGACAGACCGGGCCGCACAGGCCTCTGCTTTCACCATAGAAAACAAGTGGGCTCTAGCAGGCGGGGAGCTGGCCCTGGAAGCCATCCCCAGACCCCCTAAGGAAAGCGGGCATGGATGCTCACTGGACTTGGCACCTGCCGGGAACCTCAGGAAGGTGGTGCCCTCTAGGGCAACGGCAGGCCCCAGGGGGCAGAGCAGCAAGAGCAACTGCACAGCCACTGCAGGGGCCCCAGGCAGGAGCGTGGGCCAAGGAGGAGCCCAGAGGCAGGCAGGCGGTGCAGGAGGACACACCCTGGCCTGGGGAGTCCCTGGGAGGTGGGCTTCTGGGCCACAGGGTGGGAGGGCAGCACATGGCTCTGGAGCGGGTGGCAGCCTCGGGTTGGGGTGAGCCTTTCCAATGCTCGGAGGCCAAGGACTGCACTTGGCACCCCATGGCAGGGAACATGCGGGGTGGAAACTTCTTAGTGTCATTTGACACAACACAAACTGGGCTAAGGAGGTGAAGGGTGTTGTGTACTCACCTGAGTCCCCCCCAAATTCACACCCTGAAGTTCCAACCACCCGCACCTCAGAACGTCACTGTGGATGGAAGCAGGGTCTTCCCAGAGGTGACAAGGTAAGATGGGTTATGAAGGCAGCCCTAACCTAACCTGCCCAGTGTCCCAAGCAGAAAAGAGGACAAGTGTGCACAGAAGGACATGGAAAAGACACAGAGAGGGGCCTGGGCCACAGCCCTGCCCTGCAGCCCTCAGGAGGAGCCAGGCCCGTCCACGTCTTGATTTGGAGACTGTGGCTTCCCAAGCGGTGGCAAAAACAGTTCCAAAAGTAGCACAGCCAGGAAGCCGTCATGAGGAGTGAGGCCAGGGCTGTCCCCCTGCAGAGCCTGCAGGCCAGTCCTTGTCCCCATGCTGGGCCCAGGGATGCCCTGGCTGAGCCAGCAACGCCCCTCCACCCCAACCCCCACGTTAACAGGTGGGTGTGATGTGAGTGTCACCGTATCCCACATTGAGGGCCTGATGGGCTCCTGCAGACCTAGAGGCCTGTCCACTCACTGACTCAGGTCCCACCACTTCTCACCAGCTGCCACGTGTGTCCACAGCCGAGAGCCCAGGACGGGGCAGCTGCTTCTCGCCTTCTTTGGGTCTCTGTTTCCTAACAAGGCCCCCAGCCACGGAAGACCTGGGAACCGCTCCATGCTTCTCTGGTAACCTGCCTGGGTGGTTCAGCTCTTGCCCAGCCAGGACACTAAGGGGACGGAGGGGGTCTCTCCACCCCGGCCTGGGTTAGGAAGCACCTTCTCATGGTGCAGAAACTGGCCAGCCCACAGGAGGGCACAGCAGTGATGCTGTGGGCTCCCTTTTCCCAGGGGAGAAGCTGGATGTGGGGGAGGCTGGGCCTCGCCAGGGGCAGAGGGATATGCAGGCCAGGGCTGGGGCTCACACCTCTTCTCCTTGTGCCCCTGAGAGGTCTCAGCACAGCACCAAGGACACCCCCAGCTTCCAGTCTTCACAGAGGCCGGGCAGGGCAGGGTGGACAGGCTGACAAAACGGCCAGATCAACAGTGATAACTTCCATCCGGGGTGGAGCCCCGTCCCACCAAGATCCACAGTTGAAGTCCTAAGCCCGGGACCCAGAAAGTGAACTTGTAAACAGGTCACTGCAGGTGGCTCAGAGGTCATCCTGGAGCAGGGTGGGCTCATCCCCCACGACGGGTGACCTCATAGACAGACTCACAGACAGGGAGGAGGCCTGGGAGGGGGAAGGCAGAGGCCGATGGTGGTTCTACGAGCCACGGAGCCCCCCGGGGATGCCAGGACCAGCAGCGCTGCAGAGCCCGAAGATGGCTCTTGATACTCAGGCTCCACTGTAAGCCCCCCACCAGGAGCCCCAACTGCACAGCTTCTAACAGCTCCACCGCCACCCTGGGGCGACCCAAGCCCCCTTAACATCCGCCTGAGAAGCTCGAGGCAAAGTAAAGAGCATCGGGCTTGCTTCACAGCACCTGCAGGCAGGGCCCACACCCCCACCAGGCCACCCAGGAGCCGCTCACTACTAGCACCCAGGTGGGGTTCCCGTGGATCACCTGCTTCCTGGTTTTGTAATTTTTTGCTTTGCTGGCCCCTGTGAGCCCTGCCCACCCCACCTCCTCCTCCCCCACCTCCTCTTCCCCCACTTCCTGTCAAAGTACCCAGGCCTAGCTCAGCCCACCTAGACTCCTCCTGTATCAATGTCACCACTGCCCTGGCTACATGGGCTCGTGTCCAACCAACCTTCTTGACTTTGACATCTCTCACAGCCCTCAGGGGAGCCAACCTTGACTTTGACCTTGAACTTCTCGCCTCTGAAACTATGTGACAGCACAAGTCTGTTGGATCAGCTGCCCTGTCTGTAGCATTTTGTTATAGCAGCTGCAGTTGACTAAGACATCGCCCTTTGCCTAGCAGTTAAGTGTACCATGTTCACTGGAGTTCAGATGTTGGCTGCTCTCACAGAGAGCTGTGCACCCCAGAGGGTGTCCCTTAACCTCTCTGAGCTGTAGATTCTTTGTGAGTTAGGATACCTTCAACCCCAAATACTTAAACCTCAACTCAAAATGGCTTAAACAGTAAGGCAAGGGTGCTGTGCTCACATAAAAAAGAAGCCTGTAGGAAGAGGTTGCTCAAAGATGGGCCACTCCAAGGTCATTCTGTTACTGACTCATGGACAGGGTCTCAGGGAGTCCTGGGTCCAAATTCTCTGCATCTGGAGCCAAGAACTGACGAGACGAGAGGTTGGGGACAAAGATAGGTGTATTGAGAGGGGAGTGACTCTGGGAGGAGAGAACACGGGGAGCAGAAGGTGGAGCTGAGGAGGGCTGGACCCTCTGCACAGGGGCTTTCATTGGGCTGTTAGTCTCCCCTCTTCTCCTCTGGGGGGCCTGGGGGTCCACTGATACCTTGATTGACAGCTGAACTCCCAGGATTTCATGGGCAGCTAAACTCCCAGGATTTCATGGGCAGCTGAACTCCCAGGATTTCATGGGCAGCTGAACTCCCAGGACTTCTTTTATCGCCCACATGTGACCTCCTCCCCACTAACCTGCATAGAGGGAGCAAGCCGCGATGCTGGTGATACGTTGACCAGCAACCAGCTAACTTCAGGTGGTCCCTGGAGCCCGCGCAGGACGGGGCTCCTCCTTTCTGGGCTCAAATTCCCCTCGTGGCTGCAAGGTAGCCCAGCTGCCTAAACAGTGGGGGTTCAGGCAGTGCTGTGAGGGCCCTAAGAGTGGTGTCACCTCCCACCCAACAATTCAAGGTGCCACCGAGAGGCAGAGCAGGAGGGCCGGCTGACCCAGGCCTGGCCAGCGGGTGGTGGGTGAAGCTGCTGTGATTCTTTCTGCTGCCGTAGACAGCTGTGTGCCCAGGGGAAACGGGAAACTGCGGACCGCCTGAGGCCCGTCGCAGGCGCTGCAGGAAGTGCAGCCGCTGACCTGGAAGCTCAGCAGACCCAGCGGGCAGCCCCAGGGCCAGCAGCACGTACAGACCCTGCACGGCATCGCCAGCAAGGAGCTGAGCAGCAGCAGAGGCGCCAGCGCACCCTTCAGGTAAGTCGGGCGGCAGGCGCGTCATCACCCAAACAGACCCTGCACAGGAAGGGCACGGGTCCCCTAGGGGCCAGCGGGAACTTGTAGAGATGGGAGGGACCAGGAGGCACAGCTAAGCACCAACACGTGGGCACAGTTTGTTTTGAAAAGTCCCACAGCCTGGGCACTGCTGATGGTCAGGCGTGGGCGCTCCTCCACTAGCTCTGGATGCCCGCGTGTCTTGTGTGGTTTGTTTCTGATTGGTTCTGAAGCCAGGGGTATTGACTGAACCCTGAGGCTATCTCCAAATGTCCTCCAGTCCCCGTTCCTAGTCCACCTGCTTGGGGGTCAGTGTCCCTCCGCCCTCCGTCCAGCTGCCATCTCTCAGTGAGCCTCCTCTCCCAGCCAGTCCTCCCCTCCTCCTGCCCCCGCCCAGCATCCCAGCCCTGTGCCCTTGCAGCTGTGGCTTCCCGGCATCTTCTGTGAGTTGCCATGTCCTTGTCACCCTAAGGATCGGGTGTGGACTGCAGTGCTTGGCTGGGACACACGGATCCCGCCACAGGGCTGGCGAGGCTGAGTGTCAGCTTGTACTGGCCTAAAGCCACTCACCAAAGCTGAGTTCAGCAGGACTGGCCCCTGAGGCTCTAGGGAGGACTCATCCCCTGCCTGCTCCAGCCTTGGAGGCTGCCCTCGTCCCTCGGTGGCCACGTTGCCCCCACCTTCACCGCCAAACTCCCCTCTGCTCCTCTGCTCATGTGGGGCCCAGGTGGACGACCGCAGTGTTCCCCCCTCTCGGGGTCCGCTGTCACATCTAAAGTCCCTTCCACAGTGTCAGGCAAAGCTACCTGTGAATGTGTCCCCAGGCATGTGCTGGGAACCTTGTCCCCAAGGCATCGGTGCCCAGAGGTGGGACCTTCGAGAGGTAGCAGGCCATGGGGGCTCTGCCCTCAAGAAGGCCATTGTCATCCCAGGGATGGGTGTGAGGAGAGTGAGATGGGCCTCTCTTGCCCTCTGGCCACCCACTTGCTGCCAGGGACGGCACAGGAGGCCCTCGCCAGGGGCAGCATGGGTAATGTTCTCAGCTTGCAGACACTAGGGCTTAACACCTTTAGGGTGCCGCCTGTGCCCCCCCGGGGTCCAGCTCCCTGCCCTCTGCATGACGTCCCTCCCTGAGCCCACGGGCAGCCCCTCCCTGCACCCTGCCCATACTTCCTCGCTCTCTGCCCTGTTCTCCAGGGCCTCCAAGCAGAACAGCCTGGGACGTCTTGCTCCATCTTCCCAGGGTCCTCAGGGGAGGGTCGCCTTGCCTTGTAGGATACAGCCTGCCACCTGCTTGCTCCGCGGCGAGCTCTGCGGAAGGACTCAGTCCCCAGCGAGCCCAAGGCCAAGTTAGGTTTGTCTGTGCGCAGCAGTGTGGGAGGCTCCTGTGTCTCCCCGACGCTGAGCCTGCGGATGCCCAGTGAGCACACAGCCAGAGTCCAAAGCCAAGGACCTCTGCAAGCAGGTGGCAGACGCCTCCTGAGGCCTGCCCTTGGCTTCTGTCCTCGCAGCTGACTGTGCCACTTGCACCTTTGGCTGTACCTGCCCGAGCTTCTTGGAGGCCCCAGTCTCCCCAGGCTTCAGCCCTGTCACTAATCACTGGGGATCCCGCCCTTCAGCTCTCACCCTCTGGAGGCTGCGTGCGCTCTGCACCATGGAACACCCACCCACAGCCTCTGCTGCCCCCCTGCCTCCCAGGTCCCTGCTGGTGCTGCCCATGGCTGGTGGACGACTGGAGGGGAGCCAGCAGGTGGCTCAAGCCCAGCTGTCTTCCAGAGTGTGGACACTTGGGCTCAGGAAACTCACCGTGTTCACAGCAAATCCACGAGCCCAGCTAGAACAAGCATGAGTGTCAAACCAGAGGCAGAGGTACAGCTGGGAACAGCCACAGCACAGCTGACATCAACCTGAAGGGGAAAGAAGGTCAAGGACGAGTCCGCATGGCTGTGTGTGAGGGGTCCCAGGGAGGCCCAGGTATCCAGCCCCTTGCTGACACCTCTCTCTAAGACGCAGGGTTCTTCCAGGCTCTGCACCTCTTAATGGCAAAGCTGTGTCCAGCAGCCATGATGTGGCTGGACCCAGGTCACCACCAGTCCAGTGTGAGGACACTAAGGTGACCCCCTCACTGCTGAAACCAGCAGAACCAGTGCTAAGCAGCAGCCATGAGGGCCAGCCCAGGACCATCTGTCCCCAGCTGAACAGGCCTGAGAGGCACCATCTGGGCCTGTCCCCTGCAGTGTTCCTCAGGGGTGGAGCTAGAGGCAACTTCCTGTCCTTCCCTGGGGCCCAGGCAGGTCTGACCACAGGGGACAGTGCAGCCATCGGAGGTAATAGAGTGGGTGAATACAGAGCCCAAGGGACAGAGCTTTAAAACATGAGAGGAGCAAGCTTGGGAGCAACACGTTACTGCCATTGGCTCAGAGTGTCCACGGAAGCCACATACAGTACAGGCCTTAGGCACGGCAGTGCCGCGCCCAACAGCCCCAAACAGAAACGCCCCAATGCCATCTTTGTCTCACAGTTCAAGAAGGGGGCAAGCAGGGCTTTGGGGATGACCGCAAAGTTCTGCTGCTCCATGCGTTTGGCACGGCAGAGGCCAGTGAGCCTGTGGGTCCCCCAGCCACACGCCTTCCGAGCACCTCCTCTGAGCACTCCCACGCGCACACTGTGCTTCTGTTCAAAGTTTATGCAAACACAAGATGTCTCCCAACAGCAGGCTCCTGAAACAGGAGGAGGGACACCCGGACATGGGCAGATCCACGGCCTCTGAAGAAGGAGGTGGCCAAGAGCAGAGACCCCGTCTATACGCCCTGTCTATACCGCCTGTGGGAAGAGCGGGCGCCCGTCTGGGGACACGCGGTTATGCTTCAACATGTGGATACGTTCAAAGGCAAAGACTCCCCAGGCCACCAAGGGTGGGTACTGCCGGGTGCAGCCGGTGGCCGGGGAGCTCTTTCTGATGTCTGCACACCTCACAGCGGGCTGCACCCCACCGTAACTTGTAGTGAAGTGTGGGTGTAGGGGGCCCCCGCAGGGCCGACCCCTGGTGCTGGGGTAGCTGAACACGAGGCTTCCTTCCGCTCCTCAGAGGCAGCTCTGGGAGGAACCCCTCCAGACCCTCAGGTTTGCTGGGAAAAGCCAGAAGCAGGAGTGGGAAGGGCGGTTTCTAGACCCCGAGGTATGAACTTGACCCAGCCACTCGCTGTCCAGCACCCAGCTTCCCTGGATTGCACTAGGAAGCTGGACAAGACACCTTCCCCCTCCCTTCCAGAGTCCTGTGCCAACAGTGGCCCTCTCTGGCCATCTCTCCAGCTGCACCCCATGCCTCTTCCCCTGACCCCCAGTCCTAGCCCAGAAAGCCCCATCATCTTGTCATCTGCCCAAAGGACAGAGCACTGAGGGCCCAGGGAGTGCTGAAGGAGATGCAGACAGACACGCCCTGGCACCATGACGTGGCCATCATGAAGCCAGGAGGTCTGGCTCCCTCTGG
Source organism: Urocitellus parryii (assembly GCF_045843805.1). Lineage (NCBI taxonomy): Eukaryota > Metazoa > Chordata > Mammalia > Rodentia > Sciuridae > Urocitellus > Urocitellus parryii. The sequence continues at coordinate 141,345,337 of NC_135540.1, read as the reverse complement.
GCGCAGAACACACCCCAGCCCTACCTGCCGCCCCTTCTGCAGGGCTGGGGCCTCTTCAGCACTCAGGGCAACCCCCACAGAGCCGGGCTGGGAGCCTGTCACCCACATGCCTCTTCCCCTGCACCCCCAGTCATCTGACCTATTAGCCAGGTACTTGTCTGTTGGGACCACAAGTCCAGGGACAGTGAGGTTTGCAGTAAGTCAGCTCCTCTCCGTGGCCTTGGAGTTCAGAGGTGGCTATGGGAGGAAAAGAGGGAGGGAGGAGGGGTCCCCTCACAACAGCACCAGGGCAGCCTCGCGGCCTCCATGTCCACCCACAGCACTCTCCCCCAGGCTCTCCCGGTGCCTCTGGGGGCCAGAGGCCTGGGAGCCAGCAGCAAGCAGCCCTGCCCGCCCTTGACTCTGGACTTCCGGCCTCCAGAGTGGCCAGAGGCTTCACCCCTGTGGTGTTGGGGACAGTCCACAGTGACTTGTTTTTCCATCGTGGGAGACAGAAGCACCCTCTGCAGGGCCCTGGCAACTGCAGGGCCACAAGAGAGGAAGTCGGCCTCTTGTCCCCTCCTAGATGACACAGCCACACTCAGCAGCCCAGCTCTTCAGCAGTCGATGGCAGGGCCCAAGCTCAGTGATGTGGTCACGCTAGGGATGTGGCCACAGCTCAGGGGCAAGTGAGGACACCTGCAAGTTTCTCTCTCCCTGCCAGCTGGAGATGTGACAAGGCCCTCGACTGTTTGTTTGTTTGTTTTTAATCTGTTCTTTTTAGAGGTGATGACAGCAGGGTGTATTCTTCCCTTCCCCTCCCCTCACTGTGTGTCAGATCCACTCATCAGAGAGAACGTTCAGCCTTGGGTTTGGAGAACCGGCTTATTTCACTTAGTATGATAGTCTCCATTCCATCCATTCACCAGCAAATGCCATCATTTCATTCTCCTCTATGCTGAGTGATAGTCCACATTTTCTTTATCCATTCATCTGCTGCTTCCTTGTTCTTCCAACTTTTATTCCATCCAAGCCATCACCCTCTTGGTCAGTGCTGCCCATGCTTAGGGAGGGTCTCCATTTCAGTTGGCTATCCCACATGCCAATCATTTCTAGACACACCCTCGCTGACACACCCATAATCCTCTCAACCCTGGGCATCTCTTGATCCAATCAAGTTGACGTTTCAGATCAACCATTACAATGGTTCCAACCACTCTGGAAAGCAGTATGGAGATTCCTCAGAAATTCCAATTTGCAGTCCCACCAGCAATGTATAAGTGGACCTTTCTCCCACATCCTGGTCAACATGCATTGCTACTTGTCTTCTTGATGATTGCCATTCTGGTTGCAGTGAATGAGATCTCAGTGTAGTCTTGATTTGCATTTATCTAATTGCTAGAGATGTTGAACGTTTTTCATGTATTTATTGACCATGTGTATTTCTTCTTCTGCGAGGTGCCTGTTCAGTTCCTTTGACCATTTACTGATTGAGTTTTTGGTTTTGGTGGTGTGGAGTTTCTTGAGTTCTTTGCATATCCTGGAGATGAATGCTCTATGTGTGGTGCAAGGGGCATTCTGTAGCTCTCTCTTCATGTTCTCGGTTGTTTCCTTTGCTGTGAAGAAGCTCTTCAGCTGGATACCATCCCATGACTGATTCTTGGTTTTCCTTCTTGCACACTAGGAGTCTTGTTGAGGAAGTCGGTTCCTAAGCCGACAGGGTGGACAGTTGGGCCTACACCAAGACCCCTCATCTGTTGACAGCCCTGATGAAGCTGCCTCTGGGAGGCCCAGGGAATCCTGTGGCCACGCCGGGCCAAGTGCCTGTGCCTCTGCAGCAGCTGCTCTGTGATGCCTCCAGGTTCCGGTGCTTCCCCTGGAGGTGCTCGAGGCATCAATGTGGCCAGACGCAGCACAGGGCAGACTCCAGGCCTCGCGCCAAGACACAGCTCTCGGGGTCTCTGGCGCTGTCGTCCACCAGCCGCTTGGAGGCGTGACGCTGCCTCAAGACAGGGACCCGCTTGGCAAAAGCAAGTGCTCTGCAGGTTTCTTCCTTGTCAGGAGAAAACACTGCCAAGGCCCCTTGGACTGAGCCCATCTGGTGTCCTGCCTTTCTGTCCCTCTGTCAGCTGGCCCTTCTGTACCCAGCCCTGACCTGTGTGTCTGGATTAATCCACTGGTGGCTGCATGGACCAGAGGGAGGTGGTAGAAACCGTGGGAAATGGGGCCTACTTTAAACAAGTGGGCCCTGGGGGTGGGCCCTGGGGACTATAGCGTGTCCCTGGCCCCTTCCTCCCTCTGCTTCCTGGTCCCCCACACCCTCCCTGCCATGGGAGTGTCACCTCAGGCACAAACAATGGAACCAAGTGACCGTGGCTGAAATCTCTGAGACGTGAGCCAAAATCAATCTTTCCTCCTTTAATTTTTCCCCCAGGTGTTTTGCCAGCGATGGAAACTGACTCTCACATCACGACACCAGTCAGTTGGATGAGAGCCACCTAATGACCTCATTTCATCTTAATGGCCCCTGTAAAGACCTAGCTCCAAATGCAGCCACAGTCTAGGTGCTGGCCTCAGGGCTTCAATCTGCATTTGGAGAGGACACAATCCAGCCCACAGCATGAACACCCTGATCCACCCGCAGGGCGGGGCACCCCGCTACATTCAGGGTAGAACAGGGCAGCCTGCGACAGAGCTCATGGCCAGCAGCCGAGGACCTTCTCCTGTGGTAGATGATCAGGTCCACCGATACCTTCCCCTCTCCCCTCCCCCTCCTTGCTGCTGGGTGGAGCCTTGGGCCTGGGTTCCGCCCAGCAGAGTGGAGAGATGTGAGGTGTCCCCTCCCAGCCTGGCCAGCAGTCATCCTTGCTCCCATCTGCCTCCATCCCTAGTCTTAGGGGATCCTGGGAGCCATAGGAGGGGACTCCAGCACCACACGGACCACCCTGGATGGGGGCTGGGGAGAGGAGGGGTCCAGGAGAGGGAGTTGGGGAGAGGGTGTGGCCTCAGGGAGGAAAGGTTTGAGGGTCCCAGGGGCAGGGCTGGGCTGGCAGTTCTCATCTTCACACAAAGGTCAGCCTCTGTTGGGTAGGAAAAGGGGCTAGGCACGCTTCCTACACAGCGAGGGGCCAATGGCTGTGGGAGGGCCACCGAGGGAGGACCGCCGAGGGAGGGCCATCATTGAGAGAGGCTCCCGCACCACGGAGCCCCCGAGGGCCCAGGCCCTACATGAGCGCACAGTGCAGGGGGAAAATCAGTCTCCATCTTGGGCAGGAAAGGGGATAAGCACTGTTACCCGCAGGAGGAAGAAGGAAGACAAGTATGATTAATGGCCGGGCCGTGATTCCCAGGGGAGATCAGAAAAACCAAGTCCACAATGCTGAAGGGTCACGGGATCAGACAGGGGCACAGAGCAGGGGAGGGCCAGGCAGGACAGCCGACAACCGCCTGCCCAACACCCACATGGACTTCCTGCTGGGCAGCAGAGGGATGTCCCGTAAGAGGCAGAGACAGTGGCCCAGCCAGGGGCTCAATCAACACAGAAGGCCCAGGTGATTTCTAGAGTGAGAGGCCAGGCCCCTGGTCCCCAGAGTCACCATGTCAGCAACAAGCAGGACTCCACCACCAACCACAGGCCGGCTGATTCTGGCTCCGTCCTGGGAGGGGCCTGCTCCAATCAGGGTTCTCAGAGGGACAGAATCTACAGGACACGTGCCCAGTAGTCTCTCTACCCACGGCTCCACTTCTCACAGTGCCAGTCACACTCAGCCAACCCTGGCCCCAAAACATTAAATGGTAGTTCCAGAAATCAACAACTCAGAAGTTGTGCACAGTGTGAGTACCGTGACCAGATCTCGAGCCATTCTACACTGTCCCCGACAAGGCACGAATCACCCCATCATGCAGTGTGTCCACACCATGGGCACTACCCACCCATTAGTCACGCAGGAGCTGTCCTGATTATCAGATCTGCTGTCACAGTAGCTGTCAGGAGCTGTCACACAGGAGTTGAGCGCCCCCTAGTGTCAAGTGATGGAAATGCGGAGACTGGCTTCTGCTGCTTGTAGAAGCAGGTGGATCCCCGTCCGCTCAGCAGGGAGTGGGCGTAAGCCACTGCAGTGGGCTGCTCCTTGCTCGTTGTAATACTACCCCTCACCCTTTTTTGGATGGACTGTTCTATGGAACAGCTCCCTCAGTAAATCTCAGAATGTGCTCCTCTCCCCGCTCACCTCCCTGGTGGGAGTGGGAATAGAGGAGCCGTCCTGAAGAACCCCAAGGAAAAGATGTGATTATTTCGTGCCATTCCAGTGCCCTGGAGTGACCCTGACTGGAGCAGCCGCGTGTCGTGGCAGTACCGCGGTGCTGGTGTCTGCGCAGCCCTGGCTTTCCTGAGTCATGGCTCAATACACAGGCGAGATGGTGCTGCCAAGTCAGAGAGGCCAAGAAGAGCCCTGAAATGCTCCCTCTCCTGAAGAGGCGAGTCCCCGACCTAAAAAAAAGAAGTCTACGTTGAAGTTGCTAAGCCCTCCGCTGCTGGGGTCATCTGTACTGTGCTGAATTCACAGCGCAAACCTTACCACAGGTCTGCATGCGCTGCCTGCCAAGGGCCCCTGCATCCCCGTGGACCCCAGAGCACATCCCCTCAGACCAGCCAGCGCAGTGGGGGGTGTACCCAGGGGGTTCTTCAGGTCCCGGGGTCCACACTGGTGGATTCAAACAACCAAGGATCAAAAATATTTGAAAACAAGCTCCCTGTGCTGAACATGGACAGACCGGCTCTTGTCACCTTGTCCCCCTGATGGGTGCATACTCGAGAGAATAGAAAGTGGGGCCTGAGGACACACGGACATGTCTGCATGTCTCTGTTCACAGCAGCTTCAGGATGGAAGTGAGCTCAGAGTCCCCGGAGGGTGACAGAGTGAAGAAATGTAAGTGGAGGGGCTCTGACACTCCGCAGCAGGGATGAATCTTGGGGACGTGGTGCCCTCAGGGACTCATGCCCAGGGACGTGTGATCCCACTTCAGAGGCCCCTGGAAGAGGCAGACCACAGAGACAGCAAGGAGCTCGGGGTCAGGGCTGGAGCAGCGGGAGCTGGTGTTTAATGGGGACCAAGTCTCAGTTTCACAAGATGACGGTGTCATCGCAATGTGAACGTCCTTAACACCACTGGACACTGTGAGACGGTTAAGGTGGACATTTTTAGATTATGCATTTTACCACATTTTAAAAAGTCACCTAGAAATCTTGGCTTGAAATGTACCAACGGGATCACACTAAGTGACTTCAGCAAACCAAACTGGGAGTCCCAAACGCAGGGCTCATGTGCCATGGAAACTGCTCGGGGAATGGCGAGAGGAGCACTTGGCCTTTGGAAACACTTGCAGGGACTGAGCCGCTCAGCAAAATGCCCCTGGCTGTGAGGCCAGAGCCGGGAGGCAGCGGGAAGCCTGGCCCTGGGGGCCTGGTCCTGGCCTGGGATGGGCGCCTGGGGACTCTGGCGCCCTAACAGGAGGAGACCCGGGCGCCCTGGCTTCTGTGCTGCCAAGAAAAGAGCCGGTGGCACCTGCGCAGCCAGGAGCAGCATCCAGGTCTGAGCGCCCCACCTTCCGGAAGCAGCCGTGCAGGAGGTGCAGGAGCCTCCCCTGTTCACCAACTGCCCGTGTTTTAGTTTTGTGGTTTTTCAGACGGTTAAATGGGAACATTTATTCACCTGAGAAGGTCGGCTCCTACAGCAAAGCTGCACAGGTGTTACTCAAGTATCTCATTCAGGCACTTTCTCATTCAGTGTTCAAAATGACTCCAGGAGGGGCATGTGGGCTCATTTTAGAGATGAGAGGGGACCCATGAGATAATGTCATTGTCCAACCCAAAAGTACGGAATTAGAAGGAACCCAGGGCCTCGCCACAGTTCAGGGAGTTCAGAGGCGGCCACAGCTGCGCCTCCCTGCTGAGCCCTGGCTCCCAGCGCCTGGCCATGTCGCCTGGCAGTCTCACCTCTCAGTGCTCCTTTCACACCTGCATATGCCACCTCTGGAGCCCTGCTTTCCTCAGACCACGGCACAAGGCCACAGTGTGGCTCATTCAGCCCTGGGCCAGGCTGCACACAGCCCCAGCCGGAGCCTTCACCAGTGCTGACGGGGGCGGGGGCTCCGGCTGGGGTGCCTCCCGGGGAACTGTTCCAGCGCCACCCCTTTGATCATCCTCCCAATCGTACTCAAACGTGACCGTGGCATTCACTGTGACTTTCTTTCCAGTAGACCTCCTGGGTCACAGACCAGGATCTCAGGAGCCTCTGTCCCTTGTTCTTCGGAAGGTCGCTGGAGAACACCTGTGTGCTCGTGGTCCCTGCCACACGTTGGAGGCTTGAGAGGGCCATAATGCAACTGGTGGGAGGAGGGTGCCAACCGTGTGGAGAGACCCCAAAGCAAGGTCCCCAGGAGCCAGGACTTCACCGAAAAGGAGACCAGTTTGACGACAGTGCTCCCCGAACTGGGAGAGCACTGGACGCGGGATTCCAGGTCTCTGAGGTCTGGGCTACGACCTCTGACTCACTGCCACAGAACAACACTCACCTTTTGGGGTGTGTCTCGGGCTGACGGGGTTCCTGTTTGCCGCGTGAGTGTGCCTGGCGAGGCTGCGGGGGTTCTGCTGAGGTCTCTGCAGGCCGCAGAGCAAATGCCAGGGCTCCCCCTACCTCAGCCCCCGGGACAGTTTCTCTGAAGTGTATTTCAAGTCTCCAGCTTCAGCATAAAAAAGACCACAGGGCCAGGAACAACCCAGGGCCCTGACGTGCTCCCGAAATTTCCAGAAGGCCGGTCTATTGGCCTGCACCATGACTCTCCTGGAGCTCTGCATCACAGATGCTTATGGAAGCTTTCAGGACAGCATCAGACCCAGTCAGTGGCTGTCTGCAGACACAAAGACTGAGCGGGCCTCAGCTGAAGATGTGGTAGGGGCGGGAGGCGGTGGTGGAGCTGGCCTCGCTAGGCAACGCCTGGGTTCCAGCCGCAGTACTGCGCAGAGACTCAGAGTCCTCTCTGCGGCGCCCTGCGCAGGGCGGGCCAAAGTGCTGGGGGCCAGCCCCAGGCAGTGGGCAGCTCTCTTGCCCACGGTGAGGCAGCTCCAGGGTGGGTTCCACGCCATCTCCCAGGTCCTGTTGGGACTGAGCACCAGCTGCCGCTGGCTCTGGGGAATCACGGTGGGTTGGCCTTCTTCCCCTCCTCGTCTCCCCGCCCCTTCTGGCTTTCGCTGGTGTGGTCTCCCCTCTTTAGCCTGCCTCCCTGCCTCGCCTCTCTCCCCCAACACACCTTCCATGTGGGAGCAGAGGTGGCCTCTAAAGGCAAGGCAGACATTGGCAATCACCTGCTGAGCCCCACTGCCTCCTGTTGCCTTTAGGGTGACCTCGGCTCAGCAGAGCTACGGGGATCTGTCATTTCCTCTCTGCTCAGCTCTTTCCTGCTTTCTCCCTAAATGCCAGACCAGTTGGAGAGATTTTGATTCTGGACGAGCTTTGGGCCTTTCTGAAAACCCATCTCCTTTGCTTGCATACAAAGCTTGGTCCCTGGGTCTGCCACTGGGGACCAACCTCAGATGGGCACGAGTGAGACAAGAAGCAGGGCCCTCACTGCCCCTGGAGCCTGAGCAGAAATCAGCTTTTGCTTCAAGCCCCAGGTTAGAGGCAGGAGTCACGCACATGGCGGCATCGCTGAGCTGAGCGGGTATCTTGATCCCAGTGGGAGACGAGGACCCTGGGCTCAGGGAGAGGACACACACCAGGAAGTGGAAGGCTGCGGTTGGCCCCAGGGGCCATCTCCGTCCTGAGCTCAAGCTCTCAGCCCCCTCCTCTGTGCTGTGAGAGGGAGGAGGAGGGGGCCCGGCCTCTTGCAGCAGGGAGCAGGGCCTGTGGCCAGGGCTCCATCTGCACAGTGAGCTGCCAAGGGCGTGTGGCCCACCTGCCCTCTCTGGCATCCTCGGGCCTAGGCTCCCTGTCATTTCCTAGGGCTGTCAGCAGCAGAGCCTGGCCCTGATCAGAACTTAGGGACAGCACACATGTTGGCAGGGGGTCTGGTAAAGATGGCAGATGTGCATTTTCTCTCCCCAAATGAGCAACCGTCGATTTCTCATCTACCTTGGGAACACGCCGGCCCGGCTCTGGACACAGCGCCCCTCTGAGAAGGACCTGCAGCCCCTCTTCAGACCACCTGGTCCAGGCTCAGTGTTGGGAGGAGGCGGAGGCCGAGGGTGAATCTTTGCCCAGACCCTCCCTCGATTGAGCCAAAGGATCATTGCCAACTGCTTTGCTATTCAGTCTGCAGTTTTCTTGGCAGATCAGTACAGATCCTGGAAATTCTCAAGGTGTTTTTTGTTAAAAAATTTTTATAGCTTGAGAGAGAACTGCGGGTGGAGGAAGGAGAGAGATGGATTAAACTTCTAAGACCCCCTGGGATCCGTTCACTCTCACAGTCACAGGTTAAGGCCAGAAGGAGGGCTCGGGTTTGCCAGGTCTCCCATTGAAGACAGGCCAGCAGGCAGGAGGATTGCCAAGTTCAAGGCCAGCTGCAGCAACTTAGCAAGACCCTGTCACAAAATAAAATTTTCAAAAGCGTTGCAGATGTAGCTCGATGGTGGAGCGCTGGCCTGGTGTGCACAAAGCCCTGGGTTTGATCTCTAGCGCTGGTAGGAGGGGAAAAAAAAAAAAAAAAAAACACTCTTGGGTTTGGCAAACTTTAACCCCAGTGCTGTTACCCTGCCTCAGACATCTCCAGAGCACCCTGCAGGTGAAGGGGCTGAGTCTGAAGTGCACCATGCAAAACAGGGGACAGGGAGAAAACCGGGGGGTTCTCCGTGTGTGCAGAGGAAGAGCAGGATGTCCGGAGGAGGGGGCAGGCTCCAGGGGCGCCCCGACTCTGCTCTGACCTGCTCTCCTGAGAGTGAGAACTCACCTGGGCTCCTCACCCACTGTCCACCTGGCTCATTTCTTTCTCCCCACAGGTTGAGAAGCACCGTTACCCCTTCACCCAGGGTAACTCAGGGAAGCCAGTGCGCCCAGCTCAGCACCATGCCACCCGCCACTCTCCACATTTCCTCCGTTTCCTGTGGTTTGTACCTTGGTTCCGTGATTTGTTTTCCTTTTGATGTGCAGTATCTTTTGAATTTTTTCAAGGCATAAAAGCAGCCCATGCCCAACTTCAGATCACACAATACAAAGAGGTGTGTGCAGAGCCATCCCAATCTCCAGCCACAGCCCACCCTCCTCCACACAGAGTCCCCCTCCCTGTGACCAGAATCACAGCTGGGGCCTGTTGGGAAAATGTGCTTTCGTGGAAGGAGCTCAGGGGAGGTATCTCGGGGACACCATAGTAAGTGCAGTTACCGGGCAGCCCACAGCACCCAGGCCGGCAGGGCCAGCCCCTCGCCATCCTGCACCCACCCAACCGTTTTTCTGCCTTTATTTCTTCTTATCTCATTAAGTTCCCCAAATGTCATGGTCACTCCTGGGGATCTTGGCACATGCCAGGCCCTTCCTCCCCAGAGTTCCCCCTCATGGGACCTCAGGGCCTTTCTTCAAGCCCAGATTTGACATTAATAAACACTGTGCTCAACACACACACAACCCACCCTGGCATGGCCACTGGAGCATCACCCGGGCCAGGCAGGTGGTCAGGGGTGGGCTAAACAGGGTTGGCCCTGGGGCACCTGTTGGGACAGGCAGGTGGCGGTTTCTCTGCAGCCTCAGAACAGAGGGGCAGATCTCCAGCTGTGCCCTCCCCATGGGGTGCATCTGCCAGCTTTGGCTCTTTTCTCTCTATTGAAAGGTCTGCTCCAGCCCAGACCTAGGGCCACCTCTAGGGAAGCCACCCAAACACCCCCATCAAAATTCTCCTCCTCTGGGCCCCCAGGCCCTGCCCACACTCCCCAGCAGCTACTCCCAGCAGCGTGGGCCCAGCTGGGCCAGCACACCTGCCCCTGGATGACCCTCCATTCAGACAGCCTCATGAACTGTCTTCTGGGCTCCTCGAGAAGCACAGACCGTAACGTCCAGCCCAGAGCGACCCTCGCCGGGCTGCAAGGAGCGTTAGCCGCTTCTCTCTGTGGGACGGTCAGGTGTTTTGTTATTTCTGCCACAGGCGCCACACCCACTGCCTAGGGGATTCCTGGCCTGGGGGTGTCTGACTCCCACCTCAGCCTGGGTCCTTGAGGCTGAGCTGTTCTGACATCTGCAGGGTCCAGTTCTTCCCTCAAACTCTCCTGTCTAGCGACCAGAGTTCCCAGCCACTCCCCGCCCCAAGTTAAGGAAAGCAGTGAAGGGATCTGGAGAGGCCTGCGCCCAGGGCGAGCTGGCCGTGGGCGCACACAGCTGAGCCGCATCTGCCCAGGCTCCAAGGACGGGGGGAGAAGGTGCCCTCTGGGGCACAGTGCAGACCTCAGCCCCTCCAGACAGCTGCCCAGAGTCCCTCACACCCTGTCCAAGCGGCAAAGTTCGGCTTATCAAGTCCAGCAGGTCACAACCCACCTCAGGCTCTGCTCCCTGGGGCCAGGTGGGTGCCTGTGGGTGGCAACCATCTGGGGCTCTGCTCCCCAAGGCACAGGTGGGTTCTCCGTGCTCCAGTAAAGCCTCGGTCCTGCCAGCCTGGGGCTCCCATCCATGAGGAGAAGCCACCAGCGGGGGATGGAAGCAGCATGGCGGGCTGAACCTGGAGGGTGCAGGAAGCGCACAGGGAGGGCCTGGGTCATTCACTCACCTCCCCCACACACACCAGGTGATCAGCACCCACACCTGCCAGGCTCCGGGGACACGACTGTGGCCAAGTCCCCCACCTCACTAGCTGACACTCCAGTGAGGGAGGGCATCAAGCCACTAGCTGAGCCAGATTCCAAGTGCAGCCCACAGAGGTGGGGAAGCAGGCCCAGGCCCCCAAACACAAGTACCTGCCAGGCCTCTGCTCGGCCCCAGGCAAAGGCTGCAAGCAGGGTGGACGTTATGTCTCTGCTTCCCAAGGCATCCGTGCCATCTTCGAGCAAAGCTCTCTCTGGAAGGATGGACAGGTCGGAGGGAGGCAGAGAGGCCAGACAGGGGGCTTCTGGAACAGCCAGGAGAAAGAGCAGCCATCGGGGCCACGCAGCGCCCAGGGACAGAAAGCAGGGATGAGTGGAAGGAGAAGCCAGGCTGGTGACACCTGGTGCTACCCACACCAAGCAGAGAGGAGGCCAACACCAGCCCCTCCTCAAAGTCAGCCAGCCAAGGGCTGCCAGTGTGCTTCCCCTAAAGGACACCCCCCAGAGCACGCTGTCTCCCTGCTACCCCACAAAGCACGGGTCAAAGGTCAAGGTTTAGAGCAGCAAAACTCAAAAATGAGGTTCTAGAGAGGAAAAAAAGAAAGAAAATAAAACCCAGGAAAGTCCTTGCCTTACCTTGGTGGATCCATCCAGCTGTAGATAAATAGGAACTGTGGGCCAATGACCCTGGGTGAGGATGGCTCAGTCCACCGGAGCCAGGTACCTGCAGGGGCCACGCTGGCTTTAAGGGAAAGGACAGGGCCAGCAGCACGGTGGAGGCTGGGAGGTGGCGGGGAGGCAGCCAGAGCTGCAGGTGAGCAGGTGGAGCCCAAGGCCAACAACAGCCACTGTTCCACCAGCTGGGCCACACCCTGGAACCAGGAGAAGAGGATGTTCCCGGTCTCACACCAACAGGACAGGTACTGTGCTGCCCCCCCAACTTGACCTCCCCTGACTGCCTCCCCGCTTACAGGGCGAAAATGGGCTCAGCCAAGCTTCCAACCTGGCCAGGTTGCCTCACTACGGAGTCGCAGACTGGGACCAAGCCCACCTGGCCCTCAGGCTGGAGGCACGGCCCTAGGCTCCAGGGCACTGTTGTCCCATGCAGGAGGACCCAGGAGCTGCCAGCCTCCCACCTGGCTAGCAGGGCATGTGCCTGGCTCCAGAGAGACCCCCACATGGCACACACATGTGAACACCCTCACACCACATGTAACCCTACACACCTGTGCACACTCCCACACGGACCCCAAACCAGAAAACTGCAGCTTCAGTCACAGGGAATTTAGCTGGGAAAGGAATGGGGGGAGGCAGCTCCAGGAAGCCACTCTGGTCCTGGGACCTCCAAGGTGCTACACCCACCTCCCCTTTGGGCTCCATCACAGGGTGCCCATTTGTCTCCAGGGTCCAGCAGAAGCCAGCCCAAACCCCTAACATGGAGGGGCAGGGGTCTTCCCTAAGGCTTAGGAACCAGAGCAGGACTGAAAAGAAAGGGGACAGAGCTCAGTCGGTAGAGCGCTTGTCTTGCATGCACAGACCCTGAGTTCAATCCCCACCACCACCGAAAAAAGAAAGTAAAAGAAAGAAAGGACGCCCCTTGAGCAAGGGGGCCAGAGCAGGGGCAGCCAGCGCCCACGTGGATCTGGCACAGGGTGCTGCTGAGGCTCAGGATGGCCCTCACCCCCACCTGCCCAGCAGAGGCAGGTAGAAGAGCAGGCTGCGGGCTCACTGGGGAGGTGCGACCCGGGGAATGGAGCCAGGGTGCTGGGAGGTTGTGCACGAGGGGAAAGTCCCGTCTTCTCCAGCATGGAGTCCTCAGCGCACAGCCAGGGTCCTGCCCAAGGCCCCTGCACAGCCCTGAACTTCCAGTGCAGCACCTGAAAGGGGCAGTGGGGAGGGGGTCCCCAGCACTGCCTGCTGCTGCTCTGCTGCCCTCAGCTGGCACAGGCCCAGCCAGACATGGAGCCCAGCGGGCGAGTTCCGGTTCAGGCACCACCGTGTTCACTCCAGACACCCCTGAGCCCAGGACAGAGGGCCCTGGAAAACCAAGGGGCCTGACTGTGGCTGTTCCTCAGTTTCCCAAGAAACACCCCAGAGGCCACCAGAGTTCTCCAGGTGGGTGTGTCTGCCACAAGATGCCTTCCCAGCCAGAGGCATTCAAACCTCCTCTCTCGGCTGACCTCCTAGAGTCAGGGTAATAGCAGGGGGGGCTCAGAGTGGCTCAGGGTGGCTCGGGGCTGCACGGGGTGTGCTGGCTCCCTCCCCAGCCCCAGCACCCCATGATTATCACCAGGATACAACCCCTTGCCTCAAGACACCTGACACACCCGCCCCACAGGTGCAGGGAATCGAGGCTGGCAGAGGACCTGAGGCAGGCCCGGGCCAGCAGAGGCTATGGCAGCGGCAGCAGGCGCCCCACATGACCTCTGGGCAGCTGGGCAGTTTTCCCAGCCTGTGGGAAACCCATAGGGCCAAGGACGGCAGGACGCGGCCCACACTAGCCAGGGAAAGGGAGGGAGGGAGGGAAGCTCGGGCAGGGGCACCACCTTCCCCATCCCGGGCAGCAGGCGGGGCCTTTCATCTTAGTCTCCCTGGCTGGGGCCCCTTCCTGGCCCACCCCGCAGTCCTTCCTCTAGCTGAAGTGGTGGGCTGGGGAGCTCAGATTCTGCCCCTGGGCTGGGGCGCAGAGGACCCCTCCCTGCCCGGTCACTGTGCCGCTTCTACACCCTGAGGCCCTGGGAGGCCGAGCCTTTCTCTCCACCCTCCGCAGGCCCCGGGGGAGCAGCCAGGGCCCCTGGTCAGCTGCCTCTTGAAGCCTGTCGCCTCTCCAGGTTGTTGGAACTTAGGGCCTGCCTCACTGGTTCCCTTGCTCCCCCCACACTGGCCCAGTACTTTGGACTCCTGTCCAGGGCCACGCTAGAGTCCTCCAGCAGAGACAAGCCCCTGCCTTCCTCCCCTCCTCCCAAAGGGTCAAAGAGCTCCCTGGGGGAGCTAGAGCCACAGAGCTCTCGGAAGACGAGGGGTCCCTCTTCACAGCCTTGCACTTGGCCTTGACACCAAAAGCATAAGAGACAAGAATGGAAACTTCTGACTTCATCAAATTCAAACCATAGGTGCTCCCGACACGAGGTGGGAAGAACCCAGAGAATGGGGCCACGTTCAAGGCACCATCTGATAAAGGGTTTGCATCAAGAAGACAAGAACTCAGAGAGCAATAACGAAAGGACAACCCGCCTAAAAACAAGCAAGGATCTAAACAGATGTTTTCCCAAATGGCCAGACAGCAAGGGCAGGATCCTGGGTGTTGTGTGCCATCAGGGACTGCCGATTGAGACCACATGAGACGCCATCTCCACCCACCAGCATGGCTGGAGTGCAGCTGCCAGACCTCAGCAGGTGCTGGGAGGCCATGGAGATGCCAACGGTCACGCGAGGCGGCTGGGACTGCCAACGCCACCGCGGCTCTGGAAAGATCTGGCCACCTCCAGGGGAGTCTCTGAGGGACCTGGTGCTTTGTTCCCTTATCCACCTCAAACTGCCCTAACAGTGACCTGGGAGGTGGAGGCAAGAGGGATGAGCATATGGACACGAACACATCCACATGGACGTTCAGGGCAGCATGGGCCACATCTGGACACGAGCCACATGTGCATCAAGTGGGGACAGATAAACAACGTGTGGACTGTCCACAGCTGCTCCGGCTTCCCAGTGAATATCCTTTGGCCATCTGAAAAAATGGAGAGCTGGTGCATGCGTGACCCAGGACAGACAGACCTTTAACACGCTGCGCCTGGCAAACAGGGTCAGACAGTATGAGATTGTTATGCCAGATTCATGGGACCCCAGTAGACCTCCAGGAGCCGAATCTGATGCAAATACACAAGAGTCTTTATTGCAAGCTCAAGCCTGGACTCACAACCATTCCTGACGCAGTGGTCCCAGGTAGTGAGTCCTGGTCCTTTGTTCAGTGAGATTTTATAGGTTTTTGGAGATTCTCTATGTGTCACCACAGCACACAGCAAATCATTTCACACTGTGGGAAAATCAAACAACAACTCTTAACATTGATTAGCACATTCACTGGTGGGAACAATTTGGGTAGGGGTGATTGGTCAGTACAAGAGGGGGATTCCTTTGAACTGATTGATTTAGGCCACAAGGGGTGCTAAACTACATGGTTTCCCAACATGTTGTCAACCACCATAAACTAGTGGGGGTCACTGGCATCCCCTGTATTTTCCCTGTCTCATGCTGATTGGAGGTTGCTAGGGGGTTGCTATGGGTCCTCACCTAGCCTGACTGAGTCAGGGACACCTGGTACCACAGACCTCTTCTGTTATTTTTTTATTTTTATTTTTTGTATATAAACAACTCAGCAGGGTGGGTATGTGCTTAGGAGTGCTCTGTGAGATTTTCCAAGGACAAGGGTCACGCCCCCTTCCTTGGACAGGCTTTGCTCTGAGGTAGAGGTAGATTTCTCAAAAATGGAGTCACATTAGTTTCTCAAGATCAGTCACACGAAAGGTCCCAAGACGCAGAATCTATAGACAGGAGGTGGGCTCCCAGAGCCAGGGCCTGAGGCGGTGGGAAGGGCGACAACTACTGAGTACAGTTTCTTTCCTGTTTTTTTTTCTTTTTTTTGTACCAGGGCTTGAACCTATGGGCACTCAACCTCTGACCCACATCCCAGGACTTTTTATTTTCTATTTTGAGGCAGAGTCTCCCTAAGTTGCCCTTGAACTTGCCACCCTCTTGCCTCCACCTCCCAGGTCACTGTTGTTAGGGCAGTTTGAGGTGGCTAAGGGAACAAAGCACCGGCAACAACAACATGCGCAAAGGAACAACCAATCAGGCACTTCATAACCACCTGTCCATCAGCGGGGTCTCCTGACCAATCCTGGGGGACAGGGATCTCATCAAGATCCCCCAACCAACCCTAGGAGGACAAGGGACTCTAAAAACCTCCCTTTCCTATCCCAAGCCCTCCCTTCCTGCCCTAAGCCCAATAAAATTCCAATCCGGCTGAGTCTGAGTGCGACTCCCCAGGACCCGCTTGTTAGACTGGAGGGTCTTGTCTGGGAGCGAATCTCAATAAAGCCTTGTTCAGCAGCTTTTAATCTGCCTGCTTTTGGTCACCGGTTCCTGACCTTACAACTGTGAGGTTGTAAGGTGGGCACCACTGGGCACAGCTAAGTGTGCTTTCTTTTTAAGGTGATGGAAATGTTTAAAGTCAATCTTAGTGATGGCTGCACCTGTAACAGGGGTCCAACTGATGCTTTGACTATATCCCTTGTGGCTTTGAAACTGGTGTTTTTTTAATTTTTTCCCAGACTAGTTCTTCCTGATGGCCTCCTCCTCCCTCATCTTCTTTTCCCTGATCTTCTCCTTCATGATCGCTCCTCCTTAATCTCATTTTCTCTAAATAACCTCTTTAAAAAACCCCTGTTCCCCATGATGGGCAGAATCACAGCCTTTGGGACAAGAGTCCCCCTTTATAGTCCCCTGCAAAGATCGCCAAGGTCTCCTTTGCTAACAAAGCAATAAACCTTTTTCCTTTTTTTCAAAACCATGTCCTGGTTATCGCATTGGCATTGGGGACAAGGACCAAGCTTTTGGCAACACACATATCTCTGAATACACTAAAAACCTCTTGACTGTAACTGAAGAGTGAAGTACATTTTAATAATGTCAGGTCTTTTTAGTGTTTAAAGAAAACTAGAAAGGTTAATCTGTTAACTTCAACTTTCACCTTAAGGAGGAAATAATGAAATCCAAAGTGAGCAGAAGAGAAGAAATAAGAAAAACCAGAGTGGGATCCACTGAAATCAGAAACAATAACACAGTGAGAGCCGTGAACCCAAGCCTGGTTTTCGGAGAAGGTCAACAGCACGTACAAACTCTACTTAGACTGATTAGGAAGAAAAGAGAGCACATTACCAGTACCAGAGGGAGGGACAGGAGGGGAAGAGGGACACGGGGAAGTAACGAAGTTGGCCAAGTCACATTGTCACACTGCGCGCACGTGCAGATACCTAATGAGTCCCGCCGCCACGTACCACTGTGGTACACCGCTAAAAGTAAGAGAAAAGATCACCAAGGTCGGGAGGGAGGGGACTCTCACAGATTCTACAGATTGTTTTCAAACACCTGAGCCACAGAGATGAAGTCTCAGGAGGATGAAATTAGAGGTTAACAGAAACCATTTTACTTTTGCAAAATTAAAAACCACTTGTGCATATTTCAGGTTGTTTCAGGGAAATAATTACACAACAGTGTGCTGCGCCGTGCAACAGAGGGCCCCCAGAGTTACACTGTTAGGGTCCCACCACTGTGACAAATACATGTGGTACTCAGCTCAAAGGAGGAAAAGCCATGCTTTGGTTTGTGGCTTCTGAGGGTTCAGTGCAGGGGTTCTTTGGGCCTGTGGCAAAACAACACAGGGCAAGGGCATGTGGCAGAGGAGGTCCTCATCTCATGGTGGCCAGGAGACAAAGACAAGGGAGGAGGGACAGGCCCATTCCCCTCAAGGGCAGCCCCAGTGACCCAAGACCTCCCCTAGGCCCCACCTCTTAACTGCTGGGTACAGTGGCACATGCCTAAAATCCCAGCAGCTCAGGAGGCTGAAGCAGGAGGATCTCAAGTTAAAAGCCAGCCTTAGCAACCCAACAAGGCCCTAAGCAACTTAGTGAGATCACGTCTCAAGATAAAAAATAAAAGGGCCGGGGACAAGGCTCAGTGGTTAAGTGCCCTTGGGTTCCAGCCCTACTGCCAAACACACTCACACCCATAGCCCCAAGCTGAGGACCACGCAGGCTTGGGGACACTAAGGTCAAGCACAGCATTTCACTCTGATGCCTCTGGTGCCCACAGGCCAGGATTCTGATGGATTCACCGCAGGGCCCCAGGACCAGCTCAGAGGAGGTTGCAGTGAGCCATCCATAGAGGCCATGCAGCTTGTGGCTCTAATTGGTACCAAGAGCAGAGCACGCCCGGAGGCTGACAGCTGGGATTGACGTGGCTGTGTCCACCAGGTGCTCCCCGAGCACCTGCCTGCTGCGCCTGCCCCTTGGAAAGGGCAGAGACTTGGTGTGAACAGGGCGGCGGTGCTGGAATCCAGGAGACTTTGGGGCCCCTGGGTAGGGCAAAGGCATGCTGCCTGTGGGAAGGAAGGAACAGGGCCCAGAAGGGGATGTTATGGGTTGACTGGAGCCCCCAAAAGACATATCAAAGCCCTGGCCCTCCACCCCATTCCTGTGATCTTCCTGGGAGTGCAGTCACCACAGATGGACTGGTCAGGAGACCATCACCCAGGAGTACGGTGGGTCCCACGACCCATCTGGTGGCCTTACGAGGACAGATTATCTGACCAGAGGTACAGAGGGAAGAATGGGTTCGTTGTTTTAGCCTCTGGGATCCATTTCCTAGGACTGTCCTAACAACGCAGCATAGGCCCGGGGCTCCAAGAACAGAAATGAGCACCTTGCCGTCCCAGAGGCTGAAAGTCTAACAGGGGGTGGGGGGTGGCAGGCTGGTTCCTTCTGAGGCTGGAGGAGGATCTGCCCCAGGCCTCTCCAGTTCCTGGGGGTGCTGACATCCTGTGGCACCCTTGGCTAGGAGAGCCCTCAACACGCTCTGCCTGGGGGCATGTCAGTGCCCAGGTTTCTCTTCTTTATGAGGACAGCGGTGTCTTGGATTAGGACCTACCCCAGAGCCTCATGATTACCTCAGTAAAGCCACAATCTTCATATAAGGCCCCATTCTGGGGTGCTGGGGTGCTGGGGTAAGGACTCCAACACACAAATGGGGGCATCATACAACCCACAGCACTGCCAGACACGGGGTCTTTCCACCTGGTGACAGTAGAAGCCTAGTCAAGTGGCAAGTGACCACACAGGCTGGGCGTTCGCGGGGCCTCCACCTGGGAAGGGAGACCCAGCCTCCACCAGAAGGGACAGGCTGGCATCCTAGACATGAAAAGGGAGTTGCCAGGGGTGGGTGCCAAGTGGCTTCAGGCATTGTGTGCTCAGGCATTTCGCTGCGCTGTTCAAGGGGACACGCAGGGCACTTAGCCTCAGTGACACTGAGGGGGGGCACCCCAAGCTCCTGGGGTTACTATCAGGCCAGGAGCTGAGGCCCAGTGTACTCTGCCCTTACCCTATGACCCCTGCCTCAATGCCAGTTCAGGCTCCAGAATTGGTTTTCCATCTTAATTGTAGATTTACAACGTGGACGGGATGAACAATTCTTCAGGCTGTTTCCGTGAGAAGGATTCAATTTGCTGGTCATTAGTTTTTAGTACTTGGAAGAAATGGAAATTCCTCCCCCGGAAATTCCCAAGGAGGTTTGATCCCTTCCCTCCCAGTCCGCAGCCAGGACTGGCCCCGCACACCCCATTCCGGCCCTCGCAGAACTGCCTCAAGCCACCGAGGGTGTCTCACATTATTGTGAGTTGTGGCAACATAGCATGAAATTTGCCATCCCACCATTTCCAGGTGCACAGTCCAGTTGGGCACGTCCTTGCCCAGCACCACCATCCACCCCCAGCTCTCCATCTCCCCAAGCAGCAGCTTCGTCCAGTGGGCCCTGAGCCTTCACCCTGGTAGCCACCCTCTGTGGCTCTGGTATTTCTCCTAGGTCAAAGCAGACAGTATCTGCCCTCACCCAGGGTCCTCAAGGACATGCTGCAGCCTGTTCCTTCCCTAGGCTGCATACAGCCACTGTGCAGTGCACACAGTGTCCCCTCACCATCTGGAGAATCCTGTGCCCACTTCTTGGCTAGTGCAACTGGCGCTGCAGAGCACGGGGGCAGGGTGACTGCTGGAGTCGCTGCTCTTGGCTTTTCTGGATCCATGTCTGGGGTAGAACTGCTCCTCAAAGGCCAAAGAACAGCATTTTGAACTCCTAAAGCTCTGCAGCACTGTGCACGAGGACCTCGCCTGGCTCTGACGTCAGCCAAGGAAAAGGCAGCCCCGGGGAGTGGCCGTCTGACCTGGGGGGAATGCAACCCGTCCCAGGGAGCACAGCATTCCCATAGACCCCGGGGAAGGGCCACGGATGTTTCCAAACCAGAGCTCATGGGAGGTGTGGGGGCTTCAGGGCCTCCGTGCAGAAGGTCACAGTCCAGCCACCAGACTGAGGGCAGGCCTGGCTCCTGTACCTGGGATGCAGGCTGGCTTCAGTTGGGACAGACTCTGCCAGAGTCTCCAGAGAGAAGGCCAGGGTGCAGAACAGGCAGGGAAGTCATGGAGGGAATCAGACTCAGATTACACTTGGCAAATAAAACGACATTAGATGGGAGATTCCCAGCATGGGTCACACTCAAGGACAGAGACACAGCAACATGCACAAGCACACCATACTCACGCAGGAGAAGGGTTCTGTGACGTGAAAGTCCCCAGAGTAAAGGGGAGAGGCCACACCATTCAGCTGCAGGTGAAAGCCCAGCCCTCCTGTGGCCTGAGGGGGGAGCGTGAGCAGTGACAGTGGTGAAGCAGATCCAGGGAGGAGAGGCACCCAGAGCAGAGCTGGGACCTCTGCTCCAGCAGCAGAGGGGTGGCCTTGGGGCCATCTGTCCTTGGATGTCTGAGGCTGGGCAGCCCCATCCTGGTCACCTGCACACACATCAGCTCACTCCACTTCCCAGCTGGCCACCTGTCAAGGACTCCTGTGCTCACCTCTGCCCACCGTGCACCCAGGTGTGGAGGAAAGTGAGCACCTGCTCTCCGCCCACCAGTAACCTGCCGTCCAGCTCTGGGGACACTGAGATGGCCTCTCTCACACCTGGGTGTGGCCAATAGCCCCTCCCCCCCAACAGTGAGGGCCATGGCCCCCTCTGGTCAGTGGCCTACTTGTAACAGTGACTAGTATCCCTTTTAAGGGGGCTTCATTCCCTGCTCTGACAGACCCTCGTCCGTGTCTTCAAGGCCCTGGGTGATGCTGGCCGGTTTCGGAAAGCTCAGGTCAACCTGCCGAGCAGAAGCAGCAGCCACTGGGCAGCGGAGGTGGCAGAATCCCAGGCAGAGTGGCCACACTGGGCCTCCGGTGCCCACCCTCGTTGTCCAGGTGCCAGCCACACTGGCAGAGATGGCTGAGGCCACACCCTGCACTGCGGAACGTGGGAGAGGAGGTGAGGTGTGCCCGTCTGATATAACCAAGGGGGAGGGGGAGGCGTGTTCAGGTCCCAAGGATGAAGAAATGGCCCCAGCTCCTTGGACTAACTCAGAGTGGCCCTCGAGGGAGTCACCTGGACCCTAGACTCAGCCTCAGAGCAGGCATCTGGAAAAATTTAAAAAATCAAAACAATAAAAATAAACTAGGACTGGGGACAGCAAAATGTGGCTGACCAGTCAAATCGGCCCACGAGGAAGTTGTAGGGGACACACGGAGCCTGCTCCCTCACTCCTTGCAAGAAGGCAAGGGAGCCTTTCCAAGGAAAAAACTTTCACAAAATAGCAAAACTTTCAAATTAACCTCACTGAAGTCAGGGACAAGGCAAAGATGACTGCCACACTGCTGAAATTTGACATTAATTAGAGGAAAGGGGAAAGGTGGACCGATGGACACTAAGTTACAGTGAAACAGCTGAAAAAAGTACCAGTGCTCCCCTGCACGGCAGGTGAGGTGCTACTTCTAAAAAGCTGAAAGGGTATCCAATGTTTCCACCACAAATAATTGATTAATACTTGAGAAGATAGGTACACTTACCCTGATTTGAACATGACACAATGTGTTCACGTATGGAAACTTCACATGGCACCCCATAAAATTTACAATTTTTATGTGTAAAGATTTCCAAATTTTTAGAAATCAAACATTAAATCAGAACAAATGCAATAAGACAAGAAAATGAAATGAGATGTAAGCAGCGAAGGGAAGATCTAGAGAGCCTCAGCTGACTATGTAGTTACTTGAAAAGTAACGTGATCAGACTGAAACGATTTAAAATAAGGAGGATTCAGAAAGTTCTGTTGAGTTTGGGGATCTCTGGGCTTATCAAGGAGAAAAATGTGGCCACAAGGTGGCAGTAGCACAGTGTGCTGTATTGGGGTTGTGACTGGGCACAGGCAGAGACACTTCAGCATGAGCAGCCCTGGCCATACCCAGAGGGGAGGAGGACATGGGACCTGGGTACAAAGGAGAACAGTGAGGGGCTTCAGTGCACAGGTGAGTCTTTCAGCCAGAGAGCTTCAAAGGACAGCAGCCATAGGATCTCTGACCGGCCTGGGTTCTCATGTCTAGGGTTAGCACCTGACTGTCGTTTGGAGTGAACAAAGCAGATTGGGCAAAGCAAGCTCTAGGGGTTACAAATATGCTTCTTTGGGCTTTATTTATTTATTTTTGCGGGGAGAGTGGGTACCAGGGATTGCTTAACCACTGAGCTACATCCCCAGGCCTATTTATTTATTTATTTGTTTGTTTGTTTTGGTACCGGGGATTGAATTCGGGGGCACTGAACCATATTCCCAGTGCTTTTTTGCATTTTATTTAGACACAGAGTCTCACTGAATTGCTTAGCACCTCAACATTGCTGAGGTTGGCTTTGAACTTGTAATCCTCCTGCCTCAGCCTCCTGAGCCACTGGGATTACAGGCATGCACCACTCTGCCCAGCTCCCCAGGCCTTTTTTATTTTTTATTTTGAGACAGGGTCTCGCTAAATTGCTCAGAACCTCACCAACTTGCTAAGGTTGGCTTTGAACTTGTGATTCTCCTGCCTTGGCCTCTAGAGCCACTGGGAATACAGGCATGTGCTACTATCTCTGGAGCCACTGGGATTACAGACATGCACCACTGCACCCAGCTGGACTATGTTTAAAGCAAAGGTATGTAAAACTTTGATTTTGATGCTGCAAGCTTTGAGCTACAAAGATTGTAAACAAGATTGCTGTAAAGTCAACAGCACAGGGACAATATACCGGGCCACTTTTACCCCCATTTAAATAATTTAAGGTGACCAGGTATATGATCAGTGTATAAGTACCAAAAGACTCCCACACACCAGCTACAGCCAACCTAAGGGATACAGGAGCAGCCATTTCACAAAAGCCACAAGACCCAGGGCAGCCGAGGGCAAGCCCTGTTGAAAGCACGTGCAGGAAGACAGCAGAACCTTCCCTAAACAACATTTAACAAGACAATGGTATCATTTTTCAGGAAGAGACTACTTGATAGATATTATAAAGATGCCAATATTCCCCAACCAATTAATTCATTTAATCCTGTAACAGTCAGAATTCCAACAAATTTTTTCAGGACTGAGAAACAAACCCAAAGTTTACCTGAAAGAGAAAAGGGAAAGTGTAACCAAGAAGTTTGGCCTTCATGAAAAGAAAATAGCAACAACCTAAGCAAGTTAATCAATAGAAAAATGGCTAAATAAATTAACAGATGGTAGTAAAGAATAAACGTACTGGTGTGTACATTTTTTTCTTTTGGAAATAGTGTTTTTTAGACACAAATTGTAGGACAATGGAATAATATGACATTGTTCTTATAAACCTACCTATCTACACGTGTGTGTGCATGTAGCCAGGCATGTACATGTAAGCACCTAGGAATTCATCTGGAAGGATACACAACAGCCTGTGTAAGTAGTTGGCGTTGGCCATTATGAGCTGTGGAGACTTTGTCCAACATTTCTTGGATCAACACAAGAAGCTCTTGCTCAGGTGGCATGTGGATAAGGCCTTCCCACCTTCAGCTAGGACCAGGTTCCCCTTGGGAAAGGGGCAGGGGCAGGGAACTTAGACTCCAGGTGAGGCAGGAGTTTAGGGGATGACAACACTGCAGAATGTGACGACATGTCCGCTGAGTCACAGGACAATGTACCTGCTTGTGTCATTAGCGTTGCCAAGGGAGCTCCCACCCTGACCATCAACAGGACCAAGGGAAGTGGAGAAGGCCAAGTACTGCCCTTCCTGGAAATCCTCTACTGAAGGCAGATACACGCCATCAGTTCCTGGTCTTGGGGCCTTGAGCCACTCTCTTCCACTTGGCCTGCTCCTCTTTATGCAGTGTACTTACACTTTCAATAAATCTGTGTTCTAGCTGCTTCTCCTGTGTCTGGCTCAGTTCTTTATTCAAGATGCCAAAAACCTGGACATTGACTTGACTCTCTTCCAGGAACATTTGGCAAGCCAGCCAGGAGGTAACCCCCCACAGTCCTACCACCAAAGCCTTCTTGGGTCTTAATGTTATTTCACTGCTCTGCCGTATCTGGTTTTCTATTGGAATCTCCAATAGTGCCACATTCATAATGAGGAGCAATTGACAGTTTCCCAGTGTATTCCAGAGAACAATCAGAAGCCACCTTTTTCAGAGACAGCAGGAAACCTTTCCAAATAGGGTAGAAAACCCTACTTCACTGGACCTTGAGATGGAAAAATCTCCTCCCCAGATAATTTCAAGTTCCCAAGAAAACTCTCTGGTCAGACTCAAAGATCTGGGGAAAAGAGAGCTTGGATCATTTGCCTATTAGGCAGAAGATCTACTTTTCTGTAAGTGTGTGTGTGTGTGTGTGTGTGTGTGTGTGTGTGAATTACTACTACTTAACCTCATTTCTCCCAGTGATCTGCCTAAAGCCTAAGTCTACACTATTAAAGGCATGGATTGGGCAATTAGAAGCCTTTAGGATACTAGTCACTTGAAGACTCCTATAATAGAATAATCTGGTTGTGAGCCACAGTTTGAATTCGCTTATGCTGGACTCAAGCAAAGCTCTCCATCATAGAAACACCTCTCTACCCCTGCCACAGTCTGGCTGGGCACAATTCAGGAGCCACTTGTCAAAAGAAACTAACTTTATTTTTAGAACTACAAACGCCAAACAAAACAGCTCCTCAGGAAAAAACCCTCAGAGCCCAACTGCCACCACTAAGGCTTCCACACGCCTCTCACCCCCACACCAGCCTCTCCACCTCCCACAATCCTCCTGCTCTTGAGGCCGATTGGCTGGGTTGTGTGGGCGGAGCCAAAGAAGTCCCCCAATGAGCAGCTCCATGGTCTGAAAGGCAGGGAAACAGCCCAATGAGCATCACCGCAGAGGAGCCAATCAGCTAGATATTGCTGGGGCTGCTGTGAGCCAATCATCAGCCAGCAGCTGGAAGTTTGCTGGCAGCTGGAAGTTTGCTGGGGCCCCTTTGGCTGTGCCTCTCAACATCTCCCCCTCTCGGTTTAAACAACAAGCATGTGGCTTAGGGACCGTGCCTGCCTTAGGTTGTCCAATACTACATATGGTCCTTACCCGTCATCGGATGAGCTGACCTCAGGCGTCAGCCTCCTGTCTTAGGTTGGTACCATTGTAATTGGATCTTACCCGTCATTGACTACCGGTCCAGTATACAGCCACACCTGTGGAAAGGTACCAGCGGGGGGGGGGGGGTGAGGTTCTTTGCCTCACCTCTGTTGGCCCCCAAATTTTAGCTGAACAATCATGACAAGCAGAAGGGAGGAAGATACACTAAGTCAATTGACAGCTCCTTTTGGGAAAATTGTACCACCGATGACATCATTAGCAAAAATACTCCAACACTACCACAAGTCGCTGCACCAACAGATAGTTCACAATGCATACAAGTGAGTTCACAATGCATACAAGTGAGTTCACAATGTATACAAGTGACACATAGTTTAGGCAAGTTCTGCAAGCAGTTCAGTGATGGCTATTACAGAAACTGTAGATTAGTTTTATCTTTGTCTTCACCGGCACTGGGATGAAGATAGGAATTCTGGCAATAATGGCTAAAGAAAAAATTATGTAACATTCCAGAAGGTACTAAAAGAAAACAATTTTCTTAACAATTTACATTGTCTTCACTGGCACTGGGATGAAGATAGGAATTCTGGCAATAATGGCTAAAGAAAAAATTATGTAACATTCCAGAAGGTACTAAAAGAAAACAATTTTCTTAACAATTTACATTGTCTTCACTGGCACTGGGATGAAGATAGGAATTCTGGCAATAATGGCTAAAGAAAAAATTATGTAACATTCCAGAAGGCACTAAAAGAAAACAATTTTCTTAACAATTTACATTATCTTGAAGAGAATTATTAAATATAATGAAAAGGAAAGGTGAAAGTAAACAAACAGATCTGTTAACTTCCTTTTTTGTTTACATATTAAAACAATTCTTAACAGTTATTTACCCAATTTAAATTAAACCATTTAAATCACGTGAATAAAAAAAATTGGATCCATTTTTTCATGAGCGCTCATCATATATGATATATGGACATACGTACATTCAAACATATAACAAAAAACACAAGTGTGCACACATAATACATACAACACATAACAATAGTAAAGGCCTTATAACTTTTTACAGGTGAAATCTCCATTGCAATGTTTAAAAACTCTATAGTCAAAAAAAAAATAGAACTGATCAGCAAAATATTAACCTAGGTCTGTATGAGCTCAAAAAACAAAATAGAACTTCATGATATGGGAAAGGGCAATAATAAAATAGATATTGATAAAAGCATCCTGGTTCTGTTGCAGATGTAAGGATAGCCAAATTGGAGTTTTGGATATCAGCTGTTATGGATTTGAGCCAAATCATCTTCTTTTTGGTCTGCAGAAATCGCTTTAGTTAATCTCTCTGGAATCCAAATTGGCTGCTGTTCTCCCTGTGGAAACACACAAACAGGCCCCTGACTCCAGACAATCACTGGGTCAGGACTTTAGTTAATCTCTCTGGAATCCAAATCGGCTACTGTTCTTCCTGTGGAAACACACAAACAGACCCCCAACTCCAGACAATTACTGGGTCAGGACCTTGGTTAATCTCTCTGGAATCCAAATATCCAAATATCTGGATCCCAACTATCAACTGCGGAGGTTGGGAGCCTCCTAGCATATGGAGGTGGTGCTGTTGGTTGGACACTTACGCCCTCTGATAGAAAGGTGTTAGTAGCAGTGTCCTGTTGTAACTTTTCCCCTGATGGCTTTTTCTGCTTTACACTTTCTTCCTCTGTCTGACTAGTTCGAAAGACCTTCTCTTTTACTTGAATCTTTTCCTCTTTCTGACTAACTTGAGAGACCTTCTCTTTTACTTGAATCAATATGTCTTCTCCTTCCCCTACCTTTGTCTGAATTGAAGGCTTTGGACTAAGCAAACCAGATACGAAATCCACAATGTCAATGTGCCAACTGGCAGAGTCCCTGGGTTGTTCTTTTCTATTCTTTTTAAATCTTCACCATGATGGTTCCATTGTGATATATCTAACAACTCCTCCTTAAAAAGCCATGGGCTACATTTTTGTATTGTATCAATGTATGCCCTGAGTATTCTTGATTTTACTGGCATGCCTCCTTCCTCTAACAATTTACTTAACACTCTTTCGGTTTGTTTTTTACTAATTTCTGATCCCCTATTTCTACTATAATACAACCCAACAAGATAATGCCAAAAAAACCCGAGACAGAATGAAATAAAAATGGAACCACAAAAATTCATTATAGCCTTTCTATCCTCCTGACATGTGCATCCGTCCTTTCTCCCTATCTGTTCCTCAGATGCAAATAGTTTTTCCTCAGATGTGAGCGGTTTTTCTTCCCTCTCACTCATCTCCAGGGACAGGCAACTTAAAACAAAAATGAAGCAAAACAAAAGGGGAAACTTAGAATGGCTCCCCATCCTCTCACCCTGCCCTCAGGAGCGAGCAGTTTACTTACCCTCAGTCGCTCCCCGTG
This sequence comes from Urocitellus parryii, assembly GCF_045843805.1. NCBI lineage: Eukaryota > Metazoa > Chordata > Mammalia > Rodentia > Sciuridae > Urocitellus > Urocitellus parryii. Next base: position 141,317,886 of record NC_135540.1, on the reverse strand, counting down.
GGAGCCACCAAATGCCACAGTCTGGCTGGGCACAATTCAGGAGCCACTTGTCAAAAGAAACTAACTTTATTTTTAGAACTACAAACGCCAAACAAAACAGCTCCTCAGGAAAAACCCTCAGAGCCCAACTGCCACCACTGGCTTCCACACGCCTCTCACCCCCACACCAGCCTCTCCACCTCCCACAATCCTCCTGCTCTTGAGGCCGATTGGCTGGGTTGTGTGGGCGGAGCCAAAGAAGTCCCCCAATGAGCAGCTCCATGGTCTGAAAGGCAGGGAAACAGCCCAATGAGCATCACCGCAGAGGAGCCAATCAGCTAGATGTTGCTGGGGCTGCTGTGAGCCAATCATCAGCCAGCAGCTGGAAGTTTGCTGGCAGCTGGAAGTTTGCTGGGGCCCCTTTGGCTGTGGCTCTCAACAACCCCAACCCTGTGGCGATCCGAAGACATGGCTGGGCCAGGGCAGATCACATCACGAGCCTCCCCTTAGGTTTCAGGCATTCAGCCCACCTATGATTCCATAATTTCCATTCTTCTCTTGCCTCTAACAGGACTTTATGCCAAAACTACCAGCTGCTCTCCTGAAATGTCTCCAACACCTGCTCCTGGAGACAGGTTGCCCCTTTGCGCCGTTAGCACCCCACTATCTCTGCTGGAAGGTTGAGGCCCACTGGCCATGGTCGTCTCCACATTATGGAACACAGACCAGACCTGAATGGCGACTGCTATCTGTTTTATTACTTAAATTTGATGAAAAGTGGAAAAAGGAGTTGGGTGGTTGGAATATAGCCAATCAGTTCCTGGCTGATACAGCAGGCTGGGTGCTCCTTAATCTCCTGGGTAGGAGGGCCAAATTTCATTGAACTCATGAAAACAGTTATGAGGAGGCCCAAAGTTGGGTGCTACATCCAGGAGTGCCACCACTATTGTTGGCCACTGTCCTTGGAGAAAATCTACCTGTCCCAAGGTAAGAAAGCACCCCAGAGAAAAACCGGGATCTGCAGTCCTACTGCCTCAGTCAGGTTCTTATGGCTTGCTTGACCCTAGACTTCATCTGACCACCTTTCTTTTGCAATCAATTCTTTGCTATCAGGCCAGTCTACAAAGACATCGATCTTCTCAATGAGGAACTTAGGAGCCAGAAGGGATTCATGGAATTCAAGAAGGAATATGTTCTAGGGAACATTCAACAGTGGCACTGGTGCCCACTAAGGGCCAGAGATGTTTGACCGACTAAGCTGGGATTCCCAGGGGGCTGCCACAGGGATATCTAAGTTAGATATCTCATTCCTCTGAGGGACTCTTCAGATGGAATTTGGCATCTGGGCCTGAGATCTTCAGTGTTTCCTTATTTCATGATGACCATGGGAGGAACTGCCTCCCTCCCACAGTTCAGCTGTACTCTTCCCCACTGGGTCTACTTTGATCTGAAAACCTGAGAGACTCCTCATCATCTACTGCAAGACTGCCTGACTCCCACGTCAGGAGACTCAGAAAGGTGGCCCCTTGATGACAGTCAAACTGTAGTTCTATCCTTCTTAGGTCTGCTTTGTAAAAGACAAGGGAAATGGTCAGAAATCCCATATACCCAAGACTTCATGGCCTTGTACAAAAACCCTCTACTCTGCAAAACCAAAAAGCCACTGGTTCCCAGAAAATCCTCTGCTCCCCACTCCTTTCCAAACATCCCACATACTTGTAGTGGGGCCACCTGCTTGGGCACTATGCAAGGAAGTGGCCAGGGACAAAGGGCCAGTAAGAGTACAAGTCCCCTCTCAGCAGCTGACATCCAATAATGTAAAGAAAAGGGTTGTCAATGGGTTTCAAACTCTAACTATGGCCTTTGACTTATCCTGCAGGGACATTCAATTTATTTTGAGAGTGAGCTGCACCCTTCTCAAGAGTGCATTATTGGAGTAGCTTGCAGGGAAGCTAAGGAAATCTTTGCCTGAACCCCAGTGGGAAATTACCCTGGTCTCAAACTGTCCCAGTCTTTCGCCCCAACTGGGACTACAGCACTCAAGCAGGCATGACAAGGAGGGCGTAGGTGATGGAAGCTCTCTTGGTAGGAATAAAAAAGGCATTAACAAGCCTATTAATTAGGATAAATTAAGAAGTATTACTCAGGAAAGGCATGAAAACCCAGCAGCCTTTTATGATCAGTTAGAGAGCTTCCCAAAGTATAACAACTCAGATTCTTCTCCAGGGAAGTGACTGCTTCATTAGGTCAGAATTTCCTCAGTCAGCTCCAGATATTAGGCAAAAACTCCAAAAACTCCAGATGGGACTTCCGACTAATAGAAACGAATGATTAGGGGGCTGGGGATGTGCCTCAAGCGGTAGCGTGCTTGCTTGGCATGTGCGCAGCGCTGGATTCGATCCTCAGCACCACATACAAATAAAGATGTTGTGTCCGCCGAAATCTAAATATTAAAAGAAAATATTCTCATTCTCTCTCTCTCTCTCTCTCTCTCTCTCTCTCTCTCTCTCTCTCTCTCTCAAAAAAAAAAAAAAAAGAAAGAAAGAAAGAAAGAAAAGAAACCAGGAAGGGAAGGGGACCAGGAGAGGCAGTGATCCAAACTCATGGCAGCCATGATTGGCCTTGGCCATGCCCTTGGAATCCATACATCTCAAAAACTAGAGAGGCCCCAAGAAAAACTTCTTGCTTTAAGTGCAAAGATACCAGACACTGGTGCCTGGGTTATCAGCGCCCTGGTAGAGCAGATTCCTGCTCGAAGGTGTGAACCGCCTGGGAAAATAAAAAGTCTGAAATAATCAGTAAGGAATAAAAGACAAAGCCAAAAAATTAGATTCAAAGGGGGGCACCATTTAAAGTGGGGGTGCCTGATGGGCCTTCCAGCCCTGATAGGAACTGAAACTAAACAACTGAACAAGCCCTAGTCCTTTATTTAAGGGGAAGTACATCAAAAGTTTCAGTGTGGCATGCTCTTGAAGTAAACAGGTTGTCTGGGGCTTGGCAGGTCACGCCCATCTCTGGATGGCTGTGTTTGAACCTGGGGCTGTGGGCTAAGGCAGGGCGCCAGCATGATCTGGGCTTTCTCAGACCAGGGAATTTCAGCCAGGAGCTTCCTGCCTTAATGGCGCAAACAATACCCATAGTTCATACACGGCTCCCACTGGGTGAAAGACTGCCCTTGTTGCATATGTGGGAACTCTCTGGAGACTCCCCGGCACTGGAGGACTGACAGCCCTCGGTCTAAAAAGGGGACCAGTTAGCTAAGACTCTCGCCATGCAGGTGGCCCCCTGAGGGATGTCATCACCACCTCCAAGAAGCCCTTGGACATCATGGAAAAAACCAATTTAATTCCTTCTAGACACGAAGGCACTTACTCGGGTCTAACCACTTAGGCAGGTAAGCCTTCTTCCTGAACCAACCTGGTGGTAGGCAAATATAAAAAAAACAAAACCAATTTTTTTACTCCCTCTATATTATATCGATTTGGAAAAAATCTTTTCATGCATAAGTTTCTAATGGTTCCAAGCTTCCCACTCCCTCTCCTGGGCAGAGACATCATGGGAAACTAAGAGTCACCTTACAATTGGTTAGAGAGCCCAAGCTGCTCACCTAGCTGGAGACAGTACTCCTATGCCAAAGGCCACTGACTTACACATAGATCCATTGGCATGGTGTAACAGGAAGCCAGGAAGGGCAATTGATGCCCACCCAGGATACACAAAGGACCCCAATACTAAAGAAGCCCCAAAGGGATTGTGACCCCTCCTAGATGAGCTACCTCAATGTAGATGCCTTAGACCTTTCCAATCTCCCTGCAATGCCCCAAGTTTTCCTGTCTTAAAACCCAGCAGGGAATACCAACTGGAGCAAGACCTGAGACTTGTCAAAGAGCCTGTGTCCCTGGCCACCCCTTGGCTGCTGATCTTTACATCGTCTCTTCCAGATACCGGGAGATGCCACCTTGCTCACTGTTGGAGCTCAAAGACACCTGATTCTCAGGCCCTGGCACCTGCCATCCCTGGCCCTCTTGCTTTCCAGTAGGAAACCCCTTTTAACAAGAAAAACAGCAATCCACATGGACAGTCCTCCCTCAAGGGCTTAAGGATGGCCCTCAGTTCTTTGCCTGAGCCCTGGCAAGGGACTTAAGGGATCACGGCTCAAGCAGGGAGAGACCCTTTTGTATGTGATAGCCTGTTGGTGTCCAGCCCAGCAGAGAAAGTCTCCAACCACAATACTATCGGGTACTTTGTTTTCTAGCAGAAAGGGGATACAAGATATCTAAGAAAAAGGCACACATCTCCCAACAAAAGGCTCAATACTTGCGATATCTACTTACCCCATGGACCAGACATGCCTTTCCAGATAGGACAAAGGCCATTTGTGAATTAGGTCTACCTGCCACCAAACAATAATGGCACTCGTTTTGGGGTGTGGTGGGCTTTTGCAGAATCTGGATTCCCAACTTTAGCCTCATTGCAGCACCTCTCTATGAGGGGACTAAAGGACTAGATCTAAGCCTACAGGACTCAGAAATTAATGTGGGCCTTTAAATCCCTAAAACAGGCTCTCAGCCAGCTCTACCCAGGAATACCTATAAAAAACGACAAACGTTTTTTATCCTCTATGTGGCAGAAAGAAAAAGACTAGCTTACCAGGGTCCTAACTCAAAATCTGGGCAACCAACCCAGATAGAGTGGCCAGGGTGCACATGGAGAGTGGACGCCACAGTGCTTGGTGGAGGAAGCTTAGGACGGGCAGAGGCATCATGGGTTTAGTTTAAGAGCCATCATGAGTTTCAGGTTCAGCTTAAGGCTCAACTCCTCAGCAGGTAAAAGCCATCCGGGAAACTGGAGAAATGCTTACAAAATACCAGGCAACATAACCCTAAGGTCACTGTCAGGACTTGCAACACTCTTAGCCAGCCCACCAAATTTCCAACAGCCTGCTTCAGCCAGCCTTCTCACTGCCGTGACCCAAAGACCTGACAAGAACAATTGGAGGAGGAAAAGTCTATTTTCGGGCTCACAGTTTCAGAGTTCTCAGTTCACAGGCAGCTGGCCCCTTTCTTCAGGGCTCAAGGAGGCAGGACATCATGGTGGAGGAAAAGGACTCAGGACATGATCAAGAGAGTCTCCACTCGCCAGAGAGAAAATATATATCTCAGAGGCCTGCCCCCAAGGACCCCGCTCCTCCAGCCACACTCCACCTGCCTTCACTTATCACTCAGCTAATCCCATCAGGGAATTAATTCACTGATTGATTGGGTGAATTCTAGGCCTCTTGCATTGTCTCAAATGGGAGCTTCTGGGGGCTGCCTGACATCCAAACCATGTCACAGACTATGCATGCACACAGGCTGTTCCTCAGACCTCTGCCATTCGCTCCAACTTCTCTGACCAATTGCTCCCTAAACCAGAAGAAGAATGACCTACTGATGGTAGCAGTTTTGCTCAGAATGGCCAGAGAAGGGCTGGATACACAGCAGTCAGCTGAGACACAGCATCAAGGCTCACCTGCCCCAGCAACTTTAACTCAGAAGGTCAAACTGACTGCCCTAACAAGAGCCCTTATAAAGGAACCTCATAACGCAATGTGTACCAACTCTGTGAGGATGGCCTGAGGCCTGGCTGGGCCTGAGCAACTCCATTTTAAAAACTCCACTTTGAAACCTGCAGTCTCAGCAGGCACAGAGCCCTCCAGTATGGCCTCAAACAAGTTACCTCCCCTCACCCTGACAAACAGAGTGAAGCCCCTGGCAGGCTGTCCTCGCCTAATAAGAGGGAAATGCGAGAAGATCAGGGTGGAGACCACCAGACCAGATGTTTCTAACCCCGGGGCAAATGATGTCACTGAGAAATCCAGTAGTAGCTGATAAAGATTGAAAAGGGGGTCAAAAGCCCCCAAATTTAGTATAAATGATAGAGCAAATGAACAGGGATTCAGCCAGCCGAAACAAGGATGCCCTCGGGCTGGAGAGCCTGATATGGACCGGACCTCCCAACACTTGTCATCATTCCTGATCCTCTACATGATCCTCACCACTCTCAAACTCTACCACCTAGTCTAGACCCTGGTGAGAGGTGCAATTCCTCCCTATGTCCCCCTCCTCAACCGGTCTCCACTCCACGCCAGGAAAAGCCTGCCTTGGTTCCGGACCTGATCACCATGGTCTAAGTGAGTGTGCATCTGCTGGACATAAAGCCTAAGGCTTAAGACTTTTGAACTTGGCACACAGAGGAAATGTCTGTCATTAGCCTATCATGATTAAGTGTGTGTTACAGTGCTTAGAATCAATTTAGAATTGTTTGCTTTGTATTGATTATGTCTATTGCAGTGCCTAGCATTAAGAATTGTCATTTTCTTGATTAAGATCCTATAGAGTGGGCTGGGGATGTGGCTCAAATGGTAACACTCTCTCTCAAATGGTAACTCTCACCTGGTATGTGCGGGGCGCTGGGTTTGATCCTCAGCAACACATAAAAATAAAAAAAATAAAGATGTTGTGTCTACCGAAAACTAAAAAATATTAAAAAATTATTTCTCTCTCTCTCTCTTCTCTCACTCTCTTAAAAAAAAAAGAACCTATAGAGTGAAATTGTATTGAGTAATTTGACTGAATAAAGCACTGAAAGGGGCAGAAGGGTGTGGACATTCTTTATTTCTTGACTGCATACGTCGAAATTTTGCCCCCTTGAGACAAATTCTAAACACACCTTCATTGTGCTTCCCGTCCACACAGCCACATGGAAGGAAGGGACCCCTGACTGGAGGACACTCCCAGTCAAACACAAAGAGCAGGTCCTACAGCTACCAGAAGCAGCACTCTTCCAAGGGAATAGCAGTCACTCACTGCCAGGGGTGCCAGGGAGAGGTGTCAGAAACACCCGAGAGCCATGGAAAGGCCCATCGAGCAGCTGGGGAGGCAGCTCAGAGGGAAGCAATAGCCTGTCACTGCCTTGATCCCCTTTCCTAAAGGAGGAAGAGGCTGCTAGCGGCCAGAGCTCACCAACATGGGGTTTGGTGGGAGAAGCGCGGCCAACTGTACCTACCTGTCCCTACGAGGGAAGGCCCTTGAGGGCCTACGTGATTCCTTGCTTGTGGGAAGAGAAGTCACCCAAAGAGCCACTTGGTTCTTTGTGGTAACAAAATAATAGATGTGCTAAGAAAAATTTGTAAAGCTTGTCCCCTCTGTTCTTATCCTAACCCAGGAAAAAAGTTTCCCATCGATTAAACCCATTCAGCACAGACAGCCCACTCAAGAGAGGACTGGCAGCTGGATCCCATCTCTGTGCCCACCTGCCAGGCATTCAGGTTTTACAGGTCCTGGTGGACACTGCTGCTGGAAGGACTGAAGCCTTCCCAAAGGGACTGGAAAGGCCATGGGGTGGCCAAGGCCTTATGGAGGAAATGATCCCAAGGCTCATGCCTCCCCAAAGCCCACAGAGTGGTAACGGACCCTCCTCCATGTCTCAGATCCCTTTTAGGGATTGCTAAGGCTCTAAAATGATAATTACTTACACTGTGCTTGGAGTCACCAATCATCAGGGAAAATCGAACTCTAAAGTACACCTTAGCAAACTGTACAGGGAACCCACTGAGAGCTGGGTAACCGTGTGCCTGTCACACTTACCAGGATTCAGAACGCACCCAGGACCAGGCTCAATGAGTGGCTAGGAGCCCTTCCTATCCAGTGGCTTGTGGCAGGCCTCCCGTGCGTGGTCTGCAGGAATAGAATTTCCAGTGGGGAGTGGAGCATTGGGGGCAGACTACAAGCCTCCCCTGCAGTCAGGTGCAGCCACGTGGCCACATTTTGGCTATTAGCTACAGAGACTTCCTCCAACACAGCACCCAGGAAGGGACTGCACCCATCGTGTCCATCCTGACGCCTGTTTCACTGGAACTGAAACTCATCTGGGGCAAGTGTCACAAAGCCCTTGCTTTTCACAGTGATGTGTCACTAGTACAGATGGAAAAGACTGAGATTCAGAGAGGCCCACTTCTTCTCTGCTCACCAGCGACACCCAATCCAGTTCCAGTCTGTGACCAATCCAAGGCCAGAAGCAAAGAGTGCCAGTGCTGGACTTCCTCCAGGGGCAGGGGAATACAGGAAGGAGAAAGGCGTAAGACCCCCCAACCCACTACTTAGTTCCCAACATTCCACAGTAATGTTCCCTACCAACCCTCACCCTCAGCACTCCCCACGGTGCTGATGTTCTCTGCCTGCAGACAGACTTGACCAACACACAGGAGGGTTCAAACTGCAGCAGGTGGTAAGGATGGTGTCAGCAGCCTTAGATTCAAATGATCCCTCATGTCTACAGATGTGTTAGGAAGAATTTCTTGGGATCCAAGGACTCCATCACCCCTCTCTCCTTCCTTGTCACCTCTGGCCACCCTAGCTGCTTAGGGCAACTGAGACATCTGCATGCCACTAGGTCCAGATGGCTAATTTGCTGCTTGAACATTCCTGGGAGATGACTATTAATAATTGTGTATTTGCTCTCTCCTCATGCAACCTCTTATTTCAACCAAATCCATGTGCAGCCAGCCTGTCTACATCAGGGTGTTTCCACGTGGCCATCTGCAGGCCCCTCTGCGGTATTTTCTTACCAAGAACATCCTTTTTGATCTTTACTGTCGGGCAATAGGGCGGCTCTTGCTGCCTCGGGCGCCTGCTACTTTGGAGTTCCGAGCAGTTCTCCCGGGTTCTGAGAGACTGGACGGAGTCCGGTGGAGGGAGTTTGTTCCTGTGTGGTGTGTGCAGTGCCAGTGAGATTTGGGGAATAAAGAGTTGCTGTTTGAATCTACAAGGCTTTGTGGCGGCTAGGTTATTTGTGCCCAGCCAGACTGCGGCAACATCCCAACACTTTTCTCTGTTGCTGATCCTATGCATCTTCCTCACCACTCTAAACTCTACAGCCACATCTTGACCCTGGGGAGAGCCTTCCCAGCCAGTGGTCAGCTCCACCCCAGGAGAAGCCTGCCTGGGTTCTTGACCTGATCACTGCGGTCTGAGTGAGTGTGCATCTGGTCTGAGTGAGTGTGCATCTGGTCTGAGTGAGTGTGCATCTGCTGGACTTAGAGCCTAAAGCTTGAGACTCTTTTTTTTAAGAAAAAGAGAATTTTTTAATATCTATTTTTTAGTTTTCGGTGGACATCTTTATTTTTATTTTTTTGTGGTGCTGAGGATCGAACCCAGGGTCCTGGGCATGCCAGGAGAGCGTGCTACCGCTTGAGCCATATCCCCAGCCCAGCTTGAGACTTTTGATCTGACACTTGAACTTAGAACGCAGAGGGAATGTTTGTCATGAGCCTGTCATGATTAAGTGTGTTTGCAGTGCTTAGAATTAATCTAGAATTGTTTGCTGTGAATTTATTATGTCTATTGCAATGCCTACCATAAAGGATTGTTGTTCTTGATTAAGAACCTATAGGATGAATTGTATTGAGTGATTTGTGTCAATAAAGCATTGAAAGGGACAGAAGCACGTGGATATTCTTTTATTTCTCCCCCTGGACTGCATAAGTCGCACCTTATGAACCACAGGGGTATTTGAATTTATGAGCCTTAGAGGGTCCCAAAAGTTTTCCTGTATTTTCCCATAGCGACCCCCCCACCACAAAAAAACACCCAGTTTTACAGGTGAGCAGATCAGGATGAGTGCAATTAGACAACTTGGTTACAGCCCATGAAAAACACATTTTAAGGGTTATCCCAGGAAATTTTGAACATTATTAAAAAGAAAGAAAAGTTACAACCCTCATCATGTCCAGCACCCAGTTCTAACCATTTTCCATATTTTCCACTTGTGTTTCACCTTTACTCATTATTATTTTTCTACTGGAGTATTTTTAAAGCAAATTCCAGACACTGTAGCAACTTACTGTAAACATTTCTGTTTGCATCTTTGATGTCAAGGACATTTTTACATAGCCACCAGGCCATTATGACTCCTTAACAAAAGTAGCAGTGAAATTCCTCATCACTTCACAAATGTCTTTTTTACAGTTGATTTGTTCTATCATGATCCGAATTGAATTCAATTATGTCTTTTAAGTTAGTTTACTAACCGTTCCACTTCCTCCCACTGACCCTGTTACCGCTGTTGACCGGTGATGAGTTCTTGCTTCCCTGATGTTGAAGACCAGGCAAGGTCAGAGTAGAGATTAGAAATTTATTAAAGGACAGAAGAAAAGACTTCTCCCGGAGGAAGAAGGGGACCCAGAAGGTGGAATCCGTGGAAGTGCGGTTGTCTCCCCTTTTTATAGTTCTTTCAGTGATGGATGGCCTGAGGGGTGGGACACAGGTGGGCCAAAGAAGTGGTCTGAGCAGGAAGGACTTCATTATCACTCCTTTGTGATGGGCTATCTTCAAACTGCTGGGGGCTATTCATTAATACTTCTTCCAGGTGGACTTTGGCCTAGGGCCTCTTCAGGACTTCATTAACATTCCATGAATTGTCCTCTGTGTTTTCCCTGAGTCATTCCCAGCATGGCCTCCATTTTAGATTTCACTCCATATTAGACCCGATTTACCTAACTACACTAACTACCTAACTTTAAATCTGGCTTCAACCCCGCCAATTAATCGACAACCCACATTCTGAAGTTGGCCATTTGCCTCCATCTATAGGTGGCACAGTGCAGGAAAACAGTAGGTGCTCAATCAGCTTCGGTTGAAAGAAAGGTTTCAATGAAAACAAAGGAAAAGAACAGCGTTTTGGTTCTCAGAAGTGGAACACAGCAGGTAGTATCCTGGGTGGGAGGCCGGCCTCTGCAGCGCCGGCTGGCCCCGGGGAATGCACTGGAGGCCAGCGGTGCAGAGCAGAAGTCGGTAAGAGCCTTTGTTGGGCCCCAAGCTTAAGGCGCAGCAAAAGGGGTAGAGCCAGTTGAGCCCTCTCCTCAGTTTTCTGAGACACTTAAGGGGTATGTGGCAGAACCACACCGGTATTTGAATTTATGAGCCTTAGAGGGTCCCAAAAGTTTTCCTGTATTTTTCCTATTTTGTGGTTTGTGCCTTACTCAGAAAACAGAAGATGATAGGTTCAAAACTAACACCCAGAATCCCGACATCCAACACCAAACGTGATGACACTTCGTCATATCCGCTTCCTGGGTCTCGTTTTAAAGTTTTCCTGAAACTCGGGACAGCCAGCCAGCCATGTCCCTCCCCCTCCTCCCGCACCACCTGGATAGGCGTGCCGGGAGTGCGCCTCCTGGTAGCACAGCCTCACTTTACGAGCCTCCCTGCCTCCTTCGGCTAGTGGCGCCTGTCGGACCGCAAGCCCCAGCGGCACTCAGCGAAAAAAGGCAACGGGGTGGGAGCTGACAACAAAACTGGCCCAGAAGGAAACGCGCCACCCAACCAGCGCCCTCCGCTCGGCCCCGCCCCGCCCTCACTGGTTCTTCCCCATTGGTTCTTCCCCATACTTTCCCCGCCCACGAAGAGGCTCCTCCTCTTGTTCTCTTCACCTTTCACCTCGCTTTTTGGGGCTCTCCGGGAAGGGGGGAGACCCCACCCATCACGGGGCGGGGAGACTGTGCTCTGCTGTGACTCACCGTTATTGGTGACTATGGTCTGTCAATCACAGCATAAGCGGCCTAGGATTGGCTGATGAGAAATAGTGGGGCGTGAAGTCGGGACAGCGGCCTCGGCGCATGCCGGGTACGTGCGTGACTGAGGCCGTAGCGGCAGTCATGGCGGCTCGGTGTGTGAGGCTGGCGCGGCGCAGTCTCCCGGCTTTGGCGTTATCTCTCAGGTAAGGGGCGTCGGGCTTCTTTGGGCTGAGGGAACGCGACTCTTCAGCGCCATCTCTGCCGCTCCGATCCTGGCCCTTCCGGCCTCATCACCAGCGTCGGGGTCCCTGGGCCCGCGGCTCCGACGCGGGACGCGGACCGCCCTCAAGGTCTGCTCTGTGGCCGGGGTGTGCCCGTCCTGGGCTCGGACAGCGGGAGCGCGGCCGCCTGCACCCGAAGCGTGGGGCTTTAGGGCTCCGTGGGCTGCGGGACGGAGGGGTCCTGGCCGGGGTGCCTGGAGTGGAAGCTCGGCGGCCCCCGTGTGCGTGTGGCCCAGGGCCCGCAGTGGCCTCGCAGACGTCCGCTTCCCCTGCGCGCCCGGGCACCCAGGCAGCCTCAGCTTCTGCGGTTGAAGAAACAAGCAGAGAGACCCAAGACTTGCCCAAGGTCACGCAGCGAGGCCGGGACGGGGCTGTGGCTCACCAGTGCCCGGAGCTGCAGAGCGCAGCTCGCTGGCGCCGCCCCGGAGGGTCCATTGCCCGGCTAACGGGCATTTCCCGTTCTGCCTCAAGTTTCTAAGCATTCGCGGGAGTCTTGGGTCAAAAAGCACCAGAGCCTGTGCGGCTGTGGGCAGTTCCTTTAGGCTCCCTGCGGGTCAGAAGAACCAGCACTCGTCACTGTTTTCATTTTAACCTACTGCTTTTGGTTTTTGAAAGACCTGTCTTAAAGTGAGTTCGGCAAATATATAGAGTTCTTATCTCATCCCTTGGAAATTTTTCCTAGAAGCAATTTATTCACCAAATCGAGAGAAGTTATTTCTGTCCAAACTTTGGGTAGAAACTGAGCAGAGTAAGGGCCGGTCTTCTCCCGCTAGGAGCTCACTCACCTGGTGAGACCAGGCAGATGAGCCAAAGATTACTTGCAATGAGGGTGACAAGGCTTGAATAGCATCTTACTAAGTTCATGTAAAGCACCATGGGAACAATGTGGCAGGCTTCCCAGAATACTTCAGTAAAAGGCATTTTAGAGCTCAATAATTTGTTGTTTTGTATCTGGAATTGCCAACAAAAAAGTACCACGAAGTCAGCATCATTTCTGTCTCTGAAATTGTGGCTTTGTGGAAAGATGCTTAACTAGAGGCAAGAGAGCTGAATGGTAATCACAATTCCCACAGTGATAGTTTTCTGAGACGGCAGACCAGCTGCAACTCTGGACCCTGTGTTTTTCCTTCTCATACATGGTGGCTAGACCCTCTGTTGGCATCAGGAAGGGGTCTGCACACAGCAAAACCAACCTACAGAAAGGCAGTGTGACTGTCAATTCAGCGCAGGGAAAACTCAGAAGGCAGGCATCTCAACAATACCCTTACTCTTTAAATACCTGAAAACCAGAAAAGCAAACATGTAATAAAGAAGTCATTGCTTTTCACACCTGTGGTAACAGTCTACATATGAACATGTTTTGTGTTCATGCATTGCACAAGTTCCCGTGAGTGACAGACCTCATTCAGGACAGTGGTCCCCTAAGACTGTATCACCTAGTGACATCCTAGCCATTTTGGTTTGCATGATAGTTGCTTAATGACATCTTTCTTAGAATGTATCAATGTATCCTATCATGAAGTGGTGCATGAAGTTGCATTTCTTATTTAATAGAAGACACACAAGTGCATCCGAGGGACGACTGTTTAACTCATCTTTTAGTAGCTGCATGATAGTTCAGACTGGGGAAGCAGCAGTTCATTTAGCCATTTCCTTACTTCAGAACACTGTGTCCAGCTTGTCCCTGTGCAGCGTTGCCATAAACATCCTTCTATGTATATTATGTTTACAAAAACTTTACTATTCATGGAGATAGTTTTCTTGAATCAGGAAAGAAAGTTGAATGTAGTTATTCTGATTGGACTGTGGCATAATTAGAGCTCCTGCTGATCCTGGTGAAAAAACCTGGGTTTTAAGATTATCACTAAAGGCTTTGTGACCTTAGGCATGTCATTGAATCTTTTCATGTGGATATCAGATTGGATAATACCTTAAATATCTTCCAGGATTTATTAGTACTCATTTGTTAGTCTCATGTTCCTACCTCCACACCTTCATCCAGGCAGTGCCCACTTCCTAAAGCGTATCTATCTGTCCACCCTGCTCTTGTTCATATTTTCTGAATGTTCATATTTTCTGAAAATGAACTAGAGAGGCTGTGCATGTATTCATGTTTCTCAGGTTCATAGAAAGGAGTAGAAGGGTCCATTGTAGACTGTTACCACAGGTGTGAAAAGCAATGACCTCTTTATTACATGTTTTGCTCTTGTGTGCAACTCACCTGTCCTATAGAGCCTTTTCTTCTCCAGTCTTCTGAGTCTCTCAGAGCACTGGGATTCTTTTACTAACTTTTAAACCCCCAATTACAATTCTTTGTGTATAGACATCTTACCTTTTTTACATGATGGAAAGTGCTTCAAGGTAACAACTCTGCCTGGTCCATCTTTGTCCGTGATGTCAGCAGTGGGTCTCACCTCTGACAGTGTCTGCTGTATTAAACACAGGTGGGGCCCTCTGTGTCTCAGAAGACACCTTGGAATGCAAGAAGAGAAGGTTAGGTACCCATCAGTTTAAGCATGTATTGCAGTTGGTCTTATATAGTCATGAGTCATAAAACAATAGGAACTACCTTCTGAGAGCTACATTGTTAGGTGATTTCCTTGTGTGAATGTTACATGTGTACTTACTCAAACAGAGATGGTATAACCTACTACACACATAGGTTATGTGGTATAAAGACTGCCACATATGCGATCTGTTGTCCAGAATGGCATTATTTGGCATGTACTAATATATGTGTGTGTGTCATTTGTAGTTTGCCTTTATAAGATCTGAAATAGGTTTGCTCCCAAAACAGTCAATAGCAGAGTTAAAAAGTATTCCAAATCTCCTATGTCCTGTGTCTGGTTTTCCAAAAAAAATTTGTCCTTTATGATGTGTGGACTTTTCTGTAGGCCCTCTCCTCGGTTGTTGTGCACCGCTACAAAACAAAAGAACAATGGCCAAAGCCTGGAAGAGGACATGGGTCACAATGAGCAGAAGACAGAGCCTCCCTCTACAGACAAGATCCTCTTGGAAGAGAAGGTCAAGTTAGAAGAGCAGCTGAGAGACACTACGGTGAGGATATATGGCTCTTGTGGGACACAGGCTTTGCTGAATTATTTCTTGTGTAGTCCACAGAAAAGGCCCCACATTTCACTGGTGACAGACCCAAGCCAGAGCATTCAGTCTGACCCACTGCTCATGTAGCAGGTGACCACCACAGTGGAGGGGAGAACCACGTCATGTGGCTCCACTTCTGACATGACAAGAGCCTCACATGCCAGGTGGTTACCCTGAGACAGTCTTACAGATGAGGAAAGCTCCGTGTGGTCACTAAAACTGGGGTGGGAGTGGGGGCCTGGGCTGCTGTCATGGGGAAGTAGAAGTTGTGTGAGCTGGCAGCAGTAGGGATTCTTATTGCTGAAAAGCACAAGTAGCACTGATCAGGTGCTTTTCTTCTTACCTTGCCTTCTTCTTTAATTCAGATATATATAATTGAAAAATATTAACCAATGATATTGGTATAGCTTAATCAATAAATATAGAAATAACATCTGACACGATGGCTTTATTTTCAGTTATATATATTGTTTATAGTGAAATCCATCCATCTGCAAATCAAGTTCTTTAAGGATTTAAGATTAAAAACATCAAATATTTATGTCTCCCAAAGCACTGGGATTATGTGTGGGCAATTTTACATGTTCTTATAAGTAAGCTGTTTACTGTTGAGAAGCCTGAGGCACAGAGCAGCCAAGGGAACCCCAGGCTCACCCACCTGCAGCTCCCAGAGCCAGGGGTGAATGGGGTAGGGTGAACCCAAGCTGTCCACCTCTGCATTGTGACTGCCTACAGACTTGGCGCAGCTGCAGTATGGAAATCTGCACAGAGCCCTTCAGTACACATTAGCAGAAGGTACTCCAGAGGTGGGGAGCTCTTGAGAGGGTTGGTAAGAATTGAGGGACTTCCCCAAACTGCCATGATTAATTATTAAACAGTGAGCATGTGAACTGAGTCCTTCAGGCAAACTAGATGGCACAGAGGTGCATCCACAGGGTCATGTCCCCCATGGGATCAAGGCCTCCCCTTCACACCCAGTCCATTCCCCCTCTCCCGGAAGGAATGGGACTGGACATGGCGTCACCCCTAGCAAGGTGCTCATATTGCCTGAAGTCAGACATTCTACTGGGGAGACTAGTGCTTATTCCTTGGGGGTGAAGGATTTTCCTCTGGTCTTTTCACCTCTGTGCGCTTGGATCAGCGCAGGGAGCCCTCACATTACTCCCACTCATTGGAAATGCTGACATGAGTATAAATTGGTCTCACTGAGCTTTTCTGTTTTTGTCCAATATCTCAAAAGGAATGATAGATCTTATTTGTATCTTGACTTGGAGTGTTATAATCATTTTCAAATTAGGATGACTTTCCTGTAAATTTGTTCCATATTTGATTCATGTAAATCTTTTTCCTTTTATTTTTTCTTTAGGAAAAATACAAACGAGCTTTGGCAGATACTGAGAACTTGAGACTGAGGAGCCAAAAACTGGTGGAAGAGGCAAAATTATATGGTAACTTTAAAGATTTAAACATTATGTGGTATTGGTCCCAGAAAGAACATAATAGGGTGGAGAAGAGGGGGTACAGGTGTACCAAGAACATGCCAGGGTGGGGGGCAGAATTCACACCCCCTCTGGTTTTTCAAGATGAGTTCATAGTGAAGGTGTTTGTATAGGAGCAGGGACTGTGTAGTTGTGACAGTGTTTGGAATTGTGACACACAGCAGGAGTTTTATTATCACCCTCCCTGTGCAGACCCTAGGGAGCCCCTAGCCAGCTGCAGAAGGCACATCTGCAGGCTTCTTCACCAGGACTAGCAGGAGGTCTGATTATGCCACAGTCCAGTCAGAATAAACTACGTTCAGCTTTCTTCCCTGATTCAAGAAAATGGCCTCTGTGAATAGTAAAGTCCTAGTAACTGAATGGCATACAGGGATGTCTATGGCACCCCTGCTGCTTGCGGCTCCCTCACGCTTCAGAGTAGTGCTGTCACTTTAGGACTCCTGCTGTGCAGCCTCTACTATCAGCTTTGGTGCTTCTGTTGCTGCCTTCCCACTTTGTGATTGAGGTAATCCAGGCTTAGTGACTTGCCACACATCACAGAGCCAGTCAGTCATGGCACCAGCATTTTGTCCATCACTGCCAGTTTGGCACCTGTGGTAGTAACTGGACCTGAGGCTGCCATAGGAGTGCTTGCTGTGGGTCACTTGGTTAACTGTCAGGAGTGGCGTCCTGTGTTAGGGTGAGGAGCCAAAGGTTCAGGATGGGAATTCCTATGGCTACCCAAAGACAGAGAGGGTGAGGGACCAGAAGGAAATAGAGTCCTCATCTCATCATGCTGCTGCATCCAACACAGAAATACCTCTTTCCTGGGAACACTTTTCCTTGGGTCACCTGGGTTCCTGGTACTCTTCCTCCCTGAGTAATACCTTTGCGAACCTGCCTGACCTGAGTACTAGGCCTCTTTCCCCTCTTCCCGGCACTCCGGGTGACTTCCACACTCCCACAGGTTTAAAGGGCCTCCACATCTAGGTCTCTGTTCCAGCTCAGTCTCCTGAGTTTCATTCCATACATGCTGCTTAGCACCCTTGCCTGGGAGTCTCAAGGGTGCTTCGACCTTAGCCCTTCACTTGGCTTCCTTTCCCCCTTACTGTAGTAGGCGATTCCAGCTTTCAGCCAGGAGAGGCTTTGGAGGGTTTTGTGTTTTCTGTATTAAATGGTGGAAGCATTGAGATTCTGGGGCAACAGGTGCTGTGGCCAGGCACCATAAGCAGCCTGTTATGAAGCACACCAAGCTCAATTCCCAGGTGCAGTGGATGTGGACTGTGAACCACCTTCTTTAACTTTATCAGGCATCCAGGGCTTCTGCAAAGACTTGCTGGAGGTTGCAGACATTCTGGAGAAGGCAACGCAGAGTGTTCCAAAGGAAGAAATTAAAGATGAAAACCCTCACCTGAAAAGCCTGTACGAGGGGCTGGTGCTGACCGAGGTGCAGATCCAGAAGGTATTCACAAAGCACGGCTTGCTCAAGCTGGACCCCCTTGGAGCCAAGTTCGACCCTTATGAACATGAGGCGCTGTTCCACACACCAGTAGAGGGCAAGGAGCCGGGCACGGTTGCACTGGTTAGCAAGGTGGGGTACAAGCTGCACGGGCGCACCCTCAGGCCCGCCCTGGTGGGGGTGGTGAAGGAAGCATAACTGCCTCCCGCAGGGCCTTTGGCTTTTAAGTCACTTGCTGTAACTCTTGAAAGGCGGGTCTATCTTTTCTCCTCTGGGAGTCCAGCCTTGATGGAAAGGTCAAGTGGCTGCAAAGAATCAAGCTGGGTACACAGTTGCGTCCAGGAGCTCTGGTCCAGGAGTCTGATTTCTTAGTACCACATGTTTAGTAGCTCCATATTCTTCCAGAAGAGGGCGGACGGGACCTCTAGAGTATCCTGAATAACCTGTATCTGCTCAAACTCGTGATTGCAAAGTACTTTAAACAAATAAAAGGTCTTCAGGAACTGTCTGGCTGCCTGGCCGCCCATCTGTGCCGTCGTGTGCAGCTCACTGCAGCACTGAGTGCTGGCACCTTTGGCCACTGCTGGGTTCACTCTGCGAAGAAAAGGCCGGAGGGGAAACATGTTTCTTGATTAAAACAACAAAAAAAATTGATGCCTACCTTTGAGAACATACAAGTTCATTTATAACTAGCATCTAGATGCCAGGAATGGTCAACCTTGGCTTTTCTGTGGAGATGGGAAGGGAGCATGTGAACTTGAACATTCTTACCACCTTATTTTGCCAAGTGAATTTGACAAAGTAAATCCTTTTTTTCCTGTTTTGTCATCTCAGTTGTTTAAAACTATTCAGTTAGTTACTAATAACCTCAAGGTATGTTCCTATTAAAATGGACCTTCTCAGTGGGGACTGCATGCTTGGTATACTTAAAATGTTTGTTTAATTTTAAAATTCTATTTAAGAGGATTAAAAGCCTAATGTTTATTTTCCTACTTCTGGTAATGACGTGTCCTTTAGTGGTGACCCCTGAGCCCAAGGCAAGTATGCTTAACTCTCTCCCCTTTATCTACCCCAACGTGGGAGTTGGCTGCTTGGTGTGCAGGTGCCAACACCTGGGAAGGGAGCAGCCCTCCAGGCTCAGACCCAGTGACCAGGAGAAGGCACACCACAGCAGGGGTTGGGACAAAGCCCTCCAGAGCTGCAGCCACACACGGTGACTCCAGCAGAGGGGTCTCTGTGCCTCATATAATGTCCAGATCTTGGAGGAAGGTGACTGGGGCATCTGTTACAAAAGGGAACAGTGACCTCTTAACCTTTTTTAGGTGAAAGGGCAATATTGGTAAATCTTTTCCTGTGTTTAAAAAAAAAATGGGGCATAGTTATATATTTTGCCAGTAATTTTGAAAAACAAAAGCAATACTCTCCATTTTTCCTATTTGCAAGCATTTTCCTCCTTTCCTTGAAGTTGCTTTGTGTTATTTGGTCAAATACATACCCTGGAACTGAAGGCAGCCCAACATTGGAGAGAACCCAGGCCTGGGTCCAGCCCAGCCTGTTTTTATGCTGTGCAGCTGTGTGCATACCACCCAGGAACTCTCCTGCAAAGCCAAGCCTGAATGAGACATCATGTTCAGACTGTTCTCTGACAGTGTGTGTGTGTGCACACGCGCGCTCCCCTCTTCAACTACAGCTGGAGTCACTAAAAAGCACTAAGTTCATGACTCAAGACATATAGTCAGCTCTCTGTGACTGTGGGTGTTACACCCATGAACTTGACTAACTGCAGAACAAAACTATTGAAACCAATCGTACTGAACACACTTGTCCTCATTTCCTGCACAATATAATCTGTACATGGCATCTAACTGTATTGGGCATTATAAGTCACTTAGAGATGATGCAAGTTGAGAGTGCACAGGTTATATGCAAATACTATTATTATTTTAAGGGACTTGAGGTCCTCAAATTTTGGAATCCTGAATGGAGTGGGGGGTAAGGCATCCAGGAACCAACCCAAGGGATGACTGCATCTCAGATATAGCCAACTTGTCTTCAATAGTGTATTTCAGTTATCCACAATCACCACCAATGGGAAGACATCTTTTAATGATAAATTCATGCTGGAAATGATATGGTCAGCTCCACTCTAGTACCTAGTACCGATGGGTGTTGCTTGTTTGCAGCGTGGGCTGAGCTGTATGGTGCAGACCTCAGGTGTGGGAAAGTCAGCCCACTTAGGCTGACTTAGGGATGGCGGGGGCTGGCTTGATAACCAGTGTGCCACTCAAACATGCCAGGCACGCTGTGCCCCTGGGCTCAGTGTTGGCTCACTGCTGCATTTAAGGCTCTGCAAGGATGCAGGCACAGAGGCTTGAGAAACGGTAAGAAGCAAGCAAAGGCACTGTTCTGTTCTCAACTTGTTTAATATGTAAAAGAATAATAAAAATGGTAGCCAGAGTTGTAGTTTTTAATACATTCTTGGAATGTTGGCCTCCCAGAGAGCATTATTTCAAATACCTGAAAAATTACCTATCTATCTTTTTGGACTTTGTAAAGACAGTTTGTGTAAAATTTGAAAAGATTTAGTTCACAGGATTATGGTAGCTAATTTATTGTGAGAACTGAATATAAACACATCAGGCTCCAAACTAATGCAGAGGTAAGAACTAATATAACAGAAAGCTGGAGCAGATGGGATAAGAGGCAACCAATCCTAAAATTACTTTCCTGTTGTAACAACATATTAATACTTTGACATAAATTAATTATACATTCATTATGGTGTCTTAAAACAGTCAAGCCTAAATAAATTCTTCATACCATCAAAAAGATATATATATACACACACACACACACACACATATATATATATACACACACACACTACAAAACTGCTTAAGCACAAAGGTTTTCACTGGACAACTCTTGGCCTGGGCCACACACATTTTCAGGATCCTCTGCTTCTCAAGCTTAATGTAGGCCTATCATTTTATATAAAAAAATAAGACTAGACTCAACCTCACCAAACTAGTATTCGGGTGGTGTAGAAAATCAACAAATGAGACACCAGGACAGCTAAAGCCAGTGGCTGTCAAAACTGAGCTCCCTCCCAGTCACCTAGAGGGTTTGAAAGATGGCTTGCTAGTCTCCACCAAGGAATTTCCAATTCAAGAGGACCAGGTGGGGTCCAGATTCTACGTTTGTAAACAGGTACCCAAGATCCGCACTCTGAGACGATATAAGAACTCAGCACCATCCTTGTCACTGTCCCTGGCGCAGCACGCAGCCAGCACTCTGGAGCAGTGTCACTGCTCAGCATCTGCCGAGAAGCCTGGTCTAGCGAGCGGGTACTCCTCTGGCAGCCCGAAACACACTTTGCAACTAAACAGTGTACTTGAATGTTTTGTTTAATGCTGAAAAACTCACCCTAAGGGACAGAGGATGTAAAAAGAAAGGAAAAGGCACATAATCAAGTCGTCCTTGGAAATGAGGAGGGTTTTTTTTTTCCTTTGAATAACTTCACTTTAATGTACTTCAAGCTCAAATATTCTGGGAGGTAAACAGGCTCTTGTACCTATGGGGGCACAGGGGCAGGATGAGTTCAGGGAGAATGGGGTCTATGGTCATCCAGGGACTCTAAAGCAGGGTCTGGGCACAAGAACCCTGAGCAGCTGGAAGACAAGCGACTTCCTCAAGTTTAAAAGGAAGGTACCGTGTACGTCCTTGAAGAAGGCCCCAGAAACGAGCTTTTCGGTTGGGCTGGGAAGGAGCCATTTTTGAGTCAGATGCAAGAGGGCGAGCAAGAAGCAGCACAGTAGCCCCAAGACACAGCCGGGAACCGCCACACTTGCCAGGGCCCGTGTGGGCTGGAACTATGGCTCTGCCCAGCCAACGGGAGCAGGCCTGGCCATGCACTAAATAATTCGCCTAGCTGGGCTAGCACGGTCATCGCTTTCTGTGAGAAGAGGACTTGTAACTGAGAAGAATCCTGAGGAAGCTAATGCCAGAACTCAGAACCCTGAGCACTTGGCCTGGAACTCTTTAAAATGGGGTCTTCCAAGTCAAATGCACTACAAGTAGTCACAGCAGCAAGGGGCACCCCCGGAAGCCAGGCAGTTCCCACTAGTCCTGTGACCCTCCAACTCCAGGGTTCCCATCCTTGGGACAAGACAAGGATGCACCCAGGGGATATCCCCAAGTGGGCAGCAGGCTGGGCTCAGACTACAAAGAGGCGGGATTTGGGAGCTGCAAACTCACACTTGGCCGCTGCTGACAGCTAAGTGGAGGCTTACGTGATCAACTGTGTAAACAAGGCTTCTTCCTCAAGTGTGTAAGGAAACCTCCTGGTGCTCTCTGGCCTCATCTTCTTCATCTGTTACACAGGGGCAGGTCTGCGTCCCATGGGCCCCTCTATAAAGTGCCTTGTGCCCCGGGCCATGTGGGGTGTCGTGGGGGGGGGGCATCATTGGGCTCAGAAAAGGGGCGCCTATAGCAGCCCTGCCTGAGAAGAGCTTGTGTCACCAGGGAAAGCTGATGGGTGGCTGGCGGCCCAGCAGGAAAATGTCACTCCCTGCACTCACAGCTTTGCACCCGAAGGGAAGGCGGCTCAGGAAAGACAAGGAAATCATCCAATCTCTTAACAGTCTCCAAACGGAACACGCAAAGGCAAATCATCATCTTCAAGGGTTACTTTTAGGACCAAGTTAAAATAGAAACATATTTGTCTCCCCCATGATCCAATATAAGATTGTTACTATTGCTTCTTTCAGAGAACCATGAAAAGATTTTTACATCTTAAAAAAAGGAACTCAATTTGTTTAAAAAGAGCAACAGGGGAAAAGGGGGTTCCTCTCCCCTCCCCCCATGCCATTTGGCTCACAAGCTACTTGAGCATCGCTCCAGCCTTAGAAGTGTCTGGGGACGCTCCAGGACACCCTTGTTCAGGAGGCATCCCTGGATATCCACCCGCTTTCTGTAAGGAAGTTTAAAATCCTTTTCTTTAGGACTTTGTCCAGATAACTGGGAAGGCGACTTTTGGAGGGGATTCCCTGCCGCTTCTGGAGGTGGTCTTTGATTATTATGGTCTTCACCGTCACATAGCGTGCTGGACTCAAGTTCAAAGAGCTGCAGAGCACCTTCTCACGGTCTGACAAGAGCTCAAACCCAGGAAGGTTCTCAATGGCTGCAAACTCGCCATCTCTGCCCTCCTCCTTGCCCCTTTTGGAGCCAGCCATGTTCTTGTTCTCTTTCCTTCGCTCCCGCTTGTGCCTGGCGGCTTCATACTCAGCAGACTCTTCCATCTTGGTGATTCCGTTTCGCCTGTACCGCTGCAGCTCTCTGATCTTGGCTCGCAGCATCTTCTCCTTGTGCATATTTTCAAATAAGTCGTCAAACTCCTTACATGACATGAACTGGTACAGCGGCCGCAGCTTCAGCCGCAGCTCCTTCTCCTCCTTGGTGATCTTCCGCTTCAGCGCCTTCTCCTTCTCCCTCTTGTCCTTCCCCAGGAAGGCAGGCACCAGGTTGTAGTCGCGGGCGATGTTCTTCCGGCGTTGCCGCTCCTTGAGCTTCCGCACATACATGTCCACGTGGGCGCGCTTGAGCTCGATCTCCACGTCATCGTCGTCGTAGTTCACGGACAGCCCGCTGATGAGTGTCTCGGCGTCCTGGTCATACTCGATCTCATAGTCGTCCCGCAGTGGCATGTAGCCTAGCTGCTGCTGCTCGGCCACTGAGATGTCCAACGGGGGCAACGGGGTGGTGAGGCTGGGCGAGAGGGGGCCTCCGCTGGGGCAGGTGTGATCTGTCACCCGGTTGGGGATGCTGTCGGGGATGCAGGCCTTCCCCAGGTTCCCGTGGATGTACATGCTCACATAGTGCTCCATCACTTCCTGGGGAGTCCGGGAAGCACCCACGTGAGCAGCCATGTCTTCCTACGACAACAAAGGCCAGAGGTTACTGCAAAGCCAGCCTGTCACACTGTTTTCACCCAAGTCCTGTCAACATGTTCACAAAGGCTCACCTGGAATACTTCCCACCCACTCGAAGACAGTTAGTCCCGAGTTCTCTCCAGGTCCACATTAGAAGGAACCTGGACTGATTTTGTACTGAGTGAAGACCAGAGAGTCTGTGAGTTTCTGGTGGCATAGTGGAGACCAGAACCCTCCATCTAAGAGCCACACTCTGGTCCCCTGGTTTCTTAAGTGGGACTGGCCCATCTGTACCAGCTGTCCCACACTCCTGCAAACCCTGCACCCAGGTGGGCAGGAAATGAGTGCCTGAACCCCTCACAGAGACCGGAAAACAGACGCACCCATGGAGACAAGGCCAGACCCTGACTCAGGCCCAATTGTAGGACACACTGTTCTCCCATGTACCTAGCCACCCAAGAAAGAAAGGGCCAGACACTGCCATTAGAACTTGCGCAGCCTTGAGCTCTGAAAGAGCTAGCTTGTCCCTTTCCTCAGAGTGACAGCTGGTGCAGGGTGTGCAGGGTTTGAGTGGGACAGCTAGTACAGGTGGGCCAGTCCCACTTTAGAAACCAGGGGATCAGAGTGTGGCTCTTAGATGGAGGGTTCTGGTCTCTACCATGCCACCACAAAATCTCCTGTGACCTTGGTTCACAACAGCTTTCCTGCCCAAGAAGCCAGTAGGCACTACCGCAGGCCAGGAGTGCACACCCCTGCAGCAGGGAGCCACAGCGCCAGGGTGATTAATGGGAGGAAACCGTAGAACTCCTTCAATCTTTTCCTTTTGCCAAGAGGCCTCTTCCTTAACGTCAACCACTAAAGCCACTTCAGAAAGTAACTGCCCAAAATACACACTCAGTCACCCAGCCACCGGCTCTTGTCGCCACTGCCCAGCCCTGCCTTAGTGCCACGGCAGCCCGCAGCTGCCCAGGAGTGGACAACCTGTTCTGTACCCCACCTTGGCCACACAGCTCCATCAGCACTCCACCACGGGTGGCCTGTCTCCACCCGTGAAGGCTCTGCCGGAACTGAGGAACCAGCCAGTGCATTCAAGTTGGCAATGCTTATAAGCTGGCCTGGGCCTCTCCATCCCAGGCTTCTCTGGGACAAGCCCTAGAGCACAGGTCTGGGGCCACTTCCCAGGAGACCTTCAAGGGTCATGAGCTTGCCTCAGCAAAGCAGGAATGAGGAAGGCAGTCCTGAGACCCACTGTGAGGTCTCCTCAGAAGCATACAGAAAACGGGATTGCAGCAAAAGATAGATGGTGGTCTTAGAATGAATTATGTGATTCCTTCTTTTTAAAAACATCATTAGTGGCATCAAATATGTTCATTTTGTTTCAGGAAGCATTTAGGACAAGACAAAACACCAAACTGTGAATATCTGCTACTGGAGTATTTACCATTCTGGGTGGCCCAGGCTGCTGGAGGCCCCACTTAAGTGTGGAGGCTGCAGACTCCACAGTGGCACAGGAACCCACGGTCAATGCCGCCAAGATGAGGGCTTGTTCTCTTCCTACGGCCCTGAGGCCAGAAGCCCCCAGGGCCTACACTGGCCTCTAGGACAGACAGAACTACTGGTCATGTCTAACTAATAAAGAGTCCATGCCCCTGCTCTTGGAAGGAAAGGACCATGTTGGATGGAGAGCCCTGGCAGACCTTACCAGGGCATCTGGAGGGCAAAACTGCTAAGTCCCATCCACTGTTAGGCGACAGCAGCAGAGCTGGCCTAGGCCTGTGTGGCTTCTCTGGCAGTGAGCACTAGCCCCGTTTTGTCTGAGGCCGGGAGGAGGTCCAGCCACATCCAGTGTTATCCAAGACCTCTGAGAGATGGGTGCTGAGAGGGCTTCCCAGGCCAGTGAGGCTGGGGGTCCCAGTTTTCTCAGAGACTCGGAGGTACCCAGTCTCTTAACCAAGGTTGCATGGCAAGAAACTCAGAAGTGGCCAGCAAGACCACTTGCAGAGTTTTCGTTTTTTAAAAAAAAAATCCTTACTTGGCAGATTTTAAAGTTAGCAGTTCTATGTCAGCCTCCCAAACACTTTTCAACCTGGCAGTCCATGAAACCTGGGAAGCACAGACCCGAAGAGCCAACCAGATGCCCTGGTGGGACCTGCCCAAGGTCCAGCCCGTTTTCCTCACAGCTCTGCAAGGCCCAGCAGGAACCACAGGCCCACCACTGCTCACCACTAGAGATGCTCCCTCTCCATATGCACAGGCTCTGGGCCAGGCTCCCGGCTTCCTGGCCTGGTTCCATCCCTACCTAGCTCTGTGACTGGACAAATTATAGAGCGTCTGTGCCTTTGACCCTCCACTGAGCTGACCCTCTCCCAGGGTGGTGGGGGAGCTGGAGGCCTGTGTGCACAGGGCCATGCAGCCTGTGCTCCTGTCAGCTACTGCTGCCATCCAGGAGCTGTCAGCTTCACTCCTAAGACTTGTGTTCGTCTCTCAAGACCCAGGACCTCTCGTCCAGGAAGCCTTCAGTGGCCCCTGGAGCTGGCACACATCCTGGCCTCATGGCTCCAGTCCTCATGGCTGCGGCAGGGTCTGTGACCCTCCTTGTCCTATGTGTTTCCCCAGTCAAGATGAAGACAGAGAGCACGGTGACAGACACGATCTGCCAAGTCCTCACACAGCCCTAGGGGAATCAGTGCCACTATGGCCCATGTTTTACAGATCAGGAAAGTCAGCCTTCTGGTGAGCTGCCATCCGGGCACAAGGCTGGTCATTGCTGAGCCGCATCCATCCCCAGCGGCCTGGCCAGGAGCGTGTGCCTGGCACCCCACACTCTCATAGCACAGCGCACACCCTGCCTCAGACAATCCCTGCTGCTATAACAACAAATGGCAAGGCTGGGCCCCGGGCTGCTACACTTCCTCCCAGACCGTGACCCAGGCAGAGCCTGGCCTCCAGAGGGGCATGCTGGACACAGGCTGCACACACCCAGTGCCCTGGCTCAGCCTTGAGTGTGCTTCTGTCCACTGCTCCTCCACAGGTCTCAAGGCCCTGCGGCCTCTCTTCACCTGGCACCTGGACTGTGAGGTACAAGACAAAGGACAAGGCTGGGGTGGGCCATGGTGCAGGGCTTCCCTTCCTAGGTAGCCCGGGGCCAGACTTTGTAGAGGTAGGTAGGCATGCACTGTCTCTAAGGAGAGGCCCGACTCCTGCTTCAGTCTCTCTTCAAATGGAGAAGAGCATAGGAAGACTCATAGGAAGGGCCAGAAGCCATCAGAGGCTGCCCTTCTGGGGAGCAGGGTCTGGGGGCTCCACCAGGGGAGGGCAGCCTGAGAGCAGGACCACCCGCAAGGCCAGGCAGAAGCAGAAGACAGGAACCAGAACCCACCGCTGGGTAGTCTTTCCCCTTTGGTGCCGGGACTGGGTCCAGGCCCTTGCACACGTTAAACAAGTGCTGCTGTACTGTGGAAACCCAGCCCAGCTGCTGAGTGTCCTGAAGGACGGGAGGAGCTGCTACCGCAGGGGAAGAACAGGGTGCAGAACACATGGTGGCAGGCAGGGCACCCTGGAGGCACTCCACGCCGTCCCACACCGTTCACTTCTCACCCCTACATCAGTGCTCTGGCACTCATGCTGCCTGTGCCTCCTGGTGGTCACCCTCCGGCCACTCTTCAGGATACACAGGAGACCTGGGAGGCTGAGGCTCCCCCCTCTTAGGAGCTCCGTGCACTGCCTTCTTTGCCCGCTGACCAAATGTGCACTTGGGCATGGTCCCCAGGCTGGACAAAGCTTCTCTCATCCTCTCAGTCCTGCCGTCACCTCCCACAGCTAAGCCACTCCTATGCCACCAATTTCAGTTCTCCCCTAGACATTGGCCTGCAAGGACACCCAGCTAGCAACCCCCAGGACCTTCCCACAGGCGACAGCAGGATAGTATGTCCAGAAAAAGGCAGATGGGGACATCAACAGTCCCCCAGCCTGTCAGAAAGAGGAACCGCCCTGCACACAGCTTTGCCTCCGTCCAGGTCAGACAAGCCCTTGGAATCGTGGACTCAAACTGGCTTCGCAGCCCATCCTTCCAGGGTGTCAGATGGGGTCCCCTAAGACCATTTTCCCTGGCCACCACTCCTGGGCTGTATGGATGAAAGCCTCAGTTCTGGATCGCCGTCCTCCTCTCCACACTCAAAGGACTCACCAACAGACAGGACTGCCATTAGGGCCTGGTGATGAAAGCCTAGGGTCAGATGAGGCCACTTGTGACAGAGCTGAGACGAGCGGCATGGCCCTGCAGGAAAGAGCAGGTCAGCTCCTCAGAAACCAAGCGTAGACTCCGCTCCGGCAGTTCTGCCTCTAGGTAGTGACCCGGAGCACTGGAAACTGAAGAGATCCGCACACACCAGGCACCCCCAGGGCTGAGCAGCCCGTGGTCACCCACAGGTAAACAGAGTGAGGTGCAGCCCACAGTGAAACTTCACTGGCCAGCACATGCTACGATACAAATTAAACTCAGCAGGCATAGTGGTGGCCATGCCTGTGATCCCAGCCATGGGAGGCCGAGGCAGGAGGAACACAAGGTCGAGGCCAGCTTGGGCAACCTCATAAGACCCTGTCTCAAGAAATACAAAGGGCCAGGGGTGTGGTTCCAGGGTAGGGTGGTTGCCTAGCATGTGCAAGGGCCTAGGTTCCATCCTCAGCAGCAGAGGAAGAGAAGGGAGAAGGAGAAGACATCCTGTTAGGTGGGGCACATCAGCCACAGAAGGACAGGCACTGCCTGCTTCAAAAGGCCCTGGGGTGGCTGGCTTCAGAGACAGCACAGTGACTGCCATGGGCTGAGGATGGAGGGTAAGGAGTGGAACTTGTAGGGAGGACACTGCAGTCCTACAGGTAGGTGTAATGATGGCTGCATAGCAACGAAAATGTGTGCTGTGCCACTGCACTGCACGCCTAAGATGGTTAAAGTGGCTGGGTACTGGTGGGCAGCTGTCATCCCAGCGACTCAGGATGCTAAGGCAGGAGGATCATAAATTAGAGGACAGCCTCGGCAACTTAGCTAGATCCTGTCTCAAAATAAATAGGGCTGGGCATGTAGCTCAGTGGCAGAACACTCCTGGGTTTGGTCTCCAGTACTGCCAAAAAAAAAGAGAAAAAGGTTAAGATGATAAATTTCATATTCTAAGCCAGGTGTGGTGGCACATGGCTATAATCCCAGAGCTCGGGAGGCTGAGGCAGAAGGATCGTGAGTTCAAAGCCAACCTCTGCAACATCGAGGTGCTAATAAGCAACTCAGTGAGACCCTGTCTTAAAGTACAAAATAGGACTGGGTATGTGGCTTAGTGGTTGAATGTCCCTAAATTCAATCCCCAGTACCAATAATCATCATCATAATAATAATTATTAACAGTTTTTCTTATTTTGGGGGTATCAGGGATTGAACCCCAAAGGCACATAACCACTGAGCCACAGCCTCGGTCCTTTTTATTTTGAGATAGAGTCTCACTAAGTTGTTCAGGCCTTACTAAGTTGCTGAAGCTGGCTTTGGCCTTGCAATCCTCCTGCCTCAGTCGCTGGATTACAGGCATGTGCTACCCACCCTGCCTAACAGTTTCTTTTAAGAGAAACATCTTCCTGTTCCACCTTGGTGGTTTTTGGTTTTTTTCCCTTTTCCTGTACTGGAGGCCAGGGGCACTCCACCACTGCACTACATCCCCGCCCTTTTTAATTTTTGTTTTGAAACAGGATCTCACTAAGTTGCTGAGGCTGGCCTCAAACTTGAGCCTCCTGCCTCAGTCTCCTCAGATCACTGGGATTACATGCATGTTCCACCATGCCTGGCTCAGTGGCTCTTAAGGAAGGGTTGCTGACCAGCCTGGGAAGTTGCAGGAAATATCGCTGACTCACATGTGTGGCACGAGATGTGGCCTCCTGGATGATCCGATGCACACTGAAGTGTGCTTGGCCCTATTAAATTTAGCCCCTTTCCCCATCCAAGATCTTCCCTCCAGCCTTTCCTTAAAGCAAGTCCTACAAACCCACTATCAAGACACTTGTGGGCTGGAGATCACCTGCTCCGAAAGCAGCCTTCTGCCCAGAGAGAAGTGGAAGGGCCCAGCTCTCAGCTCCCAAATTCAGCTTCACGGGCTTGGGACCTGCTGCCTCGGAGCTCGTGAGATCCTTTTTATAAATACTGTAGATTCCATCTGAGCCTTGGAGAGGCCAGGTCAGCGTCCAGGCTGGGCCCTGGGCTTGGTGGCCTCTGGCTGTGCTGTCAGGGAAACCACAGAGCAGGGAGAAGACCTGGACCCAAACTCCAGCTCTGCCCCATCCTTCAGCACTCACAATAGTTACCTCGTTTGTAAAAGGGAGAATCTGGCCTCAGGGTGGGGCAAGGGGAGCTCGTGTCAGCACAACCTCGGGAACAGGAAGCAGCTCCAAAATCCCAGCCCAAACCCTAACTGCACACAAGCTCACCTGCCTTCATTGCCCGCCCCATGGGGACAGAGTCTCCATCTCCAGTCCTCCCTTTCCCCAAATACATCGGACTCCTAGAACGCGGAACAGCTCCTTCCACTCACTACCTTTCCATCTGGCCAGCTCAGGACAAGAACTGTGGCTCACCCCACAGCCCCTGAAAGCTCGTAGGCTGTCACTTTTAGCAGAGTCTCTGGAGGGGCTGACACAGTGGCACTGAGCAAGAGCCAGTTGGCAGATGAGTGAGTGTACGACGCCGTGACCCACTATAGGGCAGTGCCCAGCAGGAAAGGCAAACGTGACGGACTCAGGACATCCCGCCTGCCTCCAAGGACAAACCTGAGTATACCATACAGGCCACCAGGCCCTTCCCAGTTGCTCATCTCATTTATCCAAACCCTGCAGAGCCAGACTGAGCCCCATTTCCCAAGGCCCCTGAATGTAGTCCACAGAGGTGGGACCTCCTCCATTAGCCTCCTCAGCAACGCTCAGGGACTTGGGATAACCAACAAAGCCGTGGCTCTTCCAGTAAAGTCTCCAACTGTCCTGAAATTCTGTGACTGTGTTCTAGAGGTGTCCCTGTGCTCCAACTCTGAACCTGTGGAACCCACCAGCTACCTGGAGACCCTCAGTGCCCAGTGGACCTGACCCACAGGGTCACTGTCTGTTGGCCAGTTCTTCCACACTGTTGCCAAGGTCTCATCCCACATTACCCCCCCCCCCACTGTCCAACACATGGGTACACCTGTGCCAGACCATGACCATGACTATCCCCAAACCCTCCTGGGTCAATGGATACACCTCGTTCCCCTCAGCTGCCCCCCTTCCCCCGCCTCAGCTGCCAGACTTCAGCAACACCTCAACCCTGCCTTCTTTGCTCACCCCATCTAGAGCTCCACACTGAACACACAGCCCGGGCCGTCTCCCCACTTGCCATCTGAAACCAGAGCTACACAGGCCTCATCTTTTCTTCACTCTCCCTGATGCCCACAATGCCTCTTTCCATATCCAGCCCCAGCCCCTGGACCTGCTCCTGCCCTCACCCAGTCACCTCCCCGCCTCTAATCTCTCCCTGAAGCAGGCCCCAGTCTGGCTGCAGGATAGCTCTTCCAGCCTGTCCACACCTCCAGCCCTATCAATAGCTCTGGGCCTCCGACCCACATTACTTAATGCTCTTACACCATGGGAAGGCCCTGGCTGCAGTCAGCAGGCCTGAGCTCAAACCTGGCCCTGTTGCACGCAAAGCTGTGGACTCCTGGACAAGCAGCTCAGTCTCACAGTTGCTGTTCTTCAACTGTAAATTAGGAATAAGAACTGTTCAGATCACATGAGCTACGTACAGGAAGAGCCCGTACAGAACTGACATGGCCTGCTGTACCGAGTGGAGCATAGGACTTTTGGGCATGGATCAGCATAAACACTTGAAAGAGAACCACACGTGCAAACTGTGAAAGAGCCTCAGGTGAAGAAAAATGAAGCCTACGGAGGGAAACAACCAGCCCAAGATGACACAGCTGGAGAAAAATGGCACTTCCTACTCAGTGTTGGAACTAGTGCTGTCCTGGGCAGCACCTGTGGCCTGTTAGCAAGGCAGCACTTCAGGCCTGCCAGAGCCCAGCAGGTGGCAAGGCCTAGCCTACACTAAGAGCAGCAAGTCCCAAGGCCCTTCCTCCTGGGCTAATAAGAATGCAGTCTACTCCAGCCAAAATCTGCATTCTAACAAGCTTCCCAGTGCATTAGTTTGAAAAGGACTGTTAGAAAAGAAGCCTCCCCACTTCCAGCCCAGCCTCTTCCCAGACACCATGAATGTTTTAGTTTCGGGGTGCTATTTCATTTCCCATAGTGCTGCAGAGAAGGCCCCAGCTGTCCTGAGCATCCCAAACCTGTGGCTGTTGAGATTTCAAGAGCTGCATACAAAGTGCTCCACTCGGAGCAGGGCACTCTGCAGCGCTCAGTGCCCCCAGATATACTGTGGCAATAAGTGCTGGAAGAATGACGGCCAGGATGGGTCTCTCTGAGGCACTCATTTAAGCAGAACTCAGTCTCGAGCCATTGCTGGAGGTAGCACACACCGTGCAGAAAAAAGGAAGAAGAATCAGGGTAACCAGTGGGGCTCCAGTGGTCCAGAGACACTGGATGGCCTAGTGGACAGTGAGGTAAATCCCAGTAGACCTGGAAGCCACCAGGGCCCATGAGATGAGACTTGTGCTTAAGATATCACTGATTGTGTGTGTGAGATGAGGTGAGAACTAAGCAGGGAGACAAGCAGAGGGGTGAAGGTCAGCCTGCATTAGGGTCCCAAGTGGGGTTAGGTTCTGCACATATTTTGAAAAGGGGGCTGCTGATGAACTAGGCATGGAAGAAGGCATTCACGACGGGTGTCAGCTGCAACCTGAGTGATGAGCATGGCGCTGAGTCCAGGTCACTGTGTAGGTCAGCAGGGAACCAGAAGGCAGAAGCCTAGAGCAAATGAACACACTACTATAAGCTCCCTGAAGGCAAGGTTGAGGGCTTCTCCCCTTCAGGATCCTTCACCAGTGTCTGCTCTGCACAAAGCCGATGCTCAATGTGCAACCACAAACAGCACGTGAGGACAAAATGAGGCAGAGGTGTCTGGAGGGTAGTGATCAGGTAGTAATTTGTGGATCAACTTCTTTCCTAATGAATTATAAGAACAGATTCCAGGGCTGCAGAATGGTCTTGAGGAAAGCAAGAGGAGATGAAAGCAGCAGGTGGGAGGCAGGAGAGCAGCACTGTGGGGGAAGAGCCATTAAGGGTCCAGTGTCGCTTTCCTACTTTTCAGAAAGCCTGAAGGTGGCTGCACATCCTTGGTGGTTTTGGTGACAATGCAGCCAGAGATTTTTATTCTTCTTTTCTGGTATGGATAAGCAGTGGGCAGAGGACTCCTCTGAAACCTAAAGAAACGCTCCGCTCTCCCCAAGAGAGCCTGGGGCACGACGGACAGTGTAGGGAGTCCAGCCCAGCTCTCACCTTCTCTCTCAGACGCGTCTTTACGGAAACCTTCTGACAGAGCAGGGCAGACCTTGGGGCCCGTGCCTGCCAGTGCAGGTGCCTTTGTTCATCATTACTGGCCATTCATTGCACAGTGTCCTGGGTGTCGCGGGGCCGCAGCGCTTGGGCATGGCCGACCCTCAGGGCGCCCGCGGACACCCCCGGCGCGCACACAGGACGGGACAGGCATCGGAGACAGCAGGCCCGCGCGGCTCCCAGGGCGCCCCTGCCGCCCGGCCCCGCGCACACCTGCCGGGCGCCCAGGTCCCGCCCGCCCGCCGGCCTCCGCTCACCCAGTTGCCGAAGCCGAACTGCTCGATGGCGTCCAGCAGCAGCTGCTCCTCGCGGCTGGTCCAGCCGCCCTCGGCCTCGGGCCCCCAGAGCGTGAAGCGCCCGCCGTCCACCAGCTGGTAGCCGTGGTAGCGGCGGTGGTGGCCGATCTCGGCGCCGGCCGAGAAGCACTCGGGGCACAGCTCGATGTCCTGGCACTCGGTGCAGCGGAAGCGCAGCGGGCTCACCTCGGCCAGGCAGTACACGCAGTACTTCTTACCCAGCTCCGCCATCTTCCCCCGCTCGCCCGCCCGGCCCGCCGCGCCCCCCGCCGTCAGCGCGCAGCCGCCCGCCGCGCCAGCCGCCGCGCCCGCGCCTCCTGCCGCAGCCACGGCAGCCCCCGCCCAGGCGCCGCCCGAGCCGGCCAGCCGGGCCGCGTCCCGCCGCAACACGCAGGCGCCCTCGGGCCCGGGCCGGCCGCCGCCGCCGTCGCCCCGCCGCATCGCGCAGGCGCCCGCGCGCCACCGCCCGGCCGCCAGCCCGCCGCGCTGCGCCTGCGCGCCCTCGCGGCCGCCACCACCCCCACGACGCCCCGCCCTCGGTCCGGCAGTGGGAGGTGCGCGGACCGGAAGCGGCCAGGGCGCGCCACTCCCTCCGAGGCACCGCCCGGCGCCCAAGTCCAATCAGCCCCTCTCGCGGCCTCGTATTGGCCGACTCTGGCCGGAGGTGGGGTGGAGGGGCAGGATGCCAAATAGTGTTTGACCAATCGCGGGGCTCAGCGCGTGCGCCCGGTTGCCCCGGGAAACCTAACAGCTTCAGCCCGGGTCCGCGGCCTGGAGCAGTGGTCGGAGATGGAAGGGCATTCCGAGCGCGCTGGGGACTCTCTGGACCAAAGCGGAGATGGGGAAAGCCTCGTCTCTGGGACCAAGGCTACCTCTGACCTCCAGAGCCCCGCCGAAACCTCGGAGCCTGAGCCGGAGGCAGAGGAGGCAGCGGAGGCGGCTGGGTTGGTAGAGATCGAGGAGGGAGGCGCCGCCGAGGACGCGCCGACCGAGGCGCCAGAAGGGCCGGCGGCCACCGAGGCCGCGGACGAGGACGGGCTAGGAGAGCCGGGGAAGCAGCCAGAGCCTGAACCTGAGCCTGAGCCGGAACCCGAACCCAAACCTGAGCCCGAAGAGGCGGCGGCCCAGCCGCAATCCGAAACCAGGCCTGAAGAACCGGAGGAGGCTACAGAGAAGGAGGAAAAAGAAGAGAAGGAGGAGGAAGAGAAGGGGGAGAAAGAGGAGGAGGACGAGGAGGACGAGGAGGAGGACGACGACGACGACGACGACAAAGAGGAGGAGAGAGCGGCAGCAAAGAAGAAGACGACGACTAAGAAGAAAGCCCCGTCTAGCGACTCTGTGCAGTTATCCACTACCCGCGAGGATGCTGCTCCAGCCCCAGCGACTGAAAGAGAGGAACCTAAGCAAGAGGAAGAAGAGGAAGAGAAGGAAGAAGAGGAGGAGGAGGAGGAGGAGGAGGAGAAGGAGGAGAAGGAGAGTAAGGTAGAGAGTGCTGAAAGAAAGGAGAAAAGCAAGGAAAGGCAGAAATCTTCCCTACTGGGCTCGGTGGACTACCACGACCAAGAGTGGTCGGAGGAGGTGCAGAAACTGGAGGAGCAGCAGCTTCGCAATGAGCTCTTGGAGCAGTACAACACCCTGGTGGTAGAGCGGAACCGCTATCAGCGCTACAATGTGTACCTGCAGCACAAGATCTGTGAGGTGCTGCGCAAGAAGAAGGGCGTGGAAGCAGTGGAGGCGCTAGATAAGGGCCCAGAGCCTGAGGCCCCCGAGAAAGAACAGGCATATTTGCACTACCTGGCCATGCTGGAGGACATGAAGAAGCAAGAGGCCGATGACCTGGAATGGTATCACCAGGAGCTGGCCCAGCTGAAGCAGCAGTGCCAGGAGAAGGTGGCCAGGGTAGAGAAGGAGTGGCACCGATTCCAGGCACTCAAGAAGCAGGTGGTGATGCAGGCCATGGGCAGCTGCCGCATGCGGGGTGGGCGCCAGGCTGCACTGCGGGAGGTGGAGCAGATCCAGGCCTTGGAGGATAAAAAGGAGAAGGAGATGAATGCCGTTCGGCTGGAGAACGTGCAGCTGAAGCAAAGCCTGTCGCATTTTGAAACCAGAATGAAGGCCCAGGAGGACTTGACTGAAGGTCTGCTCCTCATTGATTTTGAACAGCTTAAGATTGAGAACCAGACCTTCAACGAGAAAGTGGAGGAACGAAATGAGGAACTTTTAAAACTTCGCAACAAGGTGACCAACAATGTGCAGATAATAACCCATGTGAAGGAAAAGCTGCACTTCATGGATATGGAGAATGCATGCAGAAAGGCACAGCTTTTGGAAATTGAGGCTCAGGTGGCTCTAGGAAGGGACATCCTGACCAAGACCAAGCAAGCCCGAGACAGCCTGAGGGGTGACAACATCAAGCTGAACCAGAAGTGCGGCCTTCTGGGCAAGGAATCATTGCTTCGGGACTTGGAAGAAAAGATGGACAAGACTGAACTACTCAACCAGCGCCTAGAATCCCTTAAGCGCCATCACGCTGGGCTTACTTTATCCTGCAAAGGTATGAGGCAGAAGATCAGGGAAGCCAAAGCCTTCCTCCCCCCCTGATATGGTGGACGAATAGAGCAGCAGAACATTGTCTCATCCACTTTTACTTTCCCTTGTTGCTATCCTTAAGAGGCCTATGATCTCTGGTTTAGGAACCATGATGTTTTTCTCATTTTTCAGCTTCAAAACTAGTGCTGACCACAAAATTGGGTTAGCAATTTTACATGGATTGAAGCAATAGACCCAGAGAAACAAAAATGGAGTGATTTAATGTAACATGACTTCTCAGGAAAAACTAGAGTTGAGCAATTCCATAATTTCAGTAACTTAGTACTAAAGAGCACTGTTCCTCTTCTATGTGTAAGTAGGTGAAGTTCAACAAGTGGGCAGAGTACCAAAAAGTCTATGCTTAAGCAAATTATTAAATTCTCTTTGGATTTATTAAGCTGTGTAGTCCTGAATTACTGTCTCAATTAGAAACTTACAAAGTCCCCTTGATCTTGCTTTGTCAGTAGCCAGTACTAGCTTCTGGCGTGTAAATATCCATCCATCCCTCTCTCTCCAGGAAACAGGAAGGAGGACCAACAGGAAAGGAAGCCAAATGCTTGGTTGTCTTTACTTTTTCAGTGGAAGGAAGCTCAGTCTTCTCACCATTTATGTTTCTGTCTTGATGATGGTTTTCCATTAGAATCAAAACATTTTCTTGGATCCTCTGAAAAAACTGCATTGATCTGTTTAAAAAAATAAAAGTGGCATGTTTTTTCCCAGGGGAAACAAAACAGTGACCATTGGTTTTACCAGGTGCAAGACTGTGAACGGTGGCTGCTGCCATCACATATGACAGCCTTCCACACCCAGCCGAGTGCTCTGATGGCAACAGGGTGCTCGCTCATTCCTAAACTTCATAGGTCATAGGAAGACCATCCGTCTTTGGTGCTGGGTGCCTCTGAAGACTGGTAGAAACCCCACTCAGGGCAGGTGGCTCAGTGGCTGAGAATGTTGCCACTGCTTTGTCTTTTGATGACATGATTTCGTTTTCTAAAGCATATTCCCTGTGAGGTAGAGGAAAATTAAAACTCCTAACTTCCATGGCTTGAGTACACTATTTTCTCTGATGTCACCCACATGTACTGAGGCAGACAGTAAAAAGCTTAGATTTCCACTGCCGTCCTCCCCTTACTGTGATGGGTCTTCCTTCTCCCCTTGTCCATCAAGGCCAAGTGGAGCAGTAAGTCCCTGCCAACAGAACTCTCTTCTTTGTGGCTCCAGCTAGAAGCAGTGCAGGCCTACTGGGTTCTTCTGCTGCTGGGGAAGCCTCCTGGTGAAGGGTCAACAGTGCTGCATGTCTTGACCAAGCAGTGGCTTTCATGATAATGCTGTCCTTTGTCTCTCTGGTGTACTGTAGAGAGAGCTGGTATTCTCAGCTGACTTTGGACCAACAGCATTGCCCAGCCGAATCCTGCAGCTTGGAACCCCGTGACAAGTGGATCCCAGCCCAGCTGCAGAAAGCTTTAAGCTGCAAATGACCAAGTAAGGACTGCAAAGTAAGTCACCAATGTCCTCAGGTTACAGTCCCTGTGCTGGACAGATACACCCCCTCCTGTGGCCCCACCTCCTGTGGTTCCAATCCGATTACAGGGCCAGGCTTCACCAGGAAAGAGCAACACTCCACAGACTGTTTCCTAGGGTAACTTCTGAAGGAAGAAGTCCACAGCGCTGTCTGTGGCCCATCCAGCATGCAGTCCCTGCTCAGAGAGTGCCTCCTTAGGCTTCTACCCGCCACTGAGATCTAGGTCCCTGGAGGCCAGCAGGTTGTTTGGCATTATGCTAATGTATTAACCCATCTCCTTCACATTCTGAAAATAGGCCTTATTTGAATGTTATGTCTCAGAAACTGCTAAGCCCTGTGTTGGATTCAGAAATAAATTACAGGAAGAAAGACCATCCTCTCAAAAGTGAAACCAAGGAGGGAATATGGCAGGGGCAGTTTTGTAGTCAAAGCAAGAAACACTGCAGGTAGACTGTGGACAGTCCCAATGCAGATGATCCACAGGACAGGACTGTCACAAGGAGGTTATCTTTATGAGTGTTAAAAGCAAAGGCTTGGGCTGGGGCTGGGGCTCAGCGGCAGATTATTTGCCAAGCAGGTGTGAAGCCTGGGGTTTGATCCACAGCACCATGAGCAAAGGCCTTCTTATCAGAGTGCAGGGCCTGAAAAATACATTGTGAGCAAGATGCTACATGAAACTAAACCTTTTTAATAGGTATAAATCCCCAAGTGTCCCCTTCAATTTTATAGGACAGTTTTGTAAATCAGGTGCCCACCTAAGCAGAGGCCAGGGCCCCTGAGAAGGAAACATTTACCTTTGCTAAGTGGAAGTCATTTATGGTGACTTCCTGCACTTGAGATTTTTACATTATGTAACCGTACGAGATTGTCTGTAGCCCTAGTTCTGTCTTGGCCCTGGTGTGGGAGCCTGCCCATAAGACAACGGCAGCTCTGGTACCTTGACTTGGTGCTTTTCACTTTTAAGCTTCCAGCTAGCACCGCTGTGATGAGTCCCACAAATGCAAGAATGGAAGGGACCACAGGGCTCTTGGGAACTGTGCAGCACTTTCTCTACTACTTCTCAAAGGTCCTCTAGTTTGTACTTACATATTGGTTTTAACAAGTAAGATCATGGGCTGGGATGTGGCTCAAGCGGTAGCGCGCTCGCCTGGCATGCGTGCGGCCCGGGTTCGATCCTCAGCACCACCTATCAACAAAGATGTTGTGTCTGCCGAAAACTAAAAAATAAATATTAAAAAAATTCTCTCTCTTAAAAAAAAATAAATAATAAATAACCTTTCTCTTTATTCTATGCCTTTCACACTTTAAAAAAAAAAAAAAAGATCACACTCCCCTAAGGCTGCCATGGGTGAGCACAGGCCTATCTAGAAAGATCTAGCCTGGGGCGAAGACTCTGGCATCAGGCCAGCCTGGGACAATGAACTCATCTGTAAAATGGGGAAATGCATTTCTAGAAAAAAAGCAGAATAGGAAAACAGTATCCCTTATCCGATGATAAAATTAGAGGAATTTTAATTTTCTTTCCTGTATTCCCCAATTCTACACAATTAACATGGATTTAAATTGGGAGATAATTTCAGTTTTTTAAAAATTCATAAGTTCAAGAGCGTAAGACACTAAATACTGTTAAGGGAATGAGTCTAGCAATCCACCGGATGTTTCTGGGGTTTTTATGGTAGGGTTAGTTCAGCCTCTTGTTTTTGTTTCATCTTCACAAGCCAGTGGGTAGGAGCTGGGTCCTCTTCCAAACCTTCAGTTGTGGAAAAAGAAAATGAGGACTAGGTCACAGAGCTCCTAATGGCAATGGGTGGGTAGAAGATTCAACCCCAGGTCCGTTCTTAACATCTACCCAAACTGCACCTCAAGTTCAGCTTTATTTTTAGCTGGAGCCTTTCTACCAGGAGCCACACAGCAGGGGAAAAAGATGAAGGAACACCACTTAAGATGAACTGAGGCTCTGGGGTCCAGAGCCAGGCTTCCAAGTCCACGGGTAGCTCATTTTGTTGTAATGTCAGAGCAGAGGACAGTTCTCCTCACTCTGCACAGAATGTCCCACAAGGTGTGTGCACCCTGGGAAAGGGGCTTCAGCTGATCCAGGGAGACCTGGCCTTGGTGTGAACCTGCCCAGGAAGGGAATCCGCCATCCCAGAGCAGGCTGGCTGCAGGGAGCAGTGCTCAGAGAAGCCTTGGAGCA
The DNA here is from genome assembly GCF_045843805.1 of Urocitellus parryii. Classification (NCBI taxonomy): domain Eukaryota; kingdom Metazoa; phylum Chordata; class Mammalia; order Rodentia; family Sciuridae; genus Urocitellus; species Urocitellus parryii. The sequence goes on along the minus strand of NC_135540.1, from coordinate 141,277,995 downwards.
GGACAGGCACTAGATGGCGCCCTGAGCCTCTCAGAGATATCTGGATACTTCTCAGCCAAGTTCCAGGCAAGAGCCTGAATATCATCAGCAAATGTCTGAGCACATATTTGGCACCATACAATGCGGGTCTCAGGATTTCCCTGAAAACTGAAGTCCCTCCACATCTTAACATGGTCCCGTCTGAGGGGACTGGTCTTGTCTCTGAGGTCTCTCTCTGCTGGCCAGCCCCCTCCCTTCCCACCAGGAGACCAGCAGCTCCTCCCAAAGTACAGCGGGGGTGTACCTGCCCCCACACTGTGTGGGTGCCATGCCTGTGTGTTGGCCCTTCTGTGCCTTGGTGGCAGGCTCCACACTTTTGGAATGGTGTCTGAACTGTCAGCCCCACTCCCCAGGTGTACAGTGCCCAGGAACAAGTGTCTGCCCATCGTGTTTTAGCATTCATAATCCACAGCTCCCTCCATCAGCCTCCAGCTGCCCTGCAGGCCATGCACAGATGATGCAAGTGTCCCCACCAGGACTTAAGGAGCCAGGCTCCAGAAGGTCCCAGAGCAAACGAGATCTCTCCAGAGGGTGTCTGAGACCTGCTCTGCCACCACCCAGCTATAGCAGCCTGAGAAAACCATTTCTCTGTGTCACATGTGTGGAAGGGGACAATGATCTTCCACAAAGCTGCTGTGGAAATTAAATGAAATTAAATTTAATTTCCACAGTGCTTGGCCTAGTGCCCGGTGTGGCCACAGCAGCCAGACAGCTCTCAGCAAAAGTGGCTGCTGTCCACTACCCTGCAGCTAGCCAGCCTACCTCAAAGCCTGCAGGGACAGGGGCGCAGAGAGAAGCCACTGGGCTCAATGGAAGGTGGCTCTGTGTCTGAGCACCCTTCTGAGTGTGCCTCCTCCTCCCAGCCTCGTGCCTGTGGGTGCACTCATTCCGCTGGGGTCTAAGTACCTCCCGGCCCTCCAGCCCTCTCCACCAACAGCTTTACTGACCCTGCCCCACAGAGAAGGCCCTGCCACCACACTACTGGGTCACAGCACCTGACTCACAGGCTTCTGAGGAATTGCAAGGAGCCCTTAGCCCAGGGGCTGGCACACAGTGAGTGCCTGCTGCACTCTGGGGTGAGTGGTGACATGCGCAGGGGCGGTGAAGGTCACAACAGGATAGCTTGAAGAGAGGCAGCAGCACAGGGGGGCCCCTCCAGCACAGCAGAGAGGGACCCTGGGCTGCATCCTCTTTTTGATGAACAAGCTTAGATGTGGATTTCAAAGCAGCAGATGCTCAAATTTCTGCCATGCTTCAAGGAAGAACCTCAATTTTAAACCAAACTACAGAGAATACAAGTAACAATTTTACATGACTTTTATTTAATAAAACTACATATTTACAATTCAAAAAGTCCTAGTTTGATACACTTTACTAAATAAAGTCAGAGGTTAACTGTTCGAGCCATTAAAACATGATCTGCAGCAATGTTATCAGGAGTTCCTATCAGCAGCTCTTTAAAACTCAGAAGCCAAGCAGTTACAAAGTACCTCTGAAGTGAACATTGTTCCCAAATGAGATCTCAATGACTCTGGAGGTGGCTCTTGGGTCTAAAGGGCAAGCTGCTGCTGACCCCAAGCCCTGGGGTACAGAAAGTCCCTGGCCCTTGAGGTGGACAGTGCAAACTTCCAAGAGAGCAGCACAGCAGAGTTGCCAGGTCACCTAAGCAGCAGCCTCAGAGAAGCAGGATGCTGTGCTTGCTAACAGCACTCTGCCCAGAGGGACCACAGGACCCTTGACAGGACTTAGAACTCTACAACCTCTTAGGGGACACATGGAACTCATATGATCCCTTAAAAGGCCCCCAAAACCTCGTCTGGACTGAAGATGTGGCAAACGTCCCAGACTGGCAGGGAGCCTGGTCTGAACCTTCATGCACACTGCAGATTGATGTCGGGCCATTTGACAAGCAATGGCGAGGGTGGGGCAGGAGCCTGCTCCTCACCTCTCTACGATCTAAGGAGCATTGTTATGTACAGTAAGAAAATATATACATCTTCAAAGAACAGAACACCCTCATCACGCACGCAACTGCGCACATCTGCAAGGAAGACAGTGCACAGGCCACTGGCCTAACTACATTCAATACCTCCATGTCAGGAATGGCTGGGTCTGGAGGCCACCAGGACCACAGGTGAAGATGGCACCTCGTCCACGAGGTCAGGCAAGGCGGCCTTCCAAGGCTGAGGTGTTGTGGGACCCATCATGCTCTAGAACCTCCCTCGAGAATTCACAGGAGAATGCAAGGGGAGGGGAGGTTCCAAGAAGAGGGACACATGGAGTAGGACAGAGGGTGTGCACATGACCCTGGCCTGCTAACCTGCTGCGGCACCTGATATATGGCCAGCAGGCAGAGCAGATGCAGAAAGTTCATCAGGACAGGCCACCCCCATGCTGGTTGCACCCCCAGCCCAAGCCCCCTTGCTGCATGTGGTACAGCACCAGGGCCTCCCTCAAAGAGGAGCTGTTCCCTGGGGTGGGAGAAATGGCTAAGAAAGGTGAGTGCAGACCACACCAGCACTTCCAGACTCTGGCTGTGTCCTTGAGCCTGGCCTGTCTGCACCCCCAAAGGCCAATATGCTAATAATGGGTTACCAGGTGGGAACTTGTTTCCATCTCTCGTTGGACTAGTCCATGCAAAAACTGCTCATTTCTGTGAATTTGGGAAATCAAATTTCTTATACAAAGTTCTCAAAATAGTCAAGGAAAAGCGAGAATAAAAAAATTGACAATAAACTTGGGAAAATCAGCTAAAATGGGAAAGGGATCATGGTCCAGACAATGAGAATTCTGACAAGACTGGTTAAGTACGTGTTGCTCGCTCCTCTGTCCTCATGGTGGTTTGTGAAACACCTTGGAAAGCCAGGTGTGTCAGGGGGTCCCTGGCACTTAGGACAGTCCAGCTATTCATGACAAAAGTGAAATGGGGATTCTGCAGAGCACAGGAGCAAACCCCTCACATGCTTCGGTTTCCAGCACCACACAGCCATCCTCAGCCTCCCTGGAAACAAGCAGGTGCAAGGGGCACCCTGTTCTTTAAAGGAGGCTGTTCACATCAGCTCCCGGGGGTGTTCTGCCGCCACAGGCCCCTTCTGCACACAGTCCCCTGCTCCGGCTCCTCACCACAGCTCCAAGGACTCTGGGAGGCAGGTTCCCACGGAAACCTAACGTGCACTGTCGGCCTTCCTGCTGTGATTTTGTCAAGGCAACATGGTCAAGTGTTAATATGAAGGTCATGTGGACTCCCAGGGAGCCCAAGAGCAACACTCCCCATGTGTCCATCTCCTGTTATGTTGTCTTGGTAGGCAGGTTTCAAACTCATGGCCTCCAGTTCTGGAAAGATCATCTCAATAACTAAATCAGCGATTCCTCTCATCTAAAATATGAGCCAGTATCATCTCTGAGATCTCCCAAAATAATATTTCTCATGCATTTGGCTAAAAAAATTGTAATGTACTTTCCAGTGGCTGGCATAATAGCATTACAATTTAATTGACTTTTGCTGAAACAAAGGAGGAGGAGGGATCAACCACTGCCCTGTCTTTAACCTGTGCAGAAAGCGCAGTGGCTGGCTGCAGCCCCCAGGGCACCAGCCCCTGAGCTGCTTAAGGCTAAGCCTGGATTTTGCTGTTTGTTTAAGGCCAACTCCAGCGTCAGGAATCAACATGAACAGAGCGTGCCTGCTCCTCTGCTGCCACTGCCGGGGTGGGTCTGAGAGCACACAGGTGCCACCTGAGACCTGCCTCAGTGCCAGTGGGGGTCACATCTGCAGCCTCAGTGTCTGAGGGACGGGCTTCCTTTCTCCATTTCCCGGCTGTCTTTTTGCAGCGCAGCCAGCACCTAGAGCACAGAGAAGACTGCTGTGGTTAATCCTTGAGAGGCACTGTCCCCAAGACACCCATGAGAGCAGCGCAGAGTGGAGCAGCGCAGAGCTGAGCAGGAGCTGAGCAGGAGCAGCGTGGAGCAGAGCAGAGCAGAGCAGAGCAGCGCAGCGCAGAGGAGCCGAGCAGAGCTGAGCAGAGCTGAGCAGGAGCTGAGCAGGAGCTGAGCAGGAGCAGCGTGGAGCGGAGGGGAGCGGAGGGGAGCGGAGTGAAGAGAAGCAGGTAGCAGTGCGCAGAGCTTAGCAGAGCGAGGCAGCGCAGCCAGCGTGATGGCAGCCACCCCCAGGGCAGCCCCTCCAACTCCGCCCACTCCGCACTTTCCCACCCTCTGGGTCCTCTTTCCTACGTGGGCCATTTCCTACACTCATGCTGACCAGCCATAACACCAATGTCACAGCAGGGTCGTGGGGATAGTCTCTTCCCTCAGCCCCACAGAACAATGCTGCTCCTGTCAGCTTCTTCCTTCATCACCAAGAAACCAAAGCCCATTCACAGCCTCCCTTTAGAGGCCGCCCCAGAGCCTGGCCCTGGTGCTGCTCCCTCCACTGCCCTCAATGCACTGCACCTTTACTTTAAAACTCATTCCAGGGCACTGTGACTACCCAATAATGTCAGTGACAGCACACATGGAAGAGTTCCACCCAGATTCTGCCATTTTGCCTCCTCTCTTTTATCTGTTGAAACTATGCTGGGGATTATTCAAGCAGTGGGCGCGTGTGCATGTGCCTGTGCGCCCACTGGCAGGGCAGGAGAGCTTCTTTCACAGGAAGTACCAGGGAAGGAAGCTGCAGGAAAGACCTGTAAGCCCCGAATGCACAAGATGTGAAATCAGGGTAGGGACAGCCCTGCCTGTGAACAAAGGCCATTAAGAAAGGTCTTGGCTGGGTGCAGTGGCACACACCCCACAATCCAAGTGACTCAGGAGGCTACGGCAGGAGAATTGCAAGTTCAAAGCCAGCCTCAGCAACTCAATGGGACCCTAAGCAACTTAGCAAGCCTCTGTCACAAAATAAAAAATAAAGAGGACTGCAGATGTAGCTCAGTGGTCAAGTGCCCCCAGGTTCAATCCCCGGCACCAAAACACAAAGGCCCCGACTTTTCTGTTGAGGCTTTAGAAAACTATGGAAGCAACAAATCACAGAAGGTTCCAGAAGACCTCCTCACACACAAGGTCAGCTTCAGGGGCATTCAGCCTGTGCAGTCGCATGCCCAGAGTTCAGGCAGCCCGGCATGGCCTACTGCTCTGCAGTCATGGCTTAAAATTCTTGGAAATGTTCTAGTCACAGCCCTTACATCGTCCATCATTCATTAGCCAGAGAGAAGTCGCTCCTGCCCTGACACCTAGCGCAGCCCAGCCAGGCCTAGGCCTCCCCACCAGCTAGGCAGACCTTTACACGGCTTTACTGAAATGCAATTCACCCTTCAAAGTGTGCAATTTGATGCTTTGGGGGATATTCACAGAAATGGGCACATATCACCAGTTAATTTTAGAACACTTTTGTACCTCAAGAAGAAACCTCTGTACCTCTCAACCATAACTGTCCTAGAGTGACCAAGTACAGGCTCTGGACTTGCTGTAGGTCAAAGGGCTTGCCTTCCTCACAAATGAGGGGTGGGAAGGGACAGAAGAGAAGAAGGTGGAGCTGCATAAAGATGGTATAAGACAAAGATCTACGGGCCAGTCAGGGCAAGGACCCTATCTGGATCTTCATCAGTGAGACCGTGGATCCATTTATGCTGTCTGGCCCAGTCAGAACCTTGATCCTCAGCACAATTCCTAGTGTATGAAGACAGGAAGGCATCAGGGACTTTCTGGGTGATAGCAGTGCTGTGATCATTTATGTTCCAAGAGCCAGCATGGTTTGGAGACAAAACATGACAGTGGACATATTGCATGCAGAACACTTGGGAGCACGGGGAGGGGCACTGAAACAGTCCCCCTTCACAGATACGAGGCTGATGACTGGCACGTGGGGTTCATTGTCCTAGTTTTGTAAATATTTTAAGTCATATACTAATAAGAAAGTCAGGTCCATAACAGGCACAGCTGGCCCGTATGGGGAAGGGTAAGCCTCCAGACCCACCAGCTGGGCCTGGTACTCAGGTAACCTCAAGAAATATAGTCAGTCAGGTTTTTTTTTTTTTCTTCCTTTTTTCCTTTTAAGTAAGCTAAAACTTGGAGTGAGACAACACCCACCAATCCCACTGGGGTAAGCCCTACATGGGAGCCTGGAGGAATGCAGAAGAAACCACAGGCCAGAGCAGCACAATGGAAGGAATATCTGGAAGGGACGGGGCCTCTTCAGGCAACCGTGACTTCTCCTTCTGTGATCTGCAAGGTGAATCAAGCTGCACAGGGCACACCGCTCCCAGGCGGCCCAGCTAGCCAGTCCCTTTTGCTCTGTCTAGCGTCTAGGGCTTAATTTACAAAATGCTTTGGGGCACGTGAAGAGTACTGTATGGCCTCCTAGAAGCTCTGAGCTCCCAGTACTGATACAGGGGAGGGGGCATGCCACGATCTCTAACAGGCAGGAACCCATAGAGCAACCTGAGGCAGAGCCAGGAGGCCGCCCAGCTCTCCTCGCCAGCAGCCCAAGAACTGTTTCTCAGCACTGTGGGCAGCATGCTCCCTAGGTTATACTGTAGTGCCAGCCATATAACCAGAAGGAGGAGGAGGAGACTGCTTACCTGTGCCCACTTCTTGTTCCGACTTTGCATCTGGACTGTAGCAATGGCCGCAAACACCTCATCTGCTGGCAGGTCCTCGGGCAGCCTGGTCAGGAACTGGGCACTGTGGATGAAGTCCATCCTTGTCAGGATGTCCTCAAACAGCTTCAGGATGCCCAGGGCCGTTCGGAAGAGGAACTCCTCCCCATCCCGACAGAACACGTCCCAGATGCGGCAGGCCAAGTCCAGGGGCAGAGACTTACTGTACAAGGTGAAGATCCTAGGGAAAGTGAGAGAGCGTCAAGTCTGGAATGATACAAAGAAAGAACTCTCAATTCTAGCCTGAACCATGAAGAATGCCCTGAGTTAGTCCCTACCTATAGAACAGGGCTGGGGATCAGCCAGAGTCCACCATGCAGGCTGAGCTCCCCTTTCCCAGAAACACGCACTGAAACACCATACAACTGCACCACCAATGCCAAATGCTCCTGCTGCAACAGGCAGCTAGCCAGCACCCACTGTACGCCCCCTGTGGTGGGGCTGGGCAGGACGGGTAACACACAGGACGCCTGCTCATACAGTAGCATCAGGTGGGCCTGAGGGTGTGCCTGTGGTGGAGGGCAGCTTCCTCTCAGCAGGGGCCAGCAAAGAGCAAAGTAGCATTTCCCAATCAGCTTGACTATGGATTACAAAACACAGATCTTAAACTTGTACGATGAAAACTGTCAGATGAAAAAGTAAAATAAAGGCATATGTTCCTTTAAACAATATGATAATTGGTCAGGATGGGGGGTACACGCCTATAATCTCAGAGACTCAGGAAACTGAGGCTGGAGGATCATCAGTTGGAGATCAGCCTCAGAAACTCAGCAAGACCCTCTCTAAAAAAAAAAGGCTAATCACAGTACAAATTACGCCCCCTGCCCGCAGCCTCGGCTGTCTCACTGGCAGTACCTACCTCCAGGAGTAAATGGCCCTGACCCAAAGCTCCCTCTGCCAGGCACTGCAGGGCTTCTGCTGTACGGAACTCGCTTTAGTGTCAAGTAGCTCTGTCCTAAGCTTCTTACCATCACAAAAACAGAAAACACTGTCATCACTGGGTCTAGAAAGCACAGTTCAAGAAAGGTCTTGAGACCTTGTGTTTCCTCAATCTGCAAACTGCTCTCAACTCCGTCCAGAACAGACTCGTTAACATTGTATTTTAAAAAGTGAGAAAGGTAGGGCCCAGTGGCGCATGCCTGTAAACCCAGTGATTGAGGAGGTTGTGCCAGGAGGATCACAATTTCAAGGCCAGCCTCAGCAACTTCGTGATGCCCAGTCTCAAAAAGGGCTGGGGGGATGTGGCTTAGTGATAAAGCAGCCATAGGTTCTTTCCTCAATAATGACCACCCCAAGGCAAAAAGCCCTGTGCTAATCTTTTTTATTAATTCATTTGTCTTCAGACAGTCCAACAAGTGAAGAGTTATGCTGAGGGAGCTGCAGTGCCAAGGAGCCACCTGCTTCCCACACAGCAAAGAGACAGCTGAACGGATCAGACCCGACCCTGGCAGATTACAAAGCCTGTGCCTCGAACCAGTAATTTTTAGATGCTCAGCTGTATTTTAAACCACATTTAAACACAGGAGCCAGGTGCACATGGGACACTGAAGCACTCTCTCAGAAAGCAGCTACACAGCACCCTCACCTGGAAGTCTCAAGTAAAGGGCTCAGGCCACTGCCTGGGAAGCAGATAGCAGGTTCAGTCCAGCTCCCACAGAAACCCAGCCAGGGAAGCTGACCCAATGAACTGAAGAGCTGCTGTCCACACACTGGCCCAAGAATCCCTTCCCCACCACCTGGCCTCAGCCTCCCCTCAGCTAAGGACTGTGTGGGAACAGGGATGAGCAGGAATCCCTGGCAGTCTGCCAGGCCCCCTTCTTGCTCTCCCCATAGTGGGAAGAGAGAATCCATGGGTTTCTGTCTCCCAAGAAATGTTTGTTCCCTACCCCAACCTGCAGCACTGCATATTACTGCGCTGTGTATCAAATACAGCACGTTTAGGTCCAAGTAATGCACAACAATGGATTTTTGTGTTGCTATGCCAACAGAGTGGCTATGGGCTTATTAAAAAGACAGCAAAACCAAGCCATGTGCACCCACCTCCCCACATGTGTGGATAAAGGTAGACTCTCCTCTCCAGCCACATCTCTTCCAGCTGCCTACCTGAGCAGAACGGAAATGGGGCACTAGGGAGGCACAGAGAGAGTGCAGGGCCACTGTAAGCAGCTGTGGGGCAAAGCCTCAGGAGCCAGCAGTACAGAAGGCAGTCAGTGTCCTTGCAATAGAGGGACCCTGGTCTGCCTCAAGCTGCCCAGGCTACATAGGGCAAGTGACTGCTTGCTGCTCTGCTGGGTGCCGCCCCACACCTCCTCCCTAAAGCCCTTCGAGGAGGCGCAGTCTCACCCTACGTGGCAGAGGAGGAAACTACCAAGAAAGGAAGGTGGTGGAAAAGCAGGTTTTAGCGTAAAATAAAAGGGTAAAAGTCACCTAGCAGCCTCAGTCATCATGAAGTCACACAGAGATTGGGATCCTCAGGCCCTGACACCCCAGTATCCAGCTGTACCCTGGCTTCATCCTTCACCTCATGGCACCTGGGGATCCCTGTGTTCCTAAGAAACTCAGAGACCAGGAACAAGTGTGCTAGGTAAGAAGTCTCCACTAAGCCTCAGCAGACTCTGAAACTTACTCAAGAGCCACTACTGGCATAGACTCAGCACTAAGCAAAGGCAGAGGTGCAGACACCAAACCTGAGATGCCCTGCCTGGTCCTGAGGGCAGTGCAGTCCATATCACCCCAAGCCCATGCGCTCTCCTCTCTGCCCCAGCACCAAGCAGAACATGAAGCTTAGCCAATGGGCTTCAGTTAACAACACCTGCATGCCGGAGGCTCAATTCCTCTGGAGAAGGCTGATCGCAAAGCAGTGCTTGCACTTGAGGAGTCCCGAGTCCTGGGCAGACCTATGGCCCAGAAGCTGAGAGCCACCCATGAACGCTGTGCAGAAAATGACAGCTATCTCCTGGGAGCCCGCTTGCCCTGCACCTCCTCTGTAAGGTGGGAATCCATGTAATGATAGGCTTTCTAGGTAAACACCATTGCCAAAGCCACTAATAAGCACAATATGGAATGTACCACTCGATACTTTGATTAAATTAAGACTATCATAAAATCCACTTATGCCTCCAAAAAAATCATGCCACTAGGCAGCAGTGGGAGATATTTTGCAAGTTAAATGACCTTGTGCCAGTCCTCCCAGAGTGTGGACCCTTGACAGCTGGCCACTCAAAGCCCTGTGGGAGGACAAAGACAGGTGACAAGCCCCGGCTCTGATCTCCACGTCCACATGATAAAGAGAAGCAAGGCACACCTGGGAAGCGCTCTCATCAGCAAAACCACCTCCCTGCGAGCCTCGAGGAGGAGTGCAAACAGCTGAGTGGGCTTCTGCCAGGCTTCAAACTCATGGTTTCATAGGTTCAGTCCACGGTGGGCCAAGTTCCCTGCCCTGGGGCCAAATTCATTGCCCTGGGCCCAAACAGAGGCAGAACATCACAGCAGAAGTGTACAGTGGAGAAGCACCACCCTGCTAATGGCAGCAGGAAACAGAGAGAGGAAAGAGGAGCAGGGAGGATGCTCCCTTCCAGCACATGCCCCTGGTGACCCACCTCCTCCAGCCATGTCCCACCCGCCTATCCAAAGGAAGGCCTAGGAAGAACAGGTGTGCCTGTGCCCAGGACATGAGCTGACCTGGGTCCAGGCTCTGGGAACACAGAAGTAACCCACAAGGCTAACAGCTCAGTATGGCTGGTGGTGGGAGGGAGGGAAGCAGGCTCTGGGGACAGACAGCAGAGAAGGGCACTTCTCCTACCTGAATTGCAGCATTCTCATCTGAGCACTGCAGAGCACACCCAGGACACTTGAGGCCACACTGCACAGTGCCCTCAGGCTTTGCCATGGAGAGAAGAAAAGGGCTCTTTCGCCTAAGCAGTTGGTTGCTCTAGCCCTGGGTGGTCACACCACAGGCACGTGCACAGTGCCAACCACATGGCACATGCAACCCAAGACAGGCCCAGGGCTTCCAGGTGCAGACACAGCTTCAGAGGAAGGAAGCGTGATGGAGAGCAAGGATCTGAGTCAGACTAACCTGGACCACGTACTACAGGGGAGACACAGGGAGAATGGGCCTCAGGGACCTCCTCTGTGCTCAGAAACAGGGTACCTTCAGTGTGCGATTCCCAAACAGGAGCTTCAAGGCCAGGCCTGAGCAAGGTCTGTTCTTGACCTTTGCTTCTTCCTCACTGCTCATCTGATTCTGATGGAGCTTTCACCTAACTGTCAGCACCCAACAGACAACCTTGATCACTATGGACCCACCTCTTCTGTAAGGTGGAGACACAGCTTCCAGGTACAGACACAGCTTGACTAAAGAAGCCAAGAGCCAGGCATGGTGGCACACGCTTATACTTTCAGCAGCTTGGGGACTGAGGCAAGGGGATTATAAGTTTGAGGTCAGCCTCAGAAACTTAGCAATGCTCTGTTTCAACTAAAAAATAAAAAGGACTGGGATGTGGCTCAGTAGTAAAGTACCCCTGGGTTCAATCCCCAGTACAAAAAAAAAAAAGAAAGAAAGAAAGAAAAGAAAGAAAGAAAGAAAGAAAGAAAGAAAGAAAGAAAGAAAGAAAGAAAGAAAGAAAGAAAGAAAAAACCCATGAAATGTATGTGTCCTGTGCCAAGTTCAACTTAAACAGTTTTTACTGAGGACGTCCTGTGTGCCCAGCACTGGCACTGCAAACGCAGATGGTGCAGATTTCATCAAAAATAAGCCGGCCCTGCAGGGGCCTCATGGAGGTGCAGTGAGCAGCAAACACATCACAGAATAAAACCCTCAGCTCTGGAAACCCTTGGAGCTTTCTTTTCAGGTGGACACCCAGAATTATAGCCACCCATGGGCTGGGACAGAAGAGGCAGAGCTGTCCTCTGGGCATGTCCCACCCAGCCACCAGTGGACTGTGAAGTCAGTGAGGGCGGGTAATCAATAAGAGAACAGAGGGCTTCAGAACACTCCCCACATTAGGGTTAGGTACCTTCATGGAACTCTTGTTCTTGGCACATACACATTAAGTTTTTGCACACAAGACTGCACACAGGGTCACCATATAAAATGTATTTCCTAGCAGAGTGTGATAGTACATACCTGCACTCCCAGCTACCTGGAAGACTGAGGCAGAAGGACTATAAGTTCTGGGAAACTTAGCCAGACCCTGTTTCAATATAAAAAGCCTAATCACAACAGGGGGCAGAAGTGGGGGTCAAGCCAGACACCCTTTCTTCATTATGGCACTTTTTCTCTTCTGCAGAGCCCCTTCCCAATTTGGGAGTGTTGTCTTGAAATGCCCTGAAAGGTTCATCCTGTGGGTTTCACATGGGCCAAGCAGGGCACAGGGCATGGAGGGGCTTCATGGCCATCACAAGGCCACAGGCAGTATGAAAGACCCTGGGGTCACTGCAGGGTTGCTGGATCCTGAGGTACACTCCCTTCCTTCACTCAGGTGCCTGGTCCTCTCACCTGACCCTCAACCTGGCATACTCTCTGGGGTGACGGTCACACCCTTTTCTCAGCAACCCCGTTCCCTTCTGTACACAGCTGTGCCTTGGGTATGGCTCCAGCAAACTCTGAACTTCTCACTGTGGATCTCAGGAGGCCTCTATTTAGACAGTCCACAGATACCTCAGAATTCCTGAGTCCTAACCTAGATCTGCCTCCATTTCTGATCTCAGCTCTGATGCTTAGGCTTGGACCATGAGGCCACCAATTGTCTGACATCGAGACCAGCATGTTCCTGGAACCCACCAACTCCCTGCTCCTTACCACTTCCACTGCCCTTTGCTGGTCTCTCTTCCCCAGGAACTCCTGCTTCGCAAGTCACTCAAAACTCACTTGTGACCCAACACAGGCCTTCAAGAGCCCCTGTGACCTCCAAATCCTGCCCAATCCCTTAGTATGGCCTCTGAGACTTGCCACAACCTGGCTCCCAAATTCTCTTTGCCCATCCTTGGCCTCTTGATGTAAGCCCAACCCCACCCACCCACTGCTGCTTCTCTGGGACTCCACATTGCTCCCCCCCATGCCTTTCCTCAGTGGACTCTGACCCCTAGGCCAGGTCCAGCACCTCCTGCCTCCCTCTGCAGACAGCACCCACCACTGCTGGATAGTGCCATGACCCAGGCCTCTCCACAGCAGCAGCAGCTCCTTGCAAGTGGGCACTGCATCCTGCTCTTCACCACCCCAGGCACTTGGCAGAGGGCCTGACACATACCTGCCACCTACAGACATCTCATCTGTTTATAGATGGACAAACAGCACTTTGAAAACAAACAGGTCCAAGATACCATCTTTCTCTGGAGGAATCTAGAAGGGCCAGGTAGTAAAAGGAAGCCCACAGTGCAGAGACATGATTAGCAGAGCAAGGCTCTGGAGGATAGCTGGCACATCCTGGGCAGGGCAGAGAGGAAGCCAGAAAGCAGGGCACGGGAATTCAGATAAGCCCTGGAAGAAGCTCACCATGAGGACAGTGGAAAGCCGGCAGGGGACGAGAAAACACGGAAAACCACAGAAAACAGTCTTACCAATCTATTAGGTAGATGTCTGGAGTTAAGTTGTTTTTCTTGAAATGAGCAAATAATTTCGGCAAATTTTCTTCAAAGAATACCTCAAATGCAGCGAAATAAGTCAACATCTAGGGAGACAATGTGAAATATACTAATAAACTAATTATCAGCACAAGTTTTCAACCTATGAAAAAGAGTCAATATGTTTACACCTTTAGAATCTAATGATTATCTTATAAAACTGCTACATGTTTTGAATGGTAACTAACTGTAGGTGCTATTCAGGCAAATTATGATAAGCACTATCTCTAATCTCACAATAGCATCACTAGCTACTGAACCCAAGAGCAGTTACAGGATATGCCTAAGAGGGGTAGAAGAGCATTATTATTAATATATGGTAGAGCTGGGACTCGAATCCATGCCTGTCCCAGGGTGAAGGCTGAGTTTTACAGGCTCATTCCTTTCCTAGACCATCTAAGAAAGGTCAGTCCAAAGGACAGCAGCACCACCTGTGAGAACCCTGCCATAAAGGATGGTCCCACTCAATATTCCCATTCTAGAATTTTCCCTCAAAAATACAAGCTAAACTAATAATAGTTTTTATTACATATTTACAAAGAAAAAGCTGGAGTCTTCAAAGTTAGCAGAAATTTGAGAGGGATTGTTTTATTATAAGGGTAAAATTCAATTTACATCAGGAATATTTCCTAGGAATAAATTTCAGGAGCAACATCAAGGCAGTATGTGTTAGCACTGATGAGTTGTCTCAAGAGTAAGAATCTGTCCTAAAGATTTTTTCAATCTCTGACGATTATATTTCTTGAAAAGTTCTCACCTGATCGATTAAGAAAGCAATACCTGTAAATGCTCACTGCAGAAAACTTAGACAATACATGCATTCCACTGAACTCTGGCTACCTATCACAAACACTATAGCTGAGCTCATGTCCTGTGACTGTCGATCAAATACGGTTGCAATTATATCATATGTTCAATTTTACAGACTCTTGAAAAAATTAGTGAGGTTCCTTCAGCACTCCCTCACATGACAGATTATCACTGCTGCACTGGGTGAGCCCCAGATGTGAATCCACTACTGCATTTGCTGAGCCCCACTTTAAACAGTTTCCATATTCACAATTACAAATCTACATGATGACCATCTCTATGCATAATGTTCTGTCCACATTTGTAACTTTCCTAAAACTGACTCTTACTAGCGAACTGCATGCTAATGCTGGGAACAGCACCAGTTGTCTTCCAAGAGGACCCTACTAGTTCATATTTCCCAGCAGCCACCAATTTAGCACGTTTTCTGAGGAGTACCCATAAGTCCTTAAGCTACCAAGGAAGAAGCCCTCCCCAGCTGATCTCAAGTAGTAGATCACCAGGTGCTGGAGCACTAGTGATCCCTCTGTGCATTGAGACGAGGCTAGATTAAACGCTGAGGGATTCACGAACTGCTAAGTCTTCTTCCAGGTTACATAAGGAGCAAAGGCTCAGGAACCAGAATGGATTCAAACCTCAGCTCTTTCACATACCAGATGTGTCTTGAACAAGTCACTCTGCCCTCCTGAGCCTCTTCCCTCACCTGTACCAAGCAGAGGACTCAGTTGCTAAGTGTGTTAGGGCCATCAGGCAACCACTGTCAACTCCTTCCATTTGTTCAGTGTGGTGAAAACCATCTGTAGCAGCATGCTGAACAAACTGCTGCTTCATTTTACAATAAACGGGCATGCTCTTAAACATGCCTCCTTTCTCCCATGTAGGAGCACATTCCAGAGGCCCCACGTGACTGTGATTGGTAGCTAAGGTCAATTCTAAGATACTGTATGGAACAGACCCACGGTGGACACTGCCATAGGTTTTCCTAACACACCAAGTACATATGTTTGCACTGGAGCCACCCTCCTCCCTCATTTAAAGACAGAATGCACTAATCCACTCTTACACATGGCCAGTGAACTCCTGTTTCTATGCTTATCTCAAACATGCCCAGGTATTCTCCCACTCCATAGTGTTCCTTGTTACCAATATCTCTTTGTGGAGGAAAAATGCATTCTTTTTCCCCCCTGAAAATTCAGAGTGCTTTATGGGCAACTCCATAAAGACACAGCACCCAGGGCACGTACACAGAGCATACTCACAAGGCCATGGTCCACTCGGAAAAACGCCATCTGACAGGGTTTATTCAAGAGATTAGAAAAAGCAATAAAGGCATCTGCAGTGTCGAGGTTCAAGATCAACACTGCTGCTATGAAGGACATGCCCTGAACCTGGGGAGGGAGAGAAAGTGTGTCAACTCACAGCAGCTTGTCCTCACAGCACAAGGATCCGTGTAGCCACCCACCCACTACTGCTCACCCGAAGCTGAACTGCTGGCCCCATCCACTCTGACCAGTCCTCTCAGTGCTACCACTCAGCCCAAAGGACACCTATTCCACTCTTCAATGGCACCCCACCCCTCCAAATGGAAAACCATAGCCAATCCCCATTAGGCCTTTGCATCTGAAACACTGTTCTCAGTAAGGGCCCTGTCCTGGGGCTACAGACAGGCACATCTGATTTAGCATGTTTAACAAAAGACCATGCACACACGCGTGCTAAGCTGCAGAAATGCTGGCAGCACACTTTTCAAAAATGGTTACCACTTGAGGCTTTATTGAATTAATGTTAGGAAAAAAAAATCACATGCAGAAAATGGAAATCACACCCAGTTCAAGTGTGATTAACGCCCCCCAGCAGCCGAGTCAGCTCAATTTCTTTATGTGGGATGGAGTCAATTCATTGCCAGGAGACCTTTCATCTTCCTCAATAAAAGACAAAGGCATTCAACCTGGCATCGGCAGCTGAGGCATTTTGGATAAAATCTCAACTTTCTTTATAGATTGTAACATTATAAAGTACTGAAAAACTTCACTTACATAGCCCACATCCGGTCGGTAACAAGTATAAGCGCCCAAAATACTGTGCAACATGTCATGATACGGGCCACCCTAGAAGGATCAACAACCAAAAACATCACATGCATAAGTACTGTTAGTGCTCAGAACAGCGCTGGATGCTACTGCTGCCACCACCAGTCACTTGCTACTTACAGAGGAGGAGATGCCAAGCATCAGGCTGCAGCTCTACATGCAGTATGCAGTTTAACAGACTAAATACCAACTCGCAGTTAACAAGGAGGTGTGCCGCTCAACCATGAAGCTGCTCTGAAAAGGCTGATGGGTCAGGAGTGAGCGCCTAGTAAAATGTCTTTACTCCTGCTGAATGCCACATTCCCTTCAAAGTCAACCTGAGTGGGCAGGAAGCTCTTCAGGCAGCCCTGCTCCTGGCCATGCAGACGGTGACTCTGCAGCATCCCATCCCTAGATGCCCTCATCCTGAGGGTCCTTCCTGCCTCCCTGCCCCCAAATGACATTCGCCTTGCATCTTTTGCATCTTTCTGAATAACAGGTCTGGGGAAAGGCTCTAGCCTTAGGTGTTGGCAGCTGCCACTTTATTTCAGTCACTCTCCCAGCTATCCATTCACTTCAAGATTTCCATTTGCTCCTTTAACTGCTTCTAAAAACATTAGTGGTAGCCCTTTTTTTCCCCCTGATGGAGCAAGAAGAAAGCCCTGAGCCGCCTCACACTACTGCTGGTGTGCAAGAAGACACCATGAAGGGACTGGCTGGGCCCAATGCAAACCCCTCCAGACCATGTGCTGGTGGCTACCGTGTGCTGGTGGCTGACACAAGAGTAGCAACACTCCTGGCATGTGACAGAAGTCAATCCACAGGTGACCTTGGGCACCTCCCATCACATGCTGACCCATCAAGAGGCTAAGTAAAGTAAGAGACACTTGCAAATGAGAAGAATGAGAGAAGGAAAAATAACAACCACAGAGTCAAAAGATGGCATCCAGGCCTGGGGGAGGTACAGAATCAAGGCCACCACAAAACCAAGAGTGACTATGGGGAGGCTTTGTCTGTCTGTCTCAGGCTGAAGGAGAAAAGTATTGTGAAAGCTGCATGTTCTTAAGGGAAAGCACTGTTCACCCTTATGATTCCTGCCTTCTTGCTCCAGTGCCAGCAAGTGGCAGCTCCTTCTTCTAAAGGCCCTTAACTTGCTTTTGGACATCTGTTCCCCCACTGCCCTTTGTTATTAACCATTAACTATTCATGAGATCGAGAACCTTGGGACCCACAGGCTGAGGGAGACTTGCTTGCACAAAGCAACCCAGAGAGAAGAGGCAACCTCTCTACCACCTGCCCCAACCCCTCAAAAGGGACCCCACAGCTCCCACTGCCCTTCTTCCTGGTCTACCCTCCACCTCCAGAGAGCTACCCAGGGATTCTCCAGCTCAGCATTTCTGAAGTCAAGTCCCTGGTGGTATGCCCAGGGAGCTGCCCTGGGCCCTGGGGCCAGGGAATTGAGAAGCTGGGCCTGGGCTGCTGTAGGGCCTTTGCAGGCTCTGAGGGCTCTGTGGCACCATGTGTAGACAAACATGTGAATCCCAGAACCTGAGTTTGCCAACAGCAAGGAAGGCTTTAGGAACCGTTTTAGGAAACACTGCCCCAACTGTCATCTGAGTTCTTCTTGCTCCCCTCTCCTCAGGACAGTCCTCCCAGGATCCTCCCTTCCTTTTATCTCTACTAGTCAGAAAGGTTACTAAGCTCCCTCTGATCCTACACTGCAGGGAAAGATCAGGAAGACAAGGCCTCTAGCCTAGTGGGCCTACCACACCTCTTCTAGGCTGCCTGAGGAGAAAACGGCTCTTCAGCTGGTGGCAGGAGTCAAAGATAGTAAATAATAACTGAGCACTGATGGAGTACCTGTTATGTGCCAAGTACTTTCAATAGCCTGGTTAGGTAGCTGTGAGCATCCCCAGGTTACAGATGAACAAGAGGAGGCTTAGAGGGGACAGTTTGCCCCAAGGCCACAAGCTAGCCAGAAGGCAATGGAATGCAAGCCCAAATCTGCTTTGAAATACTTTCTACAAAGCAATACTTCTTGGCCTTCATGCAAGGAAGGATGAGGTGTGAGAACCCTGGTGTGTGGCAGGGAGCCCTTGGGACTCAAGCAGGATAAAGCCCTCCCAGAGTAAGAAAAGCCTGGGCCGATTCATGAGAGCTAAGGAGAGCTGCAAAGCCTGGGGTGCTCGAGGCCTCAGGGAACTAACAGC
Organism: Urocitellus parryii; assembly: GCF_045843805.1. Classification (NCBI taxonomy): domain Eukaryota; kingdom Metazoa; phylum Chordata; class Mammalia; order Rodentia; family Sciuridae; genus Urocitellus; species Urocitellus parryii. Next base: position 141,259,596 of record NC_135540.1, on the reverse strand, counting down.
TGTAGAGAAGAGCAAGGAGAAGAACTGTCAGGTGGGAGGAGAAGGAATGGAGACAGGGCCCAGTTAAGGCCTGCCACCCTGGGGCGCTCACAGGTTCCACCAACGTGACACCAAGACCAGGCCTCTGGGTAGCTTTGTATATTCTCTCCTTCTCTAGAGAGGAGAGACCCTCTGCAAAGATTTCTAAGACCCATATGGGAGTGTTCCTGGCTGGATTCAGAATCGGGAGGAAGCAAGAGAGTAAGAGTACCCTACAAGGCACCAGGAAGGTGACAGGTGGGAGACAGCAAACTCTGGGCAGCCATGTCCATGTCTGAGGACCCTCCACACTCAGGCTCTTGAGACCCCTGCTTTGAAGGGTCACTCTGACATGGCAACCACATGCTGCCCCTGGAGGCCAACACCTCCTCAGTCCTCCCTTCCAACCTACTCAACCACCAGCAGTCCTCAGTGCTGCACCCACACTGGCTGGTACCCAGTGCCTGGGCACCTGGGTCTGTCTGCCTGTCCTTCTCAGCCACAGACTAGTATCCCAGAGCTCGGCCATGGCACTCTCTGTTCAAGCTCTGAAGCAGTCCTTCTTAGTTCCAGCCCACCATCCACATGTGGTTCCCAGCTCAGAACAAAGTAGCTACTGCTAGGAGGCTAGAAAGAACTGACACGTGTCCTCTACATTCTTTATCAAGCTCTCTCTCCTACAGGGAATTGGGCGTTTCCTGAATGCCTGGCTGTCCTGAGCTCCCATCCTACACCTGCTTCTGCCGGGATGCTCTCCTGTCCTCTGGGACATCTCCAGCAGAAGTGCCTCCCCTATGCCTTTAAAGGACCTGGATCCAGCAACACTCCTGCCAGGCCCTCATTCTGCAGCCACTTATCTAATCTATTCTGTCTCATTCCACCATCATTTACTGGTAAGCTATGTATAAGGCACTGTGCCAGGAACCTGAGCACAAGGGAGTCAGACTAGAGCATCCAAGGCTGCTCTGAAGGCAGGGAGATGGATGGAAGGAGGTGTGGGAGGAGAGGAGGGACGAACCTGAGGTGAGCAAAGGCAGTCAGCATGGAGAAGAGACTGCAGTGGTGAGGGAGAGGTCCCAGGGACCACAGAGGGATGTCTGCCGATACACAGATTAGAGGGTCTCCAAAGAACTCCTCTCAGAGGACTCCAAAATCCACACCCACAAGAAGTACCACTCTGCTCCCACTGCCATCCAGAGAGAACAGCCTGTCTCTATCCTGTCTCCAGCAGCTGGCTTCTGTTCCAGAGGGGGTCCCATCCTCCTGGCCCACCTGCTCAGATGCCCCACACCTCTGCTCAGCCCCCTGCCAGGCTACACCAAGGCTCCCAGGGTGCCACCAAGGACAAAGGCATCTCCCTTTGTCCTCCTGTCCCCAGATGGCTGCACTGGACTCTCGGGTCACACGTCGGCAACCTGCTGAGCACAGGCTCGTATGTGCACTCTTAAGGAAAGCACTGACAACCGCCTGTGGCCCTTCTGTGCCATCCAGAGGCTGTGACGCATTCATATCATGAGGAAGGTCTCGCCATTAAAACACAAGTGCTGATGTAGTCATATTTGTTGGAATTGATCAGTTACATTTATTTAAAATGTCTAAATGTTTTAACAGAAGTACCCACCCTACCCCCCAAAACCCCTAACTTTCAAACTTGATTACAAATTCATGCAGCTTGGCATTTATGAATTTTAGACAAAACACACTTGCAACAAATCACTATGACTTACTTGCTGGAAAATGCAGAGATTAGGAAACGTTCTAGAAATGTCCAGTTTAATAAGCTCCAGACTGGCCTCTTTGTCAGCGGCTGAAAACCCAGCATCTGTCAAAAGATCCAGAGTCATTGCACTCCTTAGAGGTTGGGGTGATATGAGGTGCTGCAGTCCTGCAAGCAGGCCCTGAGAGGAAGCTCTGGGAAGCCCACCTCAGGAGGTGGGGTAGGTGTGGAGTTCTTCGATTTAGGGAACAGAACACCCATGGCCCCAACCAAGGCCACAGCAGTATCAGATTATTTTCTAGAACCTGAAATCAACATCTAATTTGACTAAATTACAACTACCAGGGGGAAATAGGACAAGTAGCAGAATCCAACACAAAGACCTCCAGGCACAGAAACCACAGCAAAAGTCATTAGCTGATCTCAAACATCATTGGTATAGATGTGGCCTCAAAAATTAAAAATGAAACTACATAGAATCCAGCCATCCTACTACAAGGTATTTATCTCCAAAGGAGATGAGATCAGTCAAAGACCACCTGCACTCGGTTCTCACTGCAGCACTGTTCACAACAGCCAAGGAGTGGAAACAGCCTACTGTCTGTCCACTGGTGGAAGAAGAGATTAAGAAAATGTGTTGCCAGGCGCGGTGATGCATGCTTCTAATCCCAGTGGCTCACGAGGCTGAGGCAGGAGGATCATGAGTTCAAAGCCAGCCTTAGCAACTTATCAAAACTAAAGCAATTCAGTAAGACCCTGTCTCTAAATAAAATATAAAATAGGGCTGAGGATGTGGCTCACTGGTTAAGTGGCCCTGGATTCAATCCCTGGTTCAAAAAAAAATACTATTCAGCCAGAAAAAGAAAGGGAAATCCTGCCATTTTCAACAATAAGGATAAACCTGTTGAAGGACAGGGAGACATGATGCTAATAAAGAAATAAAGTAAATGCTGTCATTCTGTCCTCTGCTTCTATGAATTAGTTAAACATCACAGTTAAACATCATAGAAGCAGAGGAAAGAATGGTGACTGCCAGAGGCCAGGGGGTACTGAGGAGATACCAGCCAAAGGATACAAAATTTTGGTTAGATGGGGTGAATAAGTTCCAGAAAGCTACTATCAACAAGGTGACATAATTGATTCCATACTGTCTTTTGTTTGTTTTTTTGCTGTGCTGGGGATTGAACCCAGGGCCTCATACATGCTAGACAAGCAATCTATCACTGAGCCATTTAATCCCAACCCTCAATACTGTCTTGAAGAGCTTGACTGTGATGGAAACTATTCCTGCCTGGAACCCTAAGATCACCAGAGGCATGGTAATCAGCTAAACTGAGTGAATCCATGCATGCATACACTTTAAAACATTACATGGCAAGTATATTTAAAAAACAAGTTAAAATTAAAAAATTTAAATGCAGAGAATTGAGGGAGCTACTATAGCATACACTCACGTGTAAGACACTTGTGTAATATTCTCACAACTTTTTTTTTTTTTTAAAGAGAGAGTGAGAGAGGAGAGCGAGAGAGAGAGAGAGAGAGAGAGAGAGAGAGAGAGAGAGAGGGAGAATTTTTAATATTTATTTTTTAGTTCTCGGCAGACACAACATCTTTGTTGGTATGTGGTGCTGAGGATCGAACCCGGGCCGCACGCATGCCAGGCGAGCGCGCTACCGCTTGAGCCACATCCCCAGCCCATTCTCACAACTTTTCATGAATAATTTGTTTTATTCTTTTTTGAATTCAATTGCCACACAGACAATAGTTTTAAAGGCCACTTAAAAACATGCTTCTTAGCCAACAAAGTGGTTACTCTGGTGTGCTGTGAACACTTATAAAGGCACAGTTCAGCCTGAGTGCAGAGCTCCTGCTCTCGGGAAGCTGACCCAAGCTCCATGCTAAGCTAACGCTCAGGTGATCTGGGCACAGCCTGAAGTCCGATGAGCAGCCTCCAGGGAAACGGTGCACTGTGAGCAGCCCTCCTATGGTGGGGTGAAAACACCTCTCAGGAACTGGGGCACTATTTCTTACAGTTATTTACCTTCCATTTTTGCTTTAAAAGCCCCCTTTCCCCTAGAGCTGAACACACATCCACATGAAGCCTACTGCAGTCAAGCCAGCTCTGTTTTGTAATGGGAGAGGCATCTGTGATTGACCGCGCATCGCTCAGGCTTCAGAATGGTCTGTACCTTCACTCTCCACGTCTGAGCCTCCCGAGCTGAGAGACCGCCACCGCTCCTTGGCCCGGGCAAGACAGATGTCAAAGAGCTCTGGAAGAAAAGCCTCTGGGTGAGTCTCACATGCACATCTTCCTTGAAACACTCAAGAACACACAACTGTCTCCTTCACAGACAACCCCCACCTTGGCCTGGAAGCACTCTCCTGTTTAAAGACATGGGCACATGCACTGTAGGGACACAGCACTGCCATGCCTGTGTGTGTCTCCTGTCACACAGCCACCCACAACTATTTGCTCCCATCCACTGTGACTGGTCTAACATCACTCACCTCTGTCTACAGACCAAGAGGTGCTGGGAGCCACAGAGGGTGACAACCCAACAGCTGGCTGGGGGAGGGGCTGGAGCGAAATGAAAGCATGCCTGGCTTCAAAGGGGTTTGAGCCATAATACCGAAAGGAAAAACAATACCAAATGCCATAATCCTGAATGCTCAAATCCCCAAAGATGAAAATCTTTAATGTCTAAACTCCTGAAAACAGGATCCTAGGAAAAACAAATTTAAAAATTCCTTAAAAGAAATTTATTTACATTTTGAAAAGGGGAACTTATTCAAAAACATAAAAACATAACAGAACACTTCATAGGTCATTTTAGACAATAAAATAGGCAATAATAACATTTTTGAGAGCAAAACACTCAGGAATACTGCAGACAGTTGGGTGAGTAGAGATGAATGACAAATGAATGATCTGTTCATAAGGAAACCAGCTGCTGAGAACAGAGGTACTGCACTGTGACTACCACACACACACCCAGCTTGATGGCTGTGCTCCTCTGGGATACTGTCAGACCATCCGACTCTTGACAAGATTGATTAAAATTCACTGAGGGTCACCACTGTGTACATAGTCACCCACGAGCCAAGACCCCAAGAAACCATCCTCCGTCACAGATAGTTTCAACATTCTCACACACTCGTCAGGCTTCCACCCTACATGCTGTGATAATGCACTTTCATGGAGTCTTAAATTTGTAAAAAAGACATAAGACAAACTAAAACTCTCCAAAAGTCTTTACACAATTTATATCTTCAGTTTTGGAAATAATGTGTAACTAAAATACACAGCACTGCCAATTGTAAAAAATAATGCTGAAAATTTTAAAAAGTGGGGAAAAAAACTTCTAAAAGAGAGTAAAAAACTAAAAAGACAATTTGGAACATGACAAAGCATAACCAGGGATAGACCACAGGCAGTGCATGGAGGTGACCTCCACTCCGAACTGTTCTGATCCTGCATGGTGATCAATAGCAGGTGTAGCGCTCCGGCAGAGCGAGTCCACATACACTTCCATGTGGCTTCTGACTAGGTACACACTGATACGAGCACCCCTATTTGATTTTCTCATCTTCTGGACCACACTTCTACGCTGCTCCGTATATTCAGACGTGCATTCTACTCATCCTCAAATACAGACCCAATCAATACAGGTGGTCAAACAGCAACACTGCTGTGTGTCTTCTTGTCCCACCATGCACATGATTATTTCAAACCAATCAGTAACCTTCTTGGCTTCTGCAGAAAGTGTAGCTTTAATTCATTAAAAGCTCTTGGAATTTTGTTCACGGGAAGGAGTGTCAATGACACCTTCTTCAACTGCAGCTTTAGTTCTTGCCATCATGTATGATAAATCCCTTCACCAGAATTCAGGTTTCTACCCCCCTTATATAGCCTTTTTTTCCCCCATGGAAAATGCAACTTTTGGAATTTCCATTTTCAGGATTTCAACCTTTGGAAATTTAACTTACTAGGACTGTGATCTGGGGGATGAGGATGGACACTGTTTTCACATAAAGACATAGTGGAATTGCTACCCACATGGCCCAGCTTGCTCATTCTGCTGCAAGAAGTAGAGCCGGGGGTGGGAACAGGTGCCCAGGAACAGGCAGAGCTTTCAAAGAACAAGAACTCTTGCTGTCAGACAAGTGTCATCAGTCTTCAAATCTCTTCCATATTTAGAACCCATCTTTCAACAACTCTTCTCTTGGGAAGTTTGGTGGTAGTTAGGTCACAACTCATGCTCACAAATCTCACTGGCAGGTACAGACGGCCCTGGATATATCTGAACCCCAGGTATCCTTAGAGGACTGTGCTTCTCAGGGCCAGCTCCACACCTGTCCCACCCCAGGCATTTCCTGTGCCTCTGGCTTTGATGTTTCCCAGCTCCCTGATGTTCTGGGTCACTAGTCTGTCACTGGGACTTTAAATGAAGCTACCCACAGACTTTTTATCACTTTATATTTTTCCATCATTACTTTTGAAAAATAAACAGGGCACAATTGCCTTCTGGGCAGCATGTGCTATTTTATTAAATGAAATGTTAAGTCTAGTAACACTATTATAATCCAACAAGTAAAATCTTGATGAACGACCCTAGTCAAGCCTTGTGAAAGCTCTAACAAAATCTATGCTGTCTGCCATGGCGGGAGGGCACAGTCATGTAACACAATTTCCTGCCATCCTTATCCAGAAGGGCAAGTGTTTACAGGACAAACTTGGCAGTGTCCTGAGCTGGTGGCTAGAGCACTACAGGGCACTTCTGCCTGCTCTCAGCCCCCAGGTGGTTGGCTACACTTTTGTCATTTGGCAGTAGGGGTGAAAACAACTGTGTGGCTTGTGACCACCTGAGAATCACTTCCCATATGAGGAATTTGACAATTAAGGTACAGAGGCTGTGGCTGTGTCCTCAAGGTAAAAGGGGTCAAAGTGTCAGTGTTACAAAATCTCTTCCATGACTTTCCTGGCACGTACTGGGGGGCAGGGGTTAGACTCTATACCTCCTACCCAGACTCCCCATCCCCAGTTTTAAAGTCAAATTCCCTTAGTGTGAAGTTTTAATAGTACTATTAGGTCAACTTTCCAACTATAAGTTTCCAAATGTATAGCCACAAAAAGAGCCAAACTGGAGCTTCCCAAGTCATAACATGGGCGTCTGAAACAGCCAGTGCTAGAATGAGAATCCTGCTCACACACATAGGCTACAGGGCCTGGAGCACAGTGCCTGGTCATTTCAGGATGATCCTTGTCAAAAGGAAGACAAGGTCACCAATACCTGCCTCAACAGGATCACTGTCAACGCTACAGACTCCTAAGTCTTCACTAAGCCTAAGGGGGTGCCTGGCATTCAACAATCCAGGATCATTCTTACACTGGCCTGAAGATGCAGCAGGGTGAGATCAAGCAGGACTCCATGAGCTGCACCCACTTACCTAACAGACATTTGAGGGCCTGCAGAGAACTGGGCTGGGCACAGTGATGGAGCAGGGAGTTATAGTGGAGCCCCAGTGTACTGAACCTGTTCCAATGGGGGCAAGCACCCTGAAACAGCCCATCATGTGAAAGAGTCATAGCTGACAAAATGTGAGCCAGCATCAGGGCCAAAGGGACATCTATACCCAAGTGATGGTGGAGCAGCTGCTAAAGCCACCCACCATGATTCTGTCCACAGAAGGTTTCAATTTAAACAAATCCCACCCAGGCATCAGAGAGAACCAAAAACCGCACACACAGAGGCACAAAGTACGGCACGCTATATCCTATTTGCATAGACAGGGATATTGATAGAAGTTAAAAATTTTCAACAATACAGACTGAAATAAATGCTCAGAAACTCATCCAAACCTCACCTTCTGAGGACATTTCTCAAAAACCATTTCCACAAGTAAAATGCTGTACATCTTCTCAGGCAAATATCTTAAAAACAAAATTTTGGCAGATATGGATTTAGCTGTGGAAGGAAAGCAGGCCCTCTTCAGGAAGGGAGTCACAATCCAACTGACCTGTTGTGCAGCTCACAGTGGACACAGTTCTTAGAATAAGGCTGAGGCTGTGTGAAAGACCAAAGCTGACATGATGAGGCTAACAGCCCGACTGGAGAGGGAAGGCATCCACCCATCTGCCTGGAACTCTGAGGGTTCTACCAGAGTAAGCCTGCTGCCCTCGACTTCACAGGCAGCTGCGGGCCTCACAGGGACGAGCAGGAGAGCCTGCTTTCCTTCCACAGCTCAGACCTTAGACTGCAAAGGAGAGGAGCAAGGAGCCACTCCCTGCAGGAAGGCCACATGTTCAGTCCAGCAGCTCCTGAGGCCTGCTTCCACTGGACAGAGCGAGCCTGCTGAGCATTTGACACAGTGACTAAAAAGTGAGCCTGGACCGGTGGGCAAACATGCAGTCTGAGCAGATGACACAGCATGACAAACAGCACAAGGACACTGATGTGAGGGTCTCACTTCCTTGACACTGACCACTTACGCCCTTAGCACAAAATTTTGTACCTTTAAGGTTGCCTGAGGGGGAAAAAAAAAGAAAAAAAGAAAATCCCACAGAACATCAACAGGTACCCCTAGTACAATCCACACACCTCCACGTTCATGTCTGATGGAGATCTGCCTTCCATAGGACCCTGACAAGTGATCCCACTGCACCTGAGAGGCCCTGAGCTCTAAGCCCTCCATTTTAGAGAATCTGCCCCGAACTTAGGGACCTGAAGCCCAGCCTGGCAACAGACCCCCCCCAGAGGAGAATCATCCCGCCTCTCAGAGCCGCAGCTCCTCGGCAGCATTTGCATCCTTCCCATCAGAGCAAAGGGATGGAAGAGGCCCTAACAAAAGCCCAGCTCAACCGAGGACCCCAGGGGAGACTCCCAGGCAAGCACTCACCGTGGGTGATGTTCAACTCGTTGCCGATGGCTAAGCTCCAGACTTTGCCCCTCACGCTCGGAGGGATTCCCTGCCACCACAGATCTCGAACTTTCCTAGAGCACCACCTGCACAGGACAGAACATGAGTTCCTGAGCGTGTGCTTCAAGGTGAAAGCCTAGTGTGTGGGTGTGTGCCCCGCCACATACCACCAGCAGTTAAGAGTGGCACTCTGTCCTGGGGAGCCTCAGGCCACTTTCCGCGGGGCACCTGCTGAGACAGGGCACAGCAGGAAGCACCACAGAGGACCATGCACCTTCCAACCAATTTCAAATGACCAGGAGCAGATTATGCCCGTGAAGGATGAGAAGGACTTTCTGAGCAGAAAACAGACACAAAAAATAACCTGGCCTCTTGCAGGACCACACGCAGCTGAGCCTGGGCACAAAGTGCAACCGCCCTGCTGAGAGCTGGAGGGTGGGAGGCAGGAGGCAGGGCCAGGGCCTTACAGGGCAAGCCACCAAACCCTGACAACAGGGTGACTTGCTACCCAGAACATTCTGAACGGTGCAGTTGTTCAGGTCTACTGGTCATGAGGAACATGTATTGCCAAAGACCAGACAAGTGGAAAGGCGCCAGACTCCATCGTGATTCTGAATGCAGCACTGCCGGGCAGCTCCAGCTCGGAGGCTACAGAAGCAAGGCTGCATCCTAACTCTACCCTGCCTTGTGGATCCAGAGACACTAAGTTCTGCTTTCTAAAATCCAGAGGACAGACCTCCCCCGGAGGACTGCAGCGAGAAGTAAGTGGATAAAGTACCAAGCACCCAGCACAGTGCCCGACACAGCCAGTGAGCATCTGCCCTGTGTTGGAGTCACTGTGCTGGGCACTTTGTACTTTATCCACTTACTCCTCACTGCAGTCCTTCAGGGGAGGTATGTCCTCTGGATTAGGGCCAAGGCAGGACAGCCCAGGGCAGGCTTGGTCACCATGCAGGCAGACAACAAGGGCCTGAGAAGAGAACCTCTGCCCTTGGCACTGGGCCCAATCTAAGAAAGAGCATTCAGCATTCTTAGCAGCATTGAGTCTTTGAGGGCCAACACCTAGAAAAACAAATTCTGAGAACAACATCTTCTCCTAATGTCGCCCCTCAACCCAGCCTCTGGCCCCTATAGGGAAAGTGACACCAGGTCAGAATGAGCCTCTAGCATCACAACATGCAAATCATGAGCAGAGGCAAGCTGGTCTCTAAGCTCCCCAATGGCCTCTGTATGGCCCTGGCATGACTGCCCCTAAGGGCCCCAGCCCAGACAGACCACACAGGAAGAAACAAGATGTACAGATGACCTTCCAAAAGGACGTCACAGCTGCTATCTCTGCTGGGTGTGCACTTTGTGCTAACTGTAGGTCAACATCAAAGACAACCTGCTCTCTACCCTCAGAGAAGAAGACAGCTGCAGGGCACCCCGGGGAATCTTCCACAGACACCTGGATCTGTGGTAAGGAAAGGAGAGCCTTTCCTAGGGAAGACTGAGCTTTAGAGAACAAACAACAATTAGCAGGACAGGAGGTCCAGAACACACAAATGAACCTATAAAGGTTCGGAGGCCAAAAAGCATCAACTCTTATTGGTGACCCCATAGGTACAGAGACAGGCCCAACTAAAGCAAAGAAGAGGGTGAGACACAAAGGCAGAGGGTCCTGTCAGCTAAGCTACAGAGTTCAAATATGAAATTGTGCATCAGAGGAAGCTACTGAAATGTTAAGGAGAGAGGGCACAGAGGTAGGCTGAGTACCCAGGTAAGCTGGAAGGGGCTGTCACAGCATCAGGACAAGGAAGCCCAGGGCTGGACCACGGCAACTGAGGCTAATCTACCCAAGGCTGTGCCATGAGCTCAGTAACCACAGCTGCTACCTGCCAGCTGGAGGGAGAAACTGTTTGCAACACAGCAGCACCCACACAATCAAAGCTTACATGGTTTCCCAGTTGGGCAAGATCTCGTTATTCCAGGTGAGGACGGCGTTTCCAATGTTTTCTTCTACTTTGCATCTTTCCTCCAGTTGCTTTTTCCTCCGCTGGGCTTCCTTAAGCTCTAGAAATCACAATTAAAAACAGGAAGAGAACATCTATTATTTGACCCACACCATGTTCAAGCTGGATAATTTTTCTCAACGAGTCATGATACAAGAAAATCAGGAGAAGGCCACTGCATTAGAGCAAGCCTGTGCTCCCAGGGCTCACTTTACACCCCAAGGACCTGGGATGCTTAGCACCATCCTGCTTTAGTAAGCTGTTAAAGTGCAACATGCATACAGAAGAGTGCACAAACACAAATCCAACTCAGACAGAACAGATAAACCCTTGAAGCATCCATCGGAGCAGTAAACATTCCCAGAACTCACCCTGCTGTGCTCCCTCCACACCTCTTCCTAGGATCACTTCTAAAAGTCTAAGCATCACTCAGTTACTAGCGTGTACATAGCAACTCTGAGAAAGATCCTGCACTTAAATTTATCTATACCAATAGCAATCTCCACACCCATGGGATCTACATCTGCTGATTCACCCCACCAACACTGGAAAACACTGGAGGGAAAAAAGTCATGTCTATATCAAATATGTACAGTCTTTTTTCCTTGTCATCATTCCCTAACAATACAGTGTAATAACTATTTATGGAGAATTTACATTTTATTAAGTAACCCACACATGATTCATAGTATACAGGAGGATGCGCATAGGTTACACACAGATTTTACATGTGAGACTTGAGCATCTGCAGATTCTGGTGTATCTGCTGGGGATCCTGCAACCCATTCCTCATGGATACCCAGGGACAACTGTATTTTATCATGGCAAAATATATGTCACATAAAATTTATTTCAGCCATTTTGATGTATAGCTCAGTAGCATTAAGCACATGCACACAGCTGAGCAACCATCACTGTCATCCACATCTGCATGTTCCCTTTTCCCCAGCCCCCCTCTTCAGGCCCCAGCAATCACTATCCTACTCTGTCTCTAAGAATCTAAAAACTCTAGGGATCTCATAAGTGGAACCATGAACTGTCCTTTTGCGACTGACTCATTTCATTTCACTTAGGATAATGTTCTCAAGGTTCTTCTAGGTTGAAATGTGTGAGAATTTTTGTTTTTAAGGTTACATAATATTCCATTGTATGGAAACACCACAATTTATTATAGGAACTTTTTTTTTTTTTTTGGTAGTATTGGGGATCAAACCCAGAGCCATGTACATGCTAGGCAAGTGCTCTACCACCAAGCAATATCCCTAGGCCTAATATATATTCTTTTAAAATATCCTGGAATTGGGGCTGGGGTTGTGGTTCAGTGGTGGAGTCTCATCTAGCACGTATGAGGGACTGGGTTTGATCCTCAGCACCATATAAAAAAATAAATAAAATAAAGGTACTGTGTCCATCTACAATTTAAAAAAAAATCTTTAAAAAGAAATAACCTGGAATCATAGTTTTTCAGGAATTGCAAGAAATTTTGTCAAATCCAATCATATCTTCTTGTAAATAAAGAAAACAGATGTCTTTTTTTTAAATATCTTTATTTTGTTTATTCATTTTTATGTGGTGCTGAGGATTGAACCCAGTGCCTCACATGTGCGAGGCAAGCACTCTGCCACTGAGCCACAACCCCAGCCCGAAAACAGATATCTTTACATCATCATTGGCTGAAGCTTTCTAATGAGGAATTCTCATCATTCAATCTCTTCTTGTTAAGTGTTAAATAAAGCTACCAGGAATGACTAGAAGAAGCCTAGATTACTTTATGGAAAACTACAATTTCAGAATACTAAAGCACTCAGCAAAGTTCAAGTTCTTGAGGTCCAAAAGACAGAAAGAAAATACCCAGGAAGACACAGAATCTGGTGCCTGTGGCTTCACGGTACCTCGCTTCTTGGCCTGTACCACCATTTCTTCATACTGCTGCCTGTGCTTCTGGGCTTCTTCAGCAGGTTTTGCTGGGAGGTTTCTTGACAGGAAATAAATGGATTTTTACCATTACAAATATCAAATAAAAGTCTCTGGAAGGGGAAAAAAACACCTGCAGCATCCACCCCCACAAAATTGTAAAGCCCAAAGATATAAAGCTAAATTTTCAAAAATTACACAGTTCTCTCACAAACTAAAGTTTCTTTACAAAAGCAAAATGCTCACTGTAAAACAACTAAATTATAAAGAGTAGTACACAAAATAAAATGACAATTACCCGTAGTTGCAATAGAGACAGATAATCTGTTGGTGCTTTTTCACCCCATTCTCCAAGATAGAAACCGTGATTTAACCACAAAGCTAACTGCCAGCAGTTAATCCCTGAAGGAAAAGCTGCATAGCACAGAACATATATGCATGAATATAGCCCGAGAGGGTTGCTTTAAATGTGCAAGTTTCATATCAGCTCTGTAGCTCATTTAGTATCTTTTACACACAAAAATATGCCATAGCTGTGCACATTTCATTTAAAACATTAAAAATTCATTTTCATTCAGAAATGTGTGTGTAGACTACGGGCGCCTAGCGAGATGGAAGGGCAGCAGCATCTGGCCTGTGCCCCTGTTACGATGTAACCCACATTCCTTGGAGATTTTCGATCACTGCCACTGGCTGCAGAATGTGACAAGCCCCCACCCACATCTCAGAGCACTGAAAGGACTGGTCTTCACAGCGCGGCAGCTTTAGCCAATGGCCTACACCTGACTTTCCTGTCCTCTACTTCAGAGTCTTCTTACACCTAGTTCTAAGAACCAAGAATTAACAATACAAGATACACTTCTTTTCTAGGCTTGTTTTAAATTTGGGGGTAGGCAGGGGTCTTAGGCATTAACTAGCCCAGTGTTTTATAGCCCCTTTTCTTCTTCCTTCCTTTTTTAGCAGGGGACCTTCTATTACAACACAATGATCCATAGAAACGCTATATACAGAGCCAGGCGCAGCAGCACACGCCTGTGATCCCAGTGGCTCAGGAGCCTGAGGCAGGGGGATCGCAAGTTCAAAGCAAGCCTCAGCAAAAGAGATGCACTAAGCAACTCAGTGAGACCCTGTGTCTAAATAAAATACAAAATAGGGCTGGGGATGTGGCTCAGTGGTTGAGTGCCCCTGAGTTCAATCACCAGTAGCCCCAAAACACCAAGAAAAGAAAGAAAGAAAGAAGGAAGGAAGGGAGGGAGGAAGGAAGGAAGGAAGGAAGGGAGGGAAAAGAAAGGAAGAAAGAAAGACATACATTATAAATATATATATATATATCTCAGTTGTGATTACCTAATAGAATAATACCTAATACCTAGGAAGGTCTCCAAACAGGATCTCCTCATCATGCAGCAGGAAACTAGAGGCCCAGAGAGAGGGGCCCTGCCTCACATCACCCACAAATACATCCAATGCAATCCCAAGGAACCCCATAGGCCCCTCCAGGAATTGTCTGGCAATACCAAGGCACCTCCAAAACCCCACTTGCCAGCCTCAGCAATGGCAAGGCGTTAAGCAACTCAGGGCATCTTGTAGTAACAGACCAGCTTAATGTTTATCATATCTAATTAAGTATTAAATAGTAAATTAAAAAGGACAATCACCTAAATGGAAAATCCTGGTCAATATGTCCATGCTAAAGGGCACTTTTCCAAGTCAGCCATATGACACCACTAGAATACATGTGGACCCAGATCATGAATGCTTATGGCCTACTCTGTTCCCATCTCCTGACGCTCATTCTTATTTACTGAAACAGGGATCAGCATTTTGCCTTATCTATAAAGCAGACACCACAGAAGCCCTTTCAAAGACTCACGCTGGTCTGTCTTCAAGGATGAGTGCAGTGGTAGAAAGTGGCTCAAAATCAAGATTCTTCCTCACATTCTGCCTTGGAGAGGGTGGCCTGCTAGGTCTTCCAGCTTTGTCTTCATATTCCTAGGACAAAGAAATGAGGGATGATTCTGAGCTTGGCTAGTTCTGCTATTATGAAGTCCTTCTAAAAGCAACACAGTTGTTTTGTAAGTAAAAGTGCTTGAAGTTGATTCTGAGGACGCAGCACTGACCTTCCTGCCACTCAAAAAGAACTGTGCTGAAGGGACCCCACAGCTCTGCATCCAGGCCAGAGCTTCATGATGCAGGAAGTTTTGAAGTGTCCCAGCATCAAAGTAGCCCCTTACAAGGATCCATTAGCGCTGATTTGGGTCTACACTCCTCCTGGTGACAGGCTTATTTGCTGTCTTTTGCAGACTACAAGTGTTAACTGATTATCAAAGGGCCACTGGGAAGTCACGGCTGCACGTTGTTATGTAAATAATTTCACCATGCCCTGGAAACCTAAGAGCAGCCTCCATGCCCACTGAGCCACCAATTTGTTCCATGGACTGCAGCAACAAAGGCTTAGTCACACCTGGTGACCCACATTCTAGACATCCAGCTATAAGGATTCAGGAGAGCCAACAAATTGGTGCTTCTGAAACCAAGTGTGGGCTCCCTGCAACATCAGAAAATGGTATAATCCCATTGCCCGTGACAGACAAGGCCCTCAGGACCACCTCCTAACAGAAGACAAGCTAGCTGGGAAGACAGGCAGACGAATGTAGAACCAACCTAGCCTTCAGTCCTCACTCCAGGTGGCAGAGCAGCACTGACATGAGGTGGTAGTGAACTGCTGAACGGATTCTACTGACACCAGCTGTCAAGAGGGTGTGACTCGTAAGATTATTTTGCAAGCAATTATTCTCTCAGACAGAAGTGCCTATTAAGGCTTCTAAAAAAGTGAGGGGAAAAAAAAAGCCAGACACAGCGGCGCATGCCTATAATTCCAGCAACTCGGGAGGCTGAGGCAGGAGGATGGCGAGTTCAAAGCCAGCCTCAGCAATGGCAAGGCACTAAGCAACTCAGTGAGACCCTGTCTCTAAATAAATACAAAATAGGGCTGGGACAAGACTTAGTGGTTGAGTGCCCCTGAGTTCAATCCCTAGTATGTCCCCTCTCCCTAGTATCCCCCTCCCCGCCAAAAAAAAAAAAAAGTAGAAAAGAAAAATTTTCTCAAAATACAGAGGCTGTGAGAAACAGCTGAGTAGTCAGTTTCTGTACACCTTTCCTGCAAGGTGAGATGCAGGACCCTTCTTGCTCTGCCTTACAACCGTTCCACTGAAGTACTGAGAAAATAGACTCACTAGCTCATGGGTCAATTTCTGAGCACCTACCCTGGGCCAGGTACAGCAGTGACAGTGTAGCACTAAGCAGCAGAAAGCTTCATACTCCATGTGTACAGAGAAATCTTCAATTTTATAGGAAATCTACCAAAATCTACACGCTATGAAAGCTTGTTTGCGGTCTTCTGCAGACTATAAAGTGTAATTAATTATCCAACATATTATGTTCTGACAAGAATTAGTAATAATACCCACAGATGCTATTTACCAGCTAAGCCTGGACTAGTGAACTGGATGCCAAGGCCAGAGATGCTGGGCCCAACAGTCAGATGTCCCAGAATGCAGCTGTCTGTTCCCATGTGCTTGCATGTGCTCTGCATGTCTCATTTTGTCTCCATAACTTCCTGTAAGTCACCCACTCTTCAGATAGGGCAACTGGGGCTTGATGTACAGGCTGGGCCTACTCTGCCACTGAGTAGGTCCAACCTCCTTTAAGAATATAATCAAACAGGTATGGATTTGCAGAGGGAAAAGGGCAAGTCCTCCTTGGGTCAGTTGTGGCTTCTGGAGACAGACAGGCTTGGGAGGAAACTCAGGACCACCAAGCATTAGCTGTGATTCAGGCACAGTACTTACATGGAATCCCTGAGCCTTGCTTCCACATCTGCAAAGTGGACACAAGCACTGCCAGAGAAGCTGCTGGAGCAGCAGGACATGTGCAACTGTTATGTAGGTCTGCAGTGCACAGGGCCTGGGCAGTGTGTGCCACTGCCTAGCCTCCTCCCTCTGACCTGATATAATCCTAGAAGGCAGGGAAGACACTCCAGTGCCAAACAACAACCCCAAGTCTACAACAGTAGATATGAAAGTAGGAGGGAAGCGGGGTACATGCCTTGGTTCATGAACAGAAACTTCAGATCTCCCCAGCTCACACTTCTTACTGTTATCAAGAACAAGCAGTAGCAGCTGACAAGGTTAAGGGGCCAAACGCTTTCCAAGGGCCATAAATACACAGTTAACTCAGTTTAGCCTTTACAACAGTTCTCTGCAGAGACAGAAGGTGCCATCACCCCACTTCCAAGATGGCACTGTGGAAGCCAGAGACATCAACAACCTACCCAGTGGGTAAGTGGGGAAGCTGAGTCAAACGCAAAGCATTTGGTGCTTTGGCCATGTTTCTCACCACAGAATTCATGCAAGCCACTGGCAGACAGGAATTGGAAGTCATTTCATCATGTTCAGTCTAAGTAAAGCTTTCAACTATGACAAACCTATAATCCTGAATTAAGCACACAGTCATCGAAGACTCGGGGTCAAATACAAATGTTTAATCACATAGAGTGACGCATGACTAAAATAATGAAGGAGGCCCAACCTGCCCATACTTGCAATTTTAGAGCCTTTGCAAAGCCCCAAGCAACATTTCCAAGTACAAGTGGCTTTTAGAACAGGTCCTGCTCCAAACTTAGGTCTCTTCCCTTGGACACAGTAAGCTTAACTAAGTCCAAGACAGACAGACCAAGCCCAGGAACAATAAGAGGACTACACCCGTTAAGAACCCTGGGAGGGGTGAAAAACAACTCAATTGAGGATTGTCAGCATCAGATCAGCACATGATGTGGCAGGACTATAAAATCCTCGGAAGCAAATATGACCAGTTCTAAGTCTGGGTTTTGACCTTAGGCAAGGCATCTGAACTGTCTCAGCCCCCTCACTACAAAAGGTAGCAACTGTGAAGCCCACTGTGATAGTCAACCTGATAACACACACATAAGAGGCCAGCAGCCTGCTAGAACAGTGAGCCCTTCTGTGTGCCAGGCAAAATCAGTGGAGTCCCTACCTCAGTCCAACTTACCACTTCAAAGTTTCTTCTGCATGGGACCAAGTCAGAAAGTCTCTTGGTTTTAACCAAGGAACAATGCTCTTCATTGCTGGGCTCATCAAAAGCTCTGACGACTAATCAGGAAAACAAATCACCCATCCAGGCCAACTGCTGCCAGCTCCCCTTAGACAATGGCACAGGGAATTCAGAACAGGATTCTTCATAGTCCTAGTGCAACTGTTTAATTGGTCACAAAAGCATTTTTTAAAATTAAACAATAAAAGTAGAGTGCATAGGCTGGTATGGTAGTACATGCCTGTAATCCCAGTAACTAAGGAGGCTGAGGCAGGCGGATCACAAGTTAGAGGCCAGCCTCAGCAACTTGGCAAGGCTGTCTCAAAATAAAAAAGGCCGAGGATGTAGCTCAGTGGTAAAGTATCCCTGGGTTCAATCCCAAGGAGGGGACACAGAGTACATATAGTGAGGAAAACTTGATTCAGTTCTACACCTAGTTACATCTGTGTACAGAGTCTTGCCTTATATTGGAGTCATTTCAAAAACAGTTTGCAAGTTGCTCATTTAGAAGTTCCTGCCCTGAGCTGTCTATGATGAATCCTGTTGGAGAAGACAAGAGCATACCAACCCAACATCATCAGCACACAGAACAAGTGACTCTTAACCAGAGGTGAGGTTGTTGAGTGTGTGGTCTGATGACCCAGCATAGCTTCAGGAAAAGGAAAGCAGGGGGCAAGGGTACCTGAGTGGGGCCTCAGGTCCTGGCAGATTCAGTCAGCTAGATTTAGCAAGCTGGAGAAGGAAAGAAGGAGAACCACATAAAAAAGGGATAGCTTGGGGCTGGGGTTGTGGCTTAGTAGTAGAGTGCTCATCTACAACATGCAAGCCTCTGGGTTCGATCCTCAGCACCACATAAAAATAAATAAAGGTATAAAAAATTAAAGAGAGCTCATTTGTGAAGAGACCACATGGGGCCCTGGTTCTTTAGGGCCCTCAGTCCCCAGCTTTGCAGAGCTCTCTGCAGGAACAATAAGGTGCAGGTGGAAGACATGGCAAGGAGAGAGAAGAGGAATACAGGAGGAGAGAACAACAGGTGGCAGGAGGCAAGAAGGAACCGTGGAGAGCAGCCCATAATGGGTGCCACTTCAGCAAAGACTGGAAAGGTCTGGGCCAGATGCCAGAGGCAGAGGCAGAGGCAGAGGTGTTCTGATAACACAAGCCACGGCCAAGGGCACCCAGGAGCAGGCTGATTTGTGGGTCAGCACAGGCATCCTAAGTGGGATACAGTGGTGAGTTCTGTCCAGAGCAAATGAGATGGACAAAAAGCTTCCTAAAGCTGGCAGATGAGGCCCCCAGAGCAGGAGAGCCAGGCTTACAGTGGGGCTGGAGAGCAGAGTGCAAGTGTGGGTAGCCCAGCTATGCAGGGCCAGCAGAGGGGTAACAACTCCTAGATTAGTCTGAATTATACTCGGCAAAGTAAAAGAAAAGCCTGCCTCAGGTTAAGGGGAAAACACCAGGGCTCTCAAACAATGAAAGGAAATCTTCCAAGCAGAAAGAAAAGATGGGTTGTTAATGCTACTTACAGAACTGGAAAAGTGCTACAAAGACAGTCAATCATGCCAATACCTGGCTTCCTGGAATCTACTTTAGGAGAAAGGGCCATCAGTCAAAAGCAAGCTCACTTCTCTGACACAGCTGTCTACAGAGTCAAGACCAGCCGGTTAACATAACCCTGGAGAGGCTTTGGGAAGCACTGTGGCATAAAGCCGCACTCAGGTGGGCATCCCAATAGTGTCTTGAACTGCCAGCGACAGCACAACCACCACCTGCTGTGCCTGATCTCCCAGACTGAGGACCTGGCAGCTAACAGGCAGCACTGGGGATAGAAAAAAGCTGCTAGGAGCACTTTCTCTGTCCTCCATGCCATCAGAATGGAATAGCATTCTGCTAAATGTTAAGATAAAATGAGAATGAGTAAGCCTCAAGACGTAGACACCACAGCGCACGGAAAAAAAACATGGAAGTATGGCTGTCACTCTATTACTATTAAAATTACTTTTCAAAATATTTATCTAAAAGAGGTACTTAAAACAGAGTTGTGGTAAAGACCAATGAGACTGAAGAGCTGTCAAGGGCAGCTGGTTTCACACTGTCATAGTAACAAGGGATAGGCAAAGGAGCCCTGTTCTAGGATCTGGGAGATGTTCTGTCATTCGTGGGGATGAGTGACCTATTCAGGTTTTGTAAGTGCTCAGCCCCCAGAAGTCAGTGCTGGTGACCACAGCAGAGGCAAGGCCTTGGGGAACACCTGCACTGTAGCCTTTCTGTGGGCTCTTTGGTATACCTCCCACACGGTATGCTCACAGAAAGCACTAAGCTACCCGGAACGCTGGCATTTGGGGAAGCAACTCTCAGGAGACCTTTCCTAATCATCAAATTTCTTACAAAGCATCAAGAATATGTGTTCTGGTGAGTGGAATGTACTAACAGCCTCACTCTGGGAAGCCCAGTCATCCCTGGAGTCTGCCCACCTTGCTGGGCCCTGGGGCAGGTGCAGGTTCATCTCCCCAAACTCCCTCAAACGACAAGACCACCCTGGGGCCTGAACTGACCTGCTCTGGAATCAGGATGCAACAGCGCTTGGGCTGGCAAGAATGTGGGGAAGGACATGCCCTCTCTCGCCGTCTGCGTTAAAACTAGACTCAGGAGAGCTGTGGAGCAGACACAAAGGATGCCAGGAGGAGCAGGCACCGCGTCCCCGTGCAAGCTTGGCCGATGGACGAAGCACATGCCGCGGGGCGCACACGCCTGCACCGGGCCTGTGGGCGCGCTCACACTCACACTCACGCGTGCGCGCCACAGCCCCAGGGCCGGCAGGGCAGGCGGGGGCGCCTGGGCCGACTCACCATGAACGCCGGGCCTCACAGGCGCGCGGCCGGCCGCCCCATGCCCGGCAGCGGCTCCCTCCTCTGGCGGCTGCTCGGCGGACCGGGCGGCGCCGCTCCAGACCGAGGCGCCGGGCGCAGGCTGCTCAATCGCGCGCAGATGGGCGCCGATCGCGCTCGGGGCCTCGGCGCTCCGGCGGGGCGGCCTGGCAGCGGGAGCAGCGGAGAGGCCCTGCAGTCCCGGCTGGCGGGGCCTCTGGCTGGCGCCTGCCGCTCCAGACCCGCCGAGCCGCAGAGGGGCGCGCCCAGGGCCGAGCTCCGCCCTGCGAGGCCACACCGAGAGCAGCGCTGCGTCACCGGAGGAACTCCACAAAACGTCAACGCTGCAACTTCTAGCTGGCGGGTGACTGTGGGCTTTTTTCTTGCCCCTTCCCGTGCTGACTACAGAACCAAGACCTCCCTCACTCACGCCAGGCAAGAGCTCTAGCACCAAGCCATACCCCGGTCCTTATTAAAGAGGTATTTATTTTTGAGGGAGGGCCTCGCTCAATTGCCCAGGCTGGCCTGGAACTTGGAATCCTCAGGTCTCTGCTTCCTAAGTAGCTGGGATCACAGGCGTGCACATCTTATTTCTTAAGCTGTGCTGTGGTTCATACGTTTTCTACAGTGAGATTATTTTAAAATCTCAGGGTATGCACACACACAAAAGCATACTGACAAATCACAATGTTTGCATCTGGGAGCGCTGACTGCAAAGGGGCATAAACTTTTAGGGGTGACAGAATTGTTATTGTGATATGCATTCATAGAAACTAAATGGTAGACTCTCATCAGAGCATGCCACTGTCTGTAAATTAAACCTCAATTTTTAAAAATCCTTAAAGCCTGCATAAGGTCAAAACTCTTCCTGGTCAGCAGTGCGCAATATTAGGCTCTCTGCTTTGATGGACTCTCATAGAAATCCCTTCATCATAAGTTCAAACCCCACCCTCATCTGGGACCCATATTTTCCTGAACTCCCAAATTGCCAGCAGAAACTTCTTCACTCAGAAGAAACCTATGACATCCATTAGGAAAATCAAAGGATGAATGACACTGATGGCACCCATGTGGAAAAGCTGGAATTCTCACAAATCCTTGGGAGGAGTGTAAAATGGTGCAGTCATTCTGGAAAAGATTTGGACAGTTTCTTATATACAACATACACCTTCCACACTCCTAGGACCCTATCCAAGAGAAGTACATCCACAAAAAGACCTGCAGGCAAAAATTCATAGAATTGTTCATAATGACCAAACCCTTAAAATGATCCCATGTCCACCAACTTGAGAAGGAACAAACAGCAATGAAAAGTAACAAACTACTGGCACATGCTGATAATGAATGAACCTCAAAACCATTCCAGCAAGTGGAAGATGCTGGACAAAAGGTAATCTGCATGATTCCATTTACATGAAATTCCTTATAAGGGCTGCGCCCAGGCCACCAGAGACAAAACCCACCGCCAGACTGTGCGGGCGTATTATGCCCAGGCACAACACCAAAGCCAGTAGAGCCCACAGCGTCTGGAGAACAAAAGCACATCAGCCTGGAAGTGGGAATGGCGACTGACTGCAAACTGCATGAAAACTTTCTAAGACTTTGGATGATGAAAATCTTCTAAAACTGGACTGCAGTGATAGTTGAGTACATTCTTAATAAACTGTAAAAGTTTATTAATGCTTACAATGAGACTTTATGGGGTATTAAGTGTATTTCAACAAAGCCATTTTTAAAAAGTAATAGGAGATTAAAAACAGAGGCTGATCCTCGCTAGCAGTGTAAGTGAAGGCCTTGTTAAGAAAAAGCACCCAGGGGCTGGGAATGTGGCTCAGGCGGTAGCGTGCTCGTCTGGCATGCGTGCGGCCCGGGTTCGATCCCCAGCACCACATATCAACAAAGATGTTGTGTCCGCCGAGAACTAAGAAGTAAATATTAAAAAAAAAAAAAGAAAAAGCACCCAAAATCTGGAATTAAAGCAAAAGAACAGTTGGGGGATCCTGATCCTCTCAACTTGCCCACAGCATTTCCAACATCCTGCTTAAAGATTACCTGCCCCTGTAGGGCAGGTCTTGTGCTACTTATTACTCCATTAAAGCCCAAATACCACGGAGTTACACTTTAATGTGTAGATTTATGTTTCCATAATCTAGCAATCTTGTGCTGATTTTTTCTTGGCTTGTATGCCCATCTACATAACTAAGTCTTTAAATGCTCTTGGAATCACTTTTACCATCTTATTCATCTCAAGGCATGAAATAAATCTTTGATTCACGGTCCAAAAAAGGTGGGGAGGCCCAAGACAGTGGCACATGCCTATAATCCGAGCTGCTCAGTAGGCTGAGGCAGGAGGATTGCAAGTTCAAAGCCAGCCTCAGCAAAGTTGAGGCACTAAACAACTCAATGAGATCCTGTCTGTAAATAAAATACAAAATAGGGCTGGGGATGTGGCTTGGGAGTCAAGTACCCCTGCCCCTGAGTTCAACCCACAGGATTCCCCCCCCCGCCCCGGCAAAAGATACATCTTTCATAGAGAGGCTCTGGATATAGCTTGCCTAGCATGGGTTCCAGGCCCAGCACCCAAAAAACAAAAACAAAAAAATGAATAAAGGGACCTATAACTAATAAAGGTCAATACATAAACCCAACAGGATACTGGTTTAAAACACACATTTTGGTACAACTGAAGAAACTGGAACATGATCTATGCTATTGTGCCACTACTAGCAATCCTCTTAGATACAATTTCATGGTTCCATACAAGAAATGTCTTGATTCTTAAAAGGTGTATGCTGAAGTATTTAGGAGCAAGAAGATTTCAAGACAACTTCAACTTACCTTCAAATGGTTCAATGTTTAAAAAATGTTGGCACAATAAAGTACAGGTGCAACATGTCAGCAACTGACCCAACATGTCAGCAATGACCCAAGTGAACATGTGTGTGTATCCATCAAATTATTCTTTGAAAATTTTCTTGAGACCTGGGGGACAATCCTTCAGGTCTCATCTTCAACATCCTTGCAGAAATGTTCCCTGCCCACCTCATCCTCAGCACCCTCTCTCTTAGCACCAGGCTCTGGTTTGGGGGGCCCTCATTGGTAAGTGCACTAGTATTTGACTCACATTACCTCACTAGACTGTAAAACCTTTGAGCTGGCTGGAGGCCAGGCAAAGCACAAGGCAGAGAAGAAACGCAAGCACTTGTGGAATCAGTGTGCTATCACACAAATACAGTTGTCCTTCCTTCCATCCATCCAGCAAGCACTTAAGAGTGTTTGCCCCCTAGCAATTAGAGAAATGCAAATTAAAACTATGCTGAGATTTCACCTCACTCCAGCCAGAATGGCAATTATGAAGAATACAAGTAATAATGTTGGCAAGGATATGGGGAAAAGAGTACACACATACATTGCTGTGAGACTGCAAATTGGTGAAACCACTCTGGAAAGCAATATGGAAATTGCTCAAAAAACTGGGAATGGAACCACCATTTAACCCAGTTATCCCACTCCTTGGTTTATAACCAAAGACTTAAAATCAGCATACTGCAGTGTCATAGCCACATCAATGTTTACAGTAGCTCAATTCACAATAGCTAAACTATGGAACTAACCTAAGTGCCCTTCAACAGACGAAAGAATAAAGAAAATGTGGCATATATACACATGGAATATTATTCAATCTTAAAGAATGAAATAATGGTATTTGCAGGTAAATGGATAGAGCTGGAGACTGTCATACTAAGTGAAATAAGCCAATACCAAAAAATCAAAGGTCAAATTTCTCTCTGGTATGCAGATGCTAACACACAACAAGGGGGCTGAGGGAGAATATAGAAATTCAGAGGATTAGACAAAGGGGCATGAAGGTAAGGGGGAAGATCAGAATAGGAAAGACAGTAGAATGAATCTGACATAACTTTCCTATGTACACATATGAATACACTACAGTGCATCTCACTATCATGTACACCCACAAGAATGGGATCCTAATTGACTCTGTCAAGTATAACAAAAAAGAATAAATGTGAAGATTTATAAAATAAATAAAATGAGTGCTTGGCCCTAGGAATAAAGAGGGAAAAGGCCCCTGCCCCAAGTCACTCATGGATCAGTGAACAGACAGATCTGCTCAGGGAAGCTGAGTGGGAAGGGAGCCCCAGGACACACTGATCCAGCCTGGGGAGTCAAGTGTGACTTTCTGGAAATCATGCTTGCAACTGGAAGAGGGCTAAGTACTGTGGAGCTCAGCTCCCAGAGACAGGGACAGGTTCTGAGCCTCTCCAGCCTCCTACCTCCAGCCATTCACCCAGGGCCCAACACACTTGAGAGGTTTGCTCATGCTGGGAAGCCACAGATTCAATAGTTATTCAGGAAGGAGAGGCGTGGAAAATGTGTTGAGTATGCATTAATATGTTTCCCTGTGGATATGATGGCACGTGCCTATATCTCAGTTACTCAAGAGGCTGAGGCAGGAGGATGGCAAGTTCAAGGCCAGCCTGGGCAATTTAGCAAGATCCTGTCTTAAAAAATAAAAAGAGCTGGGGTGTTGCTCAGTGATACAGTACTAAGCAATTGCTAGTACTGAGAAAAAGATATGCTTCCCCAAACTCCCTGCACATATTGCTGCCCACCCAGGAGTAATTTCTATCTCATTTTACTTATTATTTTTTGTGGTGCAGGGAATAAAACTCACAGCCTCACACATGCTGGGCAAGTACTCTATCACTGAATTAGACTTACACCCCGACCCTCTATCTCAAATGTCAAAACTGAGCACCATTCCCAAATTTATTTCTCCAGTAGTGAGAATTGAACCCAGGTCCTCACACATGCTAGGCAAGCTTTCTATCACTGAGCTACATCCTCAGCCTTTTTTATTTTAAGCCTAAATAGCCCAGGCTGGCCTAAAACTTGGATCCTTTTGCCTCAGCTTCCCAAATAGCTGGGATTATGGTGTGTACCCCTGTGCCCAGCAGTAATGTTTACACTACATAGCATACCATCTGATGACAGGT
Organism: Urocitellus parryii; assembly: GCF_045843805.1. Classification (NCBI taxonomy): domain Eukaryota; kingdom Metazoa; phylum Chordata; class Mammalia; order Rodentia; family Sciuridae; genus Urocitellus; species Urocitellus parryii. Next base: position 141,234,044 of record NC_135540.1, on the reverse strand, counting down.
TCGTTTTTACTAAATTTTGAAACTTAAAGCAACAATCAGAAGAACTTTTCTGCATCTCAAGCTAGCACTGGATTCTCCCTTATACACAATGGAATTTTACTCAGCAATAAAAAAGAATAAAATCATGGCATCTGCAGATAAATGGATAGCACTGGAGAAGATAATGCTAGGTGAAGTTAGCCAATCCCAAAAAAACAAATGCCAAATGTTTTCTCTGATATAAGGAGGCTGATTCATAGTGGGGTATGGAGGGGGAACATGGGAGGAATAGATGAACTCTAGATAGGGCAGAGGGGTGGGAGGGAAAGGGAGGGAGCAGGAGGTTAGCAAGGATGGTGGAATGTGACAAACATCATTATCCAAAGTATGAAGACATGAATTGGTGTCAACATACTTTATATACAACCAGAGATATGAAAAATTGTGATGTATACATGTAATAAGAATTTTAATGCATTCCGCTTTCATTTATTTATCAATTTAAAAAAAAAAGTTTCTCCCTAAAGTTTTCTGAGTTACCCAGCTAATTCCAAAACTTCCTGCATCTCCACATGCTGATCTGGTTTATCTTTAATATCACCATCTTCACACTGGAGGTCAGGGAGGCAAGACTAATTCATTTGTTCACTGCGGCCTCCAAGCAAACCACAAACCCAATCTTATTACATGCCACCAGAATCACAGGGATCAAATGCTTATTGAAGAAACAACTTCAGTGCTCAATTGAGAGGACTGGCTGGTAAACCATGAGACAGGAACCCCAACGATCATTACTTAGTAAGTAGAAATGAAATCATGGGAGAATATGTAAGCCTATAGGGAAATGTATATGATGCCATAGAAAGAAGAATAAAACAATATCAATAAAATGGCAAGTGGTAGATTACAAATTAGCCATCCCCTGAAGTCAGATACTGACAAGACGCAAGGTCTGGGCCTCAGCCTCCTGACTACATGCTGACGGGCTTGAGAGATAGGCAGTGAAGCAGTGAACATGGGCAGGATTTCGGTGAAGACAAGTGCGGTGCAGAAAAGATCCAGAAGTTCCTTGGAAAGCTGGGATGGAACCACCATTTGACCCAGCTATTCCCCTTCTCAGACTATACCCAAAAGACCTAAAAAGAGCAAACTACAGGGACACAGCTACATCGATGTTCTTAGCAGCACAATTCACAATAGCTAGACTGTGGAACCAACCTAGATGCCCTTCAATAGATGAATGGATAAAAAAAAAAAATGTGGCCTTTATACACAATGGAATATTACTCAGCACTAAAAAAATAAGAAAATCATGGTGGCATTTGCAGGGAAATGGATGGCATTAGACCAGATTATGCTAAGTGAAGTTAGCCAATCCCTAAAAAACAAATGCTGAATGTCTTCTCTGATATAAGGGAGGTGACTCAAAACAGAGTAGAGAGGAAGAGCATGAGGGAAGAGAGGTGGGAGGGAATGGGAGGGGGAAGGGGAATTGCACAAAGATGGAAGGAGACCCTCATCGTTATACAATATACATATATTATGGTATGGGGGGAAGGAAAAAAAGAGAGAGAGAGAGAGAGAAATGTGTCACAGTAGACTAGGTAGAGAGAGGTGATGGGAGGGGGGATAGGGAGGGCAGCAGAATACAACAGACACTAGTATTGCTGTATGTATAAACGTGGCTGTATAACCAATGTGATCCTGCAATCTGTACACGTGGAAAAATGAGAATTCAGACCCCATTTGAATCAAATGTATGATATGTCAAGATCATTGTATTGTCTCAAGCAACTAATAAAAAATAAAAATTAATAAAAGAAAAAAAAGACCCAGAAGCCTGCAAAAGACTGAGCATGTGGGCACGGGGTCCCTTTAGACTGGGTGCTCAGGGGAACCTGAGAAGACACCAACTGAGCTGACACCTGGCCCTATAAAGACCAGGCAAGGGCAGGGACACAGGTCTAGAGAAAATAGCAAGCCGATGAGGCCAGAATGAAGTGGGGGCAGAAGGAGACAAAGGGGACTGGCCGACCACCCATGTAGATCTTGTATCAGCATAAATTTTCATTTCTCTATGCTGAAATCTGAAGAGCAGGATTGCTGGGCTAATTTAAGGTACAGTCAGACCTCCATATCTGCAAGTTCCTGATCAAACAATTCAACCAACCGCCAACCAAAACTATTCTTGGAAAAAACCCTGCATCTGCACGGCATTTGTCATAATTCCCTAAACAACATGGCGCAAGATTATTTACACAGCATTTATATAGTATGAAGTATGTTAAGTAATCTAGATATGGTTTAAAGTCTACAGGAAGACGTCAGCTTATGTGCAAATATCATACCATTTCATTAAAGGACTTGAGTATCTTGAGGATTTGGGATCTGCAGGGGGCCCCAGAATCAATCTCCCAGAGATACCAAAAGACAACTGCATATACTTCACTGTCTAAGTAATATCTAGCTGGGCACAGTGTTACACACCTGTAATCCCAGCAACTAGGGAGGCTGAGGCAGGAAGATTACAAATTCAAAGCCAGCCTTAGCAATTTAGCAAGGCCAAGTCTCAAAAAGGGTTGGGGATGAAGTCCAGTGGTAGAGTGCTCCTGCATTCCATCCCACTTCCAAAACTTTTTTGTTGTTGTTTAATTCCTAACTGCTCTTCCAGATTGGCTACACCACTGTGCACTCCCACCAGTGGCAAATGAGCTTTCAGTTGGGCTATAGCAAAAGCTATTTTTGAAGATGTTCTCTGCCAGGTTTAGGAGACTCTCTTCTACTATCCTTGCTGAGATGGTTTATTGGAAATGGATACTGAATTGTATCAAATGCTTTGTCTGCCTCAACTAATAGACTCATGTGGTTTTCTTTAGCTTAGCACTGTGGCAAATCATACTGACTGGTTTCAAATGCTGAGCCAGCCTTGTGTTCCCAGGATAAACATCTCTTAGTCATGTGTATTGCTTTTTTAACGTATTCTTGGATCCAATTTGTTAATACTGTATTGAGGACCTCATGTGTGTGGTCTTAAGGGATGCTGGGCTGCAGTTTGTCTTATTTTAGTACTCTATTTGTTTGGTTTAGTTATCAGGGTAATACCAGCCACATAAAATGAGTCAGGAAGTCTTCCCTCTTCTAAAATTATAATTTTTTCTATAAATATTCAGTAGAATTCATCAGTGAAACCATGTCGGCCTGGAGGTCTTTTGGGGAAGGTTTTTAACTACTACTTGCCTTTAAGTAATTGAAAGATCACTCTGGTTATCTATTTCATCCTACATGATTTGTAATTCTCAAAGAAATGGACCATTTCATGTAAGGTGTCATATTTATGTAGAGAGAGCTATCCAAAACATTCTCTTATCCTTTTCATTTATGTGTGGTCCACAGTGGTATCCCTCACTTTTTCATTTCTTTTACTGAAAACTTAGTTCTTTTGTCAGTACACTATAGAGTTTGATCAATTTTACTGATCAGTTCAAAGAACCAGCTCTTGGCTCCACTACCATTTTCTTGTCTTAACCTCATTATTTATGTTTCTATGTTTATTATTTGCTTGCTTTGAGTTTGCCCTTTCATGTCTTCTTAAGATGGAAACTTAGATTACTGGTGTGAGACCTTTCGTCTTGTAAGAATTTTTATTTAGTTAGTTGTTGTTGGATATAATACCTTTTATTTATTTTATGTGGTGCTGAGGATCAAACTCAGTGCCTCATCTGCACTAGGTGTGCACTCTACCACTGAGCCATAACCCCAGCCCTGTAATATAAGAATTTTAATGCTATCAATTTTCTTTCTAAACATTGCATCCTAGAAAGTATTTCAAAATACTTTGTAGGGGGCTGGGGTTGTGGCTCAGTGACAGAGCGCTTGCCTCATACATGTGAGGCACTGGGTTCGATCCTTAGCATTACATAAAAATAAATAAATGTAATAAAGTATTGTGTCCATGTATAATTAAAAAAAATATTTTGTAGTTTTCCTTTTGACTTTCTCATTAACGCATAACTCATTTACAAGTTTGTCACTTTTTTACTTTTTTACTTTTTTTTGTCACTTGTTTAACCTCCAAGTTTCTGGAGGCATCCTTGTCATCTTTCTGTCACTGTCTCTAGTATAATCCACTGTGGTCAGAGAGTTCAATTTGTAGCATCTTAGTTCTTTCAAAATGTTCCAATCTCTCCCTGCCCAGGACCTGGTCTACCCTAGTGTACCTGGAACATGTGCTCTGCTGCTGGTGGAGGCTGGGATGCCTTTGGGCCAGTTAGACCCAGCTAGCTGATGGTGGCATTCAGCTCTTCCTGTGTCTAGAGAGGAGCACTGACAGAGGTATTGTGTCCAACTACAACTAAAAAGTATTTTTTTAAAAAAAGATAACTGTAGTTCTTCATAAGCCAGGTAATTCTGAACTGCCTTCCAGATGTTTTGAATATTGTATTATTTTAGAGTCTGGATCTTGTCTAAACATTGACATTTTTTATTTTGGTAAATGATCCAGCTGGATTCCAGACCCAAGTTCCAGCTAGCCTTCTTAGAGTTGTGTTTCCATACTCAGCCACATTCTCAGTACTTTTTCAATCTATCCCATGTGTGCGTTACCCAGTAACCAGTCTGGGATCCATGAAGTTCAGTCTTCAGTCTACAAATACCACTTCGGGTGAGAACCACACTCCCACAACATGGTAGGAAGTCCAGGAGTTCTAAAAACTTTAAAGGATCACTTTCCTATGCTTCTCCTCCCTGCAATTCCCTAACATTTTCTGGTTCCCTAGGTCTCCTCGGTTCAGGTTTTCTAGCCACACACTTTTTACCACAACTGTTTCTTCATTGGGACCAGGTGGAGACAAGACAGGATAAAGTGCTGGGGCTTCACCCACCTTCTGGGGAAGAAAGCTATTTTCATCAGTTCCTTGTCCTAAGGGCTCCAGTCCCCACTGCTGCTGCCTTAAGACTGTCTGGGGGGCTGGGGATGTGGCTCAAGCGGTAGCGCTCTCGCTTGGCATGCGTGCGGCCCAGGTTCGATCTTCAGCACCACATACAAACAAAGATGTTTTGTCCGCCGAAAAATAAAATATTAAAATTCTCTCTCTCTCTCTCTCTCTCTTTTTTTTTTTAAAGACTGTCTCGGAGCTGGGGTGCAATAGCACAGGGGAAGGACAATGACAAGCAGGGCTTTTGCCTGAGTGTTAGTGCCTCCTCAGATCTCACACACCAGGGCTTTTCCTGGTACTGTGCCCACCTGAGCACCCCTTTCTGGATTTAGGGCTGCCCAAGTTCAGGTTGGGGGATATCAGAGGGGGAAAAAAATCGCTGAACTCTGTATCACTTCAGCAGTGCTGGGAACCCTGGTCCTCCACTGTCCACTGCTGCCAAGTACCTTCCAGCACCCAGACAGTTGCTTCATGTACTCCGTTCAGCTTCTCAGCTTCATTAGGGAGGCAAATGGAATGTGCACAACTCCATAGTGCCAGAAACTGGGACCTGCTCTGTCTCTGTAAGCTCACTGAAGCTCACCTTCCAAAGGTGTAAGGGCTTATGAAAGTGAAAATAGTTTTATTGTAGTTCTCCTCTAGGTCCAAAGCCAGCTACTCATACTGACCACCCTGATCTACACTATCTGCAATTTGTGATGTTCTGTGACTTTGTGAGTCACCCAGAAAGATCCTAGATGAGGAGACTGAATGTCAGTTCAAGTTCCCTTGGATTAGCCACCTTCTGAAGTTCTAAGATCTAAGAGCTAACCTGAAATTCTAGGCCATCCAAGACACTCCCCGTCATATGAGCCCAAACCAACAGGCCATGTACTCGCCTCTGCTCCCATGACAAGAGTCAGATCCAGGATACTGAAATCTACCAGCCTGTCCTTTCCTGCAGCCATCACTGCCCCTGTCAATGGCTGTCTCTGAGCCCAACCAGGACTGCTCAGCCTCATTTTCTCACAATAGTGCCCATTCCTTAAGTCTGTGTACACAATGTTGTCTAAAAGATTCACAAAGTCCATTGAATCATGTTCCCAGCCCCAAGCCTCTGACATCTGCTTGAATTACAAAGCTTCACATTTGCTTTTTACTTGGTCTTCTTACAGTCTTTTAGGCAGCTAGATGCCTGGATTTGCAGTTCAGGGGTAGAGTCCTGACTGAAGACAAGCATAGGGCTCCCGTGTAGGTCTGGCCTATGAAGACTCAGGTCCAGCAGAAATGACATAGGGAGTGACCATGGACTGGGAAGTACCTGAGAGGCATTCCAACATTTACAGGATTGGGAAGAGGAAGGATGAGCCATCTGGAGGGAAAGAAAGGGGTTAGCTGCTGATGAGTCCAGAAAACAAGGGCTAAGAACTGACCATTGCACAGGGTAATTGGCAGTTACTTGAAAAACTTGATTTCAAAGAAATGTTCTCAGTGGTTCAAAAACTCCTCTGTGTTCACTGCACTCTGGACTTCTCCACATTTATCACAATTGCAACTAATTATTGGATCTATTTGTTAAAATTTCTTTGCTTGATCCAGTGAAGGCAACAGCCAAGGAAGTCCTGTACTTCACTGTGATCCCAGGATGAATCTACTCAGTGGCTCTGAACTGTGCAGCAAGAACCAAGGAATCCAAGAAAGACAGCCTCCTTTTATTTATAAGACAAAGGACAGCACTTCCAAGGCAGTGTCACCATCCCTGCCAATCTGGTCAGAGCCCTGGTGCATACAAACCCAAAGGCTGGAGGCCTCAAGGCAGTTCTCTTTCTCCCCACCTTTATTCTCAAGAACTCCAATTCACCAGCAGTTAGCAAAATTTGTATGCTGGTGTGCTCTGGCCCCCTTAGCCCAGAGCTAACTAAGTAAAGGTGAAAACGACTATTTTATTCCCAAATCCAATATTCCCTTCTTGCACAGCACTGATTTTCAGATTTTAGCATGCATAAGAATTACCTGTGGGCCCCAGCCCCAGTGTGAGAGTGTGTGTGTGTGTGTGTGTGTGTGTGTGTGTGCTGTGTTTGAGGAGAGGGAGGTGGCTGAAGCCCTGAGAATGTGCATTTCTCACAAATGCCAGCTAATAATGGCATGCCTGTCTGGACTTCAAGAACTCAGCTTTAAGGCTGAGGTTATGGCTCAATGGTAGACCATTTGCCTAGCACATGTGAGGTACTGGATTTGATTCTCAACACCACATGAAAAAATAAGTAAATAAAGTTATGGGGTGGGTGGGTAGGGAACTATGGCTTTAGTGTGACTCTCTTACCACTGGTGATTTTAATTTTCCCTGCTAAGGAAATCTCTCTGAAATCATAATTAAAATTAATAGAAAACATAAGTTTCAAAATTTTTATGAAGTTTGAAAAGATAACTGAAAGTAATACATTAACATTACCCCAACTGAAGTCTATAAGGCCCAAGTAAGAACATGGCCCAGTTAGAACGAGGTCAGGTGTGCTCTGGACAAAGCACATACAGCATCTACATCAAAAACTGAGTCTATTTATTTATTAACTAAAAGTTGTGAGAACCTCTTCTTGACTAATTCTGAGCCATATACTGTGCTAGACTCTGGGCAGAAATATATCACATACATTTCCACTTTCATCAGTCCCAGCAATCCAGTAAGTAGGTGTGGTAATGACTATTTGGCAGACGAGAAAACCAAGAAGAAACAACACATAAGGTCATACAGACAAAAAGAGGTGATGCTGGAAATCAAGTCCAAAACTCCTGGCTGGTGTATACCAGTCCCTCAGCTTGGCATCTCAAATACAACTGCTTTTGCTTTTCCAGCATCCCAGGCAAAAAAAAGAGCTGGTCCCAAGAGGCCTGGTATTTGTAGAAGCAGCAAATAAATGGCTCAGGCTCCTTCTCACACTACAGTTCCACTTTCTCTTGTTTGTGACTATCTTGTCAGGAGAAAGAAATGGTACTAATGGTGAACACTTTTCCAGCACTTACTTCCTTCATTGTTATTCTGAACGCATGATGTATATTTACTCATCTAATCCTCACCACCTTAAAGGTAGATATTATTTTTCTCCCAATTCTAGAGATGAGGAAAATTAAGGCTCAGAAAGGTTAAGTAACTTGACCAAAGTCACAGCTCAACTGTGGCGGCGCTGGGATGCAAACCCAGGCAGTCTGGCCCTAAAGCTCATGTTCCTAAATCACCATGTGATGCTGCTTTTCTCAAAAAAAAAAAAAAAAAAAGAAAAGAAATTAATTTAAAAAAATAAAAGTTCTCAAAGAAGGAAAAGGAATTAAGAGTTTCCTGAACACCTTATGAATATGCTTTAGACCTAACACATTATCATCTCCATTCTAGATCACAAATGTAGATGCTCAAGGCCCATCCCCGCCTCTCCACAGTGGGGCTGAGAGAGTTCATATTTATAACAGCAACGCTCAGGCCTGGTGCCCAGAAGCCTTCTCACAGCAACAGGCCCCTCACTTTACTCCTCCCTGACTTTGTCAACCTGGAGCACGGCATGAGAGATGAGACACACAAAGCACAAGCAAGCAGATCTTCGGCGGGGCTGGATGACTCATGCAGGTATAATGACATTCTTTATTATTGATGACTGAAGCCAGATGGTCTTCTGTACAGTACTGTGTTACCACACAATCAGCTGGCCTGATCATTTCAATTCAAAAAAAGAAAATAACAACAAAAAAACCCCTTTGAGGTCAAGAACACGTTCACCTTAAAACAAAAATGAACAGATAATCCAGGGTACTAAATGAGAAATTCAAATATGAGGCAACAGATATTAAAAGTGATGGGAATGTCTCATCTGTATAACTTACTTTTGCTTAAAGTGCAGATGTATTTAAAAACCTTACAACAGTGTTACTACTTAGTCTCCTAAGAAATTTGCATCTGGGTTTTGCATACAAACTTATAATTTTATGCTTGCTTGATAAGCCTACAAAATGTGGCTTATGATAAGCCTACAAACTAAAATACCACAATCACAAAGGTGAATTCCAGGTCTAGACAATTAGCACGGGGAATGGTGGACAGCATTCAGGACAGTTGGCCGAGGTTAGACTATAGAGGCCAACACCAGGCTGTGCCTCAGCCTCTCCCACATCCAGCAGGTCATCTGCCCATCTGTCCGGTAGTCACAGGGGCCATCACTGCACCCCATCATGACCTCAGCACTAGGCCAGACCCTGCCTTCTCTCACCTGGACTTGCCAGGGTGAGTTCGTCATTCCTTACCAACAGAGAACCCTCGGGTAGGAGGCAGGCACCAAGCACACCAGCACTGGGGACAGCCTCCTCCTGCTGCTTCCCCAGTTCATGCTACCCACTGCCTGCCCAGCCCTGCCTGCAGTGAGTCCCTGGTGCCGGACTACCTGAGGTCACATTTTAGCTCTGCAACTTCCTAGCTGCGTGGCCCTGCATAAGTCTTTTGGCCTTTGCGTCTCTGCTTCTTTGGTAAACTAAGGATAACAATCCTTCCTCACAGAGTCAATCCCAGTTTTAAAGGAACTAGAAACACAACTGGAACCATTTAAAACTAGCACATCACAATCAGTCAGTACAAGATCCCCATAATGATTCTGCCACAACTCTGTGCCTGTGTGGGAGGCTTTCTGGGAGGCCTTGCCTCCTTTCCACACACCTGAGCTCCTCGAAAACCTGCCCTGGGATCATTTCCAGAGGGCTACTCCTGAGCACAGGTACCTATCCCTCCTCTAAACCCAGTGTCAATCCTGAGATCATGCATGTAGTTGTCCTCAACAGTGTTGCCTTGACAAACATCAGGTTGGAGAAAGAAGGTGGCTGGGGATAATGTCACAGCACTGGGCCAACAGCACACTGTCAGGATGCCAAAATGGCTACATTGGGGCCTAGAAGTAGTTGCGGGGCTACCTGTCAAGGTTACCCAGACCACAAGCACGCCTCATCTGTGCATGAGCGCCCCCCCCCCCTTGCAAAGATGAGCACATGTCTGCAGCTGCTGGCATGACTCCTATGGGGAGGACCAATGCAGCAAGGAGGGGAGAGTGCTGCAGGCCTGGCTTGACCCCAATGTGGAAGTGGGTAACTTCAGAGTGAGCAAGGAAGGGGTCCTATCGAGCCTAGGAAGATGACAGCCTAGCCTTCCATTCCAGAGTCACACTGGAAAAGATTTAAGCCCAAGAAACCCATGGGAGAATGCTTTAATATCAAACCAAAAAATCTGATGATAAATAAGTTTGCAGTTGTTAGTGAAAAAACATGATTAAATTTAATCAAGTTACAAATATCTGAAGCTCAACTCTGTTCACTCAACTTCCCTATGTGCATGTGACAAGCTATAAGAAATAAAAAGGGCGAAATTCATCCACACTCTGATACAGACTTAGCTTTTTTAGGAACTTAGCATGCAAACAATACGAAGAGTTTTCTGATTTCCAAGCCTCAGCAATAGTTGTTTCTGCAGGGTTCGTGCACATATGCCGTACATACGACAGCCTGTTTTTGGGTTGAATCTGGTGTACCTTTTGCATTCTCTTTGGCTCTCTCTGAGCATTCTCTCGGAGTGGCACTTTTCCAAATAACTTCCATCCCGAGTCATTTTGTTTGTCAAGTCGTGCATTTTGTTTTCTAGCAAGCAAATTCCTATAGGAAGAAAATAAAAGGGTTAAGGAACGTCTGGGTATTTAAAGAGACATTAGGACAGCCAAATGATTCTGATTAAAAAAAAAAAAAAAAAAAGTCAAGTTTTACTGGAGAGGGATGATGTGGTGAGCCACATACTTTTTAACTCATCAGACAGAACTATGAAGCAAGAGAAAGTCCTGAAACCAGCAATGAACGTTTTGTTATTTAACTGTTATCTGTGTATATTCTACAGTTTGGAGTAGGGAAACATGTTATATGGACTGAATTAAAACCCTGGCTCAACCATTCATTAGCTATGTGACACTGGACCTATACATTAGCCTCTCTTAACCCCAATTTCTTATGTTTAACAAAGGGACACCAACCCATGATCAACAAGGCTGTTATATGAATTGGAATTTGAGGTGCACAGTGTTTCTAAGAATAGCAGCTGCTTTAGTACTTAGCCTCCAGCTCAGTTCAGTTCTCTGCAAGGTTAATCTGTATTTATCTACTTACAGAGTTGTCAAGTGTCATAAAAGGAAAGGCACTCATGTGATGGTCATGTCTTCTCTCCCAAGAACAGCAAACAAAAGCCCCCAAAACCACAACTCCCAACTGGTAGTCCACACAAACCATGTTTTGGAATGCACTGTATTGGTATAGTTATTAAAACAGACATTTCAAAGCATCACTAGAAAGCATAGGGTGATCCTGTAGCACTTGGCTGTTTGAGAAACATGGGCCCTAACAGAAACAGCAGCCAGCTTAAAGGGGACCCTATTGACCGATTCTGGAACAGTTATCATCAAAATAATGAGAATATGGATTAGAACCCATTAAAACAGAAATCCATGGCCCAGAGAGATATAAGTAAATAAACACATAAACAACAGGGGACTCTTAGAAGGCCCTAACCACATGCTAGTAATCACTAGTGGGGTCAGGAAGTGAGCAATTGGTGCTGAACTGGTGGTCAAAGATGGATGAGGAATGGGATCTTTACACAGCTTGAAACACCTACAAATTATGAGTTACAAAAGTAAAAACCATTCTTGTTACACTGGAGAACCTGGGGACACCACCTTAGCCAAGTGCTCACAGCTGACATCACCAATATGAGGACTTGGACTTGATCTGGTGCTATGAGGCCACCTGACATGCCAGCACATAGCAACCAAGGGTGTGCCCCAAGCCCACCAATCCACACTAAGGGCCTCTAGGTAAAAACGAAATCTACACTCCAACAACACTTATCATGAGTGACAGAGGACTGTTCCAGATCAGAGGCAGACCACAGAGATGCAACAAATGCAAACTGTGATCCTGAGCTACATGCTGAGCCATGAGAAGAGAAAAGACTAATTGTGTTTGAAAACTGCCTTGGATTAATGCTAACTTTCCTGATTTGATACCTATACTGTGATTATATAAGAGAATCATCTTGTTCCTAGGCAATAGATTGATATATTTGGAGTAAAGGGATATAATAATCTTCAATTTACTCTTCTAAGGAAGGGTTCAGGAAAAAATACGCATATATGAGAGAGAACTGATGGCACACAAATGGGACACAGATAAACAGTTGGTAAATTTGGATGAAGGTCATCGTGTCACTTTTTTGTCTGGCAACTTTTCATTAAATTTGAAATTATATCAAAATAAAACTACAAAAACTTTCACAAAAGAAAACAAGGGATTTCATCATTTTCTTTCTTGTGTTTCTGCTGTGGTTATAATGGAACCCATGTCAGAAATGCTTTCATTGTCCAAGACAATTTCTATTCATATTTATAAGAAATCAACTTTGAGTCAGGAGAGCCAATCCCTTTAATATCTGATTTTGCCATCAGTAGGGGACTTAAGCAATTAAACCAGGTAACAATCCCAGGCACCCAGAAGATACTAAGGACATGGCAGCAGGAACTTGAGTTCACAAGGTTTGCATCTTGCTGAAAAAGAGCTGCATGTCTCTGGGGAGCCAGCTGGCTGGCATGGGAAGGAAGGATAGGGAAACAGAATGCTCTCAGGAGGGAAGGCTCAGAAGCAAAGAGGCGCAGAGCCTCAGAGGGTCTAGGGAATGGATTGGACACCTACACAGAAGCAACTGGGTACGAGTGTGTGATAAGGGGAAGCCTGAGTGACTGGCTCCCAGATTTTTGTGATTTGGGAGACTAAGCACAAAAGGTGCTCCTCACCAAGACAACAGGGGCCAGCAGGACAGGAGCAGACACCAGAGTACCCTCAGTACTACCCAAGTCTGCATGACAGTGGTACAGACAAACACATCAAAACTCAAAGCTAATACTCACACAACAGACCATGACTTTTGACAGATTTTTTAAATTTTAAAAGTGTCTTGAATATATTATCTTTTGTAGATAAGAGGTTGAAAACCCCAAAACAAGTCTCTACAAATAAAAAAGAAGCTGCAATCAGGGGCTTTGAACAGGCCAGCAGGTATGGGAAGCCTGAGCCTGGCCCAGCTGGCAGCTGAATCCAGGCAAGGTCTGCTTATCACAGAAGCAAAGTTCACTTCCAAGCAGGCACAGTGAGAGCACACCAAAGGGCACCAAGCTAGATGGTACGGAACCCATTCATTTGGACCCTCTGGCCCTCTAACCTGTGCTGTCCTCCTGATGGGGTCTGGAAGCTCCCCACAGACATGTACTTTAGGGACCCCACACACATGGAACTATTCCTCCCTTCCTGAGCTGTGTGACCCAATGAGTCAGCCTACCCCTCAGCCTTGAACGCTGGGTCATGCAGCAGTCACACCTGACTGACAACTGCCATGGGACCAGGGCTGCTGCAATTAAGCTTCCTCTTCTCACAAAGTCACCAGAAGTCCTCATGCTTGTTCAACCCAGCTCCCCAGTGCTATCTCCAGAGCACTCACTACTTTATTCTGTATCTGCAGGGTAGGCTCTATCCACCCCCTCCTCTCCTCACCAGGAGGGCAGGGGTGGGCAATCACTCCACACTCACAGAGCCTTATCCAGCATGGAGTAGGTGCTCAATGCATATTTGCTGGCAAGTAAAGCAGCCCAATGCATGTCTGTAGGGAGGCAAATCTGACACAAAGGCATCCATACAGAGCTGCTGCGCTCAGGGGAAGCAGACTCTAGCCAGGGTAGGGTCTCTACAGGAGAAGGGGCAATGGAAGGTGGGGTCTCAGAGCATGGGGTGGGGGAGGAGCAGCACCCCATCAAGTCCTTGAGAAAGACAGGGAGCTGGGGACAGCCTACAGGGGAGATGAGTGCCTGCCATGGAGGAAGCGCCTGAGGATACTTCCAAAAAAGCCCCACAGAACAGACTCCCTTGTTTCCCATCCCCAGTGCAGGGCCCTTCAGCTGAAGAATAAACCCCTTTGTCATAAGGAGGAAAAGCACTCTACTGGCAGCATTAGGGAGAGGCAGCTGTTAACCTCCAGGCAGTTTCTGACCCAAGAGAGATCCAGAACACTTTCAGAGGCCAGTTCACCGGCAGCTGCCTGAGCCAGCCCCCAGTGCAAACAGTGCTGTACCTATGTTCCCTGCCTTCAACCATCACCCTTGCACAGGGACACAGGGCAACCTTAGATTTTAGATCTCTGCACACCCATGCATATCTGTTAACCTGGTGCATGTCATCCCTCCCCCACACTGCACAGGTGGCCCAGTGCCAAGCTATCTCACCTCACCACTCACTTCCACCCACATGCCCACTCCAATCTTCCTCCAGCTGCAGCAGGCAGGTGTGTAAGGCTGCAGGCAATTTCCACAGACCACCACCAACAATGCCTCCTTCTGAAAGGCAGGAAGCTCCTCTGTAAGCCCTGAGGAGGGGCGGTGCCCTCACAACCATCCAACAGGCCTCATTCCTGCCATATTTCCCAGGGGCCTTAACTACACCTAACGACTCAAAAGACATCCTCAGGTCCCAGGCACCATCTACTGAGAGTCACCTTTTGAAAGCACAAATGGATCACCTATGCTGTGTCTTCACGTCCCTCCACAGACTTGCACCTGTTTTTTTGGCATGCAGACTGGCCCCATCCCCTTCAGCTCCTGCCACCTGCCCATGAGGCCCCTCAGAAGCTGTTCCCTCAGCTGTTATGCACTCCCCAAAAAAGGAGACATGAGGATTAAATGAGGTGAAGAGTCCAGGGTTCAGCCCAGTCACACACTTAGCTTCCAGAGCAAAGCTGCCCCTTCACCAGGCATTTCTCCACTGGGGAACAGGGACTGTCCTCACACCACCCCCTTTAGCTAAACCAGCACTCTGCCCCTCCCCACAATGGCACAGAGAGATCTGAGGAGAGGGATCTGGTTTACAAAAATGGGGAGCTCCCAAGAAAGGGGACAGGGTGTGGCCTCACTGGGATCTGTGCAAAATGCTAGTCAGTGGCATTTAAAATCTTATTGAAGCAGCCTCCGCTTCTAAAAGATGCTGGGGGGGGGGTGTCCCCAATAAAGCCATGCCAATATGAAGGAGGAGTCTAACTCAACAGGCTGGAGGAGGCACGGGTCCCATTGGAGCAGGAAAAAGGAGTGAAAATTTCACTGTGGTATTTATTTCATGGCTTAGAAAGTGATCATCTCACCTCAACAGGTTCCAACTCAGAAGGAGACTTGGATACCAACAACAAAATCATATTAAAAATAGTGGTGCAGCCGGGCACGGTGGTACACGCCTGTAATCCCAGCAGCTCAAGAGGTTGAGATAGGAGAATCAGGAGTTCAAAGCCAGCCTTGACACTAAGTAACTCAGTGAGACCCTGTCTCTAAATAAAATACAAAACAGGGCTGGGGATATGTCTCAGTAGCCGAGTGCCCCCGGTACCCTCTGCTCAAAAAAAAAAACAAAAACAAAAAAAAAACGTGGTGTGAGCTGGAGACTTAGATTAATAGCAAAGCACTAGCCTAGCAGACACAGGTCCTGGGTCAATCCTTGACTCTGAGGGGAAGAGGGTGTGGCGATTTCTGCCATACAGCTCTTCTGTAAAGCCAGAAAGCAACTCACAAGTGCATGAGCACAGGATGTCATCAGAATCAGGAGCAAGGTGAGTCACTGACACATTTACCTGGGACCTGCAGGATGCCAGCAAGAACAGCCAGGTATAGCCAGGTATGTAAGTACACAAACACTGACCTCCTCAGCCTCTCTCATTCCCTGAATTACCAGGCTCTTTACAGCCCCAGGTCTGTTGGGGCACCCTGCTAGGCAAGAAGTATGCAAAAGATCACCATCTGCAAAGAGGCAAGGAGGGCTGGGGGAGAGAGGCAAGTGGGGACAAGACTCCAAACCTACAGAGAATCAACACCCCTGTGGACAGAGGGACTGCACCTATGCTGTGCAACAGAGAGTCACTGTGCTCACTGGGTTCCTGACATGCATAAGCACACTGTTGAAGTATGCTGGCTACATGCAATAAAATATTTTTAAAGTGTCAAAAAAGAAAACCCAAGAGTTCACAACACAGGTATATGCAGCTTTAAGAAGGATTGGGGACATTTTGGGGGGGAAAATGTTGGGGACCTACGTTTTGTCATAGGACAAAAGCAAGCCAGGCATGGTGGCGCACATCTGTAGTAACAGCAACTCCGGAGGTGGGGTCAGGATGATTGCAAGTTCAAAGCCAGCCTCAGCAACTTAGTGAGGCCCTAAGCAACTTAAGGAGTCCCTAGCTCAAATTAAAAAAAAAAAAAAAAAAAATCCGTTGGCAATGTAGCTCAGAGGTAAAGCACCCCTGGGTTAAATCCCTGGTACAAAAAAAAAAAAAAAAAAAAAAAAGACATTTGGTGCCTGCCTGTAATCCCAGCAGCTTGGGAGGCTGAGACAGAAGGATCATGAGTTCAAAGCCAGCCTCAGCAACAGTGAGGTACTGTCTCTAAAAAAAATACAAAATAGGGCTGGGGATGTGGCTCAATGGTTGAGTGCCCTCGAGTTCAATTCCCAGTACCAAAAAAAGAAAGAAAGAAAAAAAAAAAGCAAGGTATGAGACAGTAGGGAGTAGGCCACACAGTATAGGAAGCTGACACTCACTCTTCCAGGACAGGTTACTAGGTGGTGAAACACAGGCTTCCACCATAAATTTTGTTGTAATCTTTAAATTTTGAACCATGAAAATATATTACCTCTTTTTAGGTGGGCATAGCAGAGAACACCTCTATCCCAGTAACCTGATTTTTTTTTTTTTTTTTTTGTACCAGGGATTGAACTCAGGAGCACTCAGCCACTGAGCCACATCCCCAGCACCCCCAACCTTTTTTTTTTTTGTATTTTATTTAGAGACAGGGTCTCACTGAGTTGCTTATTAGCACCTCGCCATTGCCAAAGCTGGCTTTGAACTCAGGATTCTCCTGTCTCAGCCTCCCAAGCCGCTGGGATTACAGGAGTGTGCCACCATGCCTGGCCCCAGCAACTTTTAATGCTTTCCTGGGATGCCCTCAGACTTCAGTCTTCTCTTTCCTCTCCCCACCAAGACTGGACACCCCTCCTCTTGGTTTTCAAGGTCTCCCCACCCCGTGAGGAGGCTGGGGCAAGAGGATCACAAGTTCAAGGCCAGCCTCAGCAACTCAGGGAGATCCCAAGAAACTTAGCAAGATCCTGTCTCAAAAAATAAAACGGGAATTGTGTTCGCAGCCGCCGCCGCGCCGCAGTCGCTCTCTAACGCCAGCGCCGCCTCTAGCTCGCCGAGCTCCAGCTGAAGGAGAAGGGGGGTAAGTAAGGAGGTCTTTCTACCATGGCTCGTACAAAGCAGACTCTGCCCACAAATCGACCGGTGGTAAAGCACCCAGGAAACAACTGGCTACAAAAGCCGCTCGTAAGAGTGCGCCCTCTACTGGAGGGGTGAAGAAACCTCATCGTTACAGGCCTGGTACTGTGGCACTCCGTGAAATTAGATGTTATCAGAAGTCCACTGAACTTCTGATTCGCAAACTCCCCTTCCAGCGTCTGGTGCGAGAAATTGCTCAGGACTTCAAAACAGATCTGCGCTTCCAGAGCGCAGCTATTGGTGCTTTGCAGGAGGCAAGTGAGGCCTATCTGGTTGGCCTTTTTGAAGACACCAACCTGTGTGTTATCCATGCCAAACGTGTAACAATTATGCCAAAAGACATCCAACTAGCACGCCGCATACGTGGAGAACATGCTTAAGAATTCACTGATGGGAAACATTTCATTCTCAAAAAAAATTTTTTTTTCCTCTTCTTCCTGTTATTGGTAGTTCTGAACGTTAGATATTTTTTTCCATGGGGTCAAAAGGTACCTAAGTATATGATTGCGAGTGGAAAAATAGGGGACAGAAATCAGGTATTGGCCGTTTTTCCATTTTCATTTGTGTGTGAATTTTTAATATAAATGCGGGGATGTAAAGCATTAATGCAAGTCAAAATGTTTCAGTGAACAGGTTTCAGCAGTTCGACTTTATAACAATTATAAATAAAACTGTTAAATTTTTCTGGACAATGCCAGCATTTGGATTTTTTTAAACAAGTAAATTTCTTCTTTTTTTTTTTTTTTTTTTTTTAAGAGAGAGAGAGAGAGAGAGAACCTTTTAATATTTATTTTCAGTTTCTCGGCGGACACAACATCGTTGTTTGTATGTGGTGCTGAGGATCAAACCCGGGCCGCACGCATGCCAGGCGAGCGCGCTACCGCTTGAGCCACATCCCCAGCCCAAACAAGTAAATTTCTTATTGACGACAACTAAATGGTGTTTGTAGCATTTTTATCATACAGTAGATTCCATCCATTCACTATACTTTTCTAACTGAGTTGTCCTGCATGCAAGTACATGTTTTTAATGATGTCTGTCTTCTGTGCTGTTCCTGTAAGTTTGCTATTAAAATACATTAAACTATAAAAAATAAATAAATAAATAAATAAATAAAACGGGCTACACATGTGGATCAGTGGTTAAGTGCCCCTAGGTTCAAATCCCAGTACCAAAAAAAAATTTAAAAAAATATATAAACTCTTTTTGAAAGTTCATAAAAAGTCTTTGCAAAACTAGGTATTTCTGCCACTAGAAAATGAAATACTTTTGTACCACTCCCACTCCCATCCTTCAGATCAGAAAGACTTAATCAAACCCAATAAAGTACCTGATGTTTCTGCACACATGGCAACGCACCTTGCAGGGTACAGGCAGCTGCTGCAGGCATGGTGCAAAGTACTGGGACAGGCAAAAAGCTAGAGAGAAGATAAGACTACTTAGTGATGCTCCACTGGCACCAAGAGTGAAAGCCTCTGGAAGAGAGAGTGAGAATGAGCTTACCCACCTACACTGGTGTGATCTCTATAAGTCCAATCACTGTGCTCAAGCACAATTAATTAATGTAATCTTGAGGCAATTACACAGAAGGCAATTTCGTGGACCTCCGCATCCACTTCTTGCCCCTCCTTCATGGTCTGCACTCACTCCAAAGCTCTTTGCTGAGCACTGCCTGCTCTATGCTTCCTAGAAGCCAAACCTTTCCTCAGACTCAAAGTAGTAGGACCACAGCCTTCACACTGAGCCTAGAGGATGGCTAGGCAAGGACCAAAGGCAAGGCGTTCAGCACAGCAGAATCGAGCAGGCCCAAGAGCTTCTGAAGGCAGGCAGAACTGCATCTGCATCCTGGCTCTACCACTGGTAGCCATTTCTTCTGAGCCTCACTTCTCTCTCCCAGGATTGAGCATAGCCAACAAGGCTAGGAAAGTATCCAGTGCCTACTGCAGGGCCTTGTGCCCAGCACATTCAACTCAGTTCCACACCCACTCAGTGCGTGTCCATGGTGTCCAAGGTCCAGACCATAAAACAGG
The DNA here is from genome assembly GCF_045843805.1 of Urocitellus parryii. Classification (NCBI taxonomy): domain Eukaryota; kingdom Metazoa; phylum Chordata; class Mammalia; order Rodentia; family Sciuridae; genus Urocitellus; species Urocitellus parryii. The sequence goes on along the minus strand of NC_135540.1, from coordinate 141,214,704 downwards.
TGAGTTAGAAAGGCCATCAGTCTCAAGGAGCCCACTAACAAACTCTCTACTGACTTAGGGGTGGGGAGAACCAAGAAGAGGTGTGTTCAGTCTTGGTGGGGAGAGGAAAGAGAAGGCTGAAGGTTGAGGGCATCCCAGGAAAGAGTGTTCAGCAGTGTGTGTGTGTGCTGGTGGGCATCACCTTACTCCATCACCTACCTCCTGGAGCCATTGAGATCAAGATGCTCAAAGGCATCCTACCCAGACTCAGCCACCAATATGAAGTAGCAAGCCTGCTGGAAAGGTGGCTGCGGGGCAACTACAGGCTCTCACTGCAAGCCCCTCAGCAAGTAGCAATCTCTCTCAACCAGACCTGCACCAGGCCTTGTGTTCATTTACTGGTTGGACACAGGATGCAGTCAGCAGCTTCTGCCCCAGAAAACCCAGAACCTGGGAGCAGAATTAGATGGCCAAGTTACAGGGCTGGGTCAGACTTAGGCAGAGGTGCAGGCTTGACATCCACAAGAGGGTTGAAGCATCCCAACAGGAGGACAATGAAACCAGCCCATAAAAAGTCAGCACCCTTGACTTTCTAAGACCAAAACTATACAGCGAGTTTCCCTCCCTGGAATGCAGCAAGGACTGCCCCATCACCAGCCCAAAAGTCCTCCCCGCTGTAGTGGTCAAGGAGACCAGAAGGCAAAAGAAGGTGAGCCCTGAGCCACTGCACAAAGAGGAGGAGTTAGGGCACAGCCTTAGGAGCAGGGAGACGAAGGACGACCTCTGCATAGCAAGGAGGTGCCACATTATGCCAGCAAGTGTCACCTTCATTTGTTCAGACATTTATTGACCTACATGTAGTTGTTATTTGCTAAACTACACTGACCTTGTCAGGCATTGTTCTAGTCATAGAGCTCCTGTCCTATGGCACTTACTGTAAACATCACCCACAGCTTCTGTGTGTAGCTGGTGACAGAATTCCAAGGAAGATGGCCACACAGGTAAATTCCCAAGGCCGCCCAACCGGGACACAAACACAGGCCCTTCAAGTCTCCCTAGACAAGTGTCAGTGGGAAAACAGTCTGCTCCACTGGACATAGCCCACAAACTTCTCAGTTTCCTCCCTTGGTGAATAGAATGGCTGGCCACCACCCTCAGGGGGACATCGGCAGCATGGATGATAGTGCAGGCAAACACATTCACTCCTTTCCACCCTCAACTTCTAAGGAAGAGCAGAGCTCTGGCAGCAGCAGGAAGGGGACATAGGAGAATGGTTAACTGCAACAAGGACGAAGTGGCCAGAAGCAACCCACTTGCTGTCCACAGTCTTCCCGTGGCTGTCCTCATTCCTGCATCACCGGCTTCTAGTAAATCGAGGAGTGAGGCAGAACTGACCTTCCTGGTACAAAGGCCCCCCAAACCTGAACCTGGCCATACCCACAGTGTCCTAAATCAGGCAGCTCAGTCTCCATCAGAAAAGCCACAAGCAGGGAGATGACTGTATCACCACATTTGGCAAAGAAGTAAAGGGTGGAGGGCTACACAGAGACCAGCTACCATGATAGTTCTGCTCCTTCACAGAGCAGCACCCCTGAACAAGCAACTATAGTCTCTAGGCTCCGTGTTCTTCAGTTATGAGTGGAGCTAACACTACCTTCTTCCTAAGCCCTCAAGAGAACCATGTGGGATAATGTGTAAGTCACCCCAACACTCTTTATTAAAAAGAGTTCAGTGCAGCTATGGCAAGTGCACAGGGCCATCAGAAGAGGGGACAAACTAGGAACCTGGATCATGTCTTCCCAGTGTTGTTCAGTGTGAATTATTTATAGAACATTTTTTTAAATCCACAAGTTAGACATTATGATTGCTGTATGCATATAGGCGACTGTATGATCAATGTGATTCTGCAATCTGTACAATCAGAAAAATGAGAAATGATACCCTAATTGATTCAAATGAATGAATTGCCAAGATCATTGTAATGTCATGTGCAGCTAATAAAAAAAAAATCCACAAGTTATAGGGGAAAAAAAGAAAACACCTGAGTTTCTGGCTTCTCAGTCACACCGGGTCTACATTCCCGCAGAAAAGCAAGCCTGAGCTGCGCAGCAGCCTGTGGCTCTGATCTGTAGTCCCCAACCCCTGTGCTTCAGTACATCTGCAACTTCAATACCTCTATCATCTGTTTGCAGAGGCTGATCCAAGTGTCCTTGATGCTTATACAACTTCAAAAAAAAATTTAGGCCTGGGGCTGTGGCTCAGCGGTAGCGCACTAGCCTGGCATGTGTGAGGCACTGGGTTCGATTGTCAGCACCCATATAAATAAATAAAGGTTTATCAACAACTAAAAAAAAAAAATTAAAAGAAGAAAGAAAAAAATTTAATTATGGTCACAAAATTAGGAACAAGTGAGGGGTCCTGAAAGCTAAGCATCACTAATACTATATCTCAGACCCAGTCCTGTGTCTGGTGTGTGAAACCTAGGCATCAGAGGCTGATGCTGCATGCTCACAGGGGATGAAGCTATAGCAGGACTGAGCGCCAAGTCCCACTTCTGTCCTTAGACCAGGGACTGTAAAGCCAAAGCAGCAAATCCCTTTACTTCTTAGGCACTGTCCCCCACTGACTTAACCTTGGGAAAGTTACTGATGTCAAAAGAAGGGAACTTTCAGGAGCCATTTGCGACACTTGCTGACTACAAAACACTATGCAGGGCTGCATGTGGGTCCCTGCCACATGGTTTTAGAGCTTGCCCTGGAGAGGCACTCTCACTGACAGCAGTGACAGTTCCACCTTGTCTGATTTGTCTACTCCACCAGATCAAACAGCGCCTGGGGCTGAACACTGTCTCTTCACTCACTGCTGCATCTGGTACCTAGAACAGGTCCTGGCACACAGAGCATACACGTGTATATTCATCAGAGTTACCTTATAACTTCTGTGGTACATTGAAAATAGAGGGAGCGAGATCCAAAGAGGGTGAGGAGACCCACTCAGACACACCCAGCTTAGCCACACAGAACCAAAAGTCAGAATAAAGCATCAGAGGCCACCGCCTGTCACTGCAAGTAGAGGACAGATGAACTGGTAGGACGCCACCCTCCACACCCAGTAGAGCAGGTTCCACTGACCATGGACACTGATCAGAGGCTTCTCAAAGCTCCTCTGAGTCTACACAATAAATCTCAAAGTCCTCCTTCAAGACACTCCACACCTGAGCTCCATTTGTAATTCAGTAATTTCTTGGGGCTTCTTGCTCATTCCCTGCTTCATCTCACTAACAAAAACTGTGAGCAACTTCTGGTCCAATGCAATCAGAAACAAGCGGGACAGTGTGGCAGTTGGTTGCCACCATTGTGAGTTACATTAACCTGTTACAGGTACCACGACCTGAACTCAACACTTCTCCCAACAGCCTTACAAGAAAGGCATCGCGTGCAGTCACCACTGAATATGCAGGAGGAGGTTAAGAAATGCTCTGTTGGGCTGGGGATGTGGCTCAAGCGGTAGTGCGCTCGCCTGGCATGCGTGCGGCCCGGGGTTCGATCCTCAGCACCACATACCAACAAAGATGTTGTGTCTGCCAAAAACTAAAAAATAAATAATAAAAAATTCTCTAAAAAAAAAAAAAAAAGAAAAAGAAAAGCTCTGTTGTCGGGGTCAGAGATCTTGGGCTCATCAGGGTAGAGAAGGCAAATGTACAAAGAAGCCCGCTAAAGCCTGGTCACTAGGCCCATCCCACCCTCAGACGCTGACTCGCACCACATGTGTGGACACTGGCCTCTGACTTTTAAGAATTCGAGGAAAAAAGGCCACCCACGTCAACTATGAGAGACATGCCACACAAAGCAGCACTCCCTTGTGATAAAAACCCACCTGTTCCACAGGAGAGGGGACCACACTGAGGCTCCATTACTGTGTTATAAGCATCAGCTACATGTGGGCAAGCTCCCAACAAACAGCAAACCTTCACAGGACAGCACCTGTTTTAAACTGAAGGCTACCTGAGGAACACCTCTGCCTGATAAAGGACAGTGAGCTGAACCAGACCAAAAGCCTCCACACTCTGGACAGACCCTGCTGCTGCTGTCTCCAGTTACAAAAGCATGAAAGGCAAGGCAACAGCCACCAACCTGTCCATGAACAGGAGCACAGGGGAGACAGCCATGGTGTCTACTGTGACCACACAGCTTGGGGGGCCAACTGCAGAAGCACTGACCCTCTTGTCACCACATTCCTGGCAAGCTGCAGCCACAGTCCCAGAGACACACCGAGGGGGCCCTTCCTGCTTCCTCCTCCAGGTCTGGAAGGTGAATGCACAGGATGGAGCAGACAGGCTGGAAAGGAAGGGGAGGGGAGAGGTGGGTGGGGAGGCTGGCTCCTTGTGAGTCACAAGCAGGGCGGGTTAGAGGGTGGGGCAACAAAGTCTGCAAGCCTGGGTTTCTGGGCTGGGCCACAGCTCAGCACTGACAGGGCAGATTAACTGTCACAAAACACACTGGCTCTTCAGACCTGGACACAAACAGAATGGCATGAGGCACCAACTATGCAATGCTCACTGAGCACATGCCACATGCAAGACACTGTGCTTTTTGCACAAGCAATCAGACACGCAAGTAGGTCACAGATACAGCTCAAGAGTCGCTGTCCAAGTGCCCGTGAGAGCCTTTCATCCAGGGACCCAAGGATTTTCCCTCATCTGTAGCTTCAAATACTGCTTTTAAAAAGCAAAACAAACCCATATCTAACTAACAACCTTCAACAAGAGGGACCTGCTTCCACCTGAAGCCAACATCATTCAGTCATGAAACAATCATCAGCCCTGGAAAAATAAACCCTCCTCTACCTGCCAGGTCTTCCTTCCTTCCTTCCTTCCTCCCTCCCTTCCTTCCTTCCTTCCTTCCTCCCTTCCTCCCTCCCTTTCTTTTTTTCTTTCTTTCTTTTTCCTGATTTTACTATCTATCTATCTATCTATCTATCTATCTATCTATCTATCTATGGTTCCAGAAATTTAACTCAGGGGTACTTAACCTCTGAACCTCACCCCTAGCCTTTTTTATTTTTATTTTGCAACAGAGGCTTGCTAAGTTGCTTAGAGTCTTGATAAATTGCTAAGGCTAGCTTGACTTGCCTCAGCCTCCCAGTCCTCTGAGATGACATGCCTCGGCCATCGCACATGGCTCAAATAGGGCTTCTAACAGTCGCAGCCCACCCCTGGTCCTTTAATGAAGAATGCCCCATCTGGGTGCTGTGTGTTTGCAAGGGCACCAAAAATGCCTGTTGGAGATAGACCTCCAATGGCCACATCTTTTAACCTTTTTTTTTTTTTTTAGTTATACATGGCCACAATATCTTTATGGGTAGCAGCTGGCATAAGAGTGGTCTGCACAGCCTGGGCCAGGCCCTCAGGACCAGTGGAAGAACCTGGTAAGATCTCCAGCCAGGGAACCAACACTAGGTGGGTAGGGGGTTGGGGACTCTGACCCATGGTTCTCAGAATGGGGTGCCTACACCCACAGCAGCATCACTTGGGAGCTGGCAGAAATGCGAGTTCTAGAGTCCACTGAGACCTGTGGAATCAGACGCTCTGGGCCAGGCACAGGTACTAGATCCAATGGGCCCTTCAGCTACTCTAACAATCACAGAGTTCTGAGCCACTGCTCCAACTCTATCCATACATGGCAAATGGCTATTCCTGTCATCTACTTCTACCTCCCACAACCCCAGGAAACGAACACAGGTTTCTTGGTCTAGGCCTCTGCAGCTCAGGTAAGGCCAGAGTGGGAACAACAAAGATGGAGGATGAGGACACAGTGGCCCAGCCCCTTCTTGTGCTTCATTCATCTCCAGTGTCCTTCCCAAGACCCCTCGAGAAGTTCTTTTGAGATATACAGCCTACAGCTTCACAGTCCCACAACTCTACAAATTCTTCCTCAACCTTTTATGTGTTATACCTCAACAAGAACAAAAAAATAAAGTCCATAATTTAAAAACTCACAAAGAAAATTCCAGATCCAGATGGCCTCACTGGTGAAGTCTTCCAAACACTGAAGGAAGAAACACACATTCTTTCAGGACATATCTTTTTTAGCCCTCTCCTTCCCTGTATCCATCCCAGGAAATATACTAGGTAACTGGATAAACACATTTATTCATATCATTTACTAAGATGAAAAATTATAAAGTTAGGACTTTCTGAAGTTCCTCTGAGGGTCCTCTAACATGGACTTGAGAGGGGGTAAATATGGGTGGTGTGTGAACACGTTTCAAATTCCTCTGATCTGCAGGCTTTTGTAATTATTATTGTTTATTTCAGATACAGTAGAACTGACTTTTTTGGCATACCATTCTATGAGTTTTAGTATATCATTAGGTTCTAACAACCAGAGAAAAACCTTATAGAAATTCTTTGAAAAACAGAAAGAACTCTCCCCAAGCCACTGTATGAGGCCAGAATCAAAAGGAAAACTACAGCCCACACTCTACAAACACAGACAGAAAAGTCCCAACAAAAGATCTTCGAATCAAATCAGTGACAAATGTAGAGTACACCATATCACAAACAAGGTGGGATTCTTCTAAGATCAAAAAGTCAGCTTCACATTGGGAAAATATGTTCTTCACGCAGAAGCAAAATGAAGAAGAAAACATAACCATCAACAGATGTAGGAAAAAAGCATTTGATAAAGTGTGAAACAGTCTTCACTTTTAAAAAACCTAAAGCTAGGAATGCGAGAACCTCTAACCTGATAAAAGCCCCAGGGACAAGTGAGGTGCCTGAGGAGAGCACCCACAGCGAGTACCACACTAAGGGGAAGCCAGCAGCCCGGCTGCCACACAAGGCAGCACAGAAGCAAAAATAACAGGGAAAGGACAGGAACCAGGCTAATCCAAAGACAGCATTATTTTCTAGAGAAAATCCCCCAAATTCTACTGATCAACTATCAGAATTAAGAGCAAAACTTAGCAGGACTCAAGTTCTACATTTAAAATTAACTGCACTCTCAATAAACACTAAGGAGTCAAATCTATGTTTTTTTTTTTCTTTTTTTTTTTTTTAAAGAGAGAGTGAGAGAGGAGAGAGAGAGAGAGAGAGAGAGAATTTTTTAATATTTATTTTTTAGTTCTCGGCGGACACAACATCTTTGTTGGTATGTGGTGCTGAGGATCGAACCCGGGCCGCACGCATGCCAGGCGAGCGCGCTACCGCTGAGCCACATCTCCAGCCCCCAAATCTATGTTTTTTGACAATGGCAAAATCACCAAAAATAATATCTTAAAATCTTAAAATTAATTTAACAAAAAAACTTAATAATCTTGCATTAAAAATGATCAAGACTAAAGAAATGGAAGGATCATTTTACTTCACGTAAGTAAAAATGGGTCTGTAAATTCAATAAAATCTCAAATAAAACCCAAGCTAATTTTTTTGTGGAAATTGTCAAATTGGTTCTAAAATTCATATGGAAATGATGAGGACCAAAAATAGCCACAATAATCTCACAGATGGAGATGTGGCTCAAGCGGTAGCACACTCGCCTGGCATGAGTGTGGCCCGGGTTCGATCCTCAGCACCACATACAAAGATGTTGTGTCCACCGAAAACTAACAAAATAAATATTAAAATTATCTCTCTCTCTCTCTCTCTCTCTCTCAAAAAAAAAAAATATTAAAAAAAACTCACAGAACAAAGTGGGAGAGCATACTCTATCAAATATCAAGCCCTATCATATAGCTACAGTAACTAAAAGATTATTAGTGAAATTAGTGGATTAGAAAACGGAGAAAATGGAGAAACAGGGCCTGGGGATGTGGCTCAAGCGTGTGGCATGCGTGCGGCCCAGGTTCGATCCTCAGCACCACATACAAAACAAAGATGTTGTTTCCACCGATAACTAAAAAAAAAAAAGAAATATTAAAATTCTCTCTCTCTCTCTCTCTCCCTCTCTCTTTAAAAAAAAGAAAAAAGAAAATGGAGAAACGGTATAACAGAATACAAAGGGCCACCTGATTTGCTTCAGAGGTTCAGTGGGAAGGATGATCTTTATAGCAAATAAGCCGGAACTGTTTCCTCACACCAACCACAAAATTCCAGATGGATCATGGATCCAGTCAATAATGGCAAAACAACCAAGTTTCCAGAAGATACCAATATTTTTTAAACAGGACATTAAAAAACACTAACCACAAAATGAAAAGACTAATGAACTAGAATTCATTTTAATTAAGAAATTATGATGCACAAGGCCCTGGGTTCAAGAAGAAAAGAAAAACTGCACTCATTAAAACAAAATAAAGCCGAGTGCAGGAACACAGGAGGATGAGGCAAGAGGATCGCATGTTCCAAGGCCAGTGTGGACAACTCAGCAAGACTCTTTCTCAAAATTAAAAAATAAATAATAAAGGGCTGGGGACGTAACTCAGTGGTAGAATGCCCCTGGGTTCAATCCCTAGTACCACAGGGTAGTGGGGGGGGGGGGAGATGCATCACATAATTAATGTGTGAACTGTACAGCCAGGCCCTGGAAAGTGCTCTACACATCCATGAGAGCAGACGCAGCCGTCCCACCATGGTACTTGTCCACCAAAGTACGCATGAGCGTGGGAAGACCTGTATCCCCTTCGGTGTCAAACCCTGATCATACGCCCATCCACAGGAGCACGCAGAGTGGTGAGCAGACAGCCCGATCCAAGTACGGGGCTCAACTCCATTAATCTAAAACCCCAAACAGCCAAACCAATCTATGGTGACAGAGGTGAGAACAGTGGTCACCTCAGCAAGCAAGGTTCTGCCAGAGAAGGGACCCAAAGGAGGCCTCTGGGAGACTGGGAATACTCGTTCTCTAGGCTGGGTGTGTGGCACTCAGGTGAGTTCACTTTAAATACTTGATCCTGATGTTGTACCTTCAACACCAACCAACAAACCGGCTCCACCAACTCCCCCTGCAGCCTCTCCAGTCTGGCGGCCTCCCCACAGCCCCACTGTGTTCCCAAAGCACTTCCACATTCACCTTGACAGAGAGCTGGCAGCAGGTGTCTGTTACACACCACCATTACTACTTTCCAAGGGAGGCACACTTGCCGCTCAGCCTGTATCCCCAAGGCCAGGCACAAAACCTGTCGGAGATCACAGGTGACTCATTAACTAACCCTGAAATGACCCCACCATTCACACTGCCACCAGCCAACGCACAACAGACCTTGTGCTATGTACTGCACAAGCTCCTTGACTCTCCTCCTAAACCCTCCAACATGCAGTGCAGGAAAGGGAACTAAGTCAGGCTTCCATGCTACAACATCAGCCCAGGCTTTCCCAGAGAGGAAATGCAGAGCAGAAAATGCCTATGTAATTTAACACAAACTATTACTCTACTAAGGAAAAATACTATTTATTCTTAATCTTCAACAGAATACTAAGAAGAAAAACAGTTGCTAGTTAACAGTTTGTTTATACCACAGATCATGAGCAGTCTGGGGTCTCTCCCTTTCAGAGAGGAATCAAGATGCTGTATGTTCCTTCCATATTAGAAACCTTGAGGAGTAAGAGCCGACCTCAGATGGAAAGGGCATACCTGGGATTAAAACTGTGGCAGAAGGGCTAAGTCCCAGCGTCCCAGACAGCTGCCTGGCCCTGAGAAGGAGAAGTTTCATCTATGAAATGGGAACACTATAGCATTCTCATCTATGGAATGGGAGCAACACAGAGTCCCCAGGGCATGTATCTGGATAACCTTATGAATAAACAATGGGAAAGCCTCATTAGTTACAGAAGGCAAGCAGCTCACCTCATTTAGTCCTCACCATATTCATACAGGCTATTTTTTTCTTTCAACAAATACATGCTTAGAATCAACTATATCCTAGATACCATGCCAGCACACTGGAACACAATCACTGATGACCATTCTAAGGAGCTTAGGCATGATTTACCTTAGAAACATATGATTCTCCCAAAGATGGGGGAAATTCAGAGATGGACCCTTGTCCAAGACCATGCAGCAAACAGAAAAGCCAGGCCTAGATTTAATCCATACTTCCACAGGTGGTCTCCCTTTTGGCTTCACATCAGAATTATCCATAGTTCTAAAAATTCAAATGCCCACATCTTATCCAAACCAGTTAAGCTCTGCCTCTGCAGGTGTGACCTGGACATTAATTTATTTTTTAAGTTTCTCAAACAATCTTATTGTGTAGCTGGGGCTGAGGACTTTGCTCTTTAACTATTAAATGTTCCCCTTCCCAAGCTTCTCATTTGTTTAATGTACATGAATTTAGGACCACACCTTTCCAGCAGTTTCCATAAACTGCAAGTTATTGTTTTTTGCACTTTGATTTAAACTACTCCAACGCTTGTACTCATTAAACTGCAAATACCTGCCTCCTTGTAGGCCTCCTAGCACCTTCAAGTTCCCTGTTGTCCTAACCCCAGTGGCTTCCAGAGCCCAGCAGTTGTGCCACTCCCCCCACTCCAGCAAACCTGGGCCACTTCCCCCACAACCTGGCAGACCAATATTCTCCCACATGGAAAATGCCTGCCACAAGGTGTCCTTGCCAAAGAGGATTAAAAGAAACCCTTATATCAGCTCCAGGAACATGAACACACACAGCACACCTGGAGAGAACCAAGCCATCAATGTTCTGCTGATGTTCTGGGATCAATGAAGAACTTCAGCCTCGATAGCTGGGGATCAGGACAACCAAGCCCCAGGCCTTGTCCTAGAGGAGCTCACAGGAAGAAAAGGCCCACAAAACTCTGGCTGCAAGAGAGGAAGCACAGCGCCCTGGTGGGCCTTCAGAGAAGGGCATCAGCTGTGTTGGGCCTTAAGGTCCTTGCCATCAAGAGAGGGACATGATGCAGAGGGAAGGGGGCACCTCAGGTAGAGGTAAGGTAGAGAGGTGTGAGTCAGTGCTGTGTCCAGTCAGCCATGAGGAGCAGAGAAGGTCAAAGGCACGCCAGCAGAAAAGACATGTCCTCCCCAACCTCAATCCACAGCAACCAAAAGCCCAAACCACAGTGAACTCCAAGAGCCCCCAGTGGTCACTGCTGGGGGCAGCCAAATTCACAAAGCAGAAGCTCACTCTAAGGACAGAGGGTGCTGGCAGTGTAGCACCACAACCTCCAAAGGACAGGTCAGAGCTGGCCAGAAAGCCGGGACAGGGGTCATAAAGCAGGGACAGGGGTCATAAAGCAGAAAGCACTTCAGGGACTCTGTCCTGAGGACATCGTCTATATGCAGACAAAGCACAACAAAGCGCACACAATGATCTCAGAGCGGAAACAAGATGTTTCCTTATTGTTGAGCAAGTAAATGATTCACAAGATGGAATACCACAAAAACATTAATGAAAGTATGAACAATCCTTAACTCCATGGGAAAATGTTTCCAAGTGAAAAAGCAGGACACTAAATTGTAGAAATAGCACATATTTTTATATGTCTAAAATTCACAGAAAGTCTATAAGGAAATAAAATAAAAAGGGAAACTCACAATAGGTGTAGAACTAGAAAGAACAATGGAATGCTGCCAGACCTGTCCTGCATATTGTCAAACCAAGAGAAGCTTCAAGAAAGCACCTATGAGTCAAAAAGATCTACCAGCACAACAAAAGCAAGCAAGACCCTCCACAGAACTCAGCAGCTTCACAGACCCACGCAGGCAACACACACAGTATGGCCACGTGGGTCAATGTCAGTAGGGCAGCTCCACTACCCAGAACAATAATATAACTGAAAAGCTACATTATTAGATTTAAAAGTTGAGTGTACCAGGTCTCTATTACCTTTCTAGATTATTGCCCACCCTTACACACTCAAGGTTATCTACGGGACACATGCACTGGCAAAAACAATTGAATCGACCAGACATGGCCCTGGCCTTGGGCAGCTCACAGGAACAGGGAATCCTGTAAGTCTCAGGACTTACAGGGGCTGAGAGATCCACATGGGGGTCTAGAAGAGGTTCAGGTAACCTGTGAGTTTCTAGAAGTGGTGTCACTGAGGCTCAATCGTAAAGGACAGGCAGGAATTTTCCAGGAGAGGCAGGAGGCTCAGCGTGCTGGCTCAGGGACTACCAGCAGTGAGTGTAAGGCCCATGGCCATGGCGCAGAATAACCTGGGGCAGGGGATGTAAGCAGAGGTGGGACCAGAGTGCCCTTGTGCCACAACGAGTAGCCTGAACCCATGTTGCAGGTGAAAACGCTGTCCAGGCAGGAGAATGACAGAACACTCGGCAGCTTCAGGCACATGATTATTAGAAGACAGGAGAAGAGGAAGAGGATCAAGGAAATGACTTGGGTGGCCCAAACTCCCAGCCATTCGCCAACACACATCTTAACTGTCCTGGGCACTGGTCCTATTTCCCAACTTCATTACAAGCTGATGTGGCTATCTGGAGGTACTACAGACTCTGAGAGAATGGTGTGGCTGCTTCATATGCACCCGGCCTGAGAAAGCCCAACACAAAACCCCTGCACACTCTCACTGCAAGAGCCTAGCAGAACACCAACAGGAAGCACACGTCCTCCACACACCTCAGTCTGCTATAGCAGCTGGCGTCCACCTGACTAAAGACACACGTAGTGTCTTCCCATTCCACTGTGACCACCACTCCACTGCGGCTGCTTTAAAAATAACCCCTACAGGGCAGAAACCCAGGCACGGGTAGACCAGGATGCACCCTCCTCCCTCCCTACCCTACCCCCACCTCGGGGCCCTCACCTGCCCTCCTTCCCCACACCCAGCTCTTTCCACCTGCACAGCACACCAACCAAGGCAGAGCTGCTCCTCTTAACACTCTCTCCCATCAGGACCCCCATATCCCTGGTAGGAAATGTGTTTGTCACCCAGATCTGAAACCTAAATGAAGATCAGAACCTAGATCTAACCCCTTTCAAACACCTGGAAATGTCTATGATTCCCTGAAACAGTCTATGCACATAGGATGGATTTTGAAAGCCTCTTACTGGAAGCTGGAATTAACAGGAAAACTGGACTACTGTGGGGCCAAGTCGGCCATTCCACAAATCGGGATGCTCCTCTCTCCCACTATAGCACCTTCTAGGAGCCCTGAGATAAAGCACAGCTCTTCACAAGTACAGTGAAGCTGGAACTGAAACCACTTGGGTTACAAACCCAGCTCACTCAACATAAACAGGAACTGATTAGATGTGGCAATTTAGTCAAACACAGCATCCACCAAAAAAAAAAAAAAAAAAAAAAAAAAATCAGGAGGCATAAGAGAATTCAGTGTGAGATACACAAAAACCTCATGTTCTAAAAACAGAATAAGTGTGTAGACAGTTTTAAATAAGCACCATTAAGGTGAAAAATTAGATAAGGCAGTTTTAACTGTTGGATTATGCACTAACATTTGCAAAGCAGAACAGATTCTCTACTCATCTGGACAAAGGGAAGTCAATTTCTCAGCAGAAAGTAGCTGGTAGCTGCAGAACTGCTTTACAGGAAGGGGCCTGCCTGTGGTTTCCCAGAGTCCACAAAGTTCCCTACACTTTGTCCTGAACCACCATCTCACAGGCTGACTGTAGCAGAACGAAAGTAAGCAGCAAGCTACCTACCCAATCACACAGACAGGCTTCCAGAAAGGTATGGTGTTTCATTACCAAAGAATGCTAACACTTATGAAGTGTGCCATAAACCCAGGAAGCAAATGTATCCTGCAAGGAATAAATTCATTCTCCTTTCCCCTACTCCCCCAAACTACCTTGCTAGTTGGAGGTTTCTAAGGACATCAATACCACTTTCCAGAAACCAAGGCAGAAACACAGCAGGGATGTCAGAGTGCTTTGAGGAACACAGCCAGCCACTGAGCAGGTCATGTGAATGAGTGCAGGCTGAAGAAGTTCTGTTTGGTTCAGTCCCTGCCATTCCTGAATGTCACCGACTCCCATGTGGAGACAGGAATGGTGACATCAGCACCAACATGAAGCAGCTAGAACTCAAATTTGCTTTCCTCAGATACAAGCAAGCCTCCCAGTCCACCAGGGGAAGAAAAGAGATCGTCAACCCACGGGGACACACCCAGATCACAGAAAAACCAGCCAGTGGCCTGTACTGAATCAGGTCTGCTCTTCAGGACCTACTGCATCCTCTGTCCTTCTCAAGTTCCTTTTCTCCAGCTCATCTTCTGGGCAAGCCAGCACTTAACCATCATTCATTCAATTATTCATTCATGCAATAAGCAGAGATGGAACCCCAGTGCCTCTAATAAGAGCACAACCCTGAATGCTGTGCCAGGCACTTGATGTGCATTGCCTAGTATGGAAATTTCAGAGACAAGGAAACCAAGGTTCAGGAAAAGAAGGCCACTTGTTTAGCCACCCAGCTAAAAAGGCAGAGCAGACATTTCCATCTTTTGCTCTAGAAGTATACTCTTTGAATCCTACCAAGTCTTCCATCACCACGCTAGAGGTACAACTCTAAGAGATCTAGGCCCCTCCGTGTCCCCCAGACCTTGGATATTTAAATATACACCAGAGTTCACAGGAAACACCATATGTGACCTGTGAATCCCATCTCTTTAAAGCCAAGTCCCTGCGCAAAAGAAGAAAATGGTCAACAGAGGGACTCAGGGCAATGCCCGGCCGCTCTGGCCTCCCTAGTATGTTCTGGCCTTGGTTCCCTGCCCCTACCCAGCCCTGGCCCAGTAGGTGGTTCTTTTGCAGGGTTCTCCTGACATCATATATTTCATTGTGATTCGCTTGTTAAATAACCACCATGTGCTGCTTTTGTACAAAGGGGTAACAAAGGTTAAAAATAAAGTCAGAATAGCAATGGAAACAACCTCCCACAGGAATGAAAGTGTACAAATCCAAGCTGCCTGAGGGAAGCCACTAGCCACATGTGGCTACTGAACATCTGAACATGGCTAATGTGACTGAGTTACAGAATTTTCCATTTTATATAATTTTATTTAAACAGCTATGTGTGGCCAGGCTAGCATATCGGACAGTAGCACAGTGCTAAACTCTAACATGAGCACAACCATGCCTTGACAGAAGACTCCAGACAACCCACAAGATGCTAGGGGCTGGGGATGAGAGGCAGTCAGCGCACCTCTCAGGAACTCAACACAAATCCCAAGCAGCCAAGATGTGTGAGACAAGGTCCACCCTGCCAGTCTCTGAGCCTTCTTCCGTGCTGTGTCCCTGGGAGGCATCTTCTCCCACAGCCCATTCAGACCTTTACTCAAATGTCACCTTCTCAGTAAGGCACTCCCTGATGTCGCTTAAAAGGGACCTTCTCCAGCCCTGCCACCCACCTACCCCTCTAACCCAGAGCATCTTTCCCCACTCAGGGCAGCATGTCTTGAGTGGACCACACATATCAGGCAATACCCCATGTGAAGGCCCCTCCTGCCTCGTGGCACACAGACTGCTGGGCCAACTCTCCATCTAACACACAATCTGCATACCACTTGCCCTGATGCCAAGAGAATGGGTGGCTGGGTCAAGGCAACCCCCCCTGCTGCTGAGATGGCGACCACCATTTGATACGTGGAACACTTCACTGTGTTTCTGTAGCCTTCCCAGGCATCACTCTAAGGGAGCGTACAGCAGTCTGGGATGGCAACCACTGCTCACTGCCCCAGAGCCAGGGCTTTTCTCCTGCAGGCCTATGGTGTCCTTCATGGGTTCTACCCAGGACAAACATTAAGGAGTGCTGCTGCAGAGGAAGTACCCAAGGACCTGAACCAGAACTTCTGACTACAGCAGGCACTAGTAAGGATGAGGAGCGAGGGACCTCTTATCCACTGCTAGCTATAAACTGGTACAGTCACTTTGGAAGACAGTTTGATGGCTTCTTCAAATCTAAAACACATTCTTACTATACAATCCAGGAACCATACTACTTGGTATTTATTTCCAACCACATGTAAACCTAGCACAGTGCTCACAGTTGTATTCAATAATTGCCAAAACTTGAAAGCAACCAAGTTATCCTTCAGTAGGTAAATGGATAAACTGTGGTCCATCTATACAGAAATGTAGTATTCATCACTTAAAAAAACAAAAACAGGGGGCTGGGGTTGTGGCTCAGCGGTAGAGAACTCACCCAGCATGTGTGAGGCCCTGGATTCGATTCTCAGCACCACATTAAAAAAAAAAAAAAAAAAAGGGAGTCTGGGGTTGTGGCTCAGTGGTTCAGTGGTAGCATGCTTGCCTAGCATGCATGAGGCCTTGGGTTCGATCCTTAGCACCACATAAATATAAAATGAAGATATTGTGCCACCTAAAACTAAAAAATAAATATTTAAAAAAAAAGGTTTTGACAACTACAACTAAAATAAATTAATTAATTTAATTTAATTTAAAAAAAAAACAAAAACAGGGGGCTGGGGTGTGGCTCAGGGGTGCTCTACCATGTGTCAGGCACTGGGTTTGATCCTCAGTACCACATAAATAAATAAAATAAAAGTATTGTGTCCAACTACAACTAAAAAAAGTATTTAAATAAAATTTTTAAAAATGGCTTCTTTCTCTTAGTGTGCATTTAAGTTCTTCCATGCCTTTCCATGGCTCAGCAACCTATCAGAAAAGGCTGCTCATAATACTACTCCAGCTACAGGATGTCCTGGAAAAGACAGGCAGTAAAAAGATTAGAGGCTGCTGGGGCTGAGAGAAAGGAGGGATGAAAAAGTGGGCAAACAGTATTTGTAGTGACACTCCTCTGTATGATGCTACAGTCTTGGGTACATCATTATACATCTGTCCAGACCCACAGACTGCACTACACCAAGAGAACACCTTATGCAAACTATGGACTCCAGTGATAATGACGCAATGTAGGGTCATTGATCATAAAAAATGTATGGCTTTGTGGGGGATGTTGGAAGGGGAGGGGACAGAGTGGGTAAGGGATTCTGTATATCTGCTTAATTTTTCTATGAATCTAAACCGGCCCTCCAAAATAAAGTTATTGTTGTATGTTATTATTGACTGAATCCAGGCCACTTTATCACTAAGCTACACTCCTAGCCCATCTAATTTTTTATTTTAACACAGGGTCTCACTAAGTTGTTGAGGCTGACCTCAAAACTGTGATCCTCCTTTCTCAGCCTCCTGAGACATGGCATTATAGGAAGGCACCACCATGCCCAGTTAAAGTCTTTTTTTAAAAAAAGTAAGTATGTTTTAGTTAAAAACCTATATTTACACACACACACACACACACACACACACACACACACACACACACAAACACAAACACAAAGCAATAAAGCAGCTTTAAAACAATTTGGTGACTGGCATGCCCTGAGAACGAATGGGAGCATGACAGTGAGAGACAGAGACTTCCACAGAACCCACAGCCACACCTGCTCGCACCTGTGCCACACCCTCCATCCTGGCACCTGCCACCTGGTGGTTTCCCCAGCTGGACCCAATCTCTCCTTAACTCTGGCTCCAACACTGCAGACAGAACTCAAGGACAATGTTCCAGTGATCCTCTTCCTCCCTGCTATGTTCAATTTTTTTTTCTTACACTACATTGTTCTCAACAGTAAACAAACAACTGTCATTTCTCCCATCTTGAAAAAGAAGCCAACTCACCCACTTCCTCCTCCAGCTGGCACATCACTTCTCCCTCCTGTGAGCAAGCGCAACAAACGCCCATCTCTGCTCATTGTTTCCAACCCCTCCTCCTCTCCCAGCCACTCCTAAATTCACCCCAGTTATGCTTTTGCCTGCACTGCTCCACTAAGACAGCTCTAGTCGGGGTCAACAATGGCCTTCTGATAATCAGTCAAATCTCAGCCACTGCTGCCCAGTCAACTGCTCTCCTCCCTGAAGCCTACCTTTTCCTGGCTTCCACAAAGCCATACTCTGCTGCCCTCCAACCACAGGGCCACTCCTTCTGGTTTCCTCTACTTCTCCCAGATCTCAACGCTGGGGTGCCTCCGTTCACTCCATGGTCCTCTGCTCTGTCCACACTCACCTCTATGCTAACTTCACCAAGTTCCAAGCCACCTACAATGCCAACTCCCAGCTCCTGTCTCCTGCCCAGCCCTAATTCCTGTGCTAGGTTTCTATCAAATCATCTGTACCTTCTAATAAAGGTCTAAGATGTCTCAAACCAAACCTGACAACTGTCTTTCACTGACTGAGGCCAAAAATCTTAAGAGTCATCTCTGATCCCTTTCTCTTCTCCACACCCCACTGCAATTTCTCTTCAAATTGCAGCTACTTCTCACCCCAGCTGAGGCCAGCCTCGCCTCCTGCATGGACCACTGCAACAGCCTCCTTAGGACCCCTGCTTTGCCCACCCCTGCCCAAAAGCCACTCTCAGTAGAGCAACTAAAGTCTTCTGTTTAAACCTCAATGAAATTGCTACTCCTGAGGCAAGCAGAATTCCAGAATGTCCCCAAGATATCCCTCTCCCTGATATCCACCCCTGTAAAACCTCTCGCCTTGAGCAGGGGCATAAACTGATCATGATGGGGCAGTTGCTCCTGACCCAGTGCTGCTATATGGCAGACAGTGTGGCAGAGACGGTGTTAAGAGAGAAGAGTCTTCCCAGTGGGCCTTACCAGTCCAGCGAGTCCTTGAGAGCAACCAGGGCTCGTCCTGGCAACAGAGAGTCAAAGGCAAAAGGATTCCACACCAAAGAGCATCTCTGCTGTGGTTCTGAAGGTGGGGACCATATAGTGAGGAGAATGGGCAGTCCCAGGAGCTGGGAGTAGTCCCGGCTGACAGCCATCAAGGAAATGCAGAGCTCAGGCCTACTGACGTGAGGAGATGCACCCTGCCTGCAATTTTTGAATCAGCCTGGAGCAGACAATTCCCTACTAATGCCTCAGAGGGGACGCAGTCACCAACACCTTGGTTTCATGCTTGTAACACCCTGAGAGCAAACCAACCACACCAAAGACATACTACTCATGTTGTTATATGTTATATCTGTAGTTATATGGTTACAGAGCACCAGAAAACTACCACAATTCCTCTGCTCAAAATTCTGCAGAGGGTCCCCGTTAACTGTGAGTCAAAGAAACATCTTACAATGGCCCTAGTGCATGCAGGATCTAATCCCATAGATCTCTCCTCCTCCTCCTCTCAGTCCATGCTTGTGGGTCTTTGTCCCACCCATGCTCTTCCCCGTCAGAACCACCTCTCCAGGTTTCTGGCTGGTGAACTTCCTTACCCTCTTCAACTTTTGCTGAAACCTCCTTGCTTGGACCGACCCTGAACAGCCTATAATTGCATAATCTGCGCTCCCCAGTTATTCCAACACCTCCTGCCACTGTGCTTTCTGTTTCCCCCCTTGCACTTATTACTGCCAATGCATACACTTTGTTTACTTATGGTGTTTATCACTGGCCTCCTTCACTAGAACATAAGCTCTTAAAGGGCAGGGGCCTTGAGTTCCCAAATGAATTCCAAGAACCTAGAACAGTGCCCTGGTAGATTCTCAGTAAATTTTTTTTTAACGTGTGATGAGAAACACATTTAAGGACCTAGCATGATACTCTGTACACAGCAGCCAATTGGTAAATGAAATATTACAGCTGCGATTTGCTGCCAAAAGAAAACAAAGCCCAGCAGAGCCCAGAGAGGCAGCAGACCCTGGGCAAGTCCTGGTGTTCAACCAACATTCTCCATGTGGTCTGCAGCAGCATCCAGACAGCCTGTTGTCCAGCAGAGATAGTTGGCTTTCTGTAGCATCTATCAGCCATGCCTACACAATGACATTATGGGCTGCATCCTTGGCAAATACCAAGGAGAACTTCAAAATGGAGTTCACCAGGATTTAGAGAAATATCTTCCAGTATAGGTAGCAAAGGCCTCCCAGGTACTGCACCAATGGCTGGTAGGAACAGCTGTGCACAGCTGTGGCTAGAAAAGTGCAGACATTGTGCAATCATGATTACCTGTTAAAAATCTACCTGGAACAAGAATTCACAGCTGGGGACATTAAACCCTTAGAACAGGGACCAAAACAGGGTCAGAAGACCGAGGGGAAGTGTGTGCCCAAGAAAACACTTAGCTGAAAGGAAGGACAGACCTCTGACTACCTGAAACTCATCACAGCTCTTTATAGGACACTGGGAACTACCACTCCTTCCTTGGGTGCTAAGATCATTCCTGTTCTTGTGCTCCCAGCCTCTAGGAGGCAGTCTTCCCTCCCTGGGAACTGGCTGACCACAAATTCCATCAATCCAGTGGCAGGCCAGAGAAGCAAAGCTGACATCAGCCTCCTGCCCTTTCGTTTAGAGCCTGTTGTGACAGGTGGAAAAGGCCTTCTCTATCTGCTTGCCTTCAATGGCTCGAGAGGGGACTCTATTCTCCTTGAAGGAGAAGCCTCAGTGCCCTTATAAAAACATGCAGGGTCAATCCCTGGACCTGGGTTAGAGCTCTCCAAACTTCTTCCTCCCCTGCCACCAGTACTGGCCCATAACACCTGCACAGCAGCTGCCTCTCATTTCCTCTCTTCTCTCCAGCCAAGCTCCCCTTCTTTCTGATCAGGGTGCACATTACCAGAGGCAGGGTGGTATTTTGATGGACTTCAGAATTAGCAAGTGAATATCAGAGCACAGCTCTGCTGGATGCCCAGTGAGCCTCTCCAACCTGCCTCCAGTGGGCTGTGAAATGCCTGAGAGAGAATGTAAAATGCTGGGCAGGGCAGAGCTGGGCAGCCTCTGCCTCCACAAGGGGAACTGCTGTCTGGAGGACCCCTTCAGCTAACCAATTTAAACCCTCTCATATCTAGGCAGCTCATCCCACTCCTGCAGAGGCCTTTTTCTCACCGTTTGTCCTGCCATGCTTTGAGCTTCGGGTCTCCTCGTGGGTCCCAAGCCCTACCCACAAGGTCTCCCTGCTTTGTGCACTTCTCTCTTCGCATCCTCATCCTGCAGCAAGGGACCTACGCAGGGGCTACGGCAAAAGCCCGCCCATATTGGAATCTTCCTGCTCCCCTTCTGCCAGCACTTGAAGCTCATCACCTTGATCAGACTGCTCCTTTCATCTTCATAACCCTGTAAGGTGGGAACAGAACATGGCCCCAGAGACACTAAGTGCCGGTCTCATCCAAGCCCATGGGTCAGCACGCAGCTAGGTCAACAGAACACCACCTGGCACTCCTCCCCAGGCACAAGCACACATCAGCAGTCACTCTGGCACACAGCAAGTATTTTCTGTCCGTCCCTAATTCCAGGGCAAAGTCACAAGAAACATTAACAGGTCTTGCAGGAAAGCCGATGTTAAAATGTTACAGCTCAGTTCACTAATGCTAATTCTAAAATGGTCAAAGCTGTAGAAAACAATTCAGGCAACATAAAAAAAATTGACTAGACATGAAAATGCCTGCCACGTGCCTGATGCTTCACATTCAGATATAGTCCCTCCCCATTCTACCTCAACAACCTTATCAGACTTACATAAACTTGTTCCTATTGTACAGATGAGAAACCTAAAGGTCAGAGACCCAACCCCTGGCAAGCTATCTAACCACCCCTGCCTCAACTTTCTTACATAAAACAATAATTAAGAATAGGTTCCCGAATCAATCCGCTTCCAGTGCAAGACAGACACCATGCTAAGTATTTTAAGCAGAAAGGGACTTAATTCAAGGAATTGGAATGATTTGAAAACTATAGGAAGGAGTCAGCTCTGAATCAGGCTCCAGGAATGGCTCCCTGAACAACACAGGAGAGATGCACCAGGGGAGAGGCTACATTGAGTGCACTGGAACTGCTGAATTCAGGGAGTGCTTCTGGCACCAGAACAAGAGATGCAGCCTCCCTCCCTCTGCAACCGCTCTCAAAATCCAGGAACTGAAAACTGGTACAGAGATATACTGCAAGACAGGCTCTCAGCTCTACCACACTGCTAAGCCTAGGAAGCACAAAACAGTCACAAGAAGAAAAAGGGTCTCTGCCTCACTTCTGCCACAAATCTCTCACAAGTGGGAGAATTTGATGGTGCTAATTCACGTTCAGCTGCAAGAGGCTCCGGTAATAGACATTTGCTGCCCAGCTGCTGCAGTCCAGGAAAGACTCAGTGGAAGGAAAGTGGCCTGGAAGGAAGATGAGCCAGCCACAGAATCCCACCCCACGCCACCTCCTAAGGCTGCAAAGCTTAAAGAAGGCAGCTGTGTAAAAGCAGACACACTAAATGCTGCCTGTGCCAAGGACACAGTCCAGCCGTGTCTTGACAGAATACCCCTCGTGATAAACTCACTCACTCCTCAACAAGCAACAGGCTTGTCCTCCTCATGCTGCTCTCACCCTCCAAAGGATCAGATCCTGAAACCCTAGATCCATAGAGAAACTAAAGCTGGTTCAGCACTTTCATACCAAGTCAAAGTTCCCACCTGAAGAATTTTCTTAAGCCAGTGGTTGCAAAATTTTCATATAGCAGAATTTAAAGAAAAAATAAAAGAAGCCAGGTACAGTGCAGCTTGGGAAACTGAGGCAGGAGGATCCCAAATTCAAAGCCAGCATCAGCAACTTAGCAAGGCTCTAAGCAACTTTGCGAGATTCTACCTCAAATTTTTAAAAAAGTTTAAAAAAGGGCTGGGGATGGGGCTCTGTGGTTAAGTGCCCCGGGTTCAATCCCTAATACCAAAAGAAAAAAAGCCAGAAGCAGTGGCACACACCTGTGATCCCAGCCACTGAAGATCACAAGTTTAAAGCTAGCCTGGGCAAATCAGCAAGACTGTCTCAAAATCAAAAATAGAAAGGATAGAGTATTCCTGGGGTCAATCCCCAGCACAAGGGGAAAGGGTGTGCGTGCATGAAACCAACAAAAACAGACAACAGCATGAATCCAGCCTGCACACAAGTATGTGGTATGCTGGAGGTTTACGTGTATTTTCCCAGTTAACCCTCACATTAGCTCTTTATGATAGGTGTAAATGGCCCTGTGTCACCCAAGAGCATATTGAAGCCTAGAGAGGTTAAGTAACTTTCTTAAGGTCACACAGTATAAAATGGCAGATCTGAGGATCAGACTTAGAGCTGAGCAGCCCAGCTCTCAACTGACACTCTCCCACCTCTGTCTTTAAATTATAACTCAGAGGGGTTCTCAGAGATGCAGGAAGCAGGTGCCTCACACAGTCAGGCTGTCCTCCTGCCCCCACAGAAGCCTTCTTTTGGCAAGCTCCCCCACCCCGTTCTCCAATCTCAGGTTAAACATTCTCCCCCAGCAAAGGAGCCTCCATAACCAGCTCTGCGAACTCAATAAAGGACTACATGAATGGAGACATATGTGACCAAAGCTAATCAATGCCTCCTAGATCAATGCAGATCCATGGAAGCCAACCTGGCTCCTGAGGAAAGGAAGCACACCACTAGTGAGCTCACACCTCCTCACTCACTAGCTGTGGGGTTCTAGACAAATACCACACTGGGTTCATGGGAATCCCTCAGCCCAGTCCCTCCCTTCCTAACAAGACGAGGACCCTGCTCAAATTACATTAGAAAATTTCCTTCGGGGAAGCAATTAAACATCAACAGTCACAACCTGCTAGCTCTGTGGTCTCAAAAGCTGTGTGATTCTGCAAGCTTCCCACCTCCTGCCCCAAACATCTGGCAATGCCTGGAGGAGACATGTCTGGGCATCTCGCACAGGGAGAACCACTGGCATCCAGTGGGCAGAGGTCAAGGGTACTGTGACACATCCTTCAGTGCACAGGTCAGCCGCCCACAACAGGGAGCATCTGTCCCAAAATGTCAACCATGCGCCACTGGAGAGGTCCTGCACTAACTTAACTTGGCAATGGGTTGACCTTCAGCATGATCTAGGATTAGGAACTAGAGAAAGCTTTAGGAAACAAAACAAAACCATGCAGAGTTAGCATCACAGACAGCTGCTGCTGGAAGAGGGCCAGGAATGCAGATGTTTAGCCTACTTGGTCTCTAACCCTGCACAGTAGGCTCAGAGAGGTAACTTGCCCAAGGTCACACAGCGATTAAGGAGGAGAGCTCTAGTGAGGCCCAGCTGGTGTGAGCCCTGAACCAGCACTCCTGACTGCAGTGCACTCCCAGCCTTGCCCCCAGCTGCTGGTCTGTTTCCCCCACTGGACTGCTAGCTGCATAAGGACCAAGACTCCCTCTACAGCTCAGGGTAGAGTCTGGCTCAGAGGTGTTTGTTACAGTGTGGGGAAGGAAGAACAAATGGCAGCTGGGCCTGTGGCTTCTGCAGGACAGTGGTCAGGCCCAGCCAGTCGCCCTGTCACTCCTCTGTTCCTATCTCACTCAGGTTACCTCATCAAGCTCTGCTCCCTCCAGTCACAAGCTCCCTGACCATCTTCACCTCTTTCCTCTAAACTATGTTCTCCTAGACCAGCCTCCCACAACACCACCCACGTGTCTTTCTATGGCATAGAGACCAAGGAGGAAGAGAACAGAAAGCAGGGGCAAGGGGCCAAGAGGAGAGGCAGATGTCTAAGGCCTGGGGTCCACAGAAGACCAGCTCCAGCCCTGGCCCTGCTCTCCACAAAGACTAACATAGTCCACACTCTTCAGTGCTCCTGCTGCAGGCCAGGCCTGGGGCAGGCTCTGGAGCATTCTTTGTAACTCCACTTACTCACCTACAAATGTTCAGTAGGCTCCACACATAATAGGCCCAGAACCCCCTCCTTCAAAGTCACTCTAGGCTGAAGCTCCTCTCTAACACTGAGACCCCAGGACAAACACCCTCTAGACTCTGTACACAGTATCACTTATTGACTCATTGTTGCCATATTCCACGTGCTCCCAAAAGCACTTTAGCCTGGCTGTCAGTAACAATGTCACAGCCATCAAATCAAGGATGAGGAGACAGCAACCAAGGAATAAAATAAAGAGGACACACTGTTTTCTGTGGCCCACACCTGAGGAAGGTTTTCAAGAAACAGCAGCTTTGGAAAATATCTAGAAATTGTATAATTGCTAGAGCTTCCCTCAAAAGGGAAGAGGTTCTAACAGACAACTCGGGTCCTTCAGGACAGAGGAGCAGGGCGCAGCCATAATCATCCCAAGTGACAGATAGGTAAAGCCTTCCATGTGTCAGGATCCACAACAAACTTGCACATTAACCCACTTAATCCCACCCCCAGGTGAAGAGGCCAAGCCCTAGGCACAGGAATGTAGAGGACACCAAGGGTAAGGGCAGAGCAGAATCAACACGTGACAGGCATTCTGTGCTAGGCTCTTAATAATGCTATGTTAGGGATGAGAAAATGACTAGAGAGGTGAAATAACTTGTTCAAGGTCACACAGCTAGGCTGTAGGTTCAATCTGTTGAATTCCAAAGCCGAGCTCTTTCTCTTACCACCCATTTCAAGCAAGTGTTCCTAGATAGCCTAAGGACCCCAGGGGACTATGGAGGCCTGTTTTCCAGGCCCTTTCCCCTGAGAGCCACACTTAACAGGCACCTATGGTATTCATAAATGGGGAAAGCTAAAAACAGCCCACCAATGAAAATCACACCACCACAGCATGGCACCTGCCTTGGAGGGGATGCTGACAAGAGTTCCCCACGGTTCAAGAACCCCACTCACTGAGCGCAATCACCAAGTTACCAAATTCTGAGACCAGAGACTCTACTAGAGCAGCAGGATACCTGTCAGCACATCAGAGAAAAAAAAGTAGCTAAAATCACTCAGGGCTGGTCTTAGACTCATCCAATGTCCTGCATGTAGCTGATGAAGCAACTGAGGCAGCAATAATGACTGTCTGCTCAGTCAGACACCTCCAGCTGACTCCAGCCAGCACATGATCCAGTACAGCAAAGGTCCAACATGGGCTTCACCAGGGGCATGTGCACAGCCAGGGTGGCCACAAATGCTTCCAGCTGTGAAGCTTTGGGCCCAGAGGCCCCCGAAAAGCAGCTGTGAAGCTGCTGGCAGTCCTGCACACTCTCTCCAGGCTCCATGCCCTTCTGTACAGCATTCCAGAGTTTGGGAGATCATACTTGCTTCTGTGACTGACTGATGTGTCCACTTGTTTTGGGGGTCACATGGTGACTGCAGATGAAGTGACATCAGTAGTAATAACTCACATTTCTTACACCGTGCTCTCTGGCAGAGACCAGGCTGGTCTATCTGGGTTTTCCAGTTGTGGTCCTGTTCTGGTGCTTATGCCCTGGCCTGGTCCTGCTGTCACTGCACTGCAGCCACATGGGTTCCTGTGGGATAATGTGCAATAGAAATAACCTCATGACCTGAGGTTATTTCAATTGCATATTACCCCACACGACCTACCTAGAACAGGGCCTCAAACACAGATGCTTCCTGAACAAAAGCATGAGAGCACAAGCAAGAGGCAGTAGCCGAAGTAGCCAATTCCTAGGACTTTGGGGACAACAGACACACCAGGAGGCCTGTGTGGTAACTGGGGACAGGGTGCCACGAAGTGGGTATACAGGCCAGACTCAACACAGAAGGGAACGCATGTGGCTGCAGTGCAGTGACAGCAGGACCAGGCCAGGGCATAAGCACAAGAACAGGACCACAACTGGGACACCCAGATAGACCAGCCTGGTCTCTGCCAGAGGGCACAGTGTTAAAAATGTGAGTTATTACTACTGATGTCACTTCATCTGCAGTCACCATGTGACCCCAAAAACAAGTCATTAGATAAGGGCCCTTTAGAGCCTAAGGCTATCAAACTATAGCTGCTGATTTGGTGACAATGACCACCTATGAGTTACCCAGAGCTACAACAGGCCAGAGACCAAAAAGTGACAGAGACTGCAAGTGAAGCCAAGGACACAGGGAGGAACGAATGATAGAGTCACCAGCAGACCTGACCCACACAACTCCCATGCTGCTGGGCAAGGCATGGCTGTCTGCAGGACACAGCACCTGCTCAACCAGGACACATGACACACATTACAACAGAACAAGGCGATAGGTCTGCAGTCCAGCTCCTCCACAGTGACACAGACAGCATTACCTTGTAAAGAAGCTACTAAATGGTGCCAGTATCCTCAGTTTACTCCCCTCCTCGGTTCCATCAGCCCAGCCCTGCTGGTGCAGGTCACTGCTCTCCTTGATGGAGCTCAGGGTGACGTCAGTAAACTGTGGGTCATCGTCATTCTCCAGGGTCACAATGGCACTGGAGCTGCTCGTGACCATGAGGTCCAAGATGTCCTCATTGCTGACAGACAGCGTGGTGGACAGCTCTGTGCCAAGACTAGACACACTACAGATGGAGACATCATCACTACGGTTCAGGGTTTTGGAGGTGGGACTATAGAGCTTCACTGAGTCATAGCCTGTCCTGGGAAATGTGGAGGACTTCCGCACAGTCTGCTCACGCTCTGCACTGGTGGGAGCCAGAGGTGTGCAAGATGGTAGTGGGCATGCACTCTGGAAGGCCCGCTCAGGGACAAGCTCTGACTCCGACTGCTTCCTCTTCACAAGGGCCACACTACAGGGGACAGGTTCTGGGTTGCCAACCTCCAAGGTAGGAATGCCAGAGTCCACTGACTGAAGGCTGTGCCGGTCTTCTGAAGCACCAAGTTTCAACTTGGGCCCGTACTCAGGTGTTGAGAGGGATCTGGACCCCTTGGCATTCACTTGCTGCAGGTTCTGAAGGGGTTTTCCCTGATGAGCATCCAGAATGTCCATCAAGGCTATGCCATTTGTGGAAGTGGAAAGGTTTCCATCAGTCATCTTGGTCCAAGGAGAAACTAGAAAAACACAAGACACAGAAATCAGGCAGGTGGACATAAGACCCACAGATGCCATTCCTCAGACACAGCTCACTACTAGGACATCCCTTCTAAAGGGGGATGACATGGAAAGAGTCCCACATAACCAAATTTTGATTCAGAACCAACCACATCAAGAATGTTAACATGCACTATCATGTCAGAAAATACCCCAAACAAAGCATATATCTAAAGCAAAAATCATTATCTTCATCATTGTCACCCCACCAGTCACATCTCTGATACTCAGGACAGTGCTGGGAACCTGAGAACTATGCTAGGCAGGGAGGAAGTTTTTTTTTTTATTTGGAGGTCAGGGAACATATTATAATTTGGATTTGAATGTCCCCAGAGGTCTATGTGTTGAAAAGTTGGTCTACAAACTATGGCACTTTGGGGAAGTCGTGGCACCTTTGGGAGGCAGGGCTGTGAGAAACAGAAAGTCCAGAGGTCTGTTAACCATACTACTAATAGAGTGCTTAGCCTTAACTGGGAGGTAAGATCCAATCATAGCCATTTTAACTCTAGTCCTTCCCTTTGCCCACCCCAATCTTAAAATTAGCCAGTTGTGTAGACTATAACCCTGAACTCCTCCTGTCAGAGCAAGGGGCAGTGCAGCATTAGGGATAAAACTGGAGGACTGCCCACCTAAGCGGGCTTATTAGCCAGACTCCGGAGCACGCCTTCCTGGTAGAGGTAAAGCTGCCTTGCTGAGCTCCTTCCCAGCTCATATTGGATTCCTTGTGGCACTCTGGTTATTTCTAACAGGGCTCAATGGGTGGAATTTGGGTCACTAGGAGTGTGCCTTGAAGACGATATTGGGACCCTTCCTATTGCTCTTCTTACTTCCTGGCTGCCATGAGGGGAAGAAGCCTCTTCTACCATATACTCCTGCCAGGATGTACCATGCTACCCCAGGCCCAAAGCAACAGAGCCAAGTGACCGTGAACTGAAACCTGAAACTATGGGCCAAAATAAACCTTTCTTTCTCATAAGTTGTTATCTCAGGTATTTTGTCACAATTACACAAAGCTAATTCAGGGGGACAAATGACAAATAGGATAACACTGTCAAATGTTTATGAAACTAGAATTTTAAAAAATTTTAAATTTTTTAAAAAGTATATGAATTCACAACCCACAAATAAAGTTAAGGTTCTACTCATTACTAGGCAGCACAAAAATCAAGATATCTTCATTAGGACAGAAAAAGAGCAAAAAGAATTACATAGACCATCTGCAGTGTCTTGCCATAAGCACAGCCACACTTACCTCATAGGCAGGACATGCCAACCCTTTTCCACAGTGGAAACCAGGTGCCAAGAGACTTAAAAGTGGGCCCAGGATCCTACTGCTACCCCGTGGCAGATCTGCAATCTGTGGGCCCCAACGAGGGTCCTGCCTAGTTTAGAATGGCTACTATAGGGTCATAAAACCCAGGTTCAGAGGATAGCTCAGTGATGATAAACCACCAGTAATGGAACCACAAAGATCAAAACTAGAACAAGAAAAGTCAAAAGCACTGGTGCCACACACATATCCAAGGCCATGTCCAAAGTGCTCTGGCCTAAAGTGAGGGATGGTAGGATACATGAAACAGCCTGGAGAAGAGCCCACAGCAGACTGCCAATCCTAACCTGTGTCTGGTTACCTTTTGTTTGTCTTGAAAATGTCACAGCTAAGAATTCAGCCAGGTGCAGTGACACATACCAATAATCCCAGAGGCTTGTAAGGCTGAGACAGGAAGATCACAAGTTCAAGTCCAGCCTCACCAAATTAGCAAGGCCATAAGCAACTTAGTGAGACCCTGTCTCAAAAATAAAAAATAAAAAGGGCTGGGGAAGTGACTCAGTGGTTAAACACCCCTGGGTTAAATCTCCAGTACCAAAAAAAAAAACAAACCCTAAGAATTCAGATGGCGCACTGAAATCCACACCCCAGAGTAGAACAGAATGAAGACAGAACTTTGCACTCAAGACGTTCCTGTATTCTGGTCCCAGCTCCACCAAAGGCCTTGGAAGAAAGCACTGAGTAGGCACCTGGCCCAGAGGCCTTTTGCTATCATCCGGGTGAGGCTGAGGCTCTGCAGTAGTGAAGAACAGTGGCAGCCAGGGCTGTTATCTTAGCTTCTGAAAGTTCAGGAGTCAGTGCCAAGACAGAAGCAAATTCATTAAAGCAGAAAAGGGGGAGGGGAGTATCCTCCCTCTCTCCCTCCCTCCTAGAAACTGAAGGAGCTGCTCAGACAGCATAGCACAGGAGCAAAAATAGAAAAGTAAAGGAATGAATCAAAAAGCAGAATTCAGAAATAGACTGAACTATATAAAAACATGAAATATGACCCAGTGAGTAGGAAGGATTATTTAATCCCAGTGTTGTACTAATTGATTATCAATTTTTCTTAGAAAACTATACTATACTACACCAGGATAAACATACAGACAAAATTAGAGATAGACACAAAAGTGAAATTCATAAGCACTACAAAAAATAAAATATTCCTTAAACCTATAGAGCAAATACTCAGTTCACCTTCCAAAAGGATCTGGGAATCATTTCACCAGGTATAAAATGGTGCAAGTTTGTGCAAGGCTCAGTGCTCTGAACTTCTAAGTCCACGGCCATGTGTTCCCCTAAGG
Organism: Urocitellus parryii; assembly: GCF_045843805.1. Taxonomy (NCBI): domain Eukaryota; kingdom Metazoa; phylum Chordata; class Mammalia; order Rodentia; family Sciuridae; genus Urocitellus; species Urocitellus parryii. The sequence goes on along the minus strand of NC_135540.1, from coordinate 141,184,436 downwards.
CAAGGCCACTGCACACTATCTCTATGTTCCCTGATCTGGGAAAGCCCCTCAAATTGTTATGTTATGAATAACAGGATTCACAAAGGAAGATGCAGGTATATTCAAACATACATAAATTTGAAAGTCGTATTTTTTTGTGGGGGCGGGGGAGGGGAGTAGAGGGTATAGGGGCACTTAACCTCTGAGCTATGTCCCCAGCCCTTTTTATCTTCTGAGATAGATAGGATCTAAGTTGCTTTGGGCCTCACTAAGTGGCTGAGACTGGCCTTCAACTTGGGATCCTAATGCCTCAGCCTCCTAAGTCACTGGATTTACAGACTTGCACCTCATGCCTGGTTACACTTTCTTAACTGAAAGAAAAATACAACCCTGACCCCCTCCCAAAAAAATCACAGTTAAGAGCTATTTTTGACAAGGTTAAAGGTAATTAAAGTTATCAAAATACCATCAACACTCCAAGGGATCAAACTGGCAAAGAGCCATAAAAAGAAGAGGAAATCCTGACACTATACAGGGCTGAGCATCTCCAACACTGCAGTTCTGGCTCTGCAACTTAAGTAGTGGGGGGCTCACAGGTCAGGTGAGGTGCTGCACCTTTCTGCATCTCACCTTCCCTCCTCCCCCACAGTACAAGGAGCAGCAACACACTGTTCACAGGCTGCTCTAAGTTAAAAGAAATAAGATCTGGTGAGAGCCCAGTCAGCCAGCACTGACACACAGTAGGTGCCCAGGAATGTACCATTCCCTCAACTGTCAAGCCACAGAAAGAGCTATAGCACCTACAAATGATGGCTCTAAACTGTTTACAGAAGAGATGTGGGTTTGCCCACAAGAAGTTCTGGCATTTGAGTGGACAGGAACGTGTAGCAAGTCTACCCTTCCTAGGAAAAACAGTGCCTGGGCAAACAAGGCAGCCAGTTATGTCTGCAGTATTGGAAACTGGTTAAGTGAGACAATTGTGTTTCACTCATGGCACTCCAAGGACCCTTCTCAGATTCTCACCAAGAGGAAAGCACAGGGAAGAAGGAAGAGGGGCAGAGAGCCCTCAGCCAACTGGTATAGCCTCTGTCCTATTCCCTTCTCCTCTACCATGGAAGCTGGGGATAGCAGCCCCAGGGCCTTACTTCTAGGAAAGTCCGGAGACCTTTGAGGCCTCTATTGGTCCCAAGTCTGGGTTAAGTTCCTTAAACCTCAGGAACAGAGTGTTGGTCTTCAGAGAAATAAACCTAAAAGGGAAAAGGTATCTCCTCTTCCAACACACAGCAAGACCAAGGCCAGCTGTCTTCAATCCTTTCTACCTAGTGCCATAAAACCAGAAGCTGTACTTCAGGCCACCTGCCTATTGCTGATGCTACACAAGGGATAGGTTGTATGAACAAGGTACATTCCTGAGACAATGCTATGGGGTGGACTTTGGAAAGTGGCCAGAGGCAAATGGCCTGCCTCCAAGTCAAATGCATTCTAAACACAGACAGCCTGAATAAGCAATGGTCTCCCCACAGGCTCTGCCTCCTGTGCACCAGTATCTTCGGCCCGGACATGCAATGGGACCGCTCTCAAGTGCACTCTTCCCACCCAGGCCACCAGGGTTCTTGGGCTCCAGCAGTATGTGGCTCAAGGAGCCACTCTATCACTGCCTGCAAAGTCTACCTCCCCTGAAAAGCCCTCCCCATCTCTCCCAAGAGCTACAGGACTTCCCTCCTCCTGAATCCTTTTGGCCACACCCCACCTAAAACAACTAAATTTCATGCCTTTTTTCATGTCTCTCTTCAATGGACTCCAAGTTTTAGGCAGGCATAGTCTTTCTCATTTCTAGACACCACTGCATTGCCAAAAACTTAGCATGGATTACTTGCTGAATTAAATATTACTAACTGCTAAGTTCTTTGGTGGGCATGTTTCAGGGACAGTCACAACCAAGTAACCTCTGTGGAGAGTTGGGTTATGTTCCAAGAACAAGATGAGCACTAGAAGCAGCAACAGGAGGAAGAAAACCCTTGCCATGGGGTTCCTGACAACGTGCACAGACAACAGACACAAGCAACTAAGTAAGCTATGGCCATCCATTCCTATATCGTGTTGGGTACCAGACCTGACAGTGAGGCGCCACTGTCCATACTGGATGGTCAGGAAAGTGAAACATAATCCTTCCTATCACATTTGTCTTCCTAAATCCACATCCTTAACTTACCAGCAGCACCAACGGTGGCCTGAGCAACCTCAGTTCAGTCAGCTCGGGGAGGAAGGAGTGGTCCCTGCCAGGGAGGCAGGCACTCAACACAGGACTAACAATGATTAATCACTTTCCAGACAAGAAAAAAACATGCAAGATGTGAAATGTGGATAAGAGGAAGACTGTTTTTATTCCACTCAGCAAGACCATCTGAATTTGATGTGCCTGCCCCAACACTGAGCTCTGCACGAGGCAAAAAGGAAAACTGCCTGAGGGACTGGAACAACGGGCGACTCTGGACAGGGCTGTGAGAAGCAATCCCACCTAGAAGCAACAGTCTGATTTTCTTTTCTTTAAAAAGCAGTGAGACTAGGTCTTGATGAAAGTCTGCATAAATAAAAAACCATTTGTGAAACCCAAACCAAATGATTTAGTTATGTCCTCAAAGGGAAAAACACGTACTCATGGGCAGCTTCAGGGAGAAGCCTGCTGCCATATGTGCTGATGTCTTCTAGCACCTTGCCCAGAACACAGGCCCTGAGCAGTCCTTCCTGTTCTAGGCTCCTCTCTGGATGGTCCTGAGGGGATCAACCTGCTTGTAAACCCATCAGCAAGGGGCCGCACTGCTCACTTTGACCTTCAAAGAACAGAGGACTTATTCTGGCTGCAGAGACTCCCCCAACCAAGCCATGCCCAATTTCCAGATCCTCATTCTTTAGGGTCAAGCATACACAAACCATCTCTACTCAGTCATGGCCTAAGGGCATACGATTCCCAGAGCTAAAGTTGCAGGAAGACAAGACCAGGACTGTACATCAGACACCACACCCAGTTATCACCATGAAACTACAATTTGATGAGTCCTAGGCTTCATTCTCAACTCTGAATGTACCATCCTGGCTCAACCCCATCAGCTAAGTATTATCCCCACAGAGAAGGAAACTGAGGCATGTGACTTGCCAAGGTCAGCATTGGACCCCAGGTCTGTAATTCCCTGGCTCCCTGGAAGCTCTGCTGCTTACAAAGGCCACATGCAGACAGCTGGCACCTCCTCCAGAGCTTACTATGGCCACGGGGGAGATAGTAGACTGCATTTCACACAGGGAACACCACCTAGCTGAGCCAGATGCGTGATCTACTCCAGGTCTCATGGCAGCCCCTCCCCGCTGCTCCCCCTGCCAGTCTTCTGTTCCCAACATGTGCCTCTGGGGGGTCCTCTGTGTTTCCTGGGGAAAAAATCTGGTGGCACTATCAGCTTTCTCCCAGGAATGGTTGCTGTACCAGGCCTACAGCTCAACCCCAGGCACGGACCAGTCAGGAGAAATGATCAGCCTTTGACATGAGGAGAACCATAGTGTGTGCCACCTCCATGTGAACCCACTTGCTGTGTAGAGGGCTCATAGGCACCAGCCAGCAGCGAGTCTCTATTCTTGAATTAAAGTGTTGGCTGAGGCAGAAAGGACCAGGCTAGAGCTAGATCTCAGTATCTCTACATGAACAATTAACACTAGCTCTGCCTTCCAGGAACATGTGACGCATGGGGCCCTGTGCTCAATGTTCACACCCATGATCTAGGTGACCTCCACCACCACCTAAAGAGCTTTGAGTATTGCTACCACATCACAGCCTTGAGTCTGAGGGGGACATGTGATAAAGCAGCCGTGTTGGTCTAGCCCAAGCTGACTGCAAGTGCTCACTCTCCACCATCAGGCACGATGCCTAAAGGAACCAACAGTGTCCAATATGCATTATGCACAGTGGAAAGACAAATCACAAAAACTGGGGTTTCTGAAATGCATTATTCTTTAAGATAAAAATAATTCTTAAAAAATTACCTAGATACCTCTGGAAGATGAATGGCAACTTCCAGGTACCCTCTAAGATGCTATTTAAACAGGTTTCATCCATGAATACTCAGTACACCAGGCCAAAAAGGGTTAAACTGTTGAGGTCCCCAAAGGCTCCTTCACAGCCCTAACAGACAAGACACTTACACAGGTCTCAGGTGGTTATGTTTAAAAGTCAAAAGTGGGACACTTTAAATTAAGGAGACTGAACATATGGACTGCTCCCTCTTCTCTAAAATGTCTCAGCCACATTTAGAAAGTGACCAAACCCAACTGTCATAAGTACCTGTGAAGTAACTGGAAGGCAACTAACAGGCTGAGAAGATATTCAGACCACCTAATAAAGGCAACATAATGTATTATTTTAATTGTTAATATACCAACCACTGAGCATTTACCATGTACTATTCATGGCTAGGGGCCATCACGTGCTGTAATCATCACAAGCCTGCCAAGAACACTGAAGAAACAGACTCAGAGAGGCTAAGTATCTCATTCAGGATCACACAGCAAAGAAAACTGGACTCAGACCAAGTCTACACCAAAGCCCATACATACATGACCTGTGGAGTACTTAAGAATATATGCTCTAAAGTTTGTGACAATCAATAAACTGAAATCAAGTTTTATATTTCTCTGTATGTATGTTAGATTTCAACAGAAAATTTTTAAAAATAAGCAAGGGAAAAATAACACAGGCTCTAGAAGTAGACTGCCTGGGGTTAAATTCCCAGCTCCTCCACCTACCAGTTGTGTGACTCTGAGTTAGTTTCTTAACCTCCCTGTGCTTCAGTTTCCTTGTAGCAAAGTGGGAACAATACTAGACCTACTTCATTAGGCAGTTGACAACATTAGGAGAAGAAACCCACATAAAGCCTTTAGAACTATGCCTGGCATGAGCTAAGCCTAGAAGCTGTTGGCTGGTATTATTCTTCACTGGGCACCAGATAGGGCCAGCCAACTCAGCCCCACTATTTTAGCAACACATTTGCATAAGCAAGCCCAGAAACAGCCACTCTGTGCATAGGAAGCCTCATGGTACAGCTTCTTCCAGCTTCTTCCTGTTGCTAATATTTCTCCTAGCACCTGCTGCACAGCTCTGACTGCGCTCTGGACCTCAAATTCCCCACCTGTACAATGTAGTGACAAGCCAAGCAGATCAACCTTTAATCTTAGTTCTCTAATTTCCCAAAGGGTGTGTCCTGGCATGAGCACAGCTACAAGCCTGGTTCCCTAGAGCTGGGTCTCAGTCAGAGTGTCGAGCTCAAAATCTCAAGGGTCTAAAATACACAAAAACTAAGAAGGCAGTTAAGAGAGCTGGAGGGAGAAGCCATACTCAAACTTGAGACTTGGGTTGGTACTGTCCTGATAAGCTGGTCAGCAGGAAGTGCTCCAATTAGGCTGTAAAGACCAACCCAGTTCCTGCAAAGCACCTGCCGGTGCCCAGCAGACAATCCATTCCCAATAAAAAAAAAAGCCAAGAAAACTAGGTACTAACATTCTACAGATTGGGGGCAGGGCAGAAGGGTGAATGCTCAGTCCCCAAGACACTATGGTGACTCCCTGGTGGCCTTAGTCACGGCAAAGTGCATGGTTGTCTACAGAACCTTCCAAAGCAACTTACAATTTTACGCGGGAGAAAACGGTACTCTATGCAACTTTAAGACAGAAATGGTTTCAAGCAGCCTAGTCAGCAGTCGCTGAAATGGTCACTGAAATGCCCGCTGCTTGGGCTCACTCTGGAATCCACAAGGGCCAGTCGGCCCGCCTCCAGGCCAGCGTCCTCACGGTGGCCGCGCCCCACCGCGTTGACCCACTCCTGCAGCAGAGAGCCCCGTCCCCGCGCCTGGATAGCGGGCCGCGAGGACACGCGACCGGCCTCCAGCCTCCCGGCTGCCCACCGCAAGGACTCTCCGACCAGGGTCTCCGTGGCCCCGGGGCTCCCGGAAGGGGTCCTGCGCGTCGAGCGGCCGGCTCTGCCGGGCGCGCAGGAGCGGTGAGTCTGAGGGGAAAACTTTCCGCCAAGTTCCGGAGGAGGAGCGAGTCACCGCAGGGTCTCCCCGCGGGCCGCAGCGCTGCCCCCACCGGGCCTGCCGCGCGCCCGGGCAGCCCTCGCGCAGGAGGGGGCGCGGCGGTGTCCGGGCAGCGCCGCGCCTCGGGCTGCGTCGCTCCGGCCGCCGGCGGCAGCAGGTGGCAGCGGCCCGCGCCTGCCCGCCCTCACGGCCCGGCCCCCGCGGAGCCCTCAGTACCGCAGTCAGCGCAGCTGCGACGCCATCCCCGGCCAGTGGGCCCGCAGCCCAAGCCTGGCGGGACCCGCTACTCGCTGGGCCAGGGCGGCCGACGCACCACGGGCAGCGGATCCAAGGCAGGTGCGCGCAAGCTGCCCGCGGCCAACAGCGGCACGCTCTCGGCCCGCCCCGCGCCCCCTCGTCACGCCCCGCCCCGCCCCCACGCGCTCTCGCCACGCCCCGCGCCCCATCACCACGCCCCCACGCGCTCTCGCCACGCCCCGCGCCCCGTCGCCACGCCCCCTGCCGGACTGCGTCAGCTCCTCTGCGGGAGCCGTCGCCCCCCACCGCGGATTCTGCGAAGTTGCGAGCTGAAAGCCGGTCGGTCCAGCAGCCTCCGACCTCCAGAGCGGCATCCCTGGCCCTTTTTTATTGCAAGGGCCTAACGGAGCTGCGAAAGAGCTCTGAGAGGCCCTTTGTGTCTGCAGAGCCGCCGCAGGCGTCCGACAGGGGCCCTTACCTGATCGGCTCCACCCGCGGCCATCTTGGAAGTGGGAAGCGGCCGGGAGGGGGAAGGGGCACGAATGGGCAAGGACCAGGCGTGGGGAGCAGAGCGGCGGAGCGCATCGATGGGAGCCTTTTCCCTGCAGGTGTGTGGGAGTGATGGCCGGGCTCAGCCGGCGGAGGGAAGGTGGTCTGTGTGGAAGACCCGGCCTCACGTCCGGGGTTTGTGGCTCCGGAACTGCGCTTTGGCACCCTCCCCGCCCGGCCTTAGCCTTTTAATCTGTAAAACGGACTTTTCTGATTGCTCGCTCGTTGCGCTTTCTCTCGGTGCCTGACTTAATTCCCAAATCTGTCTGCTTTTTAAACCTGAGTCTTTTGAAATTCCAAAGCGCTGCATGCCAGTGGCCTCCGGAGGTTTGCAACAGGCTTTGCAAATGCATTTTGAAAGCTGTGTAAGGTGCAGACAAGTTTGGGAACCACTGGCCTAACGTTTATATGCCCTATTTTGCTTCAGCGTTGCAAAATCTCCAGAGATGCAATCTATGATCAAGTCCGTTTAACAGAGTGGGAAATGGCTCAGAGAAGTCCTCCTGATGGGTTAAAGAGAGACTGAGTGAGGCCCTGAGTTAGTGTGTAGGAAATCTCACAAGTAACTGATTCTCATCCCCCCTATGGAATATAGGCTCTGAGCCAAACCGAGCTTATTTGATTTGCTGCTCTTTTCCCTGTGCCTGGCAAATACTGGATAGTTGAGTATTTGTTAGATTGAAATTATATCCTAAGGACATCATAGCAAGAGCAAAGACTTCAGTGGCAGGAGCCGGAAGGCGTGGGTTTATATTAGGAGTCCTGAGGGTTTTCATAGCTTGAATAATTACTAGAGGGGAAACTCCAGAGACTACAGCTGAATCCGTGGGAGGATGAAAGACCAGCTGCGGGATAGGTAGTCTGAAAGCTTGCAGTGGGCCATTGTCCTTAGGGATGGGCAGGGAACTCCTAACTTGTGTTTTTTCCCCCAGGTCAGAATTCTAAAAATTCAGTACCTAGTCTCACGGCAGAAGAGTGGAGATTTGAAAATGTGGTCTCAATAGAATGCAAGAGAGGCCTCACAGACATTTCTCACAGTATTTGGTGCATAATAAATGCTTAAATTTCTGGTGGTTTTAAGCAAAAACAATAACCTGGCAGCTGGTTTTGAGCACTAACAGGAACACAGACTTGCCTCAGCCCTGCTCAGTTCTTACAACTGATACTTGGGATGAGCAAGCCTGCTTTGATGGTGTTCCTTGAGCCCCAGCTCCCTTCCACCCCTAATTCTGAGTCTCAGGGGTTTAAAACGCTACAGTGACAAGAAACTGCCATTGTCAGGAATCTAGAACTAGAGTTTGTGGTCCACAGGTTTGTGTTTGGCGCCCTCTGTCTGCCCTGCTCTCACCTTCACCAACCTGCTGCCAGGATTCAGAGCCTCTCCTTGGGAGTCCATGGTCACTTACACTGGCTCTGTGACTTGTCCCGTGTCTTGCCCTTTGTTATAAGAGTACACATGTCTGCTAGATGCAGTCTCATTATGACTTGAGTCTGACAAAATCAAAAACAGCAAACAGCCCTGCACCTCTCAGCAGTTCAGTTCCTCCCCGATTGCCCATTGCCTCAGAGAAACCTCAGAGTGAGTCCCCACAGCACCACCTGCCCCCAGCAGCATCGAGAAAGTATGTTGGCCAACTCACCACCATGAGGAGAGACCCTCCAGCCTGACCTCATCCTCCCTCAGAGGAGTGAGGATGCCTTTCCTGGGATGTCCAATATCTATGGAAACCATATCTGAGCACCTGCTGGGCATTGGGGACACTAGAGTGGCCCACAGCCTCAACTGCTTCCCTCACAGAGTTCCCAGGACAGACAGATGTACATTTATATATGCAATTTTGTCCTAAGGAAAATGGTTGCCTGGAAGACCTCAGGAGGCACACCAGGGCACCAGAGCTCCAACAATGAGTATTGAGAGAGAAGGACAGAAGGGCTTGTGGTTGAGTGGGGCAGGATGTCAGCACACAGTCTGGAGGCCTCTGTCATGCCCCTCATCTCTCCAGAGGGACCTCATTTCCCCAGCACATATTTGTGCCCCTATTCCCTGCCCCTAGATGTGGCGTTTATCCATAGGTGTTGACTGGGATCGTGTTCATGCCTTGTCTGCACCCAGTGTCAGCCCAAGTGCCAAACAGTCGAGTTTCATAACCTGCCAAGCTGAGTCTTGGAGGTGAGGAAACAGGCTGGGAGGCAAAGCCATTCAACCCAGGTCTCACAGCTCTGCCTACAATGTCTTACCCATCATCATCCTCCTTCCCACCCAGACTCCTGTTCTGAGCCACCAGGGTCCACAGCATGAATAAAATTAGTAGCAGCATCACACTCCATGCTAGGACTCAACGTGGTTCTGGGCCCAAGCCCAATGGGGCATTGTCTCTGAAGAGCTTCCCATTGGTCCAAGGGCTGTCAGAACCTCATCAGAAAACTCATTTTAAGGACACAACCCCTAGAATTTGCTTTTCTCTGATTGGTTCTGGAAATTGGGTAGTATTAGGAATTTCTGGATAGGAGACAGCCAGAAATGGACCCAGAAGGACCCAGACTTGGAGGATCTACCTCACAAAGCCCAGTACTTTGCTTCTAGGAGCCGCCTTGGCCCCTCACATGCGGCCATCATCTGGAGTTGTACTCAGTTTTAACAAGGGTGTCTATTTCCTAGTCTGCAGGAGATTCAAAGCAGCGAATGTATGAAAGCAGGACTCGTAGAAACAGCACATTCCTAAAAGGAAGGAGCAGCAACAGAATCCCTTCAGTCCAGTGACATTTATGGGCATGAGCCTTATAAAATTATCCCCAAATTCAGGCAGAAACTTCTAACAAGATGGTCACCACAGTGTTATTTACAACAATAAAATGAACAAAATATGTCCAACAAGCTGGAAGACTGACTAAATAGAATGACAAATGCAGTCATCATAAAACCTTTAGGAGTGCAGTTGGTTAGGAATAATTCAGCATTCTGTAGCTCCCAGTAGGGCATCTATGGTTGACAACAATTGTGTATTTAAAAGTAGCTAGTAGGGAAGATTTTGAATGTTCCCAACACAAAGAAATGACAAATATTTGAGGTGATGATATGGCAGTTACCTGATCTGTATTGAAATATCACTGGTACCCTATAAATATGTACAATAGAATATTGTATCTATTACATTGTATATACTATATACATAATATAAATCTACATATACATATTCATAGGGCACAGTGTGTGTCAAAAAGTTTTTAATGTATTTTAAAATCATAAAGAATGTATTATAGGCCAGAAGAAGAGTTTAAATTATAAGACATGCTGAGTATAATCAAAGGATTTGAAACACCATCCACAGGAAAAATGTCTAACGGAATATGTGAGCATAGCTGCCCATCTTCTGCCCATGTATGTTTGGTTAACTTTAAAGTTTCCCCACAGCGAACATATGCTGCATTCATAAGGAAGATGTGCTAGTAAGCTGGCTGGGGTGACCAAAGACTCCAATAATCACAGCCACCTGGGTCCAGGGAATGAAGACTCTCAGCCTTGTCATCAGAGCCCGATCTAAGCCAGGGGAGCCCTGTGCCGGGGAAATCTGCAGCTCCCAGGGGCTGTCATCTCTGTGAGGCCTACCACTTGCTGCTACTGCTGGTGGGGACAATAGAGTCCTACCACTGTGGTGTGGTTGACCTTCCATCTCTGCTGCATTTCTAACTGTCCTAGGTACCCCGTGATGATCTCAGGTTACTGAGGGCCTTGATCCAGGTAGGGCTGGCTCACAACCTAAGGTCACCCATTCCAGAGCATCCCAAGTGGTTGACTAGAAGAAAGAGTCACAATGAAAGAAAGGGGTCTTCCAAAGCCTACAGCTATGGCCTGGAGTGGGATGGGGGAGGACTTGGATCTCCTGTGGCCATGGCTCATTGATCCTTAAGAGGTACCAGACACAGGGAGGGAGGAGGGACAGGAAAGCAGAAGAAATGCAGAATTACTGATAAAATTACACTGCATGCATATAAATATAACAGTGAATTCCACCTTTATGTATATCTATAAAGCACCAATTAAATTATATAAATGAGGGGCTGGGTCGTGGCTCAGTGGTAGAGCACTTGCCTAGCATGTGTGAAGAGGCCCTGGGTTCCATTCTCAGCACTGCATATAAATAAATGAATAAAATAAAGGTCCATCAACATCTAAAAATATTTTTTGATTATATAAATGAGTGGAAGGTAGACCAGAAGAGCAGAAGAGGAGGTGTAGGGGAAAGGGGGAGGGAGAGGAGGGAGCTCCTGGGGACTGAATTGGAGTATATTAAATTCCAGGCATGTATGATTATGTCAAAATGAACCCAGCTACTATGTAGAGCTATAATGCACCAAAGAAATCAAAAGATGAAAGAGGTACCAGATACTGGAGGCCTCCAGGGTCAAGTACTAGGAAAGCAGAGAGCCCTTGGGGGTGGCTCCAAGTCACCGCACACCTGAAGTGGAATTTTCCAAAAAGCTCCCACTAAAGGGACACTGGGTCACCTGCTGCCACCAGCTCGCAGCCTGATGCCGAGGTCTGCAGAACTCAGGTCTTGTGGAGCCTCATGGCAGGCAAGTGGGCAGAGGTGGGCTAGGGATATAGGCCCAGCTCCTGGCCCCATCTGCTGTCCACTGTGGGGGATCCCACCTGTGTAAGGTCTCTGCCATCTGAGGTCCCCCAGGCTCACGGAGCTACCTGGGGCTCCTGGAAAACACTGGGAACTCCCTCCCAGGCAGGGTGCTGGGGGGGGGGAGCTCATGTTTGTCTGGCAGTGGGGGTGACGTGCCAGATAGAAGGGACAGATCCACCTCCAAAAGGCTACTGATTCACTTCTACTCCCCTGAAAGCTACCAGATGCTTCCTCCACTTATCAGCCTTGAATTTTACCCCTCCCAAGCCTGGCTCCAGCCTAACCTTGCAACCCCCTTGTCCCCTCTCCTGCTGGGCAGATTCCAACTGCATCATTTCCCAGAGGGCCCCAAAGCCCCTTGCACTTCCCCTGTGCCCCTCCATAGCTGTTGGTGGCACCAGAGTTAAGGGGCTCCCTGCCTCAGGGCAGCCTGGGTAGGAAAGAACTCTACAGAAAATATCTGCAGAGTGCAGGAGTCTTCCTACTCCAGGATGTGGGGGTGCCTTTAAGCTCCCCAAAGGGCTAGGAGGTTTGCCCCGAATGAAGGTGCAGACTGAGGGGCGGGTGGCACCTTGTTGAGCTCTCTGGCCTCTGCTTTTCTCCCGGGACATCTCTCTTCCACCTCTTCCTGGTCAGCCTCCACAGGCCTGGTTGTGGCCTCTGGTACTGCCTCTTCATCTGCCTCCTTGCCCTGGCCCACAGAAGGTACTCAGGACAGTTTGAGGATGGCTGGTCTCACCTCCAGACCCCGATCCCAGTGGACCCAATCCTCCTGGGAGAGTGTCCTCACCCAATAATTATGAACCACCTCTGACCAGGATGGGAGCCCAGAAAAAATACACCTGGGAGCTGAGCAGAGCTGGGTCTTGATTTACAGAAGGAAAGAAAGAGCAGCTCAACTGACCTCCGCCACACCCTGGGCCCCTACCTGAAGGCCTGGGGAGGGCAGTGGCTCACACAGTGTAACTCAGCCTCCAGCTCTTGCCCCCAAGCTCAGTCCTCTCCTCAGCACCAGTTCTTGCCACTGGCCTACAAACAGGCTCAGATGAACCCCTCGAGGCTTCTTAAATGCCCTTTCACTAGGCCTGTGCAGCTGAGCTTCCGGAAAGGCCGTCTGCCCCAGCTCCTCCTCCCAGCAGTGTTTCCTGATGGCCTCCAATCCCCTGTCTCAGTAAGGCTTGGACACACCTGCCCCCAATGGTTCCTCCCAACTTTTTCCTCAATCTGAGTCTCAATTTGCCCTTCTGTAAAATGAGGATGGTCATTGCCACTCCCTGGGCTCAGGGGAGCTGTGTGGGCTCTGGGGAGCAGAGGCTGGTGTGGATCAGACAGTGATGGTGGGGATCTTTGTGTAGGAAGGGGGCCATTAGGGGAATTCCAAAGGACGCCACATTCTGAAGTGCAGATTGGCTGTTCCTCTCAAAGAGGACACAGACGCTACGGAGCCTCCCTCAACTACCCATCTATCACTGTCCATGAACTCACTGTGTACCCAGCAAGGAACAGGAGGACCTCAAGGGCAGGTGATGTTGGCATCTTGACTAGCAGGCACCATTACCTCTGTTTTACAGAAGTGGACACTGTGATTTTGGTGTCACCACCTTGTACAAGGTCACTGGCTAGAGAGGGCAAGAGGGCAGGGCCCTGGGGAAGAGGTTTCAGAAGTCTCAATGGCACAAAGTGCTGTGTGACTCCACAAACTTGCGTGGAAAGGGCTGGCTGTAAAAATCAAACCCAGAATGGACAGTGAGAAAAGCCCCAGGAGGTAGCCAGGGTCGGGTGCTCATCAGAGACGAGTCAGTGCCTTTTGTCAAGGCTGAAGTTTCCCATAACAATCTCCTATCTTTTATTTTTATTGTTTTAGTTATAGATAGATGCAATATTTTAATTTTGTTTATTTATTTTTATGAGGTGCTGAGAATCGAATCCAGTGCGTCGCATGTGCACTTGTGCAAGGCAAGCGCTCTGCCACAGCCCCAATCTCCATCTTTATGATCAGAGTGAAAATCCTGACTAGAGCAGGGTGGTGCCGGGAACAGCATGGCCACGTGCTCCCCAAGGCCTGAGCACCTGTGGCGAGAGGTGCAGCTTGAGCCCCCACCGGGTGAGGTTTGAGAGGGAACTGTGACACCAGCCGGGTATTCAGGAACCAGAGGTGCTGCCTCTATGGCCAAATCACCAAACATGCCGGGGGTCGTGCAGGGGGGCGGTGCAGAGAAGTGAGAGCTGAGGGGCAAGAGGGGAGGGGAGACTGGCAGAGGAGGCAGGGCCAAGGCTGTGGGGAGTTGTCTTTGTCCCCCCAGGGCAGCAGAACACTCCACAGGCTGGTGGCTCCTGAACAACAGAAACCGAATTCTCAGGGTTCTGGAGGCGGGGAGCCCAGGATCAAGGTGCCAGCAGATTCGGATCTGCCGAAGGTCCATGTTCTCACATCTAGCATCTCCTCACTGTGTCCTCGTGTGGGAGAAAGGTGAGGGAGCTGGAGCTCTTTGGAGTCCCTTTTACATGGCACTAGTCCCATCTATGAAGGTATCGTTTGTGACCCAATCAGCTTCCAAGGCCCCACCTTCTGACACCAACACACTGGGGCTGGGGGCCACACAGGATAGGAGGTGTCAAGATAAAAGTGGAGGCACTGCATCAACCCTAAAAAATAAATAAATAAAACCGGGAGTCCTGAAGGAGGGGCTGTCACACAGCATCCAAAAGACAGAATCAGCCTGGCACACAGACACCTCTGCACCGGGACCTCCCTACAGCTCCTCTTCAGGCGGGACTGGGACCACCCTGCTCACTGCTCCTCTAGCCCAGGACTGCCATTTCAAACATCATAAGAGGGCCTCTTCCTTCTGCCTTGAAAAACTCCCCTGGCTCCTCCTCCCTCGAACAAACGTGATTTCTCTAGCCCATGGGCTTCACTGCAGGATTCTGCCACTCCTAAGGACGCCTCTCTCTATCCAGCCAGCCATCTAGCTATATATTTTTAACCTCGGATTGAACCCAGGGCACTTAACCACTGATCCCTACCCCCAGCCTTTTGTATTTTATTTTGCAGAGTTGCTTGGGGCCTCGCTAAGTTGCTGAGGCTGGTTTTGAACTCATGATCCTCTTGCCTCAGCCTCCTGAGCCACTGGGATATAGGCATGTGCCACCGTGCCTGGCAACAAATCTGTATTCTATGGAGAAAGTCCATGCTTGCTATTTAGGGTGATACAGACATTCAGATGGTGGCAAGGTGGGAACAACTGTGGGGGAGGCCGTGCAGACAGAGCCAAGATTAGCTCAGATTTGTACTTTGCCAATATGTCCAGTCCACCATGCAGAGACTGGCAGGTGCCTTGAGAGCACTTGGGAATCACTTCCCACTGTCCCAAGCTGCAACAACAGGTTCATCCAGGGACTGGGGTTGTGGCTCAGTGGTAACATGCTTGCCTGGCATGCGTGAGGTGCTGGGTTTGATTCTCGGCACCATCAACAACTTTAAAAAATATTTTAAAAAACCATTGGGGGGGCTGGGAATGTGGCTCAGGCGGTAGCGCGCTCGCCTGGCATGCCTGCGGCCCGGGTTCGATCCTCAGCACCACATACCAACAAAGATGTTGTGTCTGCCGAGAACTAAAAAATAAATATTAAAAAATTCTCTCTCCCCTCTCTCACTCTCTATTTAAAAAAAGAAATGATGATAATTTAAAAAACCATTGGGTTCATCCCACAGCAGGATTACCTGCTATGTAAAGCATGCAATTGTTTACTTCATAATGAGGCATCTTCACAGGATGAAGTACCTGCCCCATGGAATGTTCTGGAATACCATGACAGGGAAAAGCCTTCAAGGGAAACCTCATAATTTCTTTCTGAGAATCGCATGACTGTTCCACCATGGGCTACATCCCTTATCTATTTTGAGGCGGAGGTCTCACTAAGTTGCTGAGGCTGACCTTGAACTTGTGATCCTTTTGCCTCAGCCTCCCAAATTGCTGGGATTACAGGTGTATGCCACCATAGCTGTTTTTTTTTTTTTGGGGGGGGGGTGGAGTGTTTTTTTTTCCCCCAGTAAGATGACCTGGAGTTCAGTGTGGTGGCACACCTACAACCTCAGCAGTTTAGGAGGTGGAGGCAGGAGGATCATGAGTTCAAAGCCAGCCTCAACAAAAGTGAGATGTGAAGCAACTCAGTGAGATGCTATCTCTAAATAAAATATAAAATAAGGCTGGGGATATGGCTCAGTCCCTGGTACACTCACCTCCAATAAAAAAGAAGACCTGGTATTGCCAAGACTTGGGTCTTCATCAGAGAAGATGTGCTGGCCTTATATTATTTAGAGAAAATGTCAAATATATGCAAAAGAGAGGACAGTGTGGTAAAGCCCCAATACAAATCTCTACAGAAATCAATATCTTGCCCTGCTCATCTCCCCACAATCTTAGCATTTTTCTAGACTCTTTCAGAAAATATCCCAGGTATATCAGTTCACTTGAAAATACTTTAGCTTGATATGTTTCTCTACTGTAAGAAAGACTTTTTTTTTAAGCATAATCACTACCATCAGCATACCTAACAAAATTAACCATAATTCCTCAATATCTTCTAATGTACTTTTTTTTTTTTTTTGGCAGTAGAAATTGAACCCAGGGTGGCCTAACCACTGAACCACATCCCCAGTACCCCCTTTAAATTTTTTTTTTTAGTTGTACGTGGACACAACATCTTTTTATGTATTTATTTTTATGTGGTGCTGAGAATCGAACCCAGTGCTTCACATGTGGGAAGCAAATGCTCTACCACTGAGCTACGGTCCCTGTCCCAGCCCCATCCCCAGCACTTTTTTAAAAATTTGAGTCAAGGTGTCTCTGAGTTGCTGAGGCTGGCCTTGATCCTCTTGCCTCAGCCTCTTGAGTTGCTGGGATTACAGGTGTGTGCCATAGCACCTGGCCCCAATCATCTTTAAAAGAAGTCTTTTTACAGATTGGTCAAACGTGGAGCCACAGGCCACACACAGAGCTGGGTTCATATTAGGGCTGTCAGATGGCAAGACCAACTATGCTTCAATACAACTACGATTTTAAGAATTCCTCACAGAGGCTGACATTTAATCCCACCTGTGATCAGATGACAAAGCCTACCACCAGGCTAAAGGTGGGATGGCTGATGCCCATTTTCTCCACAGGAGGGAACTGAGGTCACGGGAGGGAATGGCCTATACAGGGACCTCAGCAAGGGGATCCAGCACTGGAGTAAGCCTGCCTGGTCACTGTGTAGGACTCGTCCACATGTGTCCACTGAGCTTTTAGCACTTTTAAACACTATCAAAGTCCTAGCCTGGTCTCTGCTGTGCCACAGCTGATTCTAAATCTCCTACCCAACCTCAGGGGCATGGCTTACCCACAACGTAAATGGTGCACCTGTCTGCCCCTTTGTGATCTGTCAGCTGCAGGATGAAGTCCAGACTCCTGCAAGAGGCATCAAGGCCTCTCATGGGCTGACCCTTGCCATCTCTCTGTTCCCATCTCTCTCTCTCTCCTCAGCTAAGTCAAGCTAGGACTCCAAGGATGGGATTCCGAGACATGAACTGGTGACTGCGGGAACGGTGTTCCCATTTGGTTTCAGGGGTACTAATGGTGGAGTCCCCACCCTGTGAGGCAGCCTCGTGTGCCAGGCATGTTGCTCCTTTCATTCATTCCTTTTAAGGTTCTGGGAATGGAGCCCAGGGCCTCCTACATTCCAAGCTCTCCCACTGAGCCAAACCCCAGCTCACATTACTCCTTTTAGTCTCGGAAGTCAAACTTTTGCAGTTGAGGCCACTCAGTGGCCCCAGTGACTGACTTGCTGTAGGGCACAGGTGGAGTGAGGTCATAGGTGGAGATGGCCAGACCCTTTGTGCTGCCCCATAGGCCTTCCTGGCTGGCTCCCCTAGTGCTTGAGTGGGCTTGGCCCAGGAAAGAGGAGGGAGACCCTGTTTCTTGTCATCGACAGGGACTTCATGCCACACTCGGGCTCCAGTCTCAGGGAGGTTGTGCCCAACTGGGGCTTCCACTGCTTGCTTTGATCTGCGGCTGCCCCATGGAGGGTCAGATACTGCCCATGGGGAAATGCATGTCCACAACTGGTCTGCAGAGACATGAGGTGGAAACAGACCCTCACATGTCTCCTGAAGATGAACCGTGCAACTCCTCGCGCAGGAAGGCAGGCACACCCCCTTGGATATGTAAAGTCGCTTACAGTGCCCCACCCCTCCCATATCCTCCCCAGAGACACCCCATGGTCTTTGCCACCCAGCTGGTCAGGGCAGAGCTGGGGCCAGCAGGCTTCACTGTGTACAGCCAGCCAGCTGACTTCACAAGGTCCCTGCAGGGCTGCCGGGCAGGCCAGTAAGGGCCAAGGAAGGAAGACGGCTACAGAAGCTGGGAGGGGCCGCCACTTGTTTCTCAAACTCCTGCAGACCTGAGGGCTGTGCCCAGGCAGCCTAGAGAGACTGCGGTTTACCAAGGAGACTAAAGAGAAGCCATGCTGCCTTCATTACCATGGAACCAGGTGGAAGGAGCTTTCTTGGTCCAGAAGAATGAAAGTCACTACTGATCCCAGGGCTGGGGCCTAGCACAGGATAGGTCCTGGTTTCATGAACTGAAATTGCCAGACCCTATTTGCAGTGGTGACTCCGATTGACTCTCCCATGCCCAGCTTCATTCTTTTCTCATTTTTACCACCACCTCAGACCCCAGTTCACATCAACCACATCAGCAGTCTACCAGATGCTTCAACTGGAACATCATCGTGGCTGCCAGCCACCTGCCTCCACCCTGCTCCTGGGCCCAGAGCACCAGCCCACCCAGTCAGGAACTTGCTGGCCTTGCTAATGCCAAAAAAAAGCCACTCCATTCTTCAAATGGGGGCGTAAAACCGCTGCCTGCCTTTTTAATATTACTGGAAGTCAACATCTGTAGCACACCTGATGGGTGCACAGTTGGATTGGGGGCTTCTCCTCTGATGTCCAAATGAGGACTTTACATACCCAGGTGGGAGGAGTGTCAGGCAGCCTGGGGCACATCCTCTCTCTCTCCACAAATACTGGACATTCCACGCCAGGCCTGATGCCACACCCTCCTGGGACACCTCCGAGAATTCTCCCTTCTGCCTCCATGGGAAGCAACCCAGCTCTCACAGGTGGGGAGCCCAAGGCCCAGGAGGCTTCTCTTTCCTCTTCTCTTTCCTCACTGTTAGCAGCTTAATGTTAAAATGAAGACAACCTCGGCCCCCCAACAACTCCAACCTGCTGTCCCCGTTCCCACTTGATGCCTGTGAAAGGTCAAGGCAAAGAAGCAGTCGGAAAACTAGGCTTTCTGCCCAGCAGCCCTGTCCAGACAGCCTGCCATCTGTCCACATGGGATGCCACTCAGGCCTGGCAAGAAGTAGGACCTGTTTGCAAGCAGAGGGACCTCCCTGGGCCCGCGTCCCTCCAGGTCCTCCCCAGCCTGGGAAGAGGAGGTAGAAGGTAAGTGAGCCTGGGGAAGCAGGGGAGGAGGAACACACAGAGCCCCTGAAAGGAGGCCAGGCTCACTTTGGGCAGCAGGGCTGCCAGGCAAGCTTAGGCTACCAGAGGTGGGACACCAAGAGCAGCTCGGGCATGAGTGACCAGCGCAGGTGTGAAGGGCTGGAGTCAGCCTCACAGTGCAGTGCTGCTGCCAAGATCCAGGGTCTGTCACAAAAGACTTTGTCACCCAGGCAGGGTCCTGACCTTTCTGCGCAACCTCCCCATCTGTGGCCTGGGGAGAGAGCGGCACACAGCACCAGAGCATCAGGCAGCCTCCAGGGGTCGCGGAGGAGTGCTGTTCCAGTTATCGTGGGTCTGCAGGGCAGTTTGTGGGAGGACATGGTGGTTATGTCTGACATTCTGACCACCAGGAACTGGATCCTGAGAAAAGCCACAGAGGGTGCCCTCAGGCCCCTGACAAGAGGCCAGCCACTCATTGCTTAGGGGCAGAGCCCAAAGACGTGTGAGAACCAGTGAGGCCCCACTGAGCGCAGGACGTCCTTGGCTTGAGTCTGGGTTTGACAGAGGGCCCAGGTCCTCACAGGACTATTCCTTCTTCAGTAAGGGAGGACGCTCCTGGCTCTGGCATGAAGCTGGCCAGCACTGGGCATCTTATGCTGTCTTGCTCAGGTTCCCAGCCTGTGGTCCCAAGGAGGACAGGCCTGTGTCCAGGCAGATCCATAGCAGCGTTCTTAGCTCCACAGCTGGTTCAATCCCCTAACCAGATGTGGGGGTCACTGTGGGGACCTTCACTTGGGGCTCTGATGAATCCACAGCAGCCTCCAGCTCACCACCACTGGTGAGTGATCTGGGCCAGTCCCTTGGACTCCCGGCCACAGCGATGGGTACCCTAGGTGTGCCGGGGAGGACCCAACATGGTGCACATGCAGGTGGGTCAGTGAGCAGGCTGGAGAACACAGGAGCTCCCAGAGTCCAGTGCTGTCCTGTGTCCCCTGCCCCAGGACTCGGGCACCAGGCCTTCCCAGGCCCTGGGATAGAGGCCCAGCTGGTGCAGAGGGCCCTTCCCACGGTGCCTTCCCAGGTGGCAACGAAGGGGAAGAGCAGCCCCTACACACATTGACCCAGGATCCTGGCCTTGGTCTACTCTTGAGGACCAGCAGACAGATGGCCCTCGGCTTTGATAGTGGCCTCATCTAAGCCTTGAGACTATCTAAAAGGGGACCCTATCCCCATCTGTAACAGGGCCTAAGGGTGACAGGCCAAAGGGTGGGGCCTATTCTGTCCCCCTCCAACAGGCCTCTCGGACTCCTGGGGCCCCTAGTGGTCCCTGGGTGTAATGTGAGGAGCAAGACCGCATCATTGTCTCCCTGACAGGGATGGTGGTCTGCAGGCCCTTGGCTCAGCTCTGATGGACACTTGGTTCTGTTGTTGCCCTTGGTCCCCGCCTTCGTGGCTCCCATGGGATCCAGGGACTGCAGAAGCTGGTTTGCCATCTCAAAAGGCTGATGTGACTTCCCTTCAAGGTGAGAGGGTGACATGACTGTGGTGAATACCTAGACAGCACAGTGGTCCATGGCCTCTGTGGGGCCTGGGGCCACAGGCCAGGCAAGTGCCCTCCGAGGGTGCTGCTGACCAGTGGAGGGAGGATGGGAGGTGCAACCTGAGCATCCAATGGAGTCTAGAATCACGGGCCCAACAGCTCATGGTGCCTCGGTTTACCCACCTGTGCAGGGGCAACTCTACCTGTCTCACAGGGTTGGCCAACACCACAGAGTGCATGGAAGACTCCGGGCACTCAGGGGCCCCCAGCTCACATCAGCTGATGCTGTGAGCACCATCTGATGTTAGGCGGTGGTAACATTACCGTCATTGCTAGCCTGACAATGTGAAGCAACTGTCCCTGGAAATGCTGTAATCACCCACACCAGTGGCTACGGCTGCAGAGGCTCTGAGGCAACAGTGCCAGGCTGAGAGGTCACCTGACCAGCTGCCTGGAAGAGAAGCTGGGGGCTGGGCTTCCTCTCTGTTCTGGGTTTGGTGCAGGCACAGGCCTCCTGGGCAGTGCCATGGCCACTTACTGCATGTGCCTTGAAACCATGGTGACAGACAGCAGCGTCAGCTGCAACAGCAGTGGCCTGAGTTCTTTGGGTGATAGAGGTAAAGAAAGGCCTTTCCTAATTCTACAGTTCTATGATATCAGAATTCCTGGGGACGGGAACAGGTCAGAGCCTGGGTGATAGGCCACCTCGGCACTGGCCCCTCTCCTGCAGGCACAGGCATCTGGGAAGCACTATGTAGACACCGTGCCAGAACCCCAGCGGGTAGGGGCAACAGTGCACACAGCCACTCGGGGAACCACGGCAAGCCACCAGGAAGGCACTGCTCCACCTCGGGCACACCTCCTGTGGGCAGCCCAGCATACCCGTGAGGAGGGCGGTGCAGCCTGCTCCAGCATGGCCTTGGGGGACTCCGGGGAGGGTGTCTCTGCCCCTGGTGCCCCACAAGGCACTGCTGATGTTTGATGAGGCCACTACTAGCTGCTTCACAGGCAGACACAGAAGCTGGGACCTACATGAAAGAACCTTTGAGATGATAAATAAAGACAACGCACTCTTTTTAAAACTTTTTATTTGGTGTTAACTCCACAAGAAAACAAAACAAACAAACAAACAAAATCAGTTACTCTGGTGTACGTGAAATCAGAACAATACAACCACGGGAAAAAAATCTCAGCCCAGGAATGGAAACTGGTACTTCAGTGCCATGGAGATGCAACGCGCTTCATACCACAGTGCGCTTCAGCGTTTGCCAACTTTATTTTTTTAATGCTTTTTGTGATCATCCATTCACAAAACTAAAAACCACACTTTCAACTCTGTTGCTGAAAGCCTCTGAGTTTTAGTCACTTAACTATTAAAACAAATAAATACAGAATTTGTTAATCCCTTGGCCCATCTATTATCCGTCCCCATTCCCTGTGGAAGGTGCTCCACCGTCCCAGGCCTGAGGAGGTCGGCACTCTGCCACCTGGAGCCCTTTCCTGATGAACAGCAGCTGTCCAAAACCAACTAAGCTCAAGGTTGTGTCTGAAATCTACTTATTTGGTCTCTGCTACGTAAGCAACGATTTCTAAGATCATCGTTGCCGCAGTGATTTTAGGAATTTTACAACTTCCAATCCTTTTATGCTGTTGCTGTTAAATTATATTTCAGTGCAGATGCTAATAAATTTTTAGGAAGCTCCAGAAAAAAAGAAAAATACATAAAAACTTATCTGATGTCTGTAAATAAATAATAGCAACATAAAACCTCACACATGCACACACGCACACACAAACCCACTGTAAAGTGTCAAAAGATGTGCTGTATAAAGACAAACCCCCACGACGGCGAGATGGCACCAGAGGATCACATCAGGCCTCTCATGGTGAGGACACACGGAGCCTCAGCGACTCCACAGCCTTCCACGGTGTTTCTGTTATTGGGAAAAAGGCGATAAACTCACATGCTCAAAGCAAGTCAGGTACTTCACAGGCAGCTCAGCTCCTAGCTAATCAGGTGCGTCTGCTGCCTGAAGCAAGTGGTGAAGCTGTCTCGGCCACGTCGGGCATCACCGCCATTCCCGATATCACAGATGCTAAACTGACTTCACAGATTAGGTGTTTTTAAAATGATGCACTGATTAAAAGAGAAAAACAACCTAAAACGTCCAGGCTTTGCAGATAGTGCTCCTCCTGGCTTCAAACTGTTGTGGTGTTGGGAGAGCTCGAGGAGGCGTCTGCACGCACAAGTTCGACCTGCACGAGGTGCACCGACTCCCAGACTCACCAAGGTGCTGCAAAGCAGGTCACATGAGGGGCCACATGGGCATGTGGGAAAACTACTCTACCCACCCAACCCACCGCACACACAACTCATCCAGAACCTTCTCTCCAACACAAGATGATATAAGAAGCTACATTCCATCACAGCCACAAGAGCAGCTAGCTGCAGCAGCCAAAGATTTCTTTGGGGTGATAAGGTGGCCTTTATCTCATGTCAAATGTTTATAACTTCAAGTTTTGGGGGCTTTAATTTAATGTAGTCACCAGAAAATAAAATGTGCAACCAAGGTCCTCACTGTGTGCTGTCAGACTCACCACGAAGAGCCCTGACGGCGTTCTGGTGTCCACGCACTGCAACACCAGCTCGGGGCAGGCAGGGTGGGTGTCTCACCCCACTCTGCCTCATTTACCACCCCACGGCCCAAGTCCTTAGCATCTTCAGTTAGCAAAAAAGTCACAAACCACAGTATCTTCATGATACTTTGGGGTGGGGGATCCTAAGACAGAAACGCGGTATTTGGTGGGTCTCTAAAAGCACGCCTCTGTGGTTTCTACTTTGAATGCACATGAGATCTGACTGAAGGGAGACTATGGCCATGTCACTCAGGCTTCCCTCCTGCCCTCGCAAAGGCCTGATCCACAGAGGGCAGGACGCATCTCCCAGGGACTGAGAACAAAGCCACGTCTCTGAGCAGCAGGAGTGGTGTGGACACTGCGATGCGACGGTGTACCGACATGACTGCAGTGAGGGGCGGGGCTGCAGGGATGGTGCAGGCGCAGCGGCACCTCTACGACAAGCACATGCACACCCATCTGGATTCCACAACACAAGCTAGTCTATTTCAAATAGCCAAGAATTTAACAGCTTGGAAAAAAAATCTTCAACAGGACAGCTGTCCTCAACTCTAAAATAAGCAAGAAGAGAAAGATAATTACTGATCTGAATCAGTTAATTGAAGAAGAAACCTATTTGTTGCTTTAGATTAACAGGCCTCACAGAAGGGCAATTCCCATCACATATGGTTTAAAAATAATTCGTACTACTCTGCAGGTTAGAGGTGAGTGCGGGAAAAGAGGTCCTCTTCACTGGGGCCCACCCACTCGCCACCACCTTCGGAGCCCGAGTCCCCCGAGCTGGAGCTGGCGCTGGAACATGTCTTCCTGCGGAGGCCGTTTGGATTCGCCCCAGAACCTCTCTCTCCTGTGCATCTTGCTTCATAAACAGAAGACACCTGCGAGTCAAGAAACAATTTTCAACAGATCAAAATCAGATTTTGCCTCCAAAGGGCTGACGCACCCTTTGTTCACACACAGAGATGAAGAAGGAGGCCCTGGCGTCCTGCTGCGCCGCACAGCAGCACAAGCTCCACTGCCTCAAGAGCACATCTCCCTTAGCCCAGGAAGGACCCCGGCCCTCGCTCTGCACATCAGTCACTTGGACCAACGTGCCTCTGCAGGGTAGGGTAAAAGGGTTGCTTAACTTCCACTAAGGCTTGCCTGCTGCAGGACAGCAAGGTTACACCCTTTGGGGCTCGCATTCCAGTGAAGACCGACAAGCAGACCAACACACACAGTTTCAGACTGCAGATGCACAGCACAGGGGGAGGGCACGGAGTGGCCGAAGGCACAGCTTTCGAGGAGAGGCAGAGCGCATGCTCATGGCTGCCTCAAGGCAGTGCTTCTGAACTGGGTCCCGTCTTCGTGAATGCACATAATATTGTATGAGACTGCCCCCACCAGATGGCTAGCATTTCTGGTCTCCAGGACACTAGATGCAAGTGGCAGCCCCTTGGCAGTCATGGCAACTAGCAACACTCCCTTCCCTGTCATCGCCACTAGACCAGCCCCACCCCACTTCCAGATGGCAGCATTGCCCCTTCTTGAGAGCCCCTGAAGCAGGAGCACAGAAAGCCAAAGAGCGAGGAGAGTGTCGGGACCTGAGGTCAGAGAGGGCAAAACAACAGGGCCTCACAGGCACACAGGAAGTCTGGATTCTGTCCCAGTGCAGCGGGTAGAATGTGTGTCCTACAGTCTGACTGCTGGGCTCACAGATCAGGTCCATACTGAATCAGTGTCTCCACAACCTTAGATAATAGCATTTACTCTTTCTTCTTCTTCTTCTTTTTGTACTAGGACTTGAACCCAAGGCTCTTAGCCACTGAGCCACACCCCTAGCCTATTTTAGTTTTTATTTTGGAAAATAAAATTCAGGGCTTTGCTGAATTGCGGAGGCTGGCTTTGAACTTGCTATCCTCCTACCTCAGCTCCCCAGCTGCTGGGATGACAGGAGTGGCCACTGCACCTGCCAGTGTGTACTCTTTAGACGCTGCAGTTTCCTACCGTGTAAGGTGGACATGCCAGCAGAGCCTAGTGCACAGGGTGCTGTGACGCCACCCTGCACTGCTGGCTGGAGAGGTCGGGGGAAGTGGGAAGAGGAAGCTGGAGTGGCAGCTATTGTGGACTGGGAGCAGTGGTGTGGCCCAGTTGGGTAGAGGGGAGGTGAAGAGGCTGAAGGCACACTGCCTGGGGGTGAGAGCAGGGGCTGAGGAGTAGCTCTTGATTAGGTTTGGGGATTGAGGCTGGTGGGGCAGGTGACAGGAGCTGTTCACTGAGGCAAAATCCCTGGAGAGGCCTCATGAGGCAGCCTTGCCGTGCCCAGTCTGACAGGTCCACGGTACCAACACCAAAGGGCACCTGAGGAGAGCCCTCACTGGACTTGAGCTGACACGCAAGATCAACACTGGGAGGCAGAGGAGCTTCCCAAGGCCATTCACCTGTCTGCCTAACGGCAAGTTTTGAGACTCACTGAACCAGGCCCAGCCAGGCCTTGTTGTCCCAAGGCGCTCACTGGCCCATCAGGGAGGCAGACATCAGAAGCCACACACAGCTGGGTGCCAGGCCAGTAGGATGCTGCACAGGGTGTGGCAAAGGCCCCCAAGAGGTTGGACAGGCAGAACTGGCCCCAGGACGGTCTCCCCTGGGGCATGCCTCGAAAGATGAAAGGGGTACCACTGAGGGACCAGCAGTGCATTGAGAAATGCTCTGTGGCAGCCCTGGGAAGGAAAGGCTGGGAAAGCCAGGGCTCCTTAGGAAGCTTGGCCAGAGATCATCAAGGTGGGTCGTGAGGCAGACCACAGGCCCAAAGAAGGGCCAGAGAGGAGGAAGTCTGCACCTGGGGTGGGGTGGCATGTCCCAGGACTCCCAGGTTTCTGACTAGAGAGATAGGGGAGGTGGTAGTCATTCTATGTTAATAACGAGGAGGACAGTCCACTTACCCTATTAAAATCTAACAGACGCTCTTCATTACTGGGTATTTCTTTAACATCTGGATACTCTTCTATACCATTCTCTCCCTTGGCATTTGTATAACATTCTTAATCATTTTGAGTGGAGAAGGGAAGAGAGGGAAAGGGGAAATTCCATTAAGACACAGTTATGAAACACACATTCTTGTTCCGTTTTCACTGAAAAGCTAGGTCTCCCAACCCTCTGGAGATTTTAGGTAGTCATTAAAAGCATAGTTGGCCAGGTGTGTGTGAGAAGAAAGCCGCACCAACAGCAGCTTCTTGGACCCGCCACTCTTGAGTGAGTTCTTAAAACCAGGCCAGCGTAAGCTGGTACTCCTACTGCTCCACCACAAGACGGTCACTCAACAGTACACCATCACACTTGCCATGGGACAGGCCCTGGGGACACAGGACAAAAGGACCAACGAGGTCTGTGCTCTCAAGAAGGAATGTGGAATGGAGGAGACAGACGATGCACCATGGATATGCTCATAAAACACAGGAACAGAGGAGCCCGGACAGAGGGAGGTGCAGTGAGGAGACACAGGGGGGCAGTGTCCTGGCCTCCTTCTGACTCAACACCGAGCTAACACGAGTTCACACCATCTCTGAGGCGGGGAAGGAAGTCAGGCCTGAGTTCCAACTGCACAAGTGGCCCACTGGATGGAAAGGAATCGAACCCAGGGAGGACAGCCGTTCTCTGCCTGGGCTGCATGCCCAGGTCACCCGGGGGCTCTGGTCTCTGGAGCTGCTCTCCAGCAGCACCTCATTCCCTAACTCCCTGAAGAAGGCCGCTGTGGCAGAGGCACGGTGAAGGGTGGGGAGGACTCCAGCAGCACTGGGTTTGACCTGTGAGCCCTCCACACCTGGTCCTCCACAAGTGTTAACATGAGGCGCCAAGCAGATGCTAAGACTCCCCCACCCACAGCCACGGGGACAAGATGGGCCTTGAGGAGCACTGCACCACCTTTCCATGGGGGTGGACCTGGGCCAAGGGATCTGGCAGCCGCAGGCACTTGAATTGCTAAGTCAGGTCAGGAGAGCAGCCTAGGCCCCAGGCTGGTCAGGCTGCAGCTGATTCCATGCTACGCCATTCACATGCAAGGCACGTCAGAGGGTGACACAGTGATCACACCCTCTACAGCTGCTGGCCAGGACAGGCTTTGGGATGGTTGCAGAGAGGGCCACCACCCTCTGATAAGGCTGGAGACCCTGTCTCACCCCTCCTGGCCAATTGCCACTCATCCCGCACCCCTCCCCGCTGCTGCCAGGGGAGGGCTATGAGGGGCAGGAGGCTGTTCCCTAGAATAGAATATGCTCACAGGTGGAGAGATCCTCTGCCCCTTCATGCAGGGAATCGGGAAAGGGCAATGGTGAACTGCTGTCCTTGTTTTCCTACTGCTCCACCAGGTTTTGAGTGACATGCATGTGTCAGGCACTGCTCTAGGTACTGGGCACTCCACAGCTACCAGGAAGGCATTCCTTTTAGGTCCTTAGAAATACAGCAGTGGAGACACAGGAAGACCTAGGTACTGCCAAGGCTGAGCAGCTGGACACAGTGGCACTGGGCTCTGGCCACTATCTGTGCTGCTCCCCTGCAGGGCTTGCTCTGCAAGGCTAAGGCCACACACATTGACATCAAATGGGCCTTCGAAGTACCAAGAAGCCGTTTCCCAGAGCCCTGGAGAGTCTCAAGGCTCTGTGAGTTCCCTGCCAGTCCCTGGCTGGCCTCATCCCACTGTACTCCTGAGCTGTCTCCCCCCCCCCCCCCGCAGCCACACTTCTGCTTGGCCTCTCTCCCTGTAGAGCCCCAGCTCTAAGTGGTTTGCACCATGCCCTCAAGTCCCTGCTCGGAAGGCCCTTGAATAGGAGGAGTGGGACAGTTTGCCTGTGTTCCCAGAGCCTGGAACAGTGTCCAGCAGAATAAAGCTACGCATCTGCAGAGTGGAAGCACCTACCATGGCAACACAGGTGAGGGCAGAGCGCCAAGGGCGTGTGTTCTCAGGCCTGATGGGTGCCAGGACAAGCAGCCCCACCTCCAGCCTGTCTCTGCACCCTACTGTAAAAGGGAACAATCCCCCCTTCCCAGCAACCCAGAGGGCTCCAGGCCAGCCACTGGCCCAGGGTAGCACATGCCTGTTATGAACCACTTGTAACACTGGAACAGAAGTCCCTGGCTAGTTCTGCTTGGTGGGTGAGGGGCTACCTGTTTTCTTGGCTAACCCTCTCCTGAGGCTACTTGTCCCCATCCTGTAAGTCAAAAGAGGGGTGCTTCATAATGTCACTGCAGGGCAAATGCATGGGATTTAGCTCTTCCACTATTTGTCCTCTGAGTGTTCCTCTAGTGCCACCCCACCTCACACACAAAAGCACCATGGACGTTCATCTGCTAGCAGCTACTGAAAGACTGTGCAGGTGACCAGGGACCTAGAGTTAGGAGCTAGAGCTGGATTTCCACTTTTGGAGGCAGAAAACTGAACTCAAGTAAGGGAAGCATGAGCTGAGTGTGTTGGAAAATTGCTATGAGGAAAGGTCTCCCACCACGAGACAGCAAGCACCCGTCTCTTGGGGCTCTTCTTTCTGTGCATAGCTCTGGCACTTCCCACCTGCTTCCCTGCACCTGCACCTGTCTTGTCCTGACCCAGCTGCAGGCTATATGTTCAGGAAGACAAGGTCTGTGCTGCCCCAACCCTGGAGTCCAGCTCAGTGCCAAGCACAGACTGCTGTGGTGGAGGACAAAACTTCTGGACCACAGGATATACAACCTGGCCTCCAGTCACGCTTAACAGTTGACTTGCAAGATCTGGGCAAATTGCCCACCTTGATACATAGCTTCCTCTTCTGGGAACTAGGCCTAAGACCCTGCCAGGCTGCCACAGAGCAGCTTGCCAACCCTGAGGCCGCCAAGCCACTAGCTAACACAGGAGAGGAGCAGCCACCACCTTGGACGGGGCTCCCAGACAATCAGAAGCCACATGAAGACTCGGCCCTCTGCTCTTCTCGGGACCCCTGGGGAGAAGGAAAGGACTTGGGAAGCTGCCACAGCTGCAGACCAATGAGAAGCAGACCACCCCCAAGAAGAGTCTCGGTGCTAACCCTGCCTCTGTCCCATCGGCTCTGCCCAGGCATAGGAAGGAAGGCTGACTGTGGGCAAGTGTGACAGAAGCAAACCCCTGAACACATACGAGAGCACCGTGGCCCTGCAGGGCTCTGACGGGAGAGACTGGTAAGGAACCAGCATGCAGGAGCCAGGAGGCCAGGAGCCAGGCAGGCTGAGCAGCCTGACCTCACCCTCACAGATGATTCTTTAGCTCTTGCTTCTCCCCAGACTCTAGGTAGAAATGTCTTATAGCTCTGCACAGGTCCACCTGGGAGGCTCGGATGGTGCTCTCAGAACATGCCCCAAACTCATGACCTTTCTCCCAAATCAGCAGCTGCCACCCCCTGGCAACCATCTCCCCGTCTTTATCTGGTGCTCACTCCTCACAGGAAGTTGCTTGACAAACACATCTCTACACGTCTTGATCATGTTCCCTTTATCCCTGCCACTGCCACCATCTCAGTTCACACCTTCGTCTCACCACTCCAAATTCTGCCACAGCCCAGGCACCCTGACAGATGACCTGCAGGTCCAGTTCCATCTCCACTGCTGCTGCAAGTGTCCTAAACACACACCCGACCTTGACGCTTTCCAAACTGAAGTCCCTCATCAGGCCCTCCCTACACCCTCAACTCCCGACAGGACCTTCCCCCGTCTACCACAGCCCAGCTGAACACAATGGCTCCCTGCTCCTTCTGCCTGCCCCAGTTCCCTCACCCTCTTCTTCCCAGGCACTGCCTCGTTTCCTCTTCCTCCCCAAGTCCATATAGCTTGTATGCATCTCATCAATGGTTGGACTTTTCATGAATTTCCTGTCCTTTCCCTCCATCAGCCCATGGCTAAGTTCCAGAGGGGAGTCTGGCTCTTACTCATCGCTGTATCCCCAGAGCGTGGCAAAGCACTGGCCACAGAAAACCCTCTAAGAGTTTCCTGGACTGATAGTCACCGCCAGAAAACTTACTGCTCTTAATGAACTCAAAGTCTGAATGCATAATGAATAACACAGGCCTCCTTACCTTCACACTCTGATGCAGGGAAGAGAGGAGAGTACAAGGCTTTTTCCCACCAGGTCTGCTTTTCTTGACTTCTATTCATTTCTTGTACATTAGTGTTCAATACAGGAAACTGTTCAGATTAAACGAAATATAGAAAACGTTGATAAATTTCAGGATAGAGGTAAAAATATAAGTTTTATTTATTAATTATGGACTAAAACCCAGGGCTTTTTTTTGTGTGTGTATGTGGTATTGGAGATTCAACCCAAGGCCTTGTGCCTGCCAAACAAGCACTCCCCCATTGAGCTACATCCCGACCCCAAATCCAGGATTTTTAAATTGGTGAGTTTTTTTTTACTGTTCTGGATATGGTAAAGAAAAAAGGCCAACATGTTTGTAGAAAATAAAGAAAGTCTTCCACTGAGTGATAGAGCTAACCCTTATCTGTAAGTTTTGAATTCATATTGTTTCATCTCTTGTACAAAACTGTTTTTTTTTCCTACAAAAAAAAAAAAAAAAGAAAGTCTTCTTTAAAAAGCACTCACACTGTAAGTGGAATGACCATCTTGCAAGCCCAGAGAACTCTTAACAAGGCAAAATTACAACAGAACAGGAAATACACCTAAACTAAGGCAAATTTCTTGACTTCAGCAGTGCACAAAGATAACATTCACCCTGAGCCTGAGGTGTTCTAAAGAATGGGGGCCTCTTCTTCACACATCAGGCAGGAGGTAACAAAAGAAGAGATGGGATGCAAGGTAGGTTCTTACAGGCAGTTACTAGCCTAAATGTTTTTCTTTAGAAAAAAACTGTTTGCTCAGGTGAGAACTCAAAAGGAAGCTGGGACAAAAAGAAGACAAATCACAAACTCATATTCAAAACCCACAGCGTTGCCTGAAAGCCATGAGGGCATGACTCCTGAGGAGCAGGGGAACTCACACCCTGAGCCCCGGTGGCCAAGGCAGAGTGGAAGCACCCAGCCTCACAGGAGGGACCCAAGTCAGAGTCCAGTCTCCAACTCTCAAAGCCCAGCAGGACCCTGCCACCAACCTGGGCAATGAGGCAGCGTGGCTGGTGGTCAACAGCGGCTCTCCTCAGTGACCCAGGAGAGTCCTTGAGAGTACTCATTAGGAGATGCCTAGTCAGCCTCAGTCAGCACCTGCACCCTGGTGGTGTCCTTCCACTTGCCTGCCCAGCTCTCCCAGATGAGGCCTGGCCTCTGCATCTTTGTATTGCCCAGGGCCCCTACACTGTGCTCTCTCGGAGCAGCCCTGGACTCTGCGTGAGTCTTTGCTGTTTTAAGATGTGCCATTGTGGATTTGAGTTTAACATTATGTGTTCTGGACTGTTTTAGTAACTAATAAACAATTCTCCAATAGGATTCTGTTATGCTTATAATTGTAAATTATTTTATGGGTCTAAAATTGCTTGATTCAATAACATGTCTTTTACAACATAAGAAACACTAAACTTTTTGTTCTCATTTTATGCATCTTTTCAGATATATTCCTCAATTAGGAACTGAAGGAAATTGTACTGTCTTCCCAGGTCAGTCAACCTGCACTGTTTTCTCCGCAGCTTATCCTAACAATAAAAACTAGTCCTGGTGTTAGATAATAGATGCCCAGACCAAAGGAAAAAAGTTCTACCTCATGCAAGTGAGGTGAGAAACGTGCAGGCAGGCAGTGAATTTGAGGCATGTAAAGCACCTGGCACACCATTCCCAGCACCCTGAAGCCCTCGGCAAGGCCTCGCCTGTCCTGTGATATTACTTAAAGCCATTCAGGCAGCAAGGAAGGCTCCCCTGGCCAGAATCCTCTTATCATCCCAAGGCACTACACAGAGAGCTGGATCTGGAGGTGGCAGGCTCCAGTGTGAGTTCCTATCAATTTTTCTAGTGTGAGTTCAGTAAGACTGCTTATCTTTTAATCCTTTATTGAGACAGGAAGCAAGGAAAGGATGAGAGAGGGAGAGTTCATCGTGGAGGATAGGGCATGGCAGGAAAGCAGGCCAGGGGGCCAGGACACCACGGGGCTTGGAGCCCAAGCCAAGCCGAGGCCAGCTGCCAATGGAATCGAACTGGAAGCTTTTTAAGGGCAGGCCCACGTCTTACTCATCATCTTTGCATCTCCAAGCACAAAGTAGATTCTCAGCATCTACAGAACTGAACACACCAATTCCTGGGCCTAGACTCATATTACTGAGCACACCAATTCCTTTCTCTCCTGTTGGAAACCACTGGTAAGAGCCTATCAGTTTCTACTACAATTTTAGGAGTCTTTCTGCATCTTCAATTTGAGTGTCAATTCCTGTGGTAGGCATTTAACAGGGCCAAGTGACTCTTGACTGAAATCTCTGAAACCATAAGCCAAACAAATCTTTTTTTTTTTTTTTTTTTCTTTTTGGTGGTACTGGGGATTGAATCCACAGGCACTCTGCTACAATTACAAGTGTATGCCACCATACCCAACCCTAACCAAATCTAAGTTGATTTTTTCCATAAGCAATGAAAAGCAAACAGAAAACTGATACTGAGAAGTAGGGTCATTTCTGTAACTATACTTAGTGATGTGATTCAGAAGCCTTAAGAACTGGTTGGCGGAAGAAGTTTGGAAAAATTTGGAGGAAAGACTAGAATACTATAAGCAGAGTTAATGGGTGATTCTGGTGGGAGATCAGAAGACCAAAACGCTGATAGGACTATGTAGAGTAAAGGCTGTGCTAACAAGGCTGCAGACAGAAACGAGGACTCTATTGGGAACTGGACTTGTGGCCAACCTCAATATATTCTGGAAAAGAACTTTTCTACATTGTGTCCATGCCCAGAGACTTTGTGCAAAGCTAAATTTAAAGGGGATGGACTAATTAATTTGGTAGAGGAAATTTCAAGGCAGCACAGCACTCAGGTAGTGGCATGGATACTGCTGGCTTTTAGCCAGGTTTACTGTGAAAATGGGGAGCAGAAAGCAGAGTGGAAAGATATGAAAAACTTGACCAGAAGAGGAGTGAAGTCCCAGCCAAGAAGAGTACAGTTGCTAGAGATCAGCACCATTAAAAACGAACCAGCAGGGCTGAGGATGCGGTCAGTGATGTGTCTGCCTTGCATGCAGGAGTCCTGGATTGGCTCCCCAGCACTGTGGGACCAGGGCAATGGGAACAATGCCTTGAGGGCAACTTAGGAATCAGCAGGAACTTCAGACTCTAAGTTGCTGTTTGAGACCAGTGGCCCACTGTTGAATCCCCACCCCACCCCACCCCACCCCACCCCTGATGGAGTCCCACTGTTCAGCATCAAGGCATTCAGAATGCAGCTCACTGGCTCAAGTTCAAACTGGCAACAGGCACTGGCATCATCTATGTGACACAGTTTTGTAGACATACAGAATGTAAGAGTTACAGGATCATGGAGGTTGCCACTTAGATTTCAAAACAAAGCCTGGGAGGTCAGGCAACATCTGGCAGGTCAGGAGTTCCTACAAGCACCTCTGACAGGGTGAAGTGTGAAGTTTTAAGAGTCAAACTGAAGCTCCATTAGAGACCCCAGTTAAGTTAGAGATGCCAGGAAGTTAGACTGGCTGCCAAAGAAAGCTGCAGGCGGTGGGCAGAACCAGCCCTAAAGAGCGTCTATGTGGGTTACAGCCAGCAAGGCTGTGGGGTGGGGCTGCCCAAGAGCTGAGGAGCTCACCTCACACCACCTTGTGCCCTGGATGCCAAACAAGGAGTTACATGATTTAATGTTTACCCTGCTGAGTTCCAGTCTTTCGTTGGTCCAATTCCTCCTTGCTATCTTCATGTTCCTCCCTTTTGGAATGGGAGTTTACCCTGTGCCACTGTATACTGAAAGTACATAACTTGTTTCCTAATTTTTAATAGGGGTTCACAGCTAAGAGTTTGCCTTGACATTTAAAGGAGACTCTGGACCTGGATTTTTGAACAATGATGGACAGTTAGACTATAGGGGTTCTTGAAGATGGACTAAATGCATTTTGCATCATGGCAGAATGTTGTGGTTTGGATCTTAACGACCCCCAAAACCCACGTGTGTTAAAGGATTGGTCACCAGCCGGTGGCACTATTACAAGAAGCTAGGTCATTAGGGATGTGCCCTTGGAGGAAATACTGGTACCTCAACCCTTTCTCTCCCTCTTTGCTTCCAAGCCACCAGTAGTTGAGCAGCTTTGCCCCCGCCACGATGCTCTCCCTTGCTTGCGGCCCGAAAATAATGGAACCAACTGACCATGGACTAAAACTCTGAAACTGTGAGCCAAAATAAGCCCTTCTTCCTTGAAGCTATTTTTCTCAGGTATTTTATCACAGCAACAGAAAGACGACTAACATGACCAACATGCATCACTGAGACAGCCTTCCCCTCAGCTGCTGCCAACTTTTAGGTTGTGAGGCAGAGACCACACTTTGCTCATCTATCGTCTAAAGAGCTCACACTTTACTCAACTTCTGGTTTGGTTGTGACTAAAAGGAATGCAGAAAGGACAGAGGGAACAGGAAGCAAAGCAAAACAGAACAGGCCTGCCCCGAGGAGACACACACACACCTGCCTGCCTCTGGGTGTCTTCTGGGCTCCCTCCCTCCAGGGCCTTCCTCTAATGGCAGCTCTGCAAGGAAGCCTGCCGCATCACTCAACGAACCTGGGAAGCTCCTCCCAGCACTCCCAACCCACCATATGCCTCTTCCAACTCTTCTCCTTCTTTCAGATACCTTTTATATCCTAACACAGCACACAATATGTTTGCTGTTAGCTCCCCAAGATTGCAGGTAGCTCCCCAAATGCAGGGCTCTACTTATTTCCACTCAGAGGCACTTAACACATTTGATGGAAGAAACAGAACGGGGGTGGGTGTGCATGAGAGCAAAAAGACATAAACTTAACCTCAAAAGCCTGACCATAAATGCTTCCAGCCGCAGACATCCTCCTCAGTTCTGTTCTTCAGTGCTGGAAATAGAACCCAGGAGTGCTATACCATTGAGCTCTTTTTTTGTTTTTTTGAGAAAAAGTCTTGCTGTGATGCTGAAGCTGGCCTTGAACTTGCCATCCTCCTGCCTCAGTCTCCCAAGTAGCTAGAACGATAGGCACCAGGCCTCAGGAATTTTTCAGAAGGTGGAAAATGGAAATCAGGTAAATGAACAGGCTTTACAGCTTTAAATTCTCACTGGACATACAAGTTCTGAGAGAGCAAGCTGCCAGGGTTTGGTTTACTCAGGGGCCCCTGTGCCTCTATCATTCGGCTTGCAAAAGCAAAAGGAAGCCTTCCAAAGGCAGAGACCCGAGTCCTGCTTTGAGACTCTCTTTGCTCAGAGTGGCGGGAAGAGCTCTGGCTCTGTCCCTTCTGTGGGATCTGGGCAGGCCTCCCACCCCTCTGGGCCTGCATGTCCTCAGTAGTCGGGTGGGAAGAATCTGTCTGGCCCCAGCACAGGTGAGCTGGGTGCCCTGCCACCCAGATCACCCCCACTCCCTCTCTGGCCTGCAGAACTGGTGACCTTCACAGAGCAATGTTTGCCTGTGGCAAAAAGACCTCCCCCCCCCTGAACTGGACTGGAAAGTCCCCAAAAGAGAGGAGGAAGACTTCTGCTGCTTTTCTGGGCTTCAAAGCGCTTGGCACCAAGTGGGCAACCAAATGAATGCAAAGGACACTTGTGCCACAGATTTATGCACCAACAGATAGTGCAGCACAGTGCTTCCCCTGCTACTCCTGACTTTCCATCTATACCTGGACCATGAGCCAAGCTCATCGCCCCGTGTGCCTGTGGTGCAGGCCCCCTGCCTTGCCGTGCGCTCTGTTCACAAGGTCTGCCTCCTCCTTCTGACCCTGATACCCAGGTGTGCATAAATAGCGTTCCTCACCTCTCAAAGCCTGGGAGGATTCTCCAGAGGTTCCAACAGCCTCCTGGGCTCACACTCACTGCTCCACCTACCACATTATCAGAAAATTTGCTGGCCCTAATGCCCTGAAAGATAAGGAACTGGCCAGTTAAATTGTGGTGCACCCATACAAGGGAATAGTATGGAGGCAATAAAAGAAGAGGGGTGACTATAGTGTGATGCCAGTTTAGTTAAAATGAGAAAAATAGGAGGAGACAGGTGAACAGGTACTTGCTTATCCATGCAGAAAATACCCCAGAGGAGCCCAGTGGAGCTCGCACTAGAGGTGGCTCCTGGGGAGGCTTGCACTGTGCCAACACCCACTGGCAACTTCTGTAGCTTAACCAGACATAAACCAGAATAAACTGCTTACAAATAGGTTTCCTTTCCTTGTCTGAACTCCTCATGGGCAAGGACAGTCTTGTTTAGGGCTCACTATTCTGACAGGCAGGCATGAGACAGGTGTCTAATAAATGTCTATTGAGTTGAATTAAAGCATGTTCAAAAAACATCTTATGCTCCCAGACACCAATGCTATTAGAAACCCTGCATTTTCATCCTCTTGCTCTGAAACAGATGGACCACTAGCAAGCTTTAAGTAGTGCTCCTGAGACTGACCAGGCAGTGCGACAAGGCAGAAGGGCACAGGTCCCAGTCCTGCCTGGTCCTAAACCATCCTGCAGGCAACTCTCTGCAGCTCTCGTCCCCAGCTCCAAGCACTGACAAGACCTCTCAGACACCCACACGTCCTCCAGAGCTAAAAGCTTTCAGGAAAACCCAGAATTCTGGTAGCAGGTAAACGTGTCAACATACTAGAAAGCGAAGGAGTGTGGTAGTGGTGTGATGCGGAATCGTGCTTCCTTCCTCCTTTTCTTTCTTCCCAATCTGGAACCAGGTGAAATACAAAGTACATAAAGGAATATTTAAGGAGGAAAATGGGGCAATAAACAACAAATAAGGCTAACAACATTACTGATTTTTCCTCAGTTCAGACTTCGGTGTTGAATGGGATGAAACTCATCCCTTGGGGATCTCTAGAACAGTGATTCGAGTCACCTGGGGCTTCCTGCAATCACAGGCAAGCAGCTGCACACCTAGGCACTGACTCAAAGAATAAGCAAGGCACAGTCCACAGCCACAAGAGCCGACAGTCGGGTGAGAGAGAAGGTGCATAACTCACTCGTGAGACACGGAAGTGCAATTAAAGAGCCACAACGTGCAGGAACATCAAGAAAATGGAGAAATTAATTCTGATGCAGGGTGGGGTGGGTAGGAGAGAAGAGGAATTGAGGGCAGTGTCAGGGAAAGGGGTACGTGAAGAGGGCCTCATGGTGTGGGTGGGACTCGCATGCAGGACAGACGGTGGGGGGCGCGGGGGCCACCAGCTGCTCCGCCTCAGATGGCACACTGCTAAAACTCCAACCCTGCCTGTTAGTTGGCCGCTCCCAGAGAAGGGCCAGGCGCTGCTGTGTCCAATCGCAGCCGGAGGAGGCAGGCTGCTATGCTGTTTTGGGAAACAGTTTACTGCTTTAAGTGTTAGTTCTGGTGCAATCAACTTAACCTCAAGCCACTTTTAGGAATGTGGCTGAGGACTCAATGATTCCTATTAACAAAACTGTCATTGGGAACCTCCCTTGACAGACTCAACAGAGCTTGCGGCCAGGCCCCAGTTGGCAAGTGCGTCCATCACTGAGCTACATCCCCCTACCCCACGCTTCACTTTTATTTTGACACGGGTCTGAAAGTCGCTCAGGCTGGCCCAGACTTTACAGTCCTCCTGTTTCTGCCTCCCAGGTGCCTGGGATCACAGGCGTGGCCGCCGCCCAGCTATGTAGGCTTCTGCTCTATATATAGCACACGAATGTTAACATAAAAGAATCCCAAATCCTGTGATTTAATGTAAAAGGTCTTTCCTTTGAAAGAATATCTGCTAATTCAAATTTATAATTAAATCCATTTTCCGTCCTTAAAGGTAAAATCATAAGAACTCTTAAAGACATTTGGGCTAGTCTCCCCAGTAGTTGAACCCTATCTTCTGCTGTCTGATTCAGCTATTCCTGGTAGTAGGATGAACAGTGGTGATTATACCTGATCCAATCCTGTGCCAAATGCTGACGTGCACAGACATACCTCCTCCAGCTGTCCTGAAGAAACTGGATCATCTTCATAAGCAGGGAACTGACAACCTGCTTTGCAACTGCAAAAATTATTAATTTCTTCCTCACATTGTGCCATTATTTTACAATTTGCT
The DNA here is from genome assembly GCF_045843805.1 of Urocitellus parryii. NCBI lineage: Eukaryota > Metazoa > Chordata > Mammalia > Rodentia > Sciuridae > Urocitellus > Urocitellus parryii. Next base: position 141,146,140 of record NC_135540.1, on the reverse strand, counting down.
TCTGAGCTTTCTAAATCTATTTCCAGAGATTCATTCATGCTACATTCCAAACATTGATTTTGCTTCCCGACTGGCAAAATCCCAGTTGACTCCTCCTGGGAATCCAGTGATGTCTGAGCACTCTTTTCCATTCCAGACTTTTTTAATCTTGGAAGGAATTTTCCAGATTCAAGTTCTGATTTTCCATAGTAATGGCCTTCTTTCTCTGCATCTTCTTCCAGAGGTTTGAGATCTGCTTGTGGATCTTCAAATACATCAACCTGAGAAGGAATGGGAATATTTACTTCGTCTTTCTCAGAATCAAATTCCGACTCGCTTCCTCCTCCTGGGGACAGTTCAGATGCAGAAATTGGGCGAAAGTGAGTCCTAGGAGAGATCCGAATAGCCCTGTACTGCGTTCTATCAACTCCACATATCCTAGGGTGGAAAGCTTCACTGTCTGAATCAGAGCAGAGGATTGATTTCGGTTTAAAACTGGGGCTGAAAGATGCAATCCCTTCAGGTTCAAATGAACATTCCACATGAAGAACTTGGGAAAATGGATTGCTTAAGTCAAAGGAAGAGAATGAATATTCAAGTCCGGGATCTTCAACTTGAAAGTTACTGCAAGCTCCTAGTAAGTCTTCATGGAAGATAAAAGAAAATCCCTTATTTAATCCATTTTCCCCACTCTTCGGCTGATCATTTTGTTCAAATGACATGAAGGGTTTCCATAACTGCCTATGGCCAGGAGCAAAGCTGTTTCCTGGGGTCATGAAGACATCTGTTCCAGCTATTGTCACAACATCAGATGCTGCACACTGTAACAAGCTTCCTTTTGTGTGACCAGGTGGTACAACTGCCCACTCCCCATCGCTGCTGAAGGTTTTGAGTTCTCCATAAACCCCTCCAAGAATGAATGTGTTCTCTTTCTCTTGGGCCACGTCCCAAGGTTTAGAGGGTGTAGTATAATCCCCACCGTCCACCTTTGATAGCTCACTGGAAACAAACGTTCTCTTCTCTAGGTTCTCCTTCTGTCCCTCCCAGAGATGATACTCGGATCGTTGCACAGCTCTACGAGGTTCCTGAAGGGTCTCCATCTTTGCTTCAGCATCCAGACAGCAGCAGTAGTTATTTACATCGGTGGAAAACAACTCGTCATCAATTCTTTCTATTTCTACTGTAGTCGCAGAATTTTCATCTGCCATCTTTGTCCAAATGTCTTTGATAACCCCTGAGCTGTAGCCATCTCCGTGTGGACTGCTTTTACTACATACTTGTGTAGTTTCAAAGTTTTTGTTTTCTGTTTTTTGTTCTAGCTGAATACCACAGACAGATTCTAGCTTAGATCTTTTTTTGAAAACTAATGTAGGAATTTCTCCTGAAGTTCTACTGTTCTGCTGGCAAGTTTCATCTTGCAAAAAATCTAGAAGTTCTTCATCTACATAATTTGACGAGACTCTAGGAACTACATAATTAATATCTTCTGCATTAAACTGTGTGGACTCTTCAAATTGAATGTTTAATGTCTCATTGTCTGAACGTGTTTCTTCTGAATGGGACCATGGACTACAAGTTCTTGTTGAAAGATTAGAACAGTGTTCATTTTCTTCAAAGGCACTATTTTTGGTCCATATTAGTAATCTAGACTGTGTTTTCCCAAGCATATTAGCACTAGAATCTGTATTTTCATTTCCCAAGTTGAGTGTTTCAAAAGAAAATGGTAAAACAGAATTACTGCATTGCACTTCAAACACTGAAAAACAAGAGTTTATACCAGATCCTTCATTAATATCTGAGAAGAGCTCTTGATTGCCAGCAAGCAAGTGTGAATTGAGCATTGTGCCATCCAAGATCGGAGAGAGTCTAATTGGAGAGTCTCCTCCAAAGCTCTCTCCGTCGGCATCGCCGGAGCTGGACGAACAGCACTCCCAAAACTGAGCCAGATTGCCAAGGTCTTGCAGGAACAAGCCCTCAGCACCCACAGAGCTGGTAGAATCTGTCCATATTGCACGTTCCCCTTGCAACTCCACACCATCTAACACTATGCAACATTCTGCCTCAAAATCTGTATTCTCTTTGCTTTTTTGTCGAATCATATTCAAAATCCGACTTTCTCCTTGCATGGTTTCTGAGGCACCAGGATCCAACATGGATTGATCAATATCCACTTCATAGAAGTGTGTTAATTCTGATAGATGAATGTCATCTAGGTATTTGTTGTCCTCTGGTAGAGAACACAATGAGGTCCCAGTGAGGTCAATATCCTCATTTATAACTGCAGGCATTTCTACAAAGTGACCATCAATGAAAGTACCTGCTGCGAGGTATGTTCTGTGAGTATTATTGTTGCTGATACACAGACCATGCACTGACTCAGACAAGTCTTCCACCACCTCTGACGTCAGAGCACTTGACTCTTGTCTGTTTCGGTATGTGGTCTCTAGTTTGCTTTTTCTGCTCAAAGGAACAAAATATTCAGCAATTGGTTCGGTGTACCACAACGGCTCCTCTTTATACTCGGTGTCGTTTCTGTTCTCTGCATACAGGTCCCTCCCTGCAGTGCTGGCTGGATCTCTCCTGCCTGTCTCCTTGGCTGCTCTCTTGCCGCGCTTGCACAGCTGCCTCACAGACCCGCTGCTGCTGCTGCTGCCGCCTGCGTGGATGCTTCTCTCTGTTTTGTCACTGTGCTTCAGTGACAGCCTGCTTTGCCCATTCCGCCCTTTTCTATTTCGAATTTCTCGTGCCTTGTGTCTTACTTTGACATATTTCATGGATGCTTTTAATTCTCCCTGATTCCCACTTGAACTTGAGCCTGCTTCACTAGAGCCGGAAGACCAGGAGCGAGGGCGGACCTTCCCTTCAGGTTTGTGCCGCATTTGCTTTCTATATAAGGCAGTCCTTTCTTCAGCAGGGCCACTGCTCAGCTTGTCCTCCTTCTCGTGTCTGCCTCTGCCCTGGGCTTTCTCATGCACAGCAGTGGACACTTCAGAGCGTCTTTCCTTGATGACTTCGCTTTCGCTATTGCAGTCCTTGGGAGATGATGTGTCTGTGCTTGCTGGGAGGGCTGTGGACGATGAAGAGGAGCTGGAGTAAGAGCAGGCTTTGGACTTGTTCCACACAGTCATGATTTCTTGCAGGCAAACTGGCTTCTCAGAAAGTGGTGGAAATGCTTCGTAGTACCTGAAAAGCAGTGAAGAGTTTGAAATGAGCACTTTGCTGTGTTAAATGCAGGAAAACAATGCTGCTAGTCAGCAAAATGGAATATTTCATTTCAACAGAGTCAGCACTCACATCATTCAAGAACCATTAGCCAACATGGTTCACAATAAAGCACACTGTACATTAACACTGCCCCATGCGTCAAGCACCTGTTTTGCTGAGCACTGTGATAAGCACTGTACTCTGAAAATAAGTAAAAGGAGAGTCTTTATCTCCAAAGCTCAAATTTTAACAAATACAACAAAGTAAGAAAATGTAGTGTTTTTAGTAGGAAATGTTGGAATTTGAATCTCAGCTCAGTCACTTATGCTTGTGAATTTAAACTCATTACTTAGTGTTCTGGTATATTTTCTTAATTGTAAAATGGTGAGCATATGACTTACCTCACCAAGCTGTTGTGAAAGTTATAAATCAATGTAGCTGGAAAGCTGAATGGCACCTGAGTCAACACTATAAGCTCAAAAGCCACATTCCCTAAGGTCAAATCCTGGCTCTGCCACTCACTAGCTGTGTGACCCTAGGCCTGTTGCTTAATCTCTCTGTGGCTCACTTTCCTCACCTAGAAAGTAGAGGTAACAATCATTTCTGCCTTACAGAAAAGCACTGCTTATGGGACTGGCCTCGTTCCTATCACTGTATCTCAGGATGGCAGCACAGTGCCCTGGCCACTGAGGGCACTGCTACTCTGGAGGCAGTGCTCAAGTCACACAGGAAGTGGCCATGAGGCCATGCTTTCAAGGGCCTGGATTTGACCCTCCTTCCCATCTATGTGAGAGCTGCACAACAGAAACATAATGTTCCCATGTGCTGGCAGTCTTATTACGAGTGTAAGGAAAAATGAGTGAAGTTAATTCCAATAATACATTTTATTTAACCAAGTAAACCCGTGATATTACCATTTCAACGTAAAATCAATATCAATCTAATGCCATATTAAACACTTCTTTACATGTTTTTGAAAGCTAGTGAGAATTTTGTATTTAGAGTACATCTCAAGTTGAATGAGCCACTTTCAAGTGCTCAATAGCCTCCTATGGCCTGTGGGTCTGATTTTTGTTTTGGCACTGGTGATTAAACCCAGAGGTGCTTAACTGCCGAGCCACATCCCCAACCCTTTTTTATTTGGAGACAGGGTCTCGATAAGTTGCTTAGGGCCTTATAAAGTTGCTGAGGCTGGCCTTGAACTTGCATTCGTCCTGCCTCAGCCTCACAAGTTGCTGGGATTGTAGGTGTGTACCACTGTGCCTGGCTTGGCTGTGGTTATTGTGTTGGACAGCATGGGTCTATACAAACCAACTAAATGCATTTTTTCCTTGGGTTTTAGAGGTTCAGAAGATTAAAAGAAAATGTATAACAAGAAATCTGCTTATAATGCATATTACAGTAACACTATTCATTTACAAAGAAAGAACTACAAGTACAGGAAACAGGTCTGGTTAAATCAGGGGCCTGCCCATGTTCCCTTTGCAAAAAGAAGTGAGAACTAGGTTCTCTTGTTTTGTGGACAAGAATAATCATAATTTCTTACAGCTGTCTCAAAGGACTATTGTGAATTTCAAAAGTAATAGTACATAAATGGACTCTCTCGGCAAACAGCCACTTTCCTTGTCTCATTCATCTCATAAACATTTATTGAACATGCGTGAAATGCACAGAACCCTCTTGTTCACCTCTGAAGAGGTGTCAAGCACTTAATAACTACTCAGTAAATGTTTCCTAAATTATGAAATATGAAATTAAACAGAAGATGACAAACCAAAAATGGAAACCACATAGAGTTATTAGTCTGATTTTAACAAAAGCACACTTTTACATACATTTCCACTTGATCCTTTGCTGTAGGGGATAATTCTGCCTCTGGAGAGGGAGACCCCTCTAACTTTTTGTGAATCTTCTCTTCTGTTATGAAACAAAAATTCAGAAAGATTTGTCTTACATCTAGTTAATAAATACCCATATTGTTAAAGTTTCTCATTTAATTTTAAACAGAAATGATACAGGCTTCTGTGGCTTAAAAATGAGAACTCTAGACCAATTTATCTTTTAATAAAAATGCGTTTCTTCAGTGTGCCAGAAGGAATTTTCTGGCTAAATCACTTTAACATCAGGCTGAGAGGTGAGTTGTTTGTCACTGATATGGTGTTCTAGAGGCGCTTAATTAAAAGGCTGATGTCCCTGTGTACTATTAATTAGACCAGATGGGGAGAACATCTGTTTAGATTCCAAAAATATTCTCTCACAAAATTCTGACTGATGGACTTTATATGGACTCATTTTTTAAACAAATACTAATCTGTAAAGAAAATCCTTCATTATAATTAGCTCTGTTACTTGACAAGGTGGCGAGCCAGGGCTATGTCTCACCTCACCCAGAAACAACGGGCTATCCTTGTAGCTTAGCCTTAGGTCAAAATCAATCGTACTGATCCTTCAGCAGGAGGCCAAGCTTTGGTGCACAGCAAAGTAACCACGAAAAGGGCAAGAAAACAAGAGCCTCAGCCTTCAGAGTGAGCCTCCTTCTTAGGTCTCACACAGTCATCAAGAAAAGCAGCAATGAGGTTCCCAGACCTAAATGACTTAATGGGCATGTCAAGTCTGCCTATCTAAAAAATTAAAGTCAAAGCAGAAGTTTCTTCCAAACCTGAAGTAACTAGTGTCCTCTTTAGAGGACTTCACATAGATGGGCAGATGATAACAGTGGGGTAAGGATGGAGGAGGAGAAGGGAATGGTGCTCCTGGTCTCTGAGCGTCAATGTGAAGACACACATGGGGGAATCTTCCTGTCTAGGAAGGCACCAGTGGATTAAGTCCCTCTTCTCTTCTGGGAGCAGGGAACTCTACAAATTGGCTGCCAAGGGCCGTGGCAGAATCCACAACAGGGCCAATGACAGAGTAGGACACTGGCTTGGTGGGGTATGTTAGGCACAAAGGTTTGCTTCTGCTTTCTTTCTTTCTTTTTCTTTCTTTTTTTTTTTTTTTTTTTAATATTTATTTTTTTTTAGTTCTCGGCGGACACAACATCTTTGTTGGCATGTGGTGCTGAGGATCGAACCCGGGCCGCACGCATGCCAGGCGAGCGCGCTACCGCTGAGCCACATCTCCAGCCCCACTTTTTTAAAATTAATTCTATGGTTTTCCTCACTCTAGATCCTGGGGCTATCATCCCTGAGTGTGGCCTCTGCTTGTGAACTGCACGCTCACCTTGCTCACTCTGCAGGTCTTTCAGTCTGCAGCAGAGTTCTTCCACCAAGGTCTCGATCCCAGAGCTCTGTGAGATGACAGAAAGACCAGGGGTTACCTCTAGGTTCAGCAAAGCAGGCATCTGTACACTTCTGTTTAACACAGAGGTTTGCAAATCTCAGACATTCCAAAAGAAATATATAATCAATACTTTAATGAATAGCAGAGTTTAAAAATTACACAACTGCAGACCTAAACGATATATTTTACTATTGAAAGACATTAAGTGGAACTTACTAACAAAATGTGGAAACATTAATGTATCTCCTAGAATGGCTTCTATCTTCCCAGAGGCATATCACTTTGCTCATTAAGATAGATCAAAGGCCTAACTGCCCAAAGCCAGTCACCAACAAAAAGAATCTAAGTGAATCAGATGAAGAACATATGAGAAGGGGATGGGGTTATGGCTCAGTGGCAGAGTGCTTGCCTAGCATGTGTGAGGCACTGGGTTCGATCCTCAGCACCCCCATAAAAATAATCAAACAAATAAATAAAGGTTGGGCTGGGGATGTGGCTCAAGCGGTAGCGCGCTCGCCTGGCATGCGTGCGGCCTGGGTTCGATCCTCAGCACCACATACAAACAAAGATGTTGTGTCCGCTGAAAACTAAAAAATAAATGTTAAAAAAAAATTCTCTCTCTCTCTCTCTCTCTCTCTCTCTCTCTCTTTAAAATAAACAAACAAACAAATAAATAAATAAAGGTATTGTGTTCATCTACAACTAAGAATATTTTTAAAAAGAAGAGGAGGAACATATGTGACGTTGGGTGTGATGGCTCCTGCCTATAATTCCAGAAACTTGGGAGGATGAAGCAGGAGGATGGGAAGTTCAAGGCCAGCCTCAGCAACTTAGTGAGACCCTGTCTCAAAATTTGAAAAAAGGAGACAGGGAGGCTGAGGATGTGGCTCAGTAGCAGAGCACCCCTGGGTTCAATTCCCAGTTCTAAAAAGAAAAGAATTTATGTGAGTACTACCTTGTACAAACTCAATGCAAAGAAAATTTAAAAACTTCATCTTGGTCCTCTAGGAGCTCACAGTCTAATTCAAGAGGTGAAAAAAAAAAAACATTTTTTAAGTGAACTCTTCATGACGGCAACAACAAGAGCAGCCCAGACAAGTGGCTGCTGGGAGCCAGCGCGAGAACCTTGTTTTCTCTGCAGGGTAGCACAGGTACAAGCCTCTGCTAAGAACAGGGGCAGGACTGCAGAACACCAGGAGGAGCCTGGGAGTGAGGGGGTGGAAGGAGGAGTCAGGTTTTCAAGAAAAATGAATGCTGGACACAGGCACAAGCACGTCTTTCACTAAGCAGACTTCCAAACTTTGTGAACTCTCGATTTCTCACAAGAAAGAAGGATCTTCTACAATGAATAAAAAAAAATGTGGTTTTAGGAACTTTTGATTTATTTAGTGGGCAAAGTCCTATTTAAGTTGGCATCAAGTATCTTTCGGTGGGCACAATCAAACAGATGCACATGACCCAGCCCAGCTGTCACTGGGCCTGGGGAAGCTAAAAATAGAACTTTACCTCATTCACTTAACCCAAAATGACTCAGCACAAGTATTATAGATATCCTAAAGGAGAAACCGCACAGTTATATAGTTTGAGCAGCAAGAAACAGATTCCACTGAAAAGGGATAACTGCAAACATTCAGTTACCCTCTATGCACATCACACCACAGTTTTAACGGGAAGATAGGAAAACAGGCCAGATAAGAGCTGCAGTCCCTTAAAAAAACACTCTTAAAACCCAGGCCAGATGTTAGTCATAAACACGGGTCAGCTCGACAATTCCATTAGAGAGGGTCTGCTTACCATGATGTTCAAGGTGTGACAAGGACAGCAGTTATATTCCCTCTTCCGGATCAAACAACTGACACCGGGGTCAGCTGACCTGCCGCACGACGCTCTGAGCTGCAAGCCCATGTCACTGTGCTGTAAACCCTGCGGTCTCCAGTGCAGGACACTGAGCCTCCAGGGACTGTGTGCTAGGCTTCCTTCAATACTAAAATGGGCTGCCATGTAATAAGCTACCACAGAATGACCACTACCGCCCAGGGACTCCGTGGAGGGTTGTTATGCTGTGTCTCGGACACCAACTACATGTATACCAAGTTGATCTGTATGTGAGAACAAAGGTATATGCATAGATGCACACACAGACTGATATGTGTATATATACATATATTTGTTTTCATATAAATAAGTAAATATCTATGATGCTTTCCTATATAAATAGCAAGAGACAAACAACTTACTTCTTACCTTGTGTGCAGAAATAAGCTTTACCAACCAAGTTTTGCTTTTCTTTCTTAACTTCCTGCAGTATCCTATTTAAATTTTTAAAAAATATATTTTTAGTTGTTGATAGTCCTTTATCTGTTTATTTATATGTGGTGCTGAGAATCAAACCCAGCGCCTCCTACATGCTAGGCAAGTGTGTCACAAACCCAGCCCCTGTTTATGTTTTGGTTTTTTTTTTTTTTTTGAGAATTTTAATATTTATTTTTTAGTATTTGGCGGACACAACATCTTCGCTTGTTTGCGGTGCTGAGGATCGAACCCAGGAGACCGCGCTACCGCTTGAGCCACATCCCCAGCCCCTGTTTATGTTTTTTTAATGAACAATTAGGCCACTACATTATCATGATCATGACTGAGAAGCTCAAAAGGACATCAGAAACGGGCATCATACTCTGTTGTGTCCTGGGAGGCAAAGTGTTAATTCAGAACTATTAAGGAGAAATTTCACTCACTTTCCCAATTATGCCATAAGCTACTGAAGAATTTTAACATTCATATTTCATAGTAGGCCGAATCCATACAGCATTTAAGAACACTGCAGCCTACAGCATCCTAAGACACAAGGAGAGCACAGCGCCCAGTGTTTAGTAACAACTCTGAGGGGCACAGGCTGGGGAGAAACCCAGACCTCTGCTGATAAGCTCACCTTGCTTTCCCCACCGCGTTGATAACAGAGGGTGCCCGCTACTGGTGGGTATCCAGCAACACAGAGGCACACCAGGACACAAGTCAGCACTCCAGACCTGCAGGGTAGCCGGCTCTGCACAGGGACCAGCTGGCCTCCAGAGCTGTCCAGCAAGTGCCCATAGGAGCCGGTGGCGGCCAGACCTGCTCACCATACACGCTCACCCACTGCACGAGCGGTCACAACCCCACCGCCAAGCGGCCGTGCAGAAGACGACAGCCTGTCCTTCCAGAGTGCATGGGCTGCTCACCTCCTTCTCAGGCAGCAAGACCAAGGCGGCTGCATTTGGGCTCCGGGTTCCGCAAACCTCGGTCTGAATGCCTGCCCTGCCATGCTCAGAGGCAACCAAGCAGTTGGGTGCGCATCAGAGCCCCTGTCACCCTGCTCACTTAAATGTGGGTTTACTTCTAGATTTTGTATGTCTTTCACTTTCCAGAACTCAGTTTTGGATTCATCCCTTCAAAAATGCCTTCAGGGCTGCTGTAGCTCAGTGGTAGAGCGCCTGCCTTGCACGTGTGAGGCACTGAGTTGGATCCTCAGCACCACATAAAAAAATAAAGAAAGATATTGTGTCCAACCACAACTAAAAAAAAAAAAAAAAAAAAAAGCCTTCAAGTTTTCCTGCTTTGAGTTTGGGGTGAGAAGTGGGAATGGGCACTAACCAGACGCGGCTGGGCGCACCCCTCTGGGTCCCACCTGGGCACCTCGGCTGAGTCCTTTTCTCTGACCAACACTGGGTCCTTGACAGCACCCACTCTGCTCTGCGGTTGCAGGCGAGGTGAAGGACAGTGACATAATGGAGACTAAGCCTGGGCCAAAGCGTAGCTCATGTCTGGTACTTCCAGAGATTCTCGTTGCTCCTGACAGTTCCTACTGTTTCCTACCCTGCGACATATCAGTGCTTCTCCACCGGCTGCACACTTCCCGCCCCTTTAAATTCGTGACATAATCATCACTACAATGGCCTGCTCTGCTCATTATCTGTCCTCTGCATACCCAGAGGCTTCTGCTGCTGCGGAAACCTTCCCACAGCGCACTCATCTGGATGGAAGAGTCCCTAAGTGCTGGACAGTGCCCCCGCCCCTCCCCTGTGACTCCTACCCAGTACAATACTCTGGCACATAACTGCTGGTTCCATTTGGACACTGAGAAGTAGAATCAAAGAGATCTAGGTGTGAAGCCAAGGTGAACCACACTGATCGTACAGAATCCATGGGCCTACTGCAGCCTCAGTCTCTACATTGGGAAATGGTCACCGGAATTTCTGGAACGGTCCCCATTTCTTTTTCCCTCCTGTTCACCATTTCTTTACTTTTTTGTTCTACTTCAGGTGTACACTCCAAACCTTCAACTCAGTTTTTCACATCAATTATGCGCACAATCTCTGAGAGATTATCTTGTCTCTTGACTGTTTCTTCTTGAAAGCATCCTCTGTGAGAGAGCAACCCCACCCTCCGTCACCGGTACCCAGCAGCTGGGAACAGAGAGGGACAGGATCTGCAGGAGTCCACCAACTTCATCCAGTCCCCAATTTTCATTATGGAGTGCCCATGTTTTCCCTCAAGGGTGTCTGATGTCTCAAAGCCCAGAACCTGGCCCTTCGATCCCTCTAAAAAGTAACTGTGAGGACAAAGCCAGCTATTCTGGTGCTCCGGTGAACCTGACTGCTGGCACTCACCCCTGGTGGGGTCCCCTCACACCGTGACGGGGCTTCATAATGACTATTATCAAGCAGGACACACACCTGCTTGGAATGCCGACTCCTAGGCTCCACCTGCCATGTAGAGTGGGGTGGCAGCTCAGAGCCCTGCTGCTGCAATACCAGTTCCTCTAGGAGTGCCACCCCGTCCTGCCGCTACAGCTGCACGGACGGCAGCAGGACCAACACAAGAACTTCCCAGCTGAGCGTGCACTAACCTATACAATCAAGAGCAAAGGCAATGGGTGCTTAAAGCCCCCAAGTCTTGGGTTCTCCGTCCTGCAGCCACACCAAGGCAAAGGCTTCCCAACCACAGCTTCCCCACGGCTGACTGTGACGGCGTTTCAGACTCCAGACTGATTTCTAAGGCAGAGCTGGGGGAGGGAGAGGAAGCCCAGTCACATGCTGAAGGGGAGGCCACTGGCAGCAGCGTACTGGACAGCAAGGGTGCATTCCATACTTTAATGATTAGCTTTTTAAGTTTTATTAAAACATTTAGAACAAAAGTAATGTTTCAGTTAAGTCAATAAACGAGCACCAACAGAGAGGACTAAGGGCAAGACTGGGGTCCCACACTCATGCCTTCAGAGGCCAGGAAAAGAATACCAAGATTAAAGGCCCCCAAACCCAAAGCCATTGCTGCTAAGGACATAGATGGCAGACTTCTGGAATGACAAAGGAAGGCATGTCAAGAGTTATGAGGAGAAGTAGAGGGTATCACTGTGCTATCCGTAATGATAAAGCTGACATGATCAAGTTTGGAAAAAGATAACTGTTTTGAATCAGTGTTCAGTAGGGTGATGTATGCAAAGAGAACCTTTGCATGATGATCTGGACTCATCAGACATCCTGTGCTGTGTGTGGCTGGACAAGTTACTTAACTTCTCTACGCCTCTATTTCATCATCTACAAAGAGAAGGAAACACTTCAATTTGAATTAAGTCCTTCAATGTTCCTATTTCATTGTAGCATCCTGTTGACATAAGCAGACCCTATTTTTTAAAATCGCCCCATTTCTTACTTGAACCTGGAGATAGCAGTCTTTCTTCCTTTCAGATAGCTGTATTCCTTCAGGAAGAACTAAACTCCCTGAACAAGACTCAGACCCAAAGGCTTGGCTCTGGGTTGAGGGCCTGGATACTCCTTGTTTCTTAAAAAAGAAGGCACAAGAAAAGCCCATGACTGTCTGTCTGGTTAGGTCCTGACTTCCATCAAATACTGCAGGCTACGAGGCTTCACAACGGCTTTTCAAAACTAGTGCTGAGGCAAACTCCTGTGGTCCCGACTACTCGGGAGGTTGAGGCAGGAGGATTACAACTTGGAGGCCAATCTAGACAAAGTAGTGAGACCATCTCAAAATAAAATAAAGAAGGCTGGGGGTATGGTTAGTGGTGGAGCATTTGCCTAGCAGGTGTGAGGCCCTGGTTCAGTCTCCAGTAACACACACACACACACACACACACACACACACACACACACCAAAACACAAACAAACAACTGACTTCAATGTAGCAAACGATACACTAGAGAAAGCACTGTGGGGGCAGCATGGCCAGGGCCCAGGGCTCCTCTGCTACACTCCTGTGATAGCCAACAACCCCAAACTCTTGTGAGTGACTCAGTGCTAAGAAAATAGATGAGTGCTTCACAGTTTCCCAATGGACAATTAGTTAGGAATGAAAAGAAATAATAAGAATGATTACTAACAGATAAATTTAAAAATGTTAATTAAAAGAGGAATATTGCAGAATATACGTATACAGTGTGGTACCATTTAAATAAAGATATGAACATCCAAAATAATGCTCATATCTGCACACAACTTCAAGCACTATTTAGTAGAAATAGAAACATAACAGGAAAGACAGATGCCAAGTCAGGTCCTGAGGACATGAAGGCCGGACCAGCAGGCCAGGGAGCACGCCAGCGTCCGCCGGCCCAGCCTCTGTCCAAGCCCTCTGCCCCTCACTCCCCCGCTCCTGCAGTCGCCCCATCTGCTTCATTTCACATCCTCAATTTCTAACATTCAAAAGATCATGAAATTTCTCAGAAGAAATCCCAATTTTCCACCTTTTTCAAAGGGAAAGCAGAAGCTCTGGGTCAGATAAATGAGTAAGAAAGAGATGCCTGGGCTGGGGATGTGGCTCAAGCGGTAACGCGCTCGCCTGGCATGCGCGGGGTGCTGGGTACGATCCTCAGCACCACATAAAAAAAAATAAAATAAAGATGTTGTGTCCACAAAAAACTGAAAAATAAATATTAAAAAAAAAATTCTCTCTCTCTCTTAAAAAAAAAAAAAAAAAGAGATGACTGAAGGCCTAGTCAACCCTGGACAGCCACAAACACTGCGTGGACTCCCAGCCACTGGGGAGGAGGCTGAAGCAAGAGGATGGTGAGTTTGAAGCCAGCCTGGGAAACTTATCAAGACTGTCTAAAAACAAAAAGGGTTGGATGCAGCTCAGGGGGTAGAGTCCTTGCCTCGCATGTGTGAAGCTACAGATTCAATTTGCAGTACCAAAAAAAAAAAAAAAAAAAAAAAAAAACTAAGCCCAGCTAGCTCTCTCATGGAGGCACCATCCCACACAGGCTCCTTCCTGGGGACTCTGCTCCTCACCTACAGGGAATTCCAACCTTGCAGCTGCCTAGACCAAGGAGCTGACCTCAGGCCTCTACTCCTTCCTCTTCTCTACCCATGCACAATTCTGCCAGCTCTGCTTCAAAGTATATCACAGACCAACCAGTTTCCACCTTCCTGTCCCTTCTGGGTCTCTCAACAGGTTCCCCCAGTCTGCCCTCTGTCCCTCACTTACCTGGCCTCAGCCACCCTGTCTAGTCTCCACACACTGCCACATGCCCTGATGCACATCTGCACCAGGCTGCGCCACCCTCTCCTCCAAACCCTCCAATGCTTTACAGGGCCTTTAGCTCTGTCTACATGCCAGAGAGCCAAGGCCAGGCTTCCTTGGGCAAGGCTGGCTATGACTACACAGCAGGAATGTGTGTCCTTTGCTCTTATAACCACTGGCTGCTCCTCAGGGGCCTGGCCTGAAGAGGGAACAGGCACCACTTCTCCCAAGTACAGAGCACGTGTACATAGGGGGCCCACACAGCTCAAGTCTCAATAAATGCTACTCATCATTGTTTGGTGTTCTTATTACACAGAAAGAATTAGATTAAAAATGCTGGTGCCAACAACATACATGGTCAAGATCTGCTGTGAAAGCGAGCTGTCACGAGACACCTTCTCTTGTACACGGCCCTGTAATGCACACAGACAACCCGTGCAAAACATGGAGGTGAGTTCTGCACTTCTAATGGCAAAAAGAAGTTCCCAGAGGGCTCACCTGGATGGGAGAAGCTGAGCAAGTGAAGGCAGAGCCCTGCGCCAGGGCGTGGGTGCTCCGCAAGGCCCTCTGAGCCCAGAGCCTGGTCTGCTGGCTGCAGCAACAGCACTGTTCCAACACTCCCGAGGTGAACTCAGTCACCCTGCACTTGGCGTTGGCCACCCCCAGACAGGGCCACACTGCATTTCTAATCTTCTAGCCACCCCAAGTGCTGATGATGGGCCAGCTTCAATTAAATCTCAGGGGCCCAATAAAAACAGAACAGAAATAAAATTAATCATTAACAACAAAAGCAAGCAAACAACTTTAAAAAGCCCTAACTTTGGGAGTAGGGAAAATAGAACTGGGTAAACTTGAGGAATTCAAAAAACAATGGCTGGGGCACACTTCAGAATTCTGTTTCATAGTTTTTTAAAGGGGGAAAGGGATGGAGGCCTGGATTTATACAGCAATTTCAGGCATGAGCCACGCCCACTGATAAAAACCATCAGACAGCTTGCATAACATCACTTAATAAAATCTACGCATCCGGCGGAGGGTTGGAGTTATCTATTATCAAGTCTCAGTACTGTTCCTCTTTAACAGACCCCACTTCTAACCACAACCAATGCAAAGTGTGTTATAGAAAGTGAACATCCGGGAGACCTGCATGTTATTTGTTATTTGCATGTATAAATGAAAGGGGATTCGGCAAAGGCAGCTTTAGCGGGGACCCAAGGACTAGAGGTCCATCAAAGGTCATGACCCCAGAGGAGTGACTCTTCAGCAAGAGCTTGGGGATACTCAGAGGTGCTGCCAAACTCTCCTCCAAGTACAAAAATGCATTTGACACCCCTGAGTTGCCATTCAGTTCTAGTGATGCCTCTCAGATATAAAATACTGAGCCAAGCAGGCCAAGAGGTGCACTAGAAAGTGGTGAACGACTCGCTACAAGACAAAGGGAGGCAGAGGCAGAGTCATATACATGGGGAGGTAGAGTGAGGCAGGCCAGCCATTTCCCTTAAATCCCGACACAGTGGGCAGTCTGCAGTACAGATGCCAAGTGCGGTGGTCAACCACACACCAATACAGGGAGAAAGGGTCCCGCCAAGCTGCCCAGGCAGACCTGGGACTTGTGGTCCTCCTGCCTCAGCTTCCTGAGCATGTCATGAGCATTTTAATCAACTGGATGATAAACATGGATTGCCAGTGGGTTTCAGCTGTGATCAGTTGACAGTGACTGACTGAAGAGCGTACTAGGAAGAGCTCAGAGAGGGCATCTGGACTGAGCAGGCAAGCAGGGCACAGCCATAGCCCCTGCTGTCCTCAGTGTGTGGGAATCAGCCACAGCCTCACACTGTCACTCACGGGGCAGGGCAATAAGCTTCCTCTGCAGGTCTTCCTTGCTCCTTTCTTTGCACTGAAGCCAAGAGATTTGGAAAAGACAGCTCGGAGAAACATTCATAAGTTGCCACACCAGTTCTTTCTATTGCTACAGAGTAAGTACAGTGTTCTTCTCTTTTTTCCTTTTTGTGGTGTTGAGGATTGAACCCAGGGCCTTGTGCGGCTGGGCAAGCACTCCACCCCTGAGCTATATCCCCAGCCTGCACATTCTTTTTATCGGATCTCAAAAGCCCTAAGAACAGTTTCAAGGGTCTATAAGTTGATGCACAAACAAGGTGTATGGCTCTGGGGCAGGGCCCTGATACTTGGGGCCTGTCTCCATTCATTCTATAAAGAGTCATGGAGACCTGGCACATGCTTAGCACATTCACTTCCCCTGCCAACTCCAAATCCATCTGATAGGACTAAAAAGAATTATTAGGAAAAGCAATGGACTAATTCTTTTATAAAACGAGAAGGAAAGACCAAGATAGGATGATATGTTTTATTGCCAGGCAGAGGAGAACACATCTCCCGAGCAATGACCCAAGGCAGCAAGGACCTTTGCAGGCCACTGTCCTTCCCTGCATGGTGTCCACCTCCTGTCAAGTTCTTCCCAGCATACAACATGCTCAGCTATTATGAAGGAGACCCAGGCTCAACAAGCTGCAGAGAAGGGTGGTGACACACGTTCTCCCACTCCTCCTCCTCTCACAGCAGACTCCAGCCGCCTTGCTGCTCACTCAGCTCAACCAGTCATTTCTCCGCAGCCCTGGTCCAAAGGAGAAAGGAGATCTTTTCTCAGATTCAAGATCCCAACCATGACTCAGCAGCTTTTTTGGACTTTGTTCAAAGCATTTACCTGAACTGACCTCTCACTTGCTAAAGATCATGGCACTCTGAATCCTTTCAAAAGTGCCAGATGGCTTATCAATCTACCCCCCCCCACCCCGGGTGTCATGAGGAAAACACATCTTGGGCAATTGCCTGAACGCACACCTCTCTGCAGGCTGCCCATCACCTGGAGACCCTGCTGAAGGGGGTGGCCCTCCTCGCAGCCTGCCCCTCACCACAGTTCACAAAGTTAGGGGTGCTCAGAGGCTCTCTCTAGCTGAATGGTGTTGGGTGCTAGAGTTTGGCGGCCATGCTGGGCTGGGGCTGGAATGGCCATCCTTCACCATGTGTGCGCCAGAATTCAGAAATGGGAAATGACCCGGGAGCAGGGAGAGGGCAGGCTCTGTGTAGGAGTAGGGTCATGATACAGTGGTCTTCTGTTCTTCCCCCTCTTGCAGCAGATTTCAGCCGCCCTGTTGCTCATTCAGCTTAACCACAGTCATTTCTCAGCAACACTGGTCCAAAGGAGAACGGCAAATAAGACCATGGCTATTAGAGAAAGTGACTTTATCTGCGACTCACAGAGCTTCCGGTATAGATCCCTCCTTAGCCCAGTACTGTCAGCCCTTGGTTATAGTGTGGTACCCCTGCATCCTTTATGTATATTCCTTTTTTCCCCTTAAACTAGATCAACCATGTTCCTACTTTTAGTAACGAAATGGTGCCCAACTAAGCCATACAAGCAGTACTTCCAAAGTCCTATCCAATCATGTATAAAACAGCAGTTTTGGACAATTCAGAAGTTTTAAAAAAAAAAAAGTAGGGATAAAGGAGAGGAAAATAGTTGGGAAGAAAAAAGGGATCTGATGGAGGGGAGGCTCTTAAAAAATTGAGACTAGATTCAGTTCAGGAGACATTCAGTAACTTCCACAGGCAGGCACACACTGTGCTGGGCACCAGGGAGTAAAAACCACACAACACACACTCCTTGCCCACAAGCGGCACAGCCTGGCAGGGGCAATGAGGACGCCAGGGCTGCGACACCCAAGGCACACACAGGTGCTGTGAGCCCTGAGCTGGAAGGACTGGCCTCCAAGGACACCTCTGTGTTGGACAGGAACACGGGTCAACACTAAGCAGGGAGGCGCCCAGAGGCATATGCACTGTGTAACAGGCCAACAGATGACAGGGAGCAAAGCTGGCTCTCCTGGAAGAACACCCAGACCCCCTGCTCCAAGAGGAAGTGTCCAGAGATGGGAATCCCTCAATTTCATCTTGTACCTTAAGAGGTATTGAAACCACCTTATCTCGAACAGCACAGTCCAAGAAAAACCACTTTTTAAGAAGTTCTTATCTCAGAGATAACATCCTAGAGTAGGTAATAAAATAAGAATTCATAATATTAATTTAAATAAATGATCATATTTTAGAGTTATTTTATATCAGGATGCTAAAAGGTATGAGAAATATTTTATATAAAGTACTAAAAGAAGAATTTTTAAAAATCTTATAATGTTTTCCAAAAAACAAAGAAAAAATATAAATCATAAGCAAAAACAGTACTCTTACAGTGTCAGAACTGCTATCTTACTTCTAGGAATATATCCAGAAATAATGAAAATCATGGATAAAACCGCACATGCGGGCTGCGGCTGGGGCTGTAGCTCAGTGGTAGAGCACTTGCCCAGCATGTGTGGGTTTGATTTTTAGCACCATATATAAACACATAAATTAAATAATGGTCCATCGACAACTAAATATTTATATATATATATATATATATATATATATAAACCACACATGCAAAATGTTAGAAAGCATAACCAAAAAACCAAGAGTAGGCTAAATATCTAATGAGATGATTATGTTAGACTGCTGAAAGAATATTATTTGGGAAACAAATTAAGACACTAAAAAAAGTAAAGACTATGTAATAACAGGACTAACTATATGATTTTAAATTGGAAAAAGTGGAAATTTTTGTATACATGCTAATTAGAGCAGTATATACAAAATAATATATTTTACAAACAAGGCGTGAGAACTTCCATAAAGAATGATAATGCTGTTTGTCCTTTCTAAAGCTGGACATGTGATTCTGATTTCCATCTTTGTTTAAAAATTACCAGTTATGCATAATGTTTAAGATGAGTTGGAAAAATAAAAGAAGAAGAAGAATGATAATGCTCACATTACAGTGGGAAGATAACGAGTGATTCATTTTTCTGAGTTTTCTGGGTCAAGTTGTTGTATTTGTCAACTTTTCCAATGTTTCTCTGTGTTTGAAATAAAATGTAAACTCACTTCATCAGAAGCAGATCGAAGACACTGGACAGCAGCCTGTTTCTTCATCTCCTCCAGCGTCAGATCAGAGCACTTCTTCTTACTCTTCCCCCATTTCTTAGGAGCTCCTTTTTCCCAGCCCAGGAAGATGTCATTCTCCTACAAGAAGAAGGCACCCAGTTAAGGGACCAAGACTAAACAAGCCTCAAGAACCACTCCACTCCTGACACATGCCTTCCAACAGGACTCACTCACAAATGAGACCCTGATGACCAGGAGGACACAGAACACTGCCAATCAGGACACTGTGGCATAACCCAGGTGGTACTGCCACGTAGGTGGCTTAGGGCTTACTGTTTATCAACTTACCAAGCCTGACCACTTATATTTATAGTACATGCCAAGAAACAATCCTAACATTTGTGTGTAAAGAAAATATAAATTTCAGCATAATTTCTAAATTATAAACAAAATTAAATGGCCTTTTATAATTCCTACTCTTTGATATGGGACTTCAGGTTATTATTAGATTTTAAAACTTAAAAAATGATTCAACCCATATATCTATATCTTATAGTCTAAATAATCAACAGGTAAAAAATATTATAATTAGGATTTTGTTTTTTCTTGCTTATATGAGCCGATTATAAAAATCTAAAGAAAATTTCAAAAAGCAGCAAAAAGGAAAAGAAGGAAATCACCTGTGATCCTAACCTCAGTCAAAACTAAATCAATTAACTATGCTTCATTCAGTCTTTTTTATATGTTTAAAAAAAACATGCATGAACTCATACAACTTGTATAATTCTGCATCTGACTTCCTGCACAGCAAACCTTACCCTGTGTTGGTGCGGATGAATATTTCAAGATGTAGGTTCCTAGGATTGTCCTAGATGGAAACTAAGTAAGACATTTTATTGCTTTGTTATTTTATTTATTTATTTTTGCCTTTTAGGCCTTTCACTTGAAAATTATGGTGAAAACCAGTGGAGAAAGATGTTGAAAGACAGAGAGAGAGGGGGGGGGAGAGAGAGAGAGAGAGAAAAAGAGAGAGAGAGAGAGAGAGATAATGAAAGAAAGAAAGAAAGAAAGAAAGATGTTGAAGGAAAGAGAGAGAGAGAGAGAGAGAGAGAGAGAGAGAGAGAAAGGGACAGACAGACCAGACAGAAAGGCAATGGAAAGCCACAACCTGGAAGAGGCCCTGGGGGCAGGAGGCCCTGGGGAAAGAGCCAGGAGAGTGCAGAGATGGAAGAGGAGGCAAGGCACCACAACAGCGTGCTTAAAGATCTTCTAAGATCGAATCACACCCCACCAACCGCCTAGCCCCATTTTTCCTTCAATCCCATCTATGAAGTCCATTTTTTTGCTATGAGGAAGACAGAGAAAGAGCTTCCCCTGTACTCATCATGAACAGCACGCTTTGTAAGCAGGTTTTTGGGCATGGATTCAGAGCTCATAAACTTGAAAAACATATTCTTTGGCTGAAAGGTTTTATTTCCCTTTTCCCAGGAAAAAAATGCTTTAGGCCAAACAAGAACTCTTGGTGTTTCCACTCATTGAACATAAGTTTACTAGCTGGACCACATCTGGGCCTGCTGCTCCTCGGCAACGATTCCTCCTAGAGGCAGAGCTCCTCCTGTACAGGAGCACACAGAACCTGAACAGTGTCCACACACAGCTTCTTAAAGGCAGAGAAAGGTGTAACTTCCAGTCGTTCATAATATATAAAAGAACAAACACAGGAAAATTATTTGTAAATTATTGAAAATACCACTCATTTTGTCTGGCCTGCTACGCCTGGCTTCTCCTTACTGAATACTTAAAAACATATTTCTCTATTGTTGTATATCATAACTCAACACAGGTAACAGACACTCACTGATCCTAGCACACTTGTGTTATAAATACAAATAGACTTTCAGAATTCTGATGGGCATGCTGTCCTTTTGGAGCTCAGTTTGTCAATACATATCAAGCACCTTAAACATGTGCATGTAATTTTGATCCAATAATTCTACTTCTAGGAATTTATCCTAGAGAAATAATCACTAAGTGTGCAAATATTTAGCTATAATGATGTTGACTGTACTGCTGTCAATAATGGCAAACATGTAGAGACAACCTGAGTGCCAAATGACAGGGCATGGTTAAATAAGTCATGATTCATCCAATGGTATTATGGACACTAAAATGGAATTATGAAGTGTATTTATTGAAACAGAAAGCTACTGACAATGTAAGAGAAGTAATCAATACAACAATATAATCTCATTTTTGGTTAAAAACACACACACTTATGTGCATTAAAATGTCTGAGAAAAAATGTCATCAAGAGATTACCAAGGAGCTTTTCTCTTGGTGAGGGTAGGCTATTCAGGCGCGCGGCGCTCTCTCTCCCTCCCCGCCTCTCTTTGGAGTGCTGGGGATTGAACCCTGGTGTGCTCTACCACTGAGCCACACACACCTTATTCTTTTTGAGACAGGGTCTTGTTAAGTTGCTCAGGCTGGTCTTGAAATTGTAATCCTCCTGCCTCAGCCTTCAGAGTCACTGGGATTATAGATAAACACTACTATACCTGGCCAAATTTTTATTTCCCAAATTTTTTAAAAAATAGAGTCATATGCTCTATTTTTTTAAGAGAGAGTGAGAGAGAGAGAGACAGAGAGAAAGAGAGAATTTTTTAAATATTTTTTTTCCAGTAGACACAACATCTGTATTTTAATTTTATGTGGTGCTGAGGATCGAACCCAGCGCCCCGCACATGCCAGGCGAGCACGTTACTGCTTGAGCCACATCCCCAGCCCCGAGTCATATGCTCTTAATGGTCAAAAACGTTTACTGTTGTCTTAAATAGAAAACTTCTAAGACAAAAGAAAAGAGAAGCACTCCTTCAGATTTTCACCATAACAGGTATCTGGCATTACTACATTCATTTCCTGTCTGGGGACCCTCTGTTTACACTTGGAAACATTCCCCATTCACCCAGAAACCAGGTGAGAGTCAGGTAAAGTCCAACAATGAGTACGACTTGCCAGAGGCAGAGTCTAGTGGGGAAAAGACAGACATGCCAACAGGTACAGTGTGACTGCGGCTGCAGCAATCACAGCCCTCCGCAGAACCACTGAGGGAACAAATGCCTCAGCGCTGTGGCCTCCTCTTGGCCTTGGTGCTGGCACAGGCTTCCTGTGGGAGGAAGGTCACTAACTGCAATCGCTTTTGCTAATGTTTCCCCCTCCTCTTTTGTGTGACAAATTTATTTGGAGTTCAACAATTTCCTTAGTTTTCCATCCACTTCCCCTCTTCTATCATGCACAGTCTCAAAGAAAGAGAAGTTTGGGCTAACAAAGTGGTGAGTGGGAATCCAAGCAGAACTCTGAAACAGTGTGCTAACGCAGGACCAGCAGGCCCTTTCTGTAAGCACTGCAGGTACCTCAAGGCCAATGTGGTAGGGAAGGATATACAGGAGAAGAAGGAGAAGAGGAGGAGGAGGAGGAGGAAAAAGAAAGAGAAAGAAAGAAACTACGTAAGTTCCAGAAATTTATAAAAATTTAACTCTTTCCCACTCTGTGTTATACGGCTCTAATGACAAGAAGAACGCAATTCTTTCTGGGGGAGATGATGTCATCTGATTGAAGGGGTTCCAAGCCTGGGGAGGTGACACAGAAGCAGGACTGCCTGAGCTCAGTGGTTCAAGGCCAGTCTGGGCAACATGGTGGCACAATGCCTCAACAAAACAAAATCAACTACCAATATTCAACTTTTATTTTATTTTTTAATATTTCTTTTTTTTTTTTTTTTTTAGTTTTCAGCAGACACATCTTTGTTTGTATGTGGTGTTGAGGATCGAACCCGGGCCGCAAGCATGCCAGGTGAGGGCGCTACCACTTGAGCCACATCCCCAGCCCAATATTCAACTTTTAATACTAACTTTTTTCTTTCCAACTTTTTAGTTGTTGTGGTGTTAGAAGTAAAGTAAAATACACATGAATGTGCTATCTCGGCCATTTTTAAGTGTATGTTTTAGTGTGAATACTGATGTTTAACACTTTTGTGAACCTATATCATAAAATTGACTTTGGGGGAAGGTGCTAGAGAAGCAACTGGAAACCACTGATGTGTCTCCTGTCTGCAGTCCTGCCTATTCTGGAAGTTTCAAACCAATGCTGAGAATGGTGCTCTGAAGGTCTGTGAATGCTATAGCCTGTACCAGAACTTCATTCTCACTCAGGAGTAAATGATATTCAAGTGTAGGATGGACTCTGTCTTGTTTGTTCATTCATCTGTGATGGACATCTGAGTTTTTTCCACCTGTGGATATTATGAATTATACTGCTATGAAGACTCAAGGAACATTTTTGTACGGACATGTATTTTCAATCCTCTTGAATACACACCTAGGAGAGTTGCTGGGTCATAATTTGACTCTATGTTAACCTTTTGAAGAACTGCCAGGCTATTTTCCAAAGCAACTGCTTTTACAATCACTCCAGCAATTTATGGGGGTTCCAAGTTTTCCATATTTGTGAAGAGATTTGTGACTGACTGGGTTTTTTTAGCCATCCTAATGGATATGAAAGAGAAGAGCATCACAGTTTTGATGTCCTTACCAACAAATGACACTGGGAACTTTCCATGTGCCTAATGGCCAATTGTATATCTTTTTGGACAAGCTGAGTTTTCTTTCCATTGTTGAGTTGTAGAGTTCTTATCAATATGGATACATGTGCCTTATCAGACATATGTCCTGCAAAAATTCTGTGCCATTCTGTGGGTTTTTTCTCACTTTTTTGATGCTACCCTTTTGAAGCACAAACTTTTTAATTCCAATAAAGTTGCATTTATTACATCTTCTTTAGTTGCTTGTGCTTCCGGTGTTGCAGAAATTACTGTTCAAGCCAAGTTATGAAGATGCATTCCTATGTTTTCTTCTAAGAATTTTAGTTTCAGTTCTTACATTCAAGTCTGTATTCCATTTTGAGTACATTTCTGCATGTGGCGTTCCTTCATTATATTGTACTCCCACAGGTCCTCAACTGAACAGGTTAATAGATACTGAGATAGAGAAATGTCCTTTGCACTGTCTTAGATGTGTAAAGCACTGCTAAACTGCAGTCTGAACTCTGACAATAGAATCATTGTAAATTTGTGTAGGAACAGACATTTTGGTTCACGTTTTAACTTCTGACAATATTAGACTGTACAAAGCACCTTGCTATTATTTATGAATCAAACAATTCCTTGTTAAAATGACTTTACCACATTTTAATTCTATATAAAAGTACTATTTCACCATTCAAATTTTAGGTGGAATTCAGTAAGAAACCTCTAATCTGTAGTAAAAGCTGCATGAACAATAGCATGCCACATGCATTTTATGGGCATTTCTTTTGACAGCTTTCTCATTCTGTTTTCTTCTGGATTCATGTTAATTAATATAACATAACTTATTAGCCAAAATTCAACTGCAGAACTGTACAATCAGATTTTAAGAGAAGATACTATAAAAAGATCCAAGATATTTCTATTTTATTTGTTATCTTTTCAGTTTGCTGTGCTGTTCTGAAAGTCAACTGACACATGCCCATGTCACTTTAAAAATGGAGTAAAATCAAATATAGTTTTCTAAATTCCTAATCTTGAAAACAAAAACACAATTATTAAATACCAAAAACATGTGGCAAAAGAACTTCCCAGCGTGAGAATCTATTTATTACCAGGTACATTTTGGACACTATTGTGAGGTAATATAAGGCTGGAGTTTTGACTGACTTCCTCATGCTGTCTTCTATCAAGAAGGAGACAGGGAACTGGAGGAGGAAAAAGAACACAACATTCTAAAATACAGCTGGTATCAGTGACGTCTGCTGTTAGCTGCAGAGCACCCAGCCCCCTGCCTCCCACACCTTCCTGCTATCAGCCTTCGGGAGAACAGAGCCCTGGTGGCCTGAATGGGACTTGGCCACCCCCACCTGCAGGCCCCAATTGGTCAAGTGCAAATCAGTAGGTTGCGTCCCTTCTCAGCCACAGGGTAGATGCGAGAGGCAGGAGAACAGTCAGAAAGAAGCACTTGCTGGTTTCCAAGGAAGACTTGTGAGACTGTGATGCTAGAAACACATGCACTGTCACTACCCTCTTACCCACAGGAGCTGGTTCAAAACCAAGCCGTAAGAAGGCAGACTGGGCCAGTACAGAAGCCCCAATGACTAGTGAGCGCTCCATCAAGCCAGGCAGGAGAGTCCTTCTGAACTTTCAGTCATGAGAACATTTTCCCTCAAGTCAATTCAGGCCAAATTTTTGGTAGCTTGTGAATCATGAAAACTACGGTCAGAATTTGAGGAAAGGACTCAGCAATAAATCAACACATCTCATTGCTCAAAACCATTTGCCTCTAAAAAACAAGAAGTTCCAATCACACAAGCATAATTTGAGGTTAATTACACTTATTCCCTCTCTTCTCCTCCTAGGTTTTCAGCCCCAATCCCTATGCCCACACTGCGTATCTGCCCCTACTGGCTCTTCCCGCTCAAGTCCCACCCATGCTTTCCCCTGCTCACCTCCGGCCTCACAGAGCCCCTTCTGTTTCTGTGGCCTTATATACACAATTCCTCTCCCCTTCCTTTATGATGGTTCTTCTACCTTTATCTCCTCCAGGACTCCTACTGTGACTGCCCCCACGCACTGCCAACGCAGGATGGGTGAGCTGTCAGCTGCAGCTGTTCCTCAGGAACCATTCCTATCTGTCTCTATACTCCTGACGCCTGACAGAATCAGGCAAGCCCTGAGCCTTCACATTTGAATAAAAAAAGCAAAATGGGGAATTTTAAAAATATTTGCATTCAAAACTTCTTTGTCCCATGAAAAGATTCAATACAAAAAAATTTAATATGATACCTTGGGCAATATGTGGATGAGTTTGTGCACATACCATCAAGATTAATTCATAATGATTATTTTCATATTCCTTATGCATAAAACTTTTGTACATTTTGCTCATGCAAAATAATTCTAAACCTTGGGGTTGGGATTGTGGCTCAGTGGTAGAGTGCTTGCCTCACATGAGTGAGGCACTGGGTTCAATAGTCAGCACCACATAAAAATAATGTTATTGTGTCCACCTATAACTAAAAAATAAATATTAAAAAAAAGACATCACTTCTCATTACTTAAAAAAATAATTCTAAACCTAATGGGAAGTGGTTTTTTTTTTAAATATTTTTAGTTGTAGATGGACACAATACCTCTATTTTATTTATTTATTTTTATATGGTGCTGAGGCTTGAACCCAGTGCCTCACATGTGCTAGGCAAGTGCTCTAGAACTGAGCCCCAGCCCCAGCCCTAGCCCCAGCCCCAGGAAGCTGATCGTATTATTCAAAATTGTTCCGTTTCATCGGGGAAGTCTCTTGTTTTATTTATTTTAGAAATATCAACTCATAAACTGCAAAAAACATACTTTAGCCATAATCAACCTTTATAATAATTTTGAAACGGACTAAAGAATTTTGACATTCAGATTCCTTGGTTAATTTTATTATAAAAAATATTAATAAAGTTAAATATGTAGAAGTTAAAAAGTAGCTCAAAAAAGAAAAAGTCAGTTCCACCCCATTGTCAACCCCCAAAAGTAACTATGGTTAATAACTGGCACACAACTAGATGCTTTTAATGCTGAATCTGTCCTAGGCACTAGAGTAGACACAATGTCAATGCAGAGTATCCGCACCAGACTGCTCTCAGACCTAGAGCACCCCAGCAACCTCAGACACCTTCTCTGTCTGAGTCGTGTTTGTGAACCTTCATACTTAATAGCTTGGGAAAATCTCTTAGATTGGAAATAATTTTCCTCAAATCTGAAAGTCACTGCTCCACTCCATTCTCAGAAGTAACACCAGAAATCAGAAGTCCCAATTCTTTGAGGCCTGTTTTTTCTACCTGCAGGCTCCTCTTTATCCTTGGTGGTCTAAAATGTCAAAGCCACATGCCTGGGTGGAGAGGAAGGTCCTGTACCAAGAGGAAAAGTAATGAATGCTCCTCTTGACTAGTGATGGTGTGTGACTTCCCCAGAAGCAGCAAAGTTGCCTGTATTATTCAAGGTCATGGCCCCTAATCCACATGAAGAGGTCTGTCAGCAACCCCAGCTGGGCTCAGCCTTCCAGCACCTCTCTGATGTGATAAATGTATCAGCAATGCCACCTTAAGCCCTCCAGGACAGCTCATCTACCAGCTGACAGCAGTGAGTAACTTTAGGTAAAGCTACAAAGAGTAGAAGAACCATCTGACTGAGCCCTGCCCAAATTCCTGACTGACTCATAGAATCTGTCAGGTTAAAATAGAGGATTTTATTCATTTAGCTAATAAGTTTTGGATTTTTTTTTCTTGGCGGGGGGGGGGGGGTACTGGGGATTGAACCCAGGGCTGCTTTAACACTGAGCCACACACCCAGCCCTTTTTATTTTTCATTTTGAGGGTCTTGCTAAGTTGTTGAGCTAGCTTTGAACTTGCAATACTCTAGCCTCCACCTAATTCTCCAGATTATAGGCCTACACCACCATGCCTATTAAGTTTCAGGCAGTATATTATGCAACAGACTCTAAAAAAAAAAAAAAAAAATATATATATATATATATATATATATATAAAATTATTTCTTTTCTACTAAAACTTTTTGCTTTAAACTCAAGAGAAAGTCCCCTAATCCTCCCACTACAACTCTGGGTGAACAAATCCAGATTCATTCTATCTGCATTTTACTTTAGCTTCTTAAAAATTTATTATTTTTTAACCTGATAATTATTTCACAAAGAAATAATAATAATTGCCACCAGAATCTTTACTTCTCAGTTGGGGGGGGGGGCTGCAGGGACAAAACACCTTTTAAAAAGACCCAACTATGACAAAGGTAGCAATTATATCCAGAAATGCAACAGGCCCATGTTTGCTGAATCCATAACTAGGATACATGCAAGGCCAAATATTTCAAATTGAGATTATTCTGGAAAATGTTTGAAATACACTATCAGGAGCTTAAGCCTACTTTAATAAATGTATTTGCCCAGCAGCTTAAAGATGGGTAGTTAATAGAGAAAAAGCCACTTGCTGCTCTAACTGTAGAACCAGTGTCTAGAATGATGCCTAGCACCTATAGCAGCTCAATAGACACGCAGAGAACAAGCCTCCTCTAGCCCTCAACAGTGCCACTTGACATGCTGCACAGGACACGCATCATAGCAGTGCAGAGACAGGCACAAAGACGCTGCCCTACCCCAATCAGGAAGTAAAGAAGGTGGCACCAGAAGGCAGGTCTTCAGGCTCCACAGCCCATGTTCTTTTTAACTATGTGACACTGACAGCAAGGGAGGATCTCAGAGGTGGAGTGGAAACAGCCATCTGGGATAAATGTCATGGCGCAACAGGCACAAATTTGGGTAAGGTTAGCAATATGTAGTTTCACCCTATAACCCCTCCCACACCACCAGCTTAATTATTCATGAATGATCTGAAGAGGTGCACTCCACAGCAACCCTCTCAGGCCATAATGCTCCCTGTCACTTTTTAGAGTCAATGTGAACACTGGTGGGCACCATTCATCCATTAGGAACAAGGGCAAATCTTGGGAAGGTTCAGGGCTAAGAAGACACTCCTGGCTTCCTTTCTCACACTCTGAAATACAGACTGGAAAACTATTAAGCCAACTAGGTACATTTAAACAAATAATGGAATAAAGAAGTGTTCTTTGAATGCAAATGTCAACACCTGTCATGTAGAACAAACGTCTATTAAATGGAAAGTTGCTGAAAAACTGCACAGATGCTTAACTTATGAAGAGGCTACTATAAAGACAAGATAAGTTGAAGATTCCCTTTGTCGAGCAGAGTGTGGTGGTGCATGCCTGTGATTCCTCTGGAGGCTGAGGCAGGAGATCCCAAGTTTGAGGCCAGCCTCAGCAACTTGGTGAGACCTTGTCTCAAAAATAAGAAATTTTAAAAAGGGCTGGAATATAAATCATGGTAAAGTGCCACTGGATTCAATCCCCAGTTCCACAAACAAAACAAAATAAACCACTCCTCCAAAAGAAGATATCCTAAGTCAAAAAATGCATTGAACATACCTAACCTGCTGAACATTCTAGCATGGCTTAGCACACTTTAAATGTGCTCAGTATACCCACATTAGCTTATAGCTGGACAAAACTGTCCCACAAAGCCTATTTTATAATAAAGGTTGAACATCTCATGTAATTTATTGAATACTGCACTGAAAGTGCACAACAGAATAGTCATGAGGGTACTCACTAATAATGTACACCAGCTCAAAGCATCCAGGGCCTAAAGAATGTTTGAAGAATTAAACTAAAATTAATTGATGGATGATGGGATAGTACAGCAATAGGGTCATCAATTTCTGTGGCTGGTTGCCACTGCTCAGCATCATGAAAAAGTAGCATACCAACACATTACTAGCCCAAGAGAAGATCAAATTCAAAGTATGGTTTCCACTAAATGTGCACTGCTCTCACACTACTGTAAAGTCATTAAGCTGAACCCCAACGAGCAGAGACCTCTGTTCCTGCAGTGAGACACCCAAGGAACCCAGGATGGATTCAGTTTTTGTAGTTTCTACTTCAAAGACTAGAATAAATTGGGCATGGTGGCACATGCCTGTAATCCCACTGGCTCCAGAGGCTGAGGAAGGAGGATCACAAGTTCAATGCCAGCCTCAGAAACTTAGCAAAGTCCAAAGCAACTTAGTAAGACCCTGTCTCAAAATAAAAAATAAAAAAGGCTGGGGGTGTGGCTCATTGGTAGAGCAGTACTGGAGGAGGGGGAAAGTTGGGGGCAGTATAGCTTGAGGAAGTCTCTGGGGTCTAGAGAGCGAAAACTACAGAGATGCAGGTGCCAGGATTGGGGGAGAAGGAGGGGTGGGAAACAGGCCACTCTGCTGGATTCCCTTCGGACACAGGACCCCTGAAGCTGGGTGGGGCACAAAGGACTTCTAGATGGCCAGAAGTTTCTATTTCTTTATCTGGGCAGAGTTATACACATGTGACCTTTGTGGACATTCCCCACATTGTGTGTCTTTCTGTACGCAGTTACGGAGGCACCACCCTTCTCACTCTTGGACAGCATCCACGGTTGCTCCATAGCTGAAGTGTTCATTGAGTCCTAAAACCCCAGCAGCTCAAGGATCCCAAACCCTGCCACAGACTGAGGGTGTCCTGGAAAGACTGTGGGAGAAGTCTAAGAAGGTCAGACTCCTGCATGAGGAAAATGGTTTATTTGAAGACCAAATCTTGGAATGTAGTACAAATTGAAACTATTTCCTAAAATTGAGAAGCGGTAACACATCATAAAAAGGAAGAATACCTTGTACAAAGGAATTTAGAGAGGACCTCTACTCTGAAGGTTCAGCACTATCATTCTGGCTGCCTCTGGAGGACAGTCAATTCCTAGCCATCACAGCCCCCTCATCACAATGGCCAGGCCAAGGACAGGCCCATGGCCAAGTTGACCTGCAAGGACAAGAAGCTCATTGTTCTGCTGGACGTGTGAGTCTGAGCGACAGCAGGCAGGAGAGGGATGAGGCTTGTGAACAAAGGCCAGAGGAGGCAAACTGAGAGCCAGGCTCTGCATCAGGCTGCCACTGAGGTCATCCTAACCCAGGGACATTTTAAGTTTTCCAAACCAGTAAGTGCTACACGATTTACTTAGCTGTGTGACCCTGAACAAGTTACTTAGCTGCTGTAACTGAGTATTCCACTTATAAAACACGGATAACAGCAGCACACTGTAATAACTGAGTACTATAAACTGAAAAATCTGCACTTACAACAGTGGCTGGCCCACGTGTTCGTTTTTACTGTATTTCCATTTAAACCACACTGACCTGGGCTTTCTGTTTTAATCCCAGACTCCTTGTATGAATAAGAAACAGAATTTACAACCAGGAAAATATTAAACTCTTCGGTGGTAGCTGTGCTTTTCTTCTTTTCTCTCTCTTTCTCTCTCTCTCTCTCTCTCTCTCTCTTTTGTGGTGCTAGGGATTGAACCCAGACCCAGGGCCTTGTGCATGCAAGGCCAGTACTCTACCACCTGAGCTATATCCCCAGACCGGTAGTTTTAATTAGTTAGCTATAAAGGAAAGTCGAGAATTCTTGGTGGCTGGGGTTGCAGCTCAGTGGTAAGCGCTTGCCTCACATGTGTGAGGCGCTGGGTTCAATTCTCAGAACTGCATATAAATAAATGAATAAAATAAAGGTTCATCAACAAAAAAACAATTTTTTAAAAAAATGTCTGGGACTGTAAAATGATCTTCCTGAACAGCCCTCCCCTCCCTACCTGGAAGGATAATGAGAGCTTGTTGCTGCCATCAATCAGCACGGCTTCCGGGCAAGGAAAGCCCCCAGCACAAGCAGGTTGACAATTTACCACAGCTCCCCTCTTAGCCACTGTTGAGCAACATGCAAAGTGTTTTCAAGGGACACAACCTAGGGTGCAGGCCTTCCTTCCCAAGTTTCTGGTACTCACTTTCTCTCTGGGGGAACTGTATCCTACATCAACTGTCAACAGCGAAGACAAGGAACTTTCCCCCTTCTCTAAAAGATACCAGTACATGAAAAAACAGTAACCTAACTCCACCTGGTCTCTAAAGCTTGCCCTTACAATGCCTCTGTCACCACTTCTTGAAACACTGGCCAGAGAAATTAGACAGTTGATATAAATTAAAGGAATACAGATAGGAAAAGAAGAACTCAAATTAGCACTATTTGCCAACGATATGATTCTATACCTATAAGACCCAAAATATTCCACCAGAAAACTCCTAGAACTAGTAAATGAATTTTCAGCAAAGTAGCATGATACAAAATCAAAACCCATAAATCAAAGGCATTTCTGTATATCAGTGATAAATCCTCTGAAAGGGAAATGAGGAAAACTACCCCATTCACAATAGCCTCAAAAAAAAAAATTCTTTGGAAATCAACTAACAAAAGAGGTGAAAGACCTCTACAATGAAAACTAAAAAACACTAAAGAAAGAAATTAAAGAAGACCTTAGAAGATGAAAAGATTTCCCTTGATCTTGGATAGGCAAAATTAATATTGTCAAAATGACCACACCACCACTATACAGATTTAATGCAATTACTGGTGCCAATACCATGCTGTTTTTGTTACTATCGCTCTGTAGTATAGCTTAAGGTACTAGAACCAAAACAGACTGGTAGAACAATGGTACAGAATAGAGGACACAGAGACTAACCCACATAGTTACAGTTATCTTATATTAGACAAAGGCACCAAAAACATACACTGGAGAAAAGATAGCCTCTTCAATGAATGGTGCTGGGAGAACTGGAAATTCATATGCAACAAAATGAAATTAAACCCCTATCTCTCACCATGCACAAAGCTCAACTCAAGTGGATCAGGAACTAGGAATTAAACCAGAGACCCTGCATCTAACAGAAGAAAAAGTAGGCCCCAATCTCCATCATATCCGATAGGCCCCTACTTCCTTAATAAGACTCCTACAGCATAAGAATTAAAATCAAGAATTAATAAATGGGATGGATTCAAACTAAAAAGCTTTTCCTCAGCAAAAGAAACAGTCAGTGAAGTAAATAGAGAGCCTACAGCTTGGGAGCAAATTTTTACCACTTGTACAACAGATAGAGCACTAATCTCTAGGGTATATAAAGAACTCAAGAAACTTAACACCAAATAAATAAATAAATAACCCAATCAATAAGTGAGCCAAGGAACTGAACAGACATTTCTCAGGTGAAATACAATCAATCAACAAATATACAAAAAAAAAATATTTCATCTCTAGCTATTAGAGAAATGCAAATCAAAACTAAGATTTCATCTTGCTCCAGTCAGAATGGCAGCTATTAAGAACACAAACAACAATAAGTGTTGGCAAGGATGTGGGGAAAAGGGTACAATCATACATTGCTGGCGGGACTGCAAAATAATGCAGCCAATATGGAAAGCAGTATGGAGATTCCTTGGAAAACTTGGAATGGAACCACCATTTGATCCAGCTATCCAATCCTCGGTCTATACCCAAAGAATTTAAAAACAGCATACTACAGGGACACAGCCACATCAATGTTTATTGCAGCACAATTCACAACAGCTAAACCTAGATGCCTGTCAGTCAGTAGATGAATGAATAAAGAAAATGTGGTATACATACACAATGGAATACTACTCAGCAATAAGAGAATAAAATCATGGCATTTGCAAGTAAATGGATGGAGTTGGAGAATATAATGCTAAGTGAAGTTAGCCAATCCCAAAAAATTAAATGCCAAATGTTTTCTCTGATATAAGGAGGCTGATTCATAGTGGAGTTGGGAGGGGAAGCCTGGGAAAATTAGACGAACTCTAGATAGGGCAAAGAAGAGGGAGTAGAAGAGAGGGGGCAAGGGGTGTAAAAAAAGATGTTGAAATGAAATGGACATCGTTACCCTAAGTACACATATGAAGACACGAAAGGTGTTATATTTTGTGTACAACCAGGGATATGAAAAATTGTGCTCTATGTGTAATATGAATTGTAATTCTGCTGTCATGTATAACAAGTTATAATTTTTAAAAATTTAAGAAAAAAAAGCTTGCCCTTAACAATAGAGTCTGCTATGTATCTGACAATGATTTGTTATATATAAAAATAAAATTAAAAAAAAAAACACAAAGTCATCTGGCATAAAAAACAGCTCTAACAAGAACAGACTGAAAGAATCCTGGTATCTATAACCATGTTGACCCAGGATCCTCTAACTGCTCTCTAAGTAATAAGGAACACCATCTTTACCTTCAAGGCTTACCTTGAGAAAGAATAAGGCAATCCCTACATGAGAAATAGCCAGCACTGCATCTGGTGCGCTTGAGTGCTCCCTGCGTGACCTGGTTACTTTACTGATTTTAAAAAGAGAAAGCAGAAGAGGAAGGCCCTGCAGAATGTAAACCACAATGCAGGGGGCAGAACTGAGGTGGGAAATCACCACCTCCAACCACCACGGTAACAACTGATGTAGGCAGGACTCAGCAGTGGACTCCAGACTGTCAAGCTCAGCTCAGCTCATCACAAGGAGAGGAGCACACGGCTCTGGAGTGGGACTCTGGTGGGCAACACCTGAAGCAGAGCCAGCATCAGCCAGAAGGCACAGACTGTCATCCAGCACATGCCATGCTATGGTGCACAGGGAAGGATACACCATCACTTAGGTCACAGCACTGCCACAACCTCAGGAACTGAGGCCAACTCAACACACCAACCTGGGGGACACCTTGGAAAGCAAATGGCCTATACTCTCCAAAAATGCCAATGTCATGAGACACAAAGGGATGATGAGATTACAGACGTGACCACTAAAACCAATGCATGACCTCACTGGACACTAGAGTTAAAAAAAAAAAAAAAAAACTGCAATGAAGAACACCATTGGGACAACTGTTGAGAACTAAATGCTGACTGGGTCTGAGACAGTAATGATGCACTGACAGTAATTTTCCTTAATTCTATAATTGTACTATGGCTGTCCAGGAGACACACTGAGGCCAGGCTTAGTGACCACGCCTGTGATCTCAGCTCCTTGGGAGGCTGAGACAGGAGGACAACAAGTTCAAGGCTGGCCTGGATGATTTAGTTAAGACCCTATCTTAAAATAAAATTAAGCCGGAAGTGGTGGTTCATGCCTGTAATCCCAGCAGCTTGGGAGGTACAGGCAGGAGGATCCCAAGTTCAAAGTCAGCCTCAGCAATTTAGCAAGGTGCTAAGCAACTCAGTGAGGCCCTGTCTCCCTGAGTTCAATACCTGGTACCCCCACAAAAGACATTAAATTAAATTAAAAAGGAACCGGGAATGTGCCCTGAGGCAGGATGCTCCAGGTGCCACCAGCACTTGCACACTGGTACACTCAGGGGGTGGCATGCACAGGAGAACAAACAGAGATAAAGCAAAGGGTGAAGGCACCACCAACTGTGGCCTGAGTGACAACCACAAGAGTGTGCACTACTCCTGCTGTTCTTCTGATGTTAGAAATGACTTTTCAAGGAAAAGTTGAAATCTTCTTTAAAAAAAAAAAAAAAATGTGATTTTCTGCCCACAAGGATGTTGTAGCTGACTGAAAAAGAGAACACATTCCAGCAAACAAAGTGAAAAGCTGCACAGAAGTGACATAGTCAATCGTGGTAAAAGACATTGCTTTTGAGAAGAATCTGAAAGTTTCAAAGAAAATGTGACCTGAGCTTTGAAGGACGAGGAAGAAAAGCAGTTGATATCATCTAAAAGTGATACACAGGGAATTTTTGTCTGAGAATACACCTACCAGAGCATAGCAGTCACAACCAGAGAAGGAAAGCAGGAAAGCCCATGAGGTGAAATCCCTGCCAGCCATGGCACCTCCACACCAGACGGAGCGGTTCACCACCGCTCAGCTCGCAGCCAGCACCACCAGCCAGAGGGGTGAATACCTGTCTCGGCACCGAGTCACCTCTTGTCAGGTATGGTTTTCCATCTGAACTTCTTCATCAACACACGACACTCATGTCTGCTTCCCAGGGCTGAGTGGAGCAGTATTTTAGGGTCTTTTATTTCCCTGTGGGTCCTTCTTATAACTCCAGATACACTGTTTTCACCAACCTGTACCTTTTATGTCCTGATGATGAACCACAACTGAGCAGGGAGGACCAAACCCAGGCAGACCCCCACCAGCTGCAGCTCATAGAGACACCAGCGGGTGTACCATCAAATCTCATCAGAGATGTGCTTCACCACAATCTTATCAAGAACAGGCCTATGCTTTACCCTGAATGTCTTACAGCCCTTAGCACATGAACACTTTGGGTTAGTAAACGTACTAATTTAATTTTAATGAACTTATTAATTTATTGATTAAATATTCTAAGCTGAAACTGCTGACATACATCTCTAAGAATTGAAATTATATTAAAGTCCTACTAAAAAAATCACTCATTCCCATGTAAACACAAGTACATGTTTATAACTGAAGTATGTGATTATTTTAATTATAAGAAAGATGTTTCTTACTTCTGGAAAGTTCTTCCATGCTTGTAGATTTAATATTTTACTTGTCCCTAAATACTCTATTCTGCATTTGCTACAAAGATGGAGGCAAATCGTCAAGCTTTAGTAAGGAAACTACCAAATACCGAACCCATCTGCTGATCATCAGGTTCTGAGTCAACCCTCTGGAAACCTCACTTCCCAATTCCCTCTGGCCCAGGCTGTAAGCTGCCTGGAAGTCATATGTCCAGAGAGACATGATGAGACACCTGCAGGGGGAAGGCCTGTCTGTACAGGGACGCAGGAGACCCGAGGAGATGTTCTGCATGTTACACTTACAGAACCTCAGGTGCTTTGGTGGCTTGGAAGGGCAAAGGCAGTTTCTCTGTCAATGAAACTTTGTTTTTGTTTTCAGTGTTAGTAACAATGGCTTGAAAAATAAAAGTCCACAAAATAGCCCCTTCTTCCCACCAAGGTTCTATAAAAACCAAGAGTTTATGTGAAATTTGCAGGCAGAGGTCACCCAGAGCCCATCCATTGGTGGCTGAAAACTGTGCTTCCCTTCAGCAGGCCACACTTGAGGAGCTCCTCCTGGAGAATGAGACTGAGGTTGAGTTATTTTTCAAGAACCCAGATTTGGTTGGTTTCTCACTTTAAACTCAGCACCCATGTCAAAAAAAATTCACAATGTCTGAATTACAAGGTGACATACAGTGACTTCTGGCAAAGTTATGAGCTTTACAGAACTTTAAGTCTACTGATTTGTCATGCTAATTAACATCACTCTTGCCAATAAGATCCAGGTGTTAAACTTTGGGATGGTAAGAAGTGAACAGGAACAATGACTAAACACCTAGCTGTGATATAGGTGGAGCCAAGGCTGCAGGACAGTGCTGCTCAAAGAGCAGGCCATCATCTTATCGGCAATCCAGGCAACATCTCGAATGCCCATGACACAGAAAAAGCTGCCAAGCAAACGACGAACTGAACAGTGTGCTGAGGGATAGGACTTGCCAAGTTCCAACCCAAGTTCCAACTTGTCATCTCGTCCCCCGACAGAGTCGAGTCTGCACACCACACACTGACTGGCCTGCTCTGGAGCACAATCGCCCTTGTTAAGAACGTAACACATGCAAATACAATCATCGGTTTTCACAGGACATTTAAAACACGTAAATGAATGAATACCTGTTCCTGCAGGTCGTAGTCATAGCTGTCATGCAGCAGGAGACTGAGGACGTACCGAGTATAAATCATGGCATCGATGCCACATTTCTCCAGCTCTTGTCCCAGCCAGGTCTGCACTGGGCCCAAAGCATGAAGCAGAGACATGTCAGAAACAGACACGGGGCCTGGATAGAACTAGAGGAGCTCTCAGATGGCAAACCATCCACAACTGTGCAGACAGGTACATGAATCTAGGTTGCTGACATCCTTAGAACACAAGGCATTTTCTGTAGTTGGTGTGCTGTTGTACCTGGAGGGGATTTTCACTCCAGTAGAAAGGGTAGAAGCTTGACACCTAGGACCAGCATCCACCAGTGCTGGCCATCAGCTCTCTAGAACAGCACCTCCCTCTTCAGGCATGACCACTGAACCAGCATCCTGACAGCAACAGATAGGCGCGTGCAGTTTCCTACTTTCATTTCACATGGAGGCCAAATCTAAGTCTCCGGCAGAACCTACAAAAATGAGAGAAAAAAAGATATGCATTATATATACATGTAAACCAATTTATTTATCTTGTGGAAAAAAAAAAACAAACTGTTCCTCTTTATTGAAATACCTTTGATCTTAGAACACTATTTTCCCCCTGGAACCTTTGACATTTAAAATTAAATGACACTGTAAACTTTTAAAAGCTTACTATCTTTTAACAGGAAAATTGAGAAGTTTATGTTTTGTCTGTGCTCAATTATACTGATGGTTTATTTTGTTATCTCAAGAGACAGGACTAATAAAAACATTTTATTAGATTACAATAAATTTTTAATAATAAATTTTTGTTTATATGTAACACTGAAAGAATTTACTAACAAATCACTAGCTCACATTTAAGTGTAACAGAAATAAGCAGTCAAATATTAATTTTATTGAAACACTGGCAAAACGAATTAGTCCTTTAAGTTTTATACAGGTGATCAATTCTTTCATATGCCTAAATATTTCAGGACTAGTTATTGCTTATTTCATACAAATTAAGGTGAAACACAAAACATTTTTATACCATGGCAGGCTACACTTTATACCTACTATAACTTTTCTTACATACGTAGGTTGAATTTCCGATTGTTTGTGATAGATGACACTCTTGATTTAACAGCATTCCCTTTAACATATTTTAATATGTGAAACTAATCTAACAATGAGTTTATAAAATCATAATGTTCTTTGTGGCAGAGTACTGATTGATGTATACTACTAGCAAATAACACCAACATAGTTAGAGGTGAAGCTCATCAGCTCAGCTTCTGCATGAACTTTAGCAGACAATAAGAAGGCTACTGAAAATAACTCTTAAAGCAGTCTTAGTGTTCACTGTTTGTAAAAGAATCAAGTCAGAAAGTTAAATACTCTTCCCTCAAAGATTTAAAACTGAGTTTCTTGCATTCCATCTACAACTACATAGTAAACTTTACATATATCAAATATTCAAAAAAAAAATTAAATCCACCGTAGGACTAAGTTGCTGGATTAATGTATCACTAGTGAGTATTTGGCTACTTTAAAAAACTCTTGCTACTATGTTATCTTTTCTAAATTATCAAAGTTGATTAAATCAAAGCAAAGGTTTTTCTGAGTTTCATCAGCTGACTCTTAAAATGAAAACATTTTCCAGAACTCATTTAACAACTATTTGGTTCTCAGGATTACAGACAGATCATCAGTGGAATAATCTGGGATGTCACATGTAGCAGGCTGACAAGTTGGTTATCATTCAAGGAGATTTGACACGATGGCTAAAGAAATTAGAGGGGAACCTAGGCCACTGGATTCACAGGAAGAAGTCGGAGAGGGCTGCAGAGAGTGGAAATATCAGACACTTGTGCAAAGGGTTGTCCACAAACATTCACCAGTGTTCATGGGTGTGTGTGTGAGTAAGGACCTAACCCTGCTCGGGCAAGGAGCACCATGAAGAGCAGGAGGAGACAGGATTCCTGCTCAACAGTGGGGCAAGCGACACCCATCAGCTAGAGAACCTCAGTTTAGGGGACCCTGGCTTGAACACTCAGAAGGATCTAGTGTTTATGGTGGGCATTAGCCCTAAACAATGCTCTGGTCCTGCCTGACAAATCTTAAAGACTCCAAAGGACCAAACTGTTTCCAACTAAATTCACTATGGTCCCAGAACAAAGCTCAATTTTTATAGGAAAACAAAAACATCCAAAATGAAATGAGAATTGTCAGAGAAGTTAGAGGCGGAGAAGACACTGAAACAGTTATTGTGACTGTTCAAAAAGATGAGAAGAGAATAGAGGATAATGTAAAAGATGTACAACCCAATATCTGGAGATGAAGACATGTTCACAGGGAGAAACACAGGAGAAGTCTGTTAGACAAAAAGATCACTGAACTTTACAAAACACAGAACTGCAGGATGGATGAAAAAATAACTTAAAAGCCTGAATAGAGCACGTGAGCTGTGTGACAACTTTAGAAAAGCAACATACATGCAGTTGGTATCTGAAAAGAAATGGAGGAGATAGAGAAATATTTAAAGATTAACACCTGAAAATTTTTCTACACTGATGAAGCTTAAAAAAAAAACCTCACAGATCCACGATGCTCAATGAACTCCAACCCAAGAGACATGAAGAAAATGACACTCCATAACAGAACACTGAAGCCTGAGACAAAGAGAAAATGCTTAAAGCAGCCAGAATGAGAGGCACACCGAGGATAAGAAAACGATGACATCAGAGCTCTTGTCGGGCCCCAAGGGAGTGAGAAGACAACGGAGCAAAACTTTTAAAATACTGAAAGAAAAAAAAAAAAAAACCTGTCAACTGAGAGTTCTATATTCCTTAAAAATATCTTTCAAAATCAAGGTGTGGGGCTGGGGGTGTGGCTCAGTAGTAGAGCACTGGCCTAGCACAGGTGAGGTGCTGGGTTCCATCTCAGCACCACTTAAAAATAAACAGACAAAATAAGGGTATTGTGTCCATCTAGAACTGAAAATAAACAGATAAAACAAACAAAAAAAAGTTGAAACAGACTTTTTAGACATGTAAAAACTGAGGAATTCATCATCAGCAAATCTGTCCTACGGTAGTATGAAAAGAGAAAAAAAGTGGTACCAGAACAAAATGTGGATCCACTCAAAGCTGGAAATGGTAATTATATTTGTTTTATTATTTGAATATCCTTAAAAGATAACTGTCTTTTTAAACAAAAATAACATACGTGTAGCACATGTACAAGCAAAGTGCAGGACAAGGAGCAGAAGCACCCAGGCTGGGAGCAGAGATGCAGCACACTCCTACAAGCCTCTCCTTTTTTTTTTTTTTTTTTTTTTTTAATAATCATGAAATCTATTTATTTTTATTTTTGTTACTGGGAATTGGACCCAGGGCTGCTCTACCACTGAGCTGCACCCCAGCCCTTTTTCCTTTTGAGATGGGGTCTAAGTTGCTGAGGCTGGACTTAAACCTTGATCTCCTGCCTTAGCCTCCTGAGCAGCCACTGTGCCCAGATACTGCAAGGTTCTTACAGAGGACAGGAAAGGGCATTTCACTTGAAGACAGAGTCGGATAAATTAGCTATTAATAATCACAACAAATATCTAAACACACTGATTTAAAAGGCAGAGACAGACTGGATTTTTAAAAAATATTTATTTTTTAGTTATAGGTAGACACAATATCTTCATTTTATTTTTATATGGTGCTGAGGATTGAACCCAGTGCCTCATGCATGCTAGGTAAGCGCTCTACCTCTGAGTCAAAACCCCAGCCAACAGACTGGATTTTAAAACAGCAAGACCAGACTATGTACTGCCACTTTAAATATAAAAACGCAAATGTTCCAAGGGAAAGGCTGGAAGAACACAGATGATGCTATGCTGACAAGACAAAAGCCCAATGTCCACACTGTTACTGTCCGAAAACACAGATTTCAGAGCAAAGAGGTCAGCAGAGACCAAGGTCAATGTGTGAAGATGAAGGTTGATGCATCAAGAGGGATTTAGCAGCTCTATTGCGCACACCCGAGCGCACAGTTTCAAAATATATAAAGCAAAAGCTGGGAGAACTGAAAGGAGAAACACAAAGTCCCAGCTATACAGGGAGGTTCAACACCCCTTTCTCAGCACATCACAGAAAACCAAGACAGAGAGGAGAACAGCCCCCCGTAGCTTGACAGGGACAGACTAGGTTCTCGGTCCGAAGGCAGTCTCAAACAGCTGAAAGAATTCAAGTCACACAAGCATATTTCCTGACCATGGAATTACATTATAAACAACATAAAGATGTATGGAAAATCCCCCAAATATTTTTTAAAATATTTTTTAGTTGAAGACGGACACAATGTCTTTATTTATTTTTACGTGGTGCTGAAGATTGAATCCAGTGCCTCACATGAGCAAGCCAAGCACTCTACCACTGAGCTACAGCCCCAGCCCCAGCCCTCGCCCAAATATTTGAGAAATAATAGATGTATTTCTAAACAACCAACTGGACAAAGGAGAGATCAGAAAATATTTTATACTGAATGAAAATGAAAACACAATGTATCAATATTTTCAGAATGCCACAAAAGCAGTATTTACCTAGGAAGAAATTTAAAATATTTTTTAAAATATTTTTTAGTTGAAGACGGACACAATGTCTTTATTTATTTTACCTATGTTAGAAAAGGTCTCAAATTAATGATCTCTGAGGTTTTTACCTTAAGAAACTAGAAAAAGAGAAGCAAATGTAGCCTAAACTAAAAAAGAAAAAGAAAAAGGATTAGAACAGAATGAAATAGAAAGCAGAACAACAATGAAATAATCCTGATTATTTTAAAAAGTGGACAGGCCTCTACCTGGACATATCAGCAAAGAGAGAAGGCAAATTATAACACCAGGATGGAGACAGGAGGTGACTACAGGTTCTGCTGACATGAAAAGGATATTAGAAAAACCTCACACCAGGGACAGCACTTGCCTAGCGTGGAATAGGCCCTGCGTTCCATCTGCAGCATCACACACATACACACACACACAACTCTACACCAATAAACTCAACAACTCAGACAGAAATGACAAATTCCTTAAACAAATTACCAAAAGCTCACTTGGAGACACTTAATGAATATCTCTGGGTCTACAAGAGGAACTGAATTTACAGTTAAAAACTCACAAATCTCCAGGCCCTGACAGCTTCAAAGCTGAATTCTACCAAATATTTAAGGAAAATGTAATGCCAATTTTATTCAAATTTTTCTGAAAGTGAAGAGAAGAGAACGTTTCTTGAGTCATGTTATAAGGCCAGCATTATACTAATACCAAAAGCCAGATAAATATAGTACAAGAAAACTACGGACCCACAGGAAGAGAGATGAGATATTCAGAAGTTCTAACCAAAAGGAAATTTGGAAACTGAATCAAACAATATCCATCAAACAGAGAGGGCACAGGCTAATGAAATATATAGTCACCTTTGCCACTCACCTTCAAAATGTTAGTTTACTATGAAAGGCTCGGCTTATACTTGTTTCCCTCATTACTGAAATGGATAAAGGCCTTAAGCTTTTATGCTGTGAAAGATCTGGTTCACTGTAAAGATTTGACATAGAAATGTTGTCGCGATTTTTATCTTTAAAAGAGAATCTCAGCCCAACCACAGGATGGCCTCTTGAAGGAGATTTTCTTTAGCCAAATGATACCAGGTAGCGCAGGAAAAACTGGCATGCAAATACAAAATGAAGCCACTCCCAAAGCCGAAGCCGCACGACCTCCACCTGTGCTATCAGCCACTCAAAAGTCACTCTTTCTGTGACTTTCTCAATGGCCAAGCGCAAATACATGGTCACAGCCATAGAGTCACTAGGAGATTATAATCTACAGAGCACAGATAGCTGAGGACCAAGGAAAAGAAAGAGGAAGCAAGTCTGGAAACTTCAGACAAGGCTGTGCCCAGCTCTCCAGTCCCTTCCCATCCACACAGGACACCAGTCACTAGACGGCTTACTTCTTCCTGTTTCTTCCAGTACCACATGCTCAGGGGGAGCCATTCTTGGCTTGCAGCTGGCGACTGCCCTCCTTGCTCTGAACCTGGAGCTACTAGCAATATTAGGCTCCCTCTCCCTAAACACCAAGCTTCCCGTAAAGGGCGAACATCTGACCAAGTCAGAGAGCTGATGCGAAGACACCCAGCTGAAACTTACCTCTAGTAGTCAAAGCATGGGGCCGGGGGAGTGCGGTTTACCCACGTAAACAAAACCCATGTTCATCTACCTGGCAAGCTGAAGAACACAGCTGGCTAAAGTGTGACATTGTAAAGTCCCCAAAATGGCTAGTGGCAGAGGGCGAATACAGAGATACACAGCCTCCTTCTGCTGTCCAGCTTTCTGTTTATTTTGGAATGCAGACATTTGCAAAGCAATCTCTGTGCATTTAAGCCACACTCTACCCAAACAGTACAGACTCAAAGAAGCTCAGCACAAATTGGGCTTTTTCTGCCTAGTAGACATTTTAAGGACCTTGGGATTAAAAACAGCCCTTGTAGTCAATGAAAATTATCCCCCAAAGACTGAAGCAACGCTGTGCAGGCTTTTGGGTCAATATTAACATGTATTTTAGTCAAATTTTTCATTGCTGTGACCAAAAGACCTGACAATAACACAGAGAAGGGAAAGCGTATTTGTTGCTTATGGGTTCTGAGGTCTCAGTCCACAGAGAGCCAACTCCATTGCTCTAGACCCAAGATAATGCAGATCATCAAGGCGGAAGGGTATAGTGGAGGAAAGCAGCTCAGGACACGGCAATCAGGAAGCAGGGACAGAACTCCACTCATCAGGGACAAAATATAAACCCCAAGTCATGTCCCCAGGGACCTATCTCCTCCAGTTGCACCTACCAGCCTACAATTACCACCCACGTAATTCCTATTAGTGGATTAATCCAGTGACTGGGTTCTGACTCTCCTCCTCTAAGCGTTTCACCTCTGAACCTTTTTGCATTGTCTCACACGTGTGCTTTTGGGGGGACAACTCATATCTAAACCATAATAACATGGCTCTGTGCCTGGCAGCCAGAGTGTGGTGGTATGACAGAAGAACAGCAGTCAGGCCCAGCTGATCCCCCAGGTAACCCTGCACTGAGTTAGAATACACGCTAGTCTCAGTCTTCAGGAGTCAATGCCAGCGCCTGTGACGTGAAGATCTTTCTTGGAACCAGAATAACAAAGTAGATTTTTAAAGCAAAGACACTGACTCCTTCCACCATCTAGTCTACATGTTTTCAGGGTGATGCGACATTCCCCAAGAGGTTTGGCCACCAAGGAAGAGAAAACTGGCCTAAGTACTCAAGCTATTATTATCTAAGACAAAGCTCTTTCAAAAAAATAGATAAAACTGATAATGTCACAAATTTAAAATAAGTACTTCAATAATAAAG
Organism: Urocitellus parryii; assembly: GCF_045843805.1. Taxonomy (NCBI): domain Eukaryota; kingdom Metazoa; phylum Chordata; class Mammalia; order Rodentia; family Sciuridae; genus Urocitellus; species Urocitellus parryii. The sequence goes on along the minus strand of NC_135540.1, from coordinate 141,101,553 downwards.
TGTTTTTTTTTTTTGAGGAGGGATCATTTTGAGGAAGTTCACGAATCTTTCAAAGTCTCATCCCTATGTGACAATGTTCTAAGAAATACAGTCATCTTTCTATAAGCTTTAAACGCCACATATTATTACTGAAAATAATTCAAACTATAGCTCTTGCTAGGTTTTTGAGATAGTTGTTTGGAGTGTACTAGCAGCAGCTCCAGTAAGAGATATACTTTGTCTACAGTTCAATTTCTTTGGTGTTCAAATACAGCAAGGTCTCTCTCTCTCTCTCTCTCTCTCTCTCTCTCTCTCTCTCTCTCTCTCTCTCTCTCCAATGCACTGTAAGTATTCTAGGTGTGATCACAACACATGCAAATCACTGAAAAATACAACAGTGCACAGGCATGGTGACTTGACTGCCTCGTGTGATATCCTGGCCAATCACATAGCACACAGGGAGGAGCAGCTGTGAATCTGGGTAAAATGCGGGAGAAAAAGCTGGGTAGCTCTGTGCAAACAGTGCATTCATATTTTGAAGCAGCCTGTTGGCAGTTGACTTCAGAGTATTTCTTTCTGCTCAATTTTACCTTACTGGCTTTTTCCCCCCATTTCCTGGTACTGGGGATTGAATCAAGAGGTCCACCACTGAACTATACCAACCCTTTTCATTTATTTTGAGTCAGGGTCTTGCCAAATTGCCCAAGCTGGCCTCAAACTTGCAATCCTCCTGCCTCAGCCTCCCACGATGCTGAAATTATAGGCACGTGCCACCATGCCTGGCTTATATTATATATTTTTTTGTGGTGCTGGGGATTGAACCAGGACCTTGAGCATGAGAGGAAAGCACTCTACCAACTGAGCTATATCCCCAGCCCTCTTATATACTTTTCTTAAAAGTTTTAAAAAGATTTTATTAAATATGAAAATAGAAACACAATTTTAGCACCTTGAAGTACTTTTTTTAGTATTTCAACATGTTAAATAATAACATACAAATATTTCATATTCTGTTTTTTTCATCAACACTGCCCCCATGTTGTTCCACAGTCTTGAGGCACTGTCCAGTGTGGTAGACTCTAGTCATATGTGGCTATTTAAATTCAGGTATTTAAACTCAGTAACTCAGTGAGCCCTGTCCCAAATTTAAAAATAAAAAGGGCTGGGGATGTAGCTCAGCGGTGAAGTGCCCCTGGGTTCGATCCCCTGTACCACAATAGTGAGAAAACAAAAACAGATCAAGCTTACTGACAGAGGAAAAGGAGTAAGAGAGCCCCTGAACAAGAGGCCAATGGAAGAAAGTTTTAGTTGAAATAGGGCACATGATACTTCAGAAACAACTGCCCCCAAATTGTAGCAGACTAAAACAATGGTTTATACCTTTGTCATGCTATATGCCCCTCCTGGGTTGGCAGGGATACTAAGGGTAATCACTCAAAACATGATCATTCTGGGACACAGGGTGACAAAATGGACACCATCTTGAACTCTGTCAGTCCAGGGGCCAGAAAATAAGATGTGTACACTGGATTGAGGCCTTCTCAAAGAAGTGAGCTGCTCACACTCATCAGTCAAAGCAAGTCTCCTGGCCTCTCTTCAGCAGGGACAGGTGCAACCAGCCCTGAAGACCACTTCATGGGACAAAATATGGAATTCTTAATAGGAAATATCTAACATTGTTAAAATCAGCATTCTGGTAAACTGAAAATTAAAGCACAGATGAATTAAAATAATGAAAAACAAAAAATAATTTGTAATAAAGAGACAAAAGCAATATACTCAGAAAGGTTCCAGAAGGCCCCAGTGCTGCTGAGACAGGACTGCCCAGCAGGCGGCACACGGCCTGCCCTGCCTCCTGCAACCCCGCAGCCATCCTACTACTCTCTTCCTGCACACTCAAGGCAGCTACTGTCCTCATGCCTTTGTCTTGGGATGAGACCCATTCAGACTGTTCTCTAGCTGCCTCCTGGGGATAGGCTATTTCACAAAAGAAGGCTGAAAGTTCTTCAAGCCAAACTGACATACTCCATGTCCCACTGAGCGGCATGCTCCCATTTTGGCAGATCATTCAAACTGTTGAACTGATAATTTCCCAAACCTAAATGGAGACGAATAAATTCTGAAGAGAGTTTGAGAAATAAATCAATATTTGAAATACTAACATGTGGCACAAGACTCCCTCTGGCCCAAGTTCTGAGCCCGTGAGCAGGGGGGACTGTAACCTAGGAACTCCTCATTCTTTCCCACTCTCACGTGCTCTGGAGATTCTTGTGTCCCAGGCACTGTGCATGGCGCTGGTGGTAAAAGATAGTGACCCTGAGGTTTTGACTTCCAAATTCACCATCCTGTATATGCAGGCTTTGGCTTTATGCTCAGGTATTAGGTAAAACAACTTACTCTTCTACCAGCTGAAACCCTCTGCCATTACCTTTGATCTAGTATGGTACTTCCTCAATTTATACATCCACTCCAACTACATATATTTAACTGGTCATTCCAAAGTTCACAATAAGTCTGCTGAGGAGGTCAGGTTCAAGGGCATTCATGCCCTAAACTTTCTTTTCATAATTATTCAAGCTGGGTGCTGCAACACTTTCACACAAAATGTACTTGAGGGGAGAGGGGAGAGGGGAGGATGTAACAGAAAATAGAAGACCGCAGAAAAGAGAATTTTTAAAAGTATGTTTGAAATATTAAGGCTCTAGCTTTTAGATGCTACTACTTTTTACCAAGATCCTAAATAATACTTGCCTGGCAAACCAGAGAATGCAAACACATACCAAGGTTTTATATATTTATAAATAATTTTTGCCTGTTATTTATTCACTTTGGTGCTACAATTTGGACCACAAAGAATTGCTTACTTTCTTTACTAGGGAGTCTGGCTCCCAAAGCCAATCTATAGACAGAAGAGGACCTCCATAAAGAATCGGACCTGGGCTGGGAATGTGGCTCAAGCAGTAGCGCGCTCGCCTGGCATGCGTGCGGCCTGGGTTCCATCCTCAGCACCACATACAAAGATGTTGTGTCCACTGAAAACTAAAAAATAAATATTAAAATTCTCTCTCTCTCTAAAAAAAAAAAAAAAAAAGAATCGGACCTGGAACTCTATCACTAACAACAGAACAACAGGAGATAGGGGCCAAAAACTGATCATGTAAGCCTGTTTACTCCATGTCTGAAAAATTATGAATGCTGGACATTCAGACCCCATTCTAGAGATGTATCCTGTGAAAAATGAACAAGGCTTATTTTTAAGATAATGTAATTTAAAAAAAAAAAACAACTCATGAGGGACCTGAGTTCCTTTCATGAAAACAGGGAGAACTGAACAAAGAATAAGACACTGCATCCTTACCAGCCAAGGTATCAGAAAGGAACTGCTAAGAACAGGCTCTCCAGTGATACAATGAATTACTTTCATAAATACAGGATTGTTCTGATAGCTAAGACTACTACTTAACAGTAACAAAACTATTAAGAATTTTAAAAATTTGCAGGCCTGTAACCAGACCTGAAGATGAAGGCAAAAAGAAGAACCAAATGTGACGACACAGGATAGGTGAAAGCAATTGCTTCCATGTAGAATCAGCAATTTTCCATTAAAGTAAAAGGAGAGCAGGTCACATATGAAAGGAGATGGGAAAGGGAAGGGCTTTCCATCCAATCTGGGTAAATTCTCTACTGACCTTGCTACTTGCAAATACATACAGACCAGAAAGCTTTGGTCAGCCTTTCTGTCCCTATTGTTTGAACTCAGCCATTTAGGAGATAAGCTGCTTAAGTAAAGTTGCACTATTTTATATCTAACTTTTACCTGATCTCCAGGTATCTGATGATCATATTCATCTGTTAGCATTTCAGGTTTGAAAAACTGGACTGCCAGATTAAAACTGCTTGCAGGTTACTATGTTATTAATAACCAATACAGTTCACTTAGATGTGCTAGATGTCAGAATTCATTAGCAGGGCTACAAAATGAAATTCCTTATTTAAAAAATAAGTTCCTTATTTGAAAAAAAAAAAAAAGTCCTAATGGGCCAGGTGCAGTGGCACACACCTGTAATCCTAGTGACTCGGAAGGCTAAGGCAGGAGGATTACAGGTTTATTTTATTTTTGATATTGGGGATCAAACCCAGGGCCTTGTGCATACAAGGCAAGCACTCTACCAACTGAGCTATATCCCCAGCCCCAATGGATTACAAGTTTAAAACCAGCACTCAGCACCTTAGCACAACCATAAGCAACTTAGCAAGACCCTGTCTCAAAATTTTTAAAAATGGGAGATGGGGATATGGCTCAGTGGTTATACATGCCCCTAGGTTCAATCTTTGGTACACACACACACACACACACACACACACACAAAGTCTTTATGTGAATTTACAAAAATTCATTTTTTCCTAGCAAAGGCAAATTTCATGTCAAACAGGTTACAAAATTTTAAAAAAGCATAAACTATTTTAGCCAAAGGGATGGGGAAATGTACATACTCACAACTACAACAGTTCTCCTCGCCTGCAAAATGCAACAAAACAGCCACTACACAAGATCCAAACACAACACAAAACAAAGTTCATTATCATGAAATTCTAAGAGCTTTTGTTAGAAAGGTAGTAAATGAAATTAAATGAAATGAAATTTGTTGCAAAAGTAATGAAAATTAAATTTTAGAAATTTTAAAACATCAGATAGGAGAAATTAAAATTTATCTTCACTCGAGGAAATTAAAAATTTCAAAAATCCTAAGCAAGTTTATTTAGAAACTAAAACAAATAGATTTTTAGAATTTTTGAAAATACAAAAAGCTCAAATATGATGAAAAGCACCGTCAAAGCTGAAACATTTTATCATATAAAATACTAGATCACACTGTGCCAAAATGATCTTTCAAAGTGATACTCTTGCTTGTCAAAATGTCTGAGCATAATCCCAGCGGCTCCGGAGGCTGAGGCAGGAGGACTTCGAGTTCAAAGCCAGCCTCAGCAACCACGAGGCACTGAGCAACTCAGTGAGACCCTGTCTCTAAATAAAATACAAAACAGGGCTGGGGATGCGGTTCAGTGGTCGAGTGCCCCTGAGTTCAATCTCCAGTACCCAAAAAAAAAAAAAAAAAATGTCTAAGCATAGATATTCTACTGCTTTCAACTTCTAAACTCAGAACCCAAGGCAATCTACCTCTGAGTTTCAAGAGAGGGGGAGAGTGGCCCAAAACTCTCCAACTGCTAAGACCATGGATTTTTAAAAATTACTGTAAAAAGCTAAAAAATATTATAGTTCCCCAAAATGGGCTTAGGTAATAAGCAACAGTTCAACAATGTTTTATTATCTGCCAATAAAATCTCATTTAATATAAAAATTGTGTGGAGTGTCTGATACTAGTTAGAAATTTCAAAGGGTCTAAATGAAATTCTATTTGATTATGCAAAAAGATACACTGGAGAACTCAGAAAGTACCAAAGTATGTGTGCTAAATTTTTCATCCATTGTTATATGCTTCAAACATTAAATCAAGTCTTCAGATGTAGCTCTTAAGGTAACTACAGTAATTCTTCTAGCCCCTAGAAGCTATTTAAAGGAACAGTGTTATTTAAAAGATAACAGGCTGGGGGGGGGGGTTCTCAAAGTATATTCTGGATGACACAAAAAATGTATTATATTGCTTTAGAACTTTATTTTGCATAAATTAGGAAAACACCAGAGCTTCTTGAAACTTTCAATATGTTAATATACATCTAGGACCTCCAAGAAAGAAGGAAGTAGGTAGTTTGTGTTCTGAGTTATTTATAGACCCCTTTTGCTTCCTTGGAACAAAGTTTGGGAAACATGACCTCTAATCAGAATGAAATTAACATTTTCCCCAAAGTCTAAATTATAAGTAAGATATAGACCACCTGAGGCCCTTCCATCCTGAATTCTCCAAGACTGAAAAGTTAAACTAATGGCATAATTTAGGAATTGAATTGTTAAGTATCTCTCTTCTTTACTTCCCCTCAAATAACTTACACAGTTATTCTATACAGCAAACCAACCAGTACTCCTTTTTATAAGTATCAGAATCCTTCAGCTTTCCCCTCTACCCTGGACAGCCTCCGGGCACATCTACTATCTCTGAGTACACTAGAGTGGCTTTCAGGTTCCCGCCCTCACACGGAGTGTTCTGTGCAGGGGCAAAGGCCCTCCACAGAGCCCTGCCTCCCCCTGCACAAGACCAGCAAAGCCGACCCTCAGTGGTGGATGGCTTGAGCCCAGGAGTTCAAGAGCAGTTGGGGCAACACAGTGAGAAGCCAGGAAAAAGGAAGAGAGAATGGTGGGTTGGTTGGTGTGATTTATACAGATGTCCCCCCTATAAATCTCTTTTTCCTACCTTGTCCTCTCAGTCTAATAGTTCCAACTACCCACAGGATATTTCCATTTGACCTCAGCTAGCTGAAGAACATCCACACAAATACAGGGACTCAGAAGTGCCCTTCACCCTTGCCTCCACCTTCTGCCCTGAGAACCTCCTGCCAGTTAGTTTCATTCCTTTGCTCCTTATATCACACCACCTACCACACCTTGCTCCACATCTGAATCACCTCTGCATTCTACCCTGTTAGGCAAAATCCCATTTCTATCTTTTTGCCCTTGGAGAAGGGGTGAAGGTGACGCATAACTATACCACCTATGAAGACAGGTGACGAGCGCTCTAGCAGGAAGGTGCTAAGGAAACACCCAGAAAGGACTAACTAAACTCCTGGGCACAGTGGCACACACCTGTAATCCCAGCAGCTTAGGAGGTTGAGGCAGGAGGTTCACAGCCTCAGCAACTTAGCAAGACCCTGTCTCCAAATTTTAAAAAAAGGAACTGAGGATATGCCTTGGTGGTTAAGAGCTCCTAGGTCCAATCCCTAGTACCAAAAAAGAAAAAAAGAACTAACTAAAACATGCATGTCCCCACCTTCCGCCTCAGGGATCTGAGACACTTTCTACAGGAGCAACCCCTGCATTTCATTTTTTCTATCTGGAAAACCAACAATCCTACCTCATGGAAGGACCAGCCTTCCATCGCCCTGCTACCACCACTGCTCTCATCAAGCTCAACATAACCTCAGGTCTGTCTGGGACTCAACCCTACGCCAACACCATACTAGTCTTCATTACGAGACCTTTACATCAAGTCTTGGAATTCTGCTTTAGGAGCATATTCCCTATTCTTTATCCTTTTCCCTTTCTTACAATTTTAGGATCAGTGTGTCATATTCTAGGAAAGGCCCTCTTGGGGTTCTGATGGGAAATGAACTGCACGTATCAACCTATCTGAAGAGAACCGACTGCTTTACAGCACTGTCTTCCTGTCAGGATTAAGAGCCATCCGCACATTTAATTAGGTCTCCTTTTATATCTCTTGAATAAACTTTAGATTTTGACATCCAGACTCTGGCTGTTGGATTTATCCTAGATACTGGGTTACAGATTCTCTTTAATTTTCTACATATTATCATCTGCAAGTGACAGCAATTTTGTTTAGGCATACAGTCCTCGTGCCTGTTAATACCGTCCTGTCAGATTACTGTGGCAGTCAGCTAGGCTGGTGAGAAGTGGCACCAATGGGGCACCCTTCGCCCTGCACCTGACTACACAGGAAATGTTCCCACACTCCCCCATGAGACTGACAGGCATTCTCTGCAAGGCCGGTTTCCTTAGACACTCTTCACGGATTAAGAACATTTCCTCCTACTTGAAGCTTGCAAGATCATAGTCACAGCTCAGTCACCTCTGTCAAAGACTCAGTGACAAAGGCGCTTTCTTCCTTAGGATATAAATGTGGTTTTCCTGCAGCAGCAGAAGCAGGAACTCACGGGAATCCTTAACATGGAAGTTTTGTACATGGATGTTCATCTCACTTCAACCACCCCAAGAGGTAGACACTGTTATTCCCTTTTCACAGATGACGACATGAAACTTCAAAGAGACCATCTCCCACTGAAAGAGGAGGAAGAACTGGGCAGAGGCACAGGCTGCACTGCCTCGGGAGCAAGCGGTACTTCCCTGCCACAGTGGCTCAGCCAAGGGCCCTTCTGGCCACAAAGACTACAGCAGCAATGATTCCAAAGTGAACTTGGGTTTCCAGCAATTACCTTCTACTCTACCACAGTCCAAAAGGCCACAGGTACTCTAAGAAGTCTTTCAAGGGGCTGGGGCTCAGCAGTAGAGCACTCGCCTAGCACATGTGAGGTACTGGGTTCAATCCTCAGCACCACAGAAAAATAAATAAGACAAAGGTATTATGTCCATCTACAATTAAATATATATATTAAAAAAAGGGGTTGGGGTTGGGGCTCAGTGGTAGAGCGCTCATCTAACACCAGCGAGATGCTGGGTTTGATCCTCAGCACCACATAAAAATAATAAAATAAAGGCACTGTGTCCAACTACAACTAAAATATTAAAAAAAAAAAAAAAGAGGGCTGGGGTTGTGGATCAGCGATAGAACACCCGCCTCACATGTGTAAGACCCTGGGTTCAATCCTCAGCACCACATAAAAATAAATAAAATAAAGGCATTGTGTCCAACTACAACTAAAAATATTTTTTTTTCTTCCATATTCTTTTTTTTTCTTTTTTTAATTTTTATTGGTTGTTCACAACATTACAAAGCTCTTGACATATCATATTTCATACATTAGATTGAAGTGGGTTATGAACTCCCAATTTTACCCCAAATGCAGATTGCAGAATCACATCCGTTACACATCCACAAACAACTAAAAATATTAAAAAAAAAAAAAAAGGGCTGGGGTTGTGGATCAGCGATAGAACACTCGCCTCACATGTGTAAGACCCTGGGTTCAATCCTCAGCACCACATAAAAATAAATAAAATAAAGGCACTGTGTCCAACTACAACTAAAAATATTAAAAAAAAAAAAAAAAAAAAAAGAGGGCTGGGGTTGTGGATCAGCGGTAGAGCACTCGCCTCACATGTGTTAAGACCCTGGGTTCAATCCTCAGCAACACATAAAAATAAATGAATAAAATAAAGGTATTGTGTCCAACTACGTCTAAAAAATAAATATTTTTAAAAAAGAGCGATATGTCTTTCAAATTATCAAAGCAGGGCAAATTCAACAGGGTAAAAAGAAAGGGGACTAAATGAGCTGAGAATTTTAAGTTCACCTGACATACATTCCAAATTTTTTAGAATGAGCTGTTGCTCCAAGGCTTTTAATGCCACTGGTGTCTGAAAATATGTGCAGAGACGGCTAAAGAGAGCCAAGACAATAGCAGGTTGAAACGGACATCATGTAAAATGGCACGTTTGAGAAAACCAGTACATTTAGTCCAGGAAAGAAGAGGTTACTGAGCACAACAATTCTGTCACACCAAGCAGAGGCTCGGAGAAAGGGGACTCATTTCTGTTATTACCTATATTATTTCTCCTGAAGGCCAACAATGGGTCAAATCAAATCAATCAAAACATTTCTAAGAAAAATACTGTTGCACTGTGGTAGACACTATGCTGAGTCACCCAGGATCCACCTGAAGGACCTGGCTGGGCTGCTCCCCTCTCAATCAGCCCCTCAGAGAGCTCTCCGGCTGCAGAAACCAGCTCTAGGCAACCACCAAGCCTCCCAGGGCTCCCAAGGCTGTGCCTCCCTGGGCCTGTCAGGCAGTTCAAGGGCTCCCTCCCCCACACATGCCCTAACCAGCGCTCCACGTGCCTCTGTGTCCAGAGAACCAGCATGTGACGCTGAGGGAAGAACTGGCTTCCCCTGCCCACTGAAGTACCTCTTCACTAACTCCAAACAGCAGAACCACCACCCTTTGGTGTACATTTACCATGGGCAAAACACAGAGAAGGACACAAGTGAGTTTAATCTAGAGGCAACAGCAGCATGTTCACAAGCAAATTTAAAACTAGGACAATATGACAGAGGCAGATTGGAGTGATGTGCCCATGAGCCAAGGAACACCAAGGACTGCCAGGAGCTGCTGGCACAGACCAGGTCCTCCCTCAGAGGGAACCAGCCCTGCCAACACCTGGCCTCCAGAACTGTAAAAAATAAATAAATAAATAAATTGCTGCTGCTGCTATAAGCCCCAGTTCATGGTACTTCCTAATAACAGTCCCAGGATGTAATGCTTAATTGAATTCTCAACTTGATTGGATTAAAAGATACCGAGGATTAAGACAATTACGGGTTGTCAATGAGGGCGCCTAGGAATGATTGGCATGTGGGACAGTTAACAGAAATGGAGACCCTCCCTAAGTGTGGGCAGCACCTACCAATAGGATGGTGGCTTAGATGGAATGAAAGTTAGAAGAACAAGGGAGCCACAGCAGAGGCGATTGCTGCTGAGATCTGCTGAGGATATCGGATTCTCACTTCTTCACTCTTCCAAAGCAGATTCTCCAGAAGCTTTGGACTTGAACTAGGGTAGCACCGTGGATCCCTCTTGTTCTGGGGCTTCAGCCTCTTGGATTGCGCAGCTACTGGTTCTCCCCACTCTCCAGCCTGCAGACAGCCATGGTGGACCATCCAGCTTCTGGTGGCATGAGCCAACCTAATCGTCCCCCTTTCGGAATCATACTTCCTGTGGATTCTGTTCCTCTAGAGAACCCTAACTAATACACAGGAGATGAATGAAGCCTCTCTGATTTTTCAGAGGGAAAGAAACCTAGACATGTTTTCAGGGTCCCAACACGCGTCAAAACCAGGGCAACCATGTGCCCTAGCTCCAGAGCTGGTGCCTTTCCCTCATACTATTACCCCCATCTTACTGGAGCACTTCCTTCACCTGCTTAGGGAGGACTGCAGCAAAGCCTTTCCCCTGCACTAAGCAGAGCCTCCTTAATTCAAGTTTTTGGTTTGGCCATTACTGTTCACCATCCCCAAAGGCCTGAATCCAAAAAGAAAGGTGAGACCCACTCTGACCCCACTGTAGCCAATGACAAACCTGCTTCTTCCCAATGCCACCTTTTGCCAGTCCTGGTAAGGCCCAAGCAAGAGTCAATCAGGAGTTCCAGTTTCCATAACACTGCTCTGTATATGCAAAAGGTTTGTTGTTTTTTGTAAACAGAAGAATGAAATTCAGAGGGAAAAAGTATAACATCATAAGAAAAAATAACTGCCCAATACTGATACAGCTATCAACAAAGTAAAAGGCAGTCCACAGGCTCCACCGGGAAGATCTGTAGTCCCACTGTTGTAAATGGCCAAAGTCTGTTTCTCTGCCAGATGAGCAGGACAAAGGTGGATGAGGTTCCCAATGATTCTGGCTGAAGTGACCAAGTGGTAAACCAAAAAACCAAACCATGAGATTACACAACAGAAGGACACAAAGCCCTCCCCTCAGGGTAGCCAAGGCCACACAAGAAGCCTAACTCAACACTCAATGGCATCTGAAGAGCTCAGAACTAGCAGACGGTGTCCACATAGAGCAGTTTCACCAAGTGAAGACTGCAAGGTGAAAGCCCTGCAACCAAAGCTTTAAGGGTCGTGAGAGCCACCTTCCTGAATCAGCTGTGTCAAACCCTATTGGTGTGTGCTTTCTTTTTGATGGACTCCTCAGGCTGCAGCAGAGCTTTCTCTGAATAGGCTCATGAAATTCATTTTATAAAAAACAGTATAGGGAAATATTTTGAACCTACAGACCATCTCCACAGCTCTTTCTGGCCTGTGAACAAACAATCCCATCTATTACATACTCCTCAGACCCGGTTTCTCCCTGACACTTCTTTTACCCAGTATGCTCACCCATGCACAGTCCACAACTGCATGGCCACAGGCCAAACTCAGGCCTTCCCTGACTACACACAACTTCTCCATCATGCCTCTGAGAGCAATTCTTCTCTTAGCAATATCAAGAAGAAACAAGTGTAACTTTAATATATTTAACCCAAAATATCCAAAATAGTGTCACTCCAAATATAATCAAGGTGAGATGTTTTTTACTCTTTTTTCATACTGTCTTTGAAATCTGATGTGACAATTGTGACACTTCTCCATTTAGATCAGCCTGTGCCAAAGCTCAAAGCTCCATGTGGCTCCTGGCTGCCTAACTGAGCGGCACAATCCTGGCTGACCTCCTCCCCCGGAGTTTTACGTAACATCTGTGTGGTGACTGCTCCAAACTCTGTCCACCCTCCTCTCTCCAGAACACCAGAATTCTAATGCCATCAAGCTACCAAATAGGTGTCTGACTGGCACCTCAAACTTATAGCTAAGGCGCTTCATCCATTCTACCCAGGATTCCAACCAACTACTTCACAACTAGATAATGCCATGAATCCTCATTCAACTGAACCTAACAATAAACCTTATTTTCATTCTAACTTACCTATGCTGTATTTAGTATTTGTCTGACTTCATTTTACAAAGTGAAATTCCACCAGAGATGGACAGCTCAACACTGTGAAACTTAAGTTCTAAAGCTTCAGGTTAAGTATGTTTTTATAAAAAATAAAAACAGGGCTGGGGATGTGGCTCAAGCGGTGGCGCGCTCGCCTGGCATGCGTGCGGCCTGGGTTTGATCCTCGGTACCACATACAAAGATGTTGTGTCTGCCAATAACTAAAAAATAAATATTAAAAAATTCTCTCACTCTCTCTTTAAAAAAAATAAATAAAATAAAAAATAAAAACAAAACAATACAAACCTATAACTGCAGTTTACTACCAACCTCTTACAACTTACAAGACTTTTAGAGCCTTTTCTCCCCCTTAATTTTAAAGCTTGTAGCATTTATGATCTATTATGGAGTTTTCCAAGAAAATACATATGGACTTTCCATGGATCTCAAATTAATTATACTTTTTAAAATAGCATGGGACATTTTAAAGAGACATTGTATAAAGAGTCTCCAAGTAAATACATTGTTAATGTTAGTCATTATGGAAACAGGATTAGGAGGTGAGAGGGTGAGAGGGGCTTTACTTTACATGTTTTTTCATAAAGTCTTCCAAGAATGATTTCATAATTTGTAGGTGCAGTGGAGCATAATAATTTGGCTTCTGGTTCAAAAAGGACTATCAAGATTGTAGCAGGACATCATTAAACCAAGCAGGGGTGGTATGTGACTGTGCAAGAAGCAGGCTGAACCTGGGCCTTCACAAGTTTATTGACCTAAGATTCAATGTGTAACACAAAGAAGTTGAGTTTTCTCAATCATATGACATTGTATCACAGGACTACCCAGAAGAAATATCCAGCCTAATGTACAAAATTATTTAAATAGAGTAACATGAGAAGACTGTAATATGATACATGATATTCAGAAAAGTCAGAAACTTGGTCAATTCTTTTTTCTTAAATGGGATACTTAAAGAAAGGTTACTTGTAACAGTTCAACAAGGTGAATATACAAGAATGTTCACTGTAGCAGTTAACAATAACAAAAACGCAAAAACTTATCCCTTCAACTAGTTAAATAAATTCTGGCTCATTCACACAATGGAATAGTAGACATTTTTTTTTTTTTAAACATGGTGAGCTGGGCACGGTGTGCAAGGTGGTGCACACGTTTAATCGCAACAGCTCGGGAGGCCGAGACCGGAAGATCTCAAGTTCAAAGCCAGCCTCAGCAACAATGAGGTGCTGAACAATCAGTGAGACCCTGTCTCTAAATGAAATACAAAGTAGGGCTGAGGATGTGGCTCAGTGGTCAAGTGCCCCTGAGTTCAATCACCAGTACCCAAAAAACAAAGCAAAACAACATGGTGAGCCAGCCACAGTGGCACACACCTATAATCCTGTGACTAGGGAGGCTGAGGCAGGAGGATCACAAGTTTGATGCCAGCCTCAGCAACTTAGCAAGACCCTAAGCAACTTAGTGACACTCCACCTCAAAATAAAAAATGAAAAGGGATGGCAATGTGACTCAGTGGTAAAGTGTCCTTGGGTTCAATCCCCAGTACCAAACCAAACAAAACCATGGCAAAGCAGATCTGTCTTGTATAAGAACCGCCCCAAAACATAAATTTAGTGTTTTTTAAAATCATAACACAAGAATACTCTCTATCATGATTACTTTTTTAAAAAGATATATAGGCAGCTTTTCCCCTGATATCCAAGAAATTAATCATTGGTTTTCAAGGAAAGATGAGTACAGGGTGGGATGGGGAATAACAGAGAATACTTGCTTTCCGTTTTATATTTACTACATCTTCAGAATTCTTTAACCTGTACATATTTTTCAAACAGGCTTTCTACCAGCTACTTATATTTAAAACAATGTTTTGGTAAACCACACTGCAGGAGACCCCAGAAAAGTAAAGTAGCCAGCAGAGTGCATGGCCTGCCCAGGTAAGCGGCCAGTGTCGGCATGCAGCCTGGGCATAAGCAGGTGGGCCAGTAGGGCCACAGAGCGGAGATACCATGTTGGGGGATCACCTGTCACTGTATTGTGCACAAGAGCTACAGATCTAGTGCCTGGCCTATGGGGGCTCTGGTCTTGTTTTGGGTGATTACTCCTTTCTATTTCTTATTCCTTCCTTTTGGAATAGGAATGTTTAACCTGGGCCTCTCCTGCCATTTTACCTAAGAGGTATGCAACTTGTTTTTTTTGTTTTTGTTTTTTTTTTAATTGTGGCTCACAGGTGAAAGGCTTTGCCTTGAGTCTCAGACAAGACTCTGGACTTAAACTTTGGAACAATGCTAGAGCAGTCAAAACCTGGGGACTACCTGGGGTGAGATAAATGCATTTTGCACTTGTGAAATGTACATGAAGCCTTTACGTCTGGGACAGATGCTATCCTTTGGATACATGTGCGTGATCCCCAGGGGTCCATGATGAAACTTAATCCTCAGTGTGGCAGTCTTGGTAGATGGTAAAACCTTTAAGAGGTGAAGCCTCATAGGAGGTCCTCAGATCTTTGGGTACTGCCCTACAAAGAGATTAGTAGTTCTCCCAAAAGGGCTATAACAAAAGGGGGAAACCTGACTTCTCCCTCTCATGGCTTCCTGATTCAGGAGTGGCTGCTTACTCCTGCACACATTCCAACCACAATGCGATGCCATCTACCATCCTCACCAATGGGCTGCCCCATCTTAACTTTCAACTTCCCAAACTGTAAGCTAAATAAATCTCTTTTCTTCATAAGTAGCCCGTCTCAGGTATTTCATTATAATAATGAAAAGCTGACTAATATGCATACAAAAAGTCCTTTAACAGATTTAACTTAAACTTTACAGTTTATGACAACAAGAAACTCCTTTGGATGGAGTATTAACAAAACTGTAAAGTTGGGCACAACAGCACACATCTGCAATTCCAGCAATTTAGGATGCTGAGGAAGAAAGAGCAAGAGTTTAAGACCAGCCTGAGAAACACAGAATGACTCCATCTCAAAAAAAAATTATAATCCATATTCAGCTATCTATCTATGGTGATGACCCAAAGAAAGCAGTGGCAAATAACAGCCCGAAACAGAGGGTTAAAAACATGTCTATTCAATTTCAACTTTCTCTCCATTAAAATCTTCAGGGAAATGCTAATGAGGAGCAAAATGCTAATAAGATAGTCAAGAAAAGGCTTATAACTAAAGAGAAAAACAAGAAAAACATTCAAATAAATTTCCAAAGTGAGCAACTTTGAAATAGTTATGTACTGACTATGAAGATTCAAAAGGTGGTTTGGAAAATGTAACTGAGTCAGAAACAAACTCCTGGATAAAAGGGAGAATATTTTTTGAGGCACTACCCAACCACCCTATGAGAGGGGACACACTGAGGCCCACGGCTCCCCACTGCTCCCCACGCATTCACCCCCAGGAATCTGTCCTCCACCGTGCTCACTGTCACACTTCATTTAACTATGACTTGGCAACCCCGCCCCAACCCTACCATCATAAAGGTGATAGAGAGACAGTGCCTAGTTTCTCTTATGGTCACTAGAGAGAAAAATACACACCCTCAGAGAGACACACACACACACACACACACACACACACAGCGCCTGTGTGTTCTCCAAATTCACATTCCTCCACCACTCCAGCTGGAAATGACACAGAGCAACACATTCTCAAGCATTTTTTGCAATTATTCATCTTCTAACTGTCCTAGTGTCTTCTATTTCTAATACAAACACTAGCAATATTAAGTTCACCCAGAGATAATCCCATCATGTGCAAATCTTTAAAGCAAGTTTCTTTTTTTTTTTTTTTTTTAAGAGAGAGTAAGAGAGAGAGGGGAACAGAGAGAGAGAGAGAATTTCAACATTTATTTTTTCTTAGTTCTCGGCGGAAACAACATCTTCGTTTGTATGTGGTGCTGAGGATCGAACCCGGGCTGCACGCACGCTAGGCGAGCGAGCTACCGCTTGAGCCACATCCCCAGCCCTAAAGCAAGTTTACATATTAATATGTAAGGAATATGTAATTTCCAATGACTGGAAAAACTGATAATCATAAATAAAGCCAATGTAAGTTAATTCACCATCAATACATCTCTGGATACAACCTGTTCAGTTTGAGGCCCTATATAATCAGTAACCATACAAACTTAAATACAGTAACTAAATATTAAAAGTTTCAAAATTAAAACCAGTCTTCCTTATCAATATGTTCCATGTCCAGCCAGGGACAAGACTGC
The DNA here is from genome assembly GCF_045843805.1 of Urocitellus parryii. Lineage (NCBI taxonomy): Eukaryota > Metazoa > Chordata > Mammalia > Rodentia > Sciuridae > Urocitellus > Urocitellus parryii. The sequence continues at coordinate 141,085,000 of NC_135540.1, read as the reverse complement.
TGACAGAACAGAAGAGCAGGGTCTGCAGAAAGCCTAGAGACAGGGAAGGGGTTCTGGAGAAGATATAAAAAATAACTTCCACAGCCACTCTAAATCCTATACAGGGAAATTCTATTATTCAATGAATAATTACAACATGTAAGATTAAAGTGAAAACATCTGCTTTACTGAAAAATAATGTATATGTAAAATTTTGACAACTTCAATTTTATATGATTTTCTTAAACCACATGCCAAAAAACAAAACAAATGAACAAAAATCCCTGTACACCTACAGAGAGGTTTCCTGTCTTCAGAATAATTTAGAACCACCATTACAAATCGTGAGAAAGCCCTCTCCACTGTACTCCTAAGAATAATAAAAAATGGCTGGGGATGTGGCTCAAGCGGTAGCTCGCTCGCCTGGCATGCGTGTGGCCAGGGTTCGATCCTCAGCACCACATACCAACAAAGATGTTGTGTCCGCCGAGAACTAAAAATAAATATTAAAAATTATCTCTCTCTTTCTCTCTCTCCTCTCTCACTCTCTCTTTAAAAAAAAAAAAGAATAATAAAAAATGTACATGCAACTCAGAGAACAAATGATTTTATCTCTACATACAAATGCCAGAAACAAATCGGTGAACTCTAAGAAAACAAACTAGCATACAGAATCAACCACTTGCCCCACCTCCAGGGTACTCTACAGTTACTCCACTAAAAGCCAAAAGCTGCCACTTACTGAGTAGCTACTACATGCTGAGCCCTGCTCCCAGGGACTGTCCCTGCCCTGTGGATTCACAAAGTTCTCCAGAGAAAGACATTCCAACTCTACCCTCTCCTACTGAGCTCACCAGATGGGGACCTCGAAAGACACAGCACACTAAAGGGAATCAGCAATGAATAAGATTTTCCTCAAGGAATTTAAGATCCAAGATAGGCCTCCATGCAAATAAACTAGGAAAAAATACCTGAGTGGCAGTATGTGTCAAGTCCTGTGTGGGAGAACAGTAACGAGGAGTTAATTCTGGAAATCAGGTTACAGAGTGGAAGTAGCAGCATTAGTCTTCACTAGTTCTGACAGGAAGAGCCGGGCAGGAAGGGCAGTGCAGACTAAGGAGTGGGCCATGGTGGAAACAGCCTGAGGTATCAGGGACAGGAAGACACTCTGAGAGAGATGCAGCAAAGATCTCAGGGATTTCCTAACAAGTCACCTCCTGCTCCAGCGGCAGGTGTGGATGGTGGCACCCCAGGTGAGCCTGACCAATAGAACACCCTCAGGTGTGCCGCGGTGGGGCTGCTGAGACCCTGGTGCACAGGTACCTGGGGTCAGAGCACAGTATACAGTAAAGAAATCAGGCTCAGAGGAGGACCAGAGGAACCAGGGAAAGGAACCAGTTAGGAGATTCAGTAGCCACCTTCCTAAGGGATGGGGACCGCCTCAGAGAGTGGGTCCAGGAACCAGGAAGGAAAGGTGGAACAGAAAAGAGCCAGGGGCCCAGAACTGGTACAAATCTGGTCATTGAGGAGGGAAGTTTTTGAGGCTTCCTGCCCGGGAAATTTAACTATTACTTGGCAACCCCCCCCCCAACCCTACCATCATAAGGTGATAGACAGTGTCTAGTTTCTCTAATGGTCACTAGAGAAAAATACACACACACACACACACACACACAAACAAAATATGCTGTGAAGCAAGACGTCTTCTTACCTCACACCTGCACAGGGATTGCAGCATGGCCTCACCACTCTAAGGCTACAAAACAAAGAGACAGAGACAGCACACTGGCCCTTGGTGACCCAGGGCCAAGGCACAAACATGGGTCTTTCGAATCCAGTGCTAATGTTCTTCTTAATAAACCCCCCCAAGAATTACTTTTTATGAGTATAATAAATTTCCAAAAGAGGAAAAATATTAAACAAAAACATGTTATCTTTTCAATTTAAAGAATATTTTTAAACTCGTTCTCTGGTTCCCTCTACCCAAGAAATGCTGCAGAGATTCAGTCCGCAGTGTATACCCTGAGAGTTCAAGTGAGATGGGAAAGTGAATGGGTTCATTTTGTGTAAAATATCACTTGTTATGAGATTATGTGAGGGCCCAAAGATAATCACAAAGAAACAGTAACTACCTTCAACATAGTGAAACTACATTTCTGACATACTTGACAACATCAATATATTCTTTAAGGTGGATTATTGACTTTGATTTTACTTAGCATACATTTGAGTACCTTCATATATTTAAAAGGTGTTGGGCTAAACTGATACCTCTAGCACCACAGCCAGTGTTTAATATAAATAACTTATAATATAAAATGATGGAAGTGAGTAGTAGATGACTAGGATTAGTGAATAGAAACAATAATGGAAGTGAAATAGAGAACTAGCATTGCAGTAAGGAATAACTCATTTTGATACTACTTCCACATTGCTTCAGAGAAGATATATTTGATAAGAACTTCTAAAAACTGAAGGAGGTGGGGTCAGACAGGGCAATCCAGTCAGAGGAAAGAATATAAGGACTAAAGTAGTGTGGACGGAGAAGCAAGAGTTGTATAGTTAGCTGGGCAATGTGGAAAGGAGACATGACAATACTTTAGGGTCCTTGGATGTGATGCTGGTTTGTCTGCATGTTAAGCTCAAAACAACAGGCACTCCTGGAAGCCTGCTGAGCCGGAGGCTGGCAAGAGTTGCTCTGCCTTTAGGAAAGGGCATGGTGGCAGCAGCCAGGGAAAGTGTGCATAGGAAGGGGCAGGGAGGAGCCTGCAGACAGAGCTAAAAGAGCTAAGTAAACTGAGCAGAGGAATCTGAAAATAAGAGCACTGATCAAGTCATTTTAAAGGGTTTGAGTGTTGATGAAATCATTTTACATCTTCCCTCACTGACCATCCTAACTATGCTGTGAGACAGGTGTCCTCATTCTTCCCATTTCACAGATGACAAAACTGGCTAGAAGGCCATTAACTGCTCCATGTCAAATGCTACCAAAACAGGGACAAAGATCAGGCTAAGTACTTTTCAAAAAAAAAAAAAAAATCTCATTACTTTTGAAGTACTAAAAATTCATTTCATGTTCTTAAATATTTGCGCTTGTACAATAATTGTTAGATTTGCCTTATGATGTCATATTAAAAACCTGCATTTTAAAACAAAGGAATGCAAAGATACCTACACCTCTAATTACACCTCCTATGGAGACAAATATTTAAGAGTAATATTCTCCTCACCCTTCAATATTTCAATGCCCAAACTGGCCCTTCCTTAGTACAGGCTTCCGTAAAAACCTTATACCCCAAACTGAAAAGTAAACTACTTACAGAATTATGGAAAATTCATGATTTATCAAGCACGGTAACCGAATCCAGGATGTAAAGATCCCAAGACCTACTTAAAAATGGTTCCGTCCAAAATGACTGATGGGTAAATATTTGACCTTCAGGATGCAAACGGATAGGTATTTCTGTCCCTTTAAATTCGGAGGGTACGAAATGGCCAAAATGCTCTGGAATGAGTCGCTGCATCGCAGACACCTCGCCGGGGTTTTTCACCGGATAAATGGTGTCTCATACACAGCATCACCTGCCATCAAAACTAAGGGTTCCCACCTGCTCAGCGACCTTCCGCCACCGTGCTCAACACAAGCGCAGACCCCGAAGCGCGCGGCCCGCTCCGGGAGCCCGGGCGGTGACAACGGGGCGAGCTGCAGCCCCCTCCCCGCCGCCCCGAGGACAAAACCCGGCACGCCCGCCGAGCGCCCCGACCCGGCCGGCCCGGCCCCGGCGCCCTGTCACGGCGCCGCGCCGCAGGCCACGCCGCGGGCAGCAGCACCGGGCGGGCGGCGCGGGGCCGTGGGGGGAGCCGAGCCGCGGGGCCCCGGGCGCGGCCTCCCGCCGCGGAAGCCTGCCCGCCCCGCCGGCCGGGCCGCTCCGCGCCGCCCGGCCTCCGCCCGGCCCCGGACGATGCTGGCGGCGGGGCGGGGCGGGCCAGCGCGGCCACCGGACGCCGCCCCGCCCGCGCCCCCGGCCCCGGCCCCGGCCCCGGCCCCGGCCCGGCATCGCCCGCCGCCCATTGTGCGCGCTCGGCGTCGCCCGGCCCTGCGCGGCCGCGCTCCGGGCTCCGGCCGGCCGGTGTCCGCGGGCGGCCCGCCGCCCCTCCGCCGCCCCTCCGCCGCCCGGCCCGGCCCGCTCCCCAGCTCTACCTGCCGAGGCTGCCGGGCGGCGCAGCGGCGCCTGCTCGCGCTCCGGGGCTGCGGGCGGCTGCCGAGCGCCGGGCGGCCCTGGCCTGCGCCTTACGTAAAGCGGCGGCGGCCCCAGCGCCACTCGGCGGAGGGCGGGAGGCGGCGCGCCGCAGCCGCTCCGCCGCGTTGCCCGGCAACTGGCCTCAGCGCCCCGCCGGCCCCGCCGCGCTCCAGATCCTTCCGCCCGGCGCGGGATTACATCAGCATGCCCGCCCCGCCCGTCCGCCGGGCCGCGGGGCCGCCGGGGGCTGCAGGGCCGGGCGCCGAGCCCGGGTGCGGGCGTCGTCAGGACCACGCCCCCTGCGGAGGGGCACCGCGGGCTGCCAGGCCCAGGCCCCCCGCCCCCCCGGGTGCCGGCCCCCCGCCCGCCCCGCCCGCGGCGCAGCCCCCGCCCTCCCGGCGCACGCTCCACCTGTCCGCGCCCCCTCTTCGCCGTGTCCTGGGATGGCTGGAGTGGGCGGCCTCGAGTGAAGACTTTCTCTTTTTCTAAGAAGCCCAGGAGAAATGTGACATGGCTTTTTAAATTTGTTATTAAGTAGGCAAGAGCTAAAAGACATTCTGGAAGATTCGGAAGTGGGAGCCAAAAATGTGCACTAACCTTCTAATCAAAGCCTCTTCACACCCACCCACCTTCCCTAAATGTGACTCCTAGCCCTGTTCTAAAAAAGCAAATAATTAAGTGTCATAGATACCAGGAAGGAAGAAGCCCTGGAGATTACCTACTTTCAAGGAGGAAACAGGTCCGGAGCCGGGTGCCTCGCTGGGTCATTTCTTCATTGTTTCATTTGTGGAGCACACGGTGGGTGCCAGGCTCGGCTTTTCTGTTCAGAGCCTGTGGGCAAGCTTCCCGCACCAGGCCCCAGGCTTTGTGGGAGAAGCAGGCTGAACCTGGGAAGTGCTGGACCCCTAGGTAGGCTGCTGGGGGGAGGACCCAGAACAGCTGTCATTTATACACAGTCTCAGAGATGCTTTTCTGCAAACATTCCTTTTGATTTTCACAAGAATCCTAGGATGCAGCGATATCACCACCACCACCCCCCATTTTACTGGTAAGGGAGGTGAGACTCACAGAAAGTGATGTCCCCAAGCCTGACTGCTAGTGGGAGTGAGGCTATTTTCCTTCCCTAGCTCCTCCCAGGGTCCAACCCAGGCCCTTGGCTTAGCGATTGGGGGTCTTTTCCTCTACACAGCTCTTTCCCTTCATCAGCTCCCTCCCAGGTCACTCTCAGGCACATTCATTTCAGTGACTGTCTCGGGTCATAAACACCCTGCACTCCACCAACATCTCCTGGGCACCTCTTCTGAGCCTGAATGTCCCTGCATTCCTGGAGAATGCGTTCTGCAAAGTGGGGAGAGAGTGGGAAAGGCCTGGGAATCCGAGGCTCCCTGGAAGCAAAGGGGAGGGTAACTTGCTTCAGTATCTAGTTCCCAGCTGCTCCAGGCTCTGGGGTTCACAAACTAGTATTTTCCAAAAATATGGGAGATATTCAAAAGGTGGCCAACTCTCATCTTTGCCACATTAGTGACATTACTGTCATCTCCATTCATATTTTATGAAAGGACATTCATTGTTACAGCAAAAATTTTAAGAATAGTAACAGTATATTTCAGATATTCTCCCAGGAAAGAAAACACAGTTGGCAACTTCATAGTTACACACACCCACAGTTTATTGATCTTATTTTCATCGTTTTGTCACAGCCAGTTTTTATAAACTATGGACTAGTAGAACCTGAAGTTTTCTTAGAAAACGATTTTGAACTAAATCAGAATTAACTAAAACTAGTAGGATTTGGAGGTGGTGAGAAAGATTGAAGATTAAGGAATGAAAGTCTCATGGTTACTTTGTTTCCTTAGGAAAACAGCCCCCTATGGTTCAAATTGTTTTGAGAAAGGCCTAGAAAGAAGTCTTGGCAGATGCCAGCCTCAGGACCTTTGCACTTGTTGGTTCCTCTTTGCAGAGTACCTTCTCTCCAAATCTTCACATAGCTGGTTTCTTCTTGTTCAAGGCTCAGCTACAATGTCACTTACCCAAGGACACCTTCCCTGTTACCCAGCTTAGCGAAACCAGCCTTCCCAGTCTTGATGCCATCACCCTGATTTGGCTGTTATGAGTATCTGAAATTACCTGGTGTGTATGTTTGGTAGTTAATATCAGCCTGACCCTTAAGACCTGCATCCCAGGAAAGCAGGCATCTTGTCCGTGAAGTTCACCTTTGCATGCCCAGGGCCCACCATAGTTGGCTGGTGAGTGACTGAACTGTCTACATCGGCACTGTAGCCAGAGTGGACATTCAGAGAGAAGCCATTCTGCCTGCCTGTGAATAATTGGGAGCAGGGTTCTCAGGTGCAGAGCCTGCATCTTTAAGTGTGCTGCCCGCCCACGGCCTTCCTTTAAGCTCCAGGTAGGGGTCAGCCAAGTTAAACTCAGACCTTTCCCAGGTCTGGGCTGAGATGCCCAGGAATGCACAAGAGGACTCTGGTTAAAGCAGAGTATGGAGGCCAGGAGGACACCCCCTCTGGCATTTTCTACAGAGCAGCCATCTTGCTTTCCCATGTGTGTCTGAGATCATTTCTCCACTCTCCAGAGTTCCTGCCACAATCCTTCAACCCCTGCACAGGGGCACGTAGGTGTCAGGGGGAGATGTCAACCCCTGGTGCCCTCTGACTCGGATGCCAGCAAGGGTCTCGAAGAAGCCAGCAGAGCGTGTGGTTTGTGGCATGTGCATGGTGAACAGTGGGCCAGACTGCAGCCCAGCTCTTCATGACAGGTGACTGTGGGAAGGCAGGGCTCCCTGGGCTCAGATCCTGGGTGCAGAGCCTTTCTCCTGGACTCAGTTTCCCCTTCACCACGGCCATGGATTTGGGCAGGCAGATTTTAAGTCGTCATCCCCCCGCCCCCCACCGCCTGCGAACTTTGGAAACAAAATTTTGATGAAGTGACGTTTTGATAAAAGAATATGTCTAAACCCTCCCCTGTCACCAACACTGACAATGCCACTTCCTGTTTTAGGACCTCAACTGCCTTCCAGATACTTTACTGTCACCTGTTCTTAGACCCCAGGGTGGCCACAAGGGAAAGGTGATCCCTGCTTAGTAGGTAGGGGGTCCTGAGGCTCTGGCCAGGTTACCTTGCTCCCCCCAGGCCACACTGCTATGCAGTGGCACTGCCAGATGTCATCCCAGCCCTGTCCTTGCTACTATGCCACACTGCTTCATTCAAGTCCCTCCTGAGTCAACTCTCTGATGATTGGTGGGCAGATAAGAAGCACAACCAGACACCCCCACGGCTTCCCGCAGGACCAACACCTCATTAGGATGCACACTGCTCAGCTCCACTCACAGGCCGTCAGTCAGGGCGGCCAGTGGCTTGGCTTTGTGATCTTCTCTCTTAACCTCCCCAGACCAGTACCATTCCTGGTCTCCCTCCTCTCAGTCACCCTCCTTCCACTTAGATGGCTGAAGAGTCAAGACACAGCCTCACAGTGTGACCTTAAGTAGTTCACTGACCTTCGAGGGTCTTCCTTTCCTAGTATATGGAACGACAGAGGAATAATGGCCCCGTGCTACTGCTCTGTAGGCTAGATTTGGGGCCAAAACAAGTCGTCTGCAGCCTCCACAATGCCATGTAAATGTCAAGTTCATCACTATTCCAAGCTCGTTTCAAGGGCTGATGGCTTTCCCCTCAGTGCCACCCTGATCCATGGAAAACCTAACAATGTTGCCAGCACCTGTCCAAACCAGGGGACAGACGGGCAGCATGGAGGCCGGGCCCCAGCCTTGCCCAGGGTTGAAGCTGGCCTCCACTGTGTCTGCCTGGTGACCTGAGGAAGCTACTTTCCTCATCTGTGAAGTGGCATTATCATGGTACGAGTCCCAGGGGGTAAGGGACACAGTCAATGCCAGCACCCACGACCAGCCTTCCCCAGCTCAGAAGGTGCCCCATCTCCAGATCGTACTCTTCCTGGCCCCCTGCAGTTCCCCACTCCAACCTCGGCACTCTGCGTGCTCCTGGGGCTGCCCCATCCACTCAGAAAGCTCTCAGCTGGATGTGGGGTGGCATCCAAATTGTCTCCACCAACCTGGCCTTTGTCCAAGCTCAGTCCTGCCTCAGGGACTTGCCAGCTTTGCTGTGGCCCTACCCCAGATGATTCCTGGCCTTCTCCACACAGTCCCCAATACTGGGGCTTGAACCTGGGGCTACTCTACCACTGAGCTTCATCTCCAGCCCTTCATATTCGAGACAGGGCCTTCCTAAGTTATTGAGGCTGGCCTTGAATGTGCAATCCTCCTACCTCAGCCTCCTGAGCCTCTGGAATTACAGGCATGCACCACCATGCCCAGCCTCAAACACACATTTCTTGATTCATCCGTCTGGTATATGAAGCGCCTCCCTGTGTTTGGGGAGAACCTCTCCCTTACCCTTGCAAATCTGGATGTGATACAAAACTAGCACTCCTGCATGGAGCTGAAGGCTGGTCACTGGCCACACCCCCCTCCTCACCTCCTGGCCTCAGCCCTGATGACTTACCGACATTAATAACAACCTAAAGCCACTCATGAGGCTTCATCTGCCCTGGTTTGATCTTCCGTGCCCAGATACCTGGCATCTGTTCCTCAGCAAGCAAAGGAGGCGGAAATGATTTTAATCAATCTGGCCAACCATGAGCACAGGCTCCCTGCCACCCATCAAGACACAGGCCTTGAGCAGAGGAGGGTGCTCCACCAGGTGAGACGGAAGGGCCTGGAGCAGGTGAGCGAGAGGTCATCCCCTCCTCTCAGCACTGAGAGCTGCCCCACTGCTGGGCAGTGGGAGGTCCTGGAAAGGCCTGAGAGCAAGTGGTGTTCAGAGAACCAGGTCCCACTGCTCAAAAGCTGGGTGGACCTGGACCCTTTTCACCGACCTCCAGATCTCAGGCCAGACAAGTCCCCATGACTTCCCTTCCAGTGCACAGCACCAGGTGGGGGCCTGGCCATGCAAGGGGACAGCAACTTTGTCCTTTTCCTCCATCCATAGGACACTGGTGTATATGGCTCTCCATACTGCACACAGGGCACCCAGATGCTCCAGACACCCACCTTTTGATAATGGCCTCCATTCGTTACATCCATGAAGACCTTATTTCCAAATTAGGTCACACTCTGAGGTTGGGGATTAGGACTCCAACAGGTCTTTTTTGGAGGGTCATGATTCAACATCTGTGATATTCCTGGCCTTACAAATTGCATGCTCTGTCTCATTTATTCTTCCCTAGAAGGGAGGGACTATTATTATCTTTGTTTCACTGATTAGAGAACTGAGGCTTAGAGAATTGAAGTCATTTTCACAAGGTCACAATTTCAGCTGGTGTAAAATTAAAACAAGAAGTCAACCCCAAATCTAGTTTTCTTCCCCTCCATCCTTCCACCTATTCATTTAACAAGCCTCTTTTGAGCAGTGTAGCAGACACTGTGCTAGACTCTCTGTAAACCTTAGAGAATAAACCAAAATGTCTCCATGGAACTTGGGATCTAAGGATGAGGGCTGACTATAAAATGTAAAAATGCAACCCTGATAATTATGAGAAGAAACAAGTGGCAAATTTAGCCGTGGTACCAATAAAAGCTTCACCGAAGAAGTGATGTTTATGTTGAGACTTGAACAATATGAAGGACCAGCTCTTCATGATCAGGAAGGGTAGGCTGAGGGGAACATATCAGACATGGGAACAGTACAAAGGTCCTGAGGCAGGAAAGGTCATGGTGCACTGAGGAAATGAATGCAATGGGGCATGGCTGGAGAGCTCCCTATGACTTTGGAGAGGCAGGGGCTGGAGGTAACAGGGTCCACATCAAGCCAGTGCTAGTGTACTATAACAAGGAGTTTGGACTTTACTCCTAAAGCTGATGGGAAATGCGAACTGCAGGCAAGTGAGCTGTGGAATAATCCACTTATCTATTCAACAAGTTTGGATGGAACTCCCATGAGGCATCTGGTGCTGCCATCAGTTCACAGCTGAGGAGGTTCTGGCCTGGGGGGTATTTGGGCTCTGGGGTCTCTTGGATGTCCACTTGGCAAGGTTGCTGTTCAGAGTTGTCTCTTCTAAGGGGCCCCGCATTGGGAGGAGGACCTGCAGTTCCGGGTCTGGCTTTCTGGGTGACTCTAGGCCAGTTATGCCCCCTTGGGACTTCTGCCTCCCCGCTTACTAAGGGGGTGCTATGTGCTCCCTCTGAAAGAAGGGGAGAAAGACAAAGATCCCATTTGGTGACCGTTTGTCCTTGACATCTCACAGTATCTTCAGCTCATGTGAAGTTGCAGGTTTACATAAGGCCAGACTCCGGCCAAGACTGTCCAACGCTGGGTGGTCAGTGAGTCTCAGTTTCTTCATCTGTGAAATAGGACTAATATCACACACCTGGAGCAGAGACTGAGTGGCTTCGGGGACGTGCACTGTTGCCAGGGGATGATCCTGCCTCCATGAGCAGGGACTGCTGAGGACTTCCACTTCCCTCCCCTTCCCCCCGAAGCCCCCGTTTTATAGGTGAGAACACGAGGGCTCAGAGATGTGATATGACTTGTTCAAAGTCACTGGCCCAGCAATAGTAGCCAGGTACCCTCTCCCCTTGTGACACTCTTCGACTTTGGACAGCCACGGGTGTCCAGAGCTGGGAGACGTGTCCTCAGGAGTGGTGAGCAACTGTGTCAGTTCCATGCAAGACCCAGTCATCCTCAAGTGCTCCGTGGGCCTACACAGGATGATCTCCAAGGGCCTCCAACCCTGCAGGCTGGCACTCCAGGATGGACGCATACCTTGGGTGTGTTTATGAAGTTTTCCTGGGTAGGAGGCAGGCAGGGTGGCAATCACTCAGAATGCCAAGGATTTACAGCCCTATTTGGGCTATAAAGAATTGCTATAAACAGCTAATGATGCTGTGGTGTTTATAGGGGAAATGGTATAATTGTCATTTATTAAGATGGATATTATATTATATTTACATGCCATAATTATTTCAAAGTCTGATTACAATGCTTAAGTATCTTTGGCAGGATGCTAGCATCTTCCAGAAAGAAGTGACGGTAAATGAGATGACCCCCAGGTAAGCACCTGGCACAGAGCCTGCCCAGAGCAGGAAAGGCAGGCAATGGGGCTTCTCGGAGCCTCTGTGTTCCACAGGCAAAAGCCGGCAGGTGGCTGATCCTAAGAGCGCTAGACCTTGGTGGTGGGAACCCCTGCTGCCCTGCCTCTCCTGCCTTCCACATTCAGCAGCCCCCTCAGGGTCCCTGAGCTTGAACAGGAATTCTGCTCATTCTGGGCCACAGTGGGGTTTGGATGTGTTTTAAGTGTGTCCCCTAGTGGGTTGAAATCTTGGTCCCCAGTGTGGTAATGCTGAGATGTAAACCTTTAAGGGTCAGGGCCTGGTAGAGGTGGTTAGGTCCTGGGGAAGCTGCCCTGGGAAGGAGTTAATAGAGGTCTCCTGTCTCTCTATGGCTTTGAGGCTCTAGGAACCTTATATAACTGAAATCACCCAGTAAGCATCCTTTGCTACTCAAAGTTCATCCGTATTGTAGCAGGCATCTGAATGTCCTTCTTTTTAAAGGCTGACTAATATTCCATTGTATGGATGTTTTTTCCAATTGTTTTATCTGTTCGTCTGTCCAGGCACTGGGGTGCTTCCACTTTTTGGCTATTGGGAATAGCAGCCAAAAACCTGCTATGGTTCAATTCTTTTTAAGTCTTGTTCCTTATTTGCAAAGTAGTGTCCCTGTCCTCACGTTCTTATATGAGTGACTCTGCCTGCCATTTTCTTAACAAGCCCTGGGGGCCTGGAAAGCATCAACACAGCCTGTGTAGGGTGTGCTCGATGTCGACGGACTGCGGGGACTCACGGTCACAGAGTCTTAGGAGTGCCCTCACTAACCCAGTTTACAGAAGCAGAAAGAAACAATGACCTTGCCCAAGGTCGAGCAGCCAGTTGCTGGGAGGACTCAGCAGAAGGATCTGGAAAAGCTGACTCATTTTGGAGCCAGGCTTGTGACCAAGCTGCAGAGAGTCTGTGCCTTGGGTTTGTGGGGAAGGGGCCACCCTGCCGATCAGATCCAGTTGCCCAGGGAGGAGGGTGAGAAGCGGGCCTCGCAGACTTGCAGCTGCTCCTCCGGCCGACTGAAGGCATCCCACCCCGGAAAGGTAGGTGCTCTTCAGTCCCATCTGTTGAGAAACAGAACAACCTACCACGACAACCCGTTTGGGAATTACGTAAAAGCTCCTATTTCACACATCTTTTTTGAAAATGTGCTAGAAAAACACATTCTGTCTAGTTGACATGATCAAGAAGAATATCAAACAATATTCAAAGAGAATCCTCCTCTTAATTTAAGGCAAAAAAAAAAAAAAAAAGCCAACACCCATCACCGTGTTCACTTCCACAGAGGAGTGGAGAGAAGGCTGGCTCCGCGTGGCTGTCAGGGAGAAACTGCTGCTGGTGTCCACGTCTGTCCTGCGGGTGGCTCCACACACAGGTCACGGGGACACTTGGAATTTCTGCCTTGAAACCCTCTGGCCTCATTACCTCCGGGGCTGGCTCATGGCCCACGATTGCTACTAGTTCCAAGGTGGAGGTGCTCTGCGGAGGAGACCTCTCGGGTGCCACTCCCAACTCCAGCCCTGCCTCGGCCAGGTCAGCGTGGGCTGGGTCGCTTGTAGCCGGCACCAGGCCTGGAGAAGTCAGTCAACTGGTACTTTGCCTCCAGGAAACAAGCAAACGAAACTAACTTCTTTTACTCTTGAGAGTGCTGGCAGCTCAGGTACTTATGATTACTGTTGGTTTTCTGTGCAGGGAGAGGTGACAAAGAGCTGGGACTTCTAGTGCCTGCCGACCACTCTTGTTTCTGGAGCGCCCTCTGCTCAGGGATTCGCACCATCGACTCTCCAACCTGAGCAGGGATCCTGCAGGGCCCGTCCCCAAGTTTGTCAGATGAGGAAACGGGGGCTCCAGTGGATGAGGGCAGAGGCAAGTAGGTGGCAGAGGCTGGCTGGAACCTGGCTCTGTCCCTGACTGGCCTGAGAGACCTTCAGAGCAGAGAGGCCCCTGCTGAGACCCCCAGGGGGACACATGCAGGGGGACTCGGAGACCAGGATTGAAGCTGGGGGTATCTTAACCCGAGGACCCTAAAAGCCAACCGTGGGCTAGTATTCAGAGCAAAAGATTGATCATGAGGTGAACTCAGAGAATACGGACCCCCAAAGTCGCGTGCCTCCTAACTCCCAGACCTGGGAATATGTGGACGGCACATGGCAAAAGGGACTTTGTGGTTAACGTCATGGATCTTTTTTTTAGCTGTAGATGGACACATACACCTTTGTTTTATTTATTTATTTCTATGTGTTGCGGAGGGTCCAACCCAGTGCCTCCCATGTGCTAGCTAGGCAAGCGCGCCACCACCGAGCCCCAGCCCCAGCCCAGGGTCATGGACCTTGGGTCAGAGAAGTCATGCCTTCACCTGGTCCTAACCTCGGCTGGCTGGCCACTGCCCCCCAGTCCTGGTCTGCCTGCTTCCCCAGCTGCTGCGTGTCCTAGCCCAACGGGCCCCCGCCTGCAGGAGCACGAGCCGCTGGCCCCTCTTTCCCCATGGGCCGTGTTCAGGAACCTCTGCTGGGCTAACCTCTGCAGCTGGAATGCCCCCCATCTCTGCCACACTCTTCTTTTCTCCGTGTGACTGTGTCCAGCAGCTTCCCGTGCCCACCCCAGGCGGGTAAGAGGCCTCTCTCGCTTGCTTACTGCTACCCCTCTCAGGCCCCCTTCCAGGTGCTGCCCCTGGAAGCATCTGTCCCACCCATCAGGCTGCAAGTCCCTCTGGGTGGGGTTTCTGGGCGTCCAGCCCAGGGCCTGGCACCCAGGGTGGCTTAGGGAAGGACGCTCCTCTGTGGCACCAAGTCATGGGAAAGGCACGCGCTGCTGCCCACAGCCCAGCCGTGGCCTCTCCGCCTAGCTATTTTTATTCCTTACCCCTGCAGAGCAGAGGCCTGTGGGGCAGGTTCTCAGATGGAGCCAGGGAAACCTGCCAGACAGACCGGGGCCACTTGCTGGGGCTGCCCGAGCCAGGCCCGCAGGAGCGGCCCAGGCTCCTCCTCTCCAGCAGCCAGAGAGCTGTCCCTGGAACCCAGGTCTGCCTCACTCTTGCTGTGACCTGGAGCAAGCCACTCCCCTTTCTTCTCCTCCTCTGTCAGGAGGGTGGGGATTGAGCTCTGGTAGCCACTTTGAGGATCAAATGATAAATCACTGAGTCTGATTCTAATTTAAGCTTCAAACAGGTAAAATAACCACATGATTCAAAATTAAAATACAGAAAGGAGTGTTTCCTGAGTGCCAACCCAGCCAGTGACCCTGCAGCATCCGGCCAGCTGTGCTTTGGAACGTTAGCCGGTGCACCGTTCTCCTAGGGAGACAGGTAGGTAGGTGGATAGATTGGCCCACTCAAGGGCACCGAGCACCTACTTGGTGCTACATGCTCTGACCCATAGCTGGAGCTCAGAGGTGGTCATGCTTATGTGACACCTTCAACATCCTCAGCTTCTTATTTCCAGCTTCAACAGCCAGCTGATCATTGAGTGAGCAGCTCATAGACACCGTGCTGTGTTCCTCATAAATGTGTCCCCCATTTTACGGATAAGGAAACTGAGTTTCAGAGAGGCTGACTTGGGCAAAGTCACACAGCTGGCTGGTGGCAGGGTTAGGAGTCAAGGACAGGTTTTGGGCCCCAAAACCTGTTTGGCTTCATTCCTGTGGCTGTTGTGATGACCCAGAAGGCTGCAGCCTGCTCGATATAGTGTCACACATTTGCAATGCCAGCAACTCAGGAAGCTGAGGCAGGAGGATCACAAGGTCAAGACCAGCCTCAGTGACTTAGCAAGACCTTGTCTCAAAATTTAAAAATTAAAATTAAAATAACAGAAAAGGGTGTCCAGAGATATGGCTCAGTGGTAAAGTGCCTCTGGGTTCAATCCCCAAGTACCAAAAAAAAAAAAAAAAAAAGTGGGGGCTTTCTCCAGGATCACTGCTGGGCACCTCCCAGGGTGCAGGCAGGAAAGTCAGGTTGAGCTGTCCCTGTGAGGGCCCCCCACCAATGGACACACAGTAGTGGGGACAGTGAGTGCCCTGCCTCCTACTACCTGAGGGACTGCCCTGTCCAGATATGAGGGCCCCACTCCAGGCAGCTCACCCCACAGAGTTTCCCAATATCCAGAGAGACCAGGGCCTTGTCCTAAGTCACACAGCATGGGAGTGGCAGGCCCAGAACTGGAACGTGGTTATGCCCTGCCCTGCCCTGCCCTCCTAAAGAGCGGCCCACCTGCACCTTGTCAGGGCACCCCAGAGCATCACTGGCCTTCCTGCTCTTGGGACTGGCAGAGACACCCACAGCTTATTCATCTCATGGTCCCATTCATACTACCACTGGCCCACGGCTCTGGGACAAGGCCTAGAACAAGGTTGGACCAGGGCCCAAAAGATCCTTCAACTCCTCTGACACGACATCATTATGACCTGAATCCAGACTCATAAGAACTCATTATGTCTAAATTCTACAACATGTTGTACTCCCTCATGACGAGGAGGCCCTGCTCTAAGAATCAGGAGGGTTCTTTGAATTCAGGTTGTCCCATGTATCAGCTGGGTGACTCCGGGCAAGTTGTTTAACTTCTCTGAGCCTCAGAGCCTCTTCCTCATCTGTAGACTGAGAGTATTAATATCTACCGTCCAGGCCACAGGGAGGGTGAAGTCAGAAACTGCAGGTAGAAGCATCTGGCAGATAAGGATGATGTCACATTAGCCTCACAACCCAAACACACTGGACCCCCTTCCGGGCAGGTGTTGTGCTGGGCTCTCGCTGCTCCCTCTGTGGAAGGCAGCGCCATCTGAGTGGCCACTGCAGCTTGCTCGGAGTTCTCTCACCTCCTCTGCTGCTGCTCATCAGCTGACACAGGAGATGCTTGTGTATCTGCTCCTTTCCATTCTGCAGGGCGGGCAGGGACTTCGTCCCTCTGTACCCTACTCTATCTCCAGCACCTGGAGCTGGCCGGTGAGCTGTCCCCTTGGGAACCAGGTAGGGAGGCATCTTTCGTCCATCTTGTGGACAAAGAAGCAGAGGCTCAAAGAGGAAGGGGCCTTCCCCAGAGCCAGACTGCCTGGACCCGAGGCCTGGCTCCCCGGTCACTCTGTGCATGACCTAAGGCAAGTCCCTTCAGCTCTCGGCCCTCGGTTTCCTTATCTGTGTTAGTAGGAGCTGCCTGGTGGGGTTGTCCTAAGCATTAAATGAGCTTCAACCTGTGACGCACTCTGCGTGGTGCAGATGGCCAGCTCTGCACAACCACAGTGACACCAAGGAGCAGAAGATCCAGAGAGAAGAGGCTCAGCCACCAACATCTGTGACTCCCCCGAGCCCCACTCTGCTCGAGCCTCTCCAGGTGAGCCAGGCTGAGTGGTGGGCTCCCGAGGCAGTTGGGGTGTTGAGGTCTCCATCCTGGGCAGGTCCAGGCTGGGAGCTCTGTTATCAGCACCACCTTCAGTTCCTGGAAGTGGGTGCACCCACAGGGCCCGCGTGCACCCCGTCGCCGTCTGGGTCCACATTGGCTGCAGCAGCTGTGGCCCAGGTTGAGTCCCGGCAGGAACGGCTGCAGCCTGGCAGGAGCTCTGAGGGAGGGGAGTGGGGCACAGGGAGGCAGCCACTACCTGGAGGCTCCTGGCTGCCCAGCCCACCTGGGCAGCCCCCCATCCCAGCTCCCAGAGGGCCCCTCTACCCCATTCTGGAGGGCTGACTCTTGACCAGAGTCAAGGGAACTGATGGCAGTTCTAGGTGCCAGGCTGTGTTTACCATGAGCCAAGGATCTGGTGGGCAGAGAAAAACTGTCCCGTCCATGGTGACTGTTCTCCAGGGCAAGATGGAATTCTGGTTAAGAGCGTGGTTGTAGATTCCCAAGTCCCCTGGAATTGGACCACTTTTGAGAGCCTTGGGATGAGCTTCTGCAAAGCATCTGTGCATATGATCGAAGACCTATCTTTGCCACTTGCCCTGTGGGTGACATTGGGCACCTGAGGACCTCAGTCTCCTCATTTGCGCAGTGGGCATAGCACCAGTTCCTCTTCGCCGTCGAGGTGATAAAGAAGGGGTGTGTGAAGCAGGAAGGGGCAGCCATCTGCCATTCCCCTGGTGTCCCTGGGTGGGCTGCGAGCAGCTCTGCAGGGGCGGGGCTTTCAGGGGCTGCCCGCTGGCCATGATTGGCTCCCTCTGCTCACCAAGGCGAGAAGAACCCAGGAGGCACCGCCCCGACCCCTCCAGTTTCCCCAGCACTGGGCCAGCACCAGTGGGTGGAGGGTCCAGAGCGTGACCGCCAGCGGCAGACCCCTCTTGGGGTCAGGCACTGAGCCAGTGCCCTGGGAGTCAGGGCTGAGCCTGATGCTGCCCCCACGGGGTGACGTTGGGCAGGACGCGCCGTCTCCCTGCGCCTCCTTCTCTCCTCCCAGCCACACCGAGGGCTGAGCCTCCCCTGCTCCAGGAGGTAGCCCCCTTTCTCTCCCAGACTTGAGCTCCGGGGCACAGAATCCCCAGAGCTGACCCTGAGAAGGAGGCCCAGCACCCAGGAAGATGGGGGGTCCTGGTGAGGACACTCAGTCGTGCCAGCCGAGAGACCGGGGGACAGAGGGAAGGATGGCTCCTTCACCCCACTGGTCACCTGACCTGACAAGCTCTGGGCCACAGAAGGAGAAGCCCCACAGGCCCACGGTCACCTTGGGTGGGGGCCATGAGTGGGGACAATGCCCCTGGAGTCCTGAACATGGGCTTTGCCTTTTTTGTCCCTTGTGGTCTATTCCTGCATCCCTATAGAATGAGCAGAGCCGGAGTCCTTGGGGCAGGGGGGAGGGGGCTAGGGCAGGGGAAGGACTCCTGGGAGGGCTGGACAGGGGCCATCTGATGGGGAGGGGAGGAAGGGCCAACGAGGGAGGGAAAGGAGGTCTCAGTGCGAAGTGGGCTGAGAGGGCAAGTGCTGGACAGCTCTCCACTTCCCATGGGCCCCCGGTGCTGTCCCACGCGCCTTCCATTCTGGGCTATGGACACGAGCCCATGCGCACACTCGGCCAGCGGCTCCCAGCTGGATCTGAGCCCAGGCCCTAGGATCCTGCAGCCGGGTGACCTGCTCCTGCCAGGCAGCTAAGGAGCCAGGAAAGAGTGGGCTCTGACTGCACAGGCCAGCTCCCTGCTCTGGGTGAGGAGACTGGCCACCCCAATCTCACTCCGAAGACAGTGACCAAGGCTGTGGAGAAATCACACCAGTGGGGACCTCAGAGAGAGGCAAGAACCCTCTTAGACTGCTGTGCTGTCAGTGTCAGGGGTCTGCTCGGCCAGGGGCCAGCCCCATTTACTCACCCACAGGAATCCAGGTGCTGCTGGGAGGATACTTTGTAGCTGTGGTTAACATCACTGTCTGTTGATAAGCCCAGGAGATTGTGCTTGATGTTGGTGGGCCTCATCTGAGCAGTCGAAGGCCTGAAGAACAATACTGAAGCTTCCCTGAGAAGAGGAGCTTCTGCCTGAGAGGCTCCAGCTTGCAGGCCGCCCTGCAGACAGGCAGCCCTGTGAGCCAGTTCTTCGACATCAGCAGCGCTTCCCTGTAGGAGCCTGCGGGGCACCAGGAGAAAGCTGACATCCAGGCCTCTCCCCCTGATTTCCCTCTCCGCTGGAGTCTGTGATGAGCTAGACGCTGTGCTAGCCCCAGGAATGTAGTGGACTCCTCACCGAGCGTGGGAACAGTGACATTAAGAAGGTAAATGTACACCGTCCATCTCGGTTTGCATGCTCACCGTGTACTGCAGGGTCACCACAATGCATGCAGTTGGCTCACATGGTTAACAAGACCTGCTTGCACACAGCTCGGAGTTCAATGATGTCACACTGGCCACTTGACATTAGCTGTGGTAGGAGCATTTGCAGAATCAGCAATTGGCAGAATCAGCAATCCGGGCTTCCCAGCTGTTACTGTCTGAAGGTGAGGTGTCCCCCAGAAGCTCAGGTGTGAGACAGTTCAAGAAGGTTCAGAGAGAAGTGATTGTGTGGTGAGAGTCTTAACCTAATCAGTGGATTAGTCCCCTGTTGGGATCAACTGGGTGGTGACTGAGGCAGGTGGGGGTGTGGCTGGAGGAGGTGGGCATTGGGGACATGGCTTTGGGAATAGATTTTGTCATGGTGAGAGCTCTCTGCTTCATGGTGGCCACGTCCTGAGCCGCTTCCCTCTGCCACACTCTTCTGCCATGATAGTCTCCTCACCTTGAGCCCTAAGGGATGGAATCTGCTGTCTCCAGACTGAGACCTCTGAAACTGTGAGTGACAAACTTTTCCTCCTCTTTTGGTCCCAGTGTTGACTACAACAGCAGCTGAGGCACACACCATCGGCTGTGAGTGAAAGTACCCAGGGACCCCCTTAGGTGGGGGGTTGGAGGAATCAGGAAGGCTCTCCTGCTAGAGGGGGAGGGAGAAGGGAGTGCAGGTGGCCAAGGAGAGAGGAGGGCCTGTCACTGTCCTCCTAGGGGCTTCTGGGGCAGGGCTGGGGCCAGTGCTGTGTCGTCTCTGGTCTGTGTCCCTTCTCCTCCCGCATGCGCATGAGTCCCTTGACCCCAGGCTCGGCACCGTGGCTCAGCCCGCAGAGGCGAGGGTGAGGGGCAGGCCTTGGGGTCAGCAGGGCACTTTCTCTAAGTCCGGTAGGAAGCCACGGGACACAGGCGTGAGCAGATTGATACTCTAAACTTCACTGAGGCTGCCGCAGGGGAAGCCTGGAGACCCGGGCGCGAGGGGACTGCGGCGACTGGCCGAGACTGGCCGCAGTGGAACAAGCATCCCGTCTGGATTAGAGATACATCCAGAGGTTCAGCTGGAAGGGTGTGCAGATGAGAACGAAGAATGAAGAGTGACACACTTTCCTGGCTAGAAACTGGGGACAATGGTGCACTGACAGAGCCGGGAGGATGCTGGGGACAGTCTAGAGTGGGCATCAAGTTCTGAATAGGGGTAGAAATCTAAATGCATTTTTCTTGGGGCAGATAAAGGGTTAAGCCACCAGGCATCTTTGGGCTAGTGCCGCTGGCTTGGGATCAAGGACAAATATCTCTTTGATCTGCCTTCCTAAGTTCTGACCTCTAACCTTGGGGTTACTTCATAGCTCAGAATAATTGCTGGGGCTCCAGTGATCATGCCTCCATCTCAGGCAGAAAGTAAGAAGAAATGGTTAGAAAGGGCTTTCACCAGCTCTGAACTCTGTTTTGTTTTTGAATGTATGTTTTTGAGGATTAAACCCAGTGCTTCAAGCACACTAGGCAAGTGCTCTAAACCACACCCTGGCCCGTCTCTTAATGATCTTTCAGCAAAGACCCTCTCCAGCTCCCATATCTCATTGGTTGGAATGCAGTCACGTGCCACACCAGGCGGCAAGGGACCCTGTGATGTGTTGTCTTCCGGCAGACCCTTTTCTGCCCAACTGATTTCAGGGGTCACTGGAAGGGACGACAGGAGCCACAGAAGGGCAGTGACCACCACCTGTGCTGCGCTCTCTTCTTGCTATTCTCTCCCTGGCTCACCCTCTCCCGGCCCCTCTGGGAGGCACTCACAGTTGGACCTCGCCCCCACACCCAGCCTCCCCCTGCCTCCACGCCGTGGTCCTTGTATTCTGGCTCCAGACAGTTTCCATTCCTAGTGGAAGTCACATCATGGTGACTCCGTGTCCTGTCCCCTCTGCTGGGTTCTGGCAGTGCTTTCTAGAACAGTGTGTGATCCTGGGGAGAGTTAGGGATATTAGAAAGGCAGCTCTGTTCATGGCTGGGCCGTTGCCACTGCTGTCCTGAGAGGCTCCCCTGTGGTTTTCCTGGGGTTCCGAGAGGTCAGGGTGCACAGTACTGGGCCACCACCTCTGGGAGAGGGGACTGCTGGCCACATGGTCCCAGGAGAGATAGAAGTTAATACAACTTGGCAGCAGATAAAGGAGCCTTCCCTTCCTTCACCCCTCCCTCCCTCCCTCCCTCCCTCCTTCCTTCCTCCCTTCCTTCCTTCCTTTCCTCCTTCCCTCCCTCCCTCCCTCCCTCCCCTCCTTTCTTCCTCCCTTCCTTCCTTCCTCCCTTCCTTCCTTCCTTTCCTCCTTCCCTCCCTCCCTCCCTCCCTCCCCTCCTTTCTTCCTCCCTTCCTTCCTTCCTCCCTCCTCTCCTTCCCTCCTTCCTTCCCCCCTCCTCTCCTTCCCTCCTTCCTTCCTCCCTCCCCTCCTTCCTTCCTTCCTTCCCTCCCCTCCTTCCTCCCTCCCCTCCTTCCTTCCTTCCTCCCTCCCCTCCTTCCTCCCTCCCCTCCTTCCTTCTTCCTTCCCTCCCTCCCTCCCTCCTCCTCCTTCTTTGTGTGTGTGTGTTACACGGGGATTGAACCCAGGCCTTGCGTGTGTGAAGCAAACGCTCCATCACTGAGTTGCATTCCCAGCCCTGGAGAAGTATAAAATGTGATGAGTACCTTTTTATTTTATTTTTAAAAATTGTTTGTTTGTCTTCCAGTACCAGGGAGCCCAGGGGTGCTCTACCACCGAGCTACACCCCCAGACTTTTTTGAGTGAGATGGATCTCACTAAGTTGCTGAAGCTGGCCCTAAACTTGGGATCCTCCTGCTCCAGCTTCTGAGCTGCTGGGGTTACAGGTGTGTGTCACTGCGCCCCACTTTATGTGCACTTTAGGAAGAAAACAGAAAGGGATGCTTTAAAGATTGGCCAAGGACAGGGACAGGATGGGGGGTCCAGGCACGGGCAGAACCCCTTCAAGCCAGCAGCAGCCTTTCTCAGCTCTCTTTGTCCCTTGTTCCCATGTCATGGGTGAGAGGGACCAGTGGCCAAGTACCCTCCTACCAGACACTGTGCTCAGAGATCATTTGCTTTTACAAATGGAAAAAACAAAATGAGGTTCAAATATTAAATAACCTGTGAGCCTGTGGGCTGGCCTTTGTGTTTTTCTGACACTTCATCTTGTCTTCACCTCTTCTGTCCCCCACCCCCCATGTCTTTCTTACTGTGTCTAACTACGCAGGGTGAAATGCACAGAGCTCGAGTGCTTGATGAGTCTCCTGTAAGGTATCCACACCTGTAAGCATGCCCTCGACAAGGGATGGTATCTCAGCCCCCAGGATGTCCCCCACGCCCCTTTCCACCCAGCCCCTCCCCTTTGAGAGCAGCCTGCTGGGAGCTGTCTCCCAGGTCTGGTTTGCCGTGGGTGTCCGGGGGTGCAGGCTGGCTCTCCTTCGCTTTCATTGCAAAATGGAGATCGGATGAGCACTCGAGGAGTGCTGTAGCCAGGGTCCACTGGCCCGGGTGCTGCATCTCTGAATTGCCACCTGTCCTCAATCACGGCCAGCCTCTTGCCTCTGCATGGCACACTGACCCACTTTCTGCCTGCGAAGCCTGCCCTGCCCCATGCTGCTGGGTGCTCCCCCTGCCCGAGCTTTCCTTCACCACCCTCTGCACAGCCAGGATGAAGTGGCTGGTCACATGTCATTTTGCCTTCACCACCTGTGACCCCTCCCCGAAGTGGCTAACTCATGTAGGGGGAATGTGGGTCTCAAGGAAGGCTGTGAGGGGGAAGGGAGTAGGGAGGTCAGGGGACAGCACCAAGGTAGGGTTCACGGGACTGCCTGAGCCCGTGCCTTCTCTGCCAGTGTCCCTTCAGGCCCTGGGGGTGTCCCTGGGGAAGGCGCCTCTGTCTGCACCTTGCAGTGGCTGGAGAGGCGGGATGGTGTGCTCGGGGCTGCTGCCACAGGAGGCGTAGAGACCATAGATGTGACTCCCCACAGCTCTGGAGGCTGGGAGTCCAAGGTCCGGACACGGGCAGGCTCAGCACCTGGGGAGGCCCATTCCTGTTCAAAGATGACGGCTTCTCGCTGGGTCCTCCGGTGGTGGAAGAGGCGTGAGTCTCTCTGGGTCTCTTTCCCACACAGGAAGGCTCTGCTGTCATGGCCCAATCTCCCTCTGAAGGCCTCCCTCCTGAGGCCCTTGCCCGGGGCTTGGGAGTCAACATATGAATTGGGGGACAAGGGCCTTCAGCCTAGAGCAAGTGGACAGACAGCTTGGCCCAGGTCCCAGAGTGCTGGCTTCTCCTGTCTTTTGGTGGCAGCCATCACAAGAGGGGACACTGCCTCTCAATGCAGACTGCACCAGGCATGTCAGGGTCACGTTTCAAAGCCACCACACACATAATTAGATCAACAAACGTCTCAAATTCACTGAGTGTCACCCAACTATCCTAAATCTAGGTGGATGATTTGATATGAAACAGACATTTACATCCAACATTTACATAAATAAATGTAAAAGAGAAGCCGCGCAGGAGACAGCTCCAGGAGCTCTGCTGTCTGCTCCAGGCACGCTGGCCACGGGCCGCAGGTGGTCAGGGAGCCCGGTGCCTCCTGCCCATGCCCACAAGCTCCCACAGCCCCTCTCTCAGGCCCTGAGCTGCTCTATTCAAGACCTGCTGTCCCACCTGGGAGTCGAGTGTGGCTACAGTGCTGCCCCTGCCCTCTCCTCGCTGACCTCCAGGCCGTGGCCTTGGCCCAGCAGTGTCTGAGGTGGCCAGTGCATTCCTGCAGCAGAAAGCTAGACCCGAGGGCCCACGGGAGGCTCCGTCCACCTTACACCCCGCAGTGGGAGGGAAGGAGCACAGAGATACGCGGAACATCAAATGACCACTGGCCTGGGGACAGAGCCGCCTTTGTCCTCCGCCTGCCAGGGGACACCTCCCCTCAGAGGCTGGTGACACCGTGTTCCTTCAGAAGCGGGGGCCACAGATTCAGGCCTGAGGTGATCAGGTTCCCTGTTCTGAAGGGGAACAGGACGGTTGAAGTATGGGAAAGGGGCAAACAGGACGCCCAGGGCCTGGAGTGGACATGTACAGGACCCTGGGCACAGACAGCTGAGCCATCAGCCTGCGGGAGAGGAGAGTGGGTGGGCCACGCCTCCTGGTGTGGCAGGTGAAGACGCCCAGGTCCCGAGAGAGGAGTGGCCTTTCTGAGCTCACACAGCAGCCCAGGCTGCCCACATCTGGGTGGGTCCACTCCGAGGATCCTGCCCGTGTCCAGCTGATGGCCCAGAGCAGGGAGGGAGGCTGGACATGAGCCCTGCCCACACACGAGTGCCATTTCTGTGCCAGTACTCTGGGTTCCTCGCTCGGTCCTAACAGCACCTGACCATGGGTGGAAGTGCTGTCACCAGTTGGGCGGCTGCAGAGAGAGGGTGGGCTGGGCTCACCCACCTGCAGAGCTGGCATGCAGGGCGAGCAGGGATGGCGCTAGGGCCAGGAGGGTGGGGCAGCGCTGGCCTTCAACAGCCTGGCCGGTCGTGACTTGACCTGGGGCGTGGTGGAGCCACCCAGGGTCTTAAGCAGAGGAGTGGGGGTCAGGCTTGGTGTCTGGGGGAGGTTGAAGTGGGAGG
This sequence comes from Urocitellus parryii, assembly GCF_045843805.1. Taxonomy (NCBI): domain Eukaryota; kingdom Metazoa; phylum Chordata; class Mammalia; order Rodentia; family Sciuridae; genus Urocitellus; species Urocitellus parryii. Next base: position 141,060,316 of record NC_135540.1, on the reverse strand, counting down.
ATCACGGCGGGCGGCTGCCGCTCAGCTGGGAAGAGGCTGGGATGAGGGCTTCCCCAGCCACAGAGAAGATCACCGCTCCTAGACCTCCTCTTCCAAAGCAGACCAGGGAGGAGAACTAACTGCCCAAGTCCTAGCTTTGGGGACTGTGCTTGAGTGTTCTGAGCCCATCCGTGGTGTCTGTCTGCTGTTGCCTCGCATTCAATCCCTGGTACCGCCCCCCCCAAAAAAAAAAGATCTATATACCTAACTTGGAAGACCAAGACCTCAGTTGTTTTTTTTTTTTGGGGGGGGGGCACTGGGGATTGAACCTAGGGGCGCTTAACCACTGAGTCACATCCCCAGCCCTTTTTATATTTTAGTTTGAGAGAGGGTCTCCCTGAGTTGCTTAGCGCCTTGCTAAATTGCTGATGCTGGCCCTGAACTCATGATCCTCCTGCCTCAGCCTTCTGAGCTGCTGGGATTACAGGTGGGCGCCACTGCACCAGCTAAGACCTCAGTTTTGAAGTGTCAGATAAGGAGACAGGAGGGCAAACCACTCTTTATTTTATCACGTTCTTGGCCAAAGGGGCAAATTACCCTTCTTTTATGGCTTTCCTAATGTACACCTGGGCATCTCCAGCTACCCCCGGGGCCCTGAACAATCTTTTCTCCCAAACCTGAAAGCCACAACACCTACACAAGGGCTGGAGGCCGTGTCGTGACATCTAGGTGGCCTCTTTGGGACATTTTTAGTGAGTGGGAGGGAGCCATGCTACAGAAGTCAGGGTGTGGTGAGGTTAGAGCCCAGAGACTGGGTCTCACCCTGCCAAACCACGTACTCTGTGATCTCCAGAGGTCAAGGCCGCTGGTCTAACCTCTCTGAGCCTCATTCCTTCACTCAGCAGTGCCTGGCGTCTTGCCGGAACCGGGATCCGGGATGAGTCAGACAGGCCCTTCCGTCCAGGCCCTCCTAGCTTCCCGGGAGAGGCAGATGAGGAAAGGCGGCAGGCAGGGTGCTCCCTTCCATCTGGGGAAGGTGGTGTAGCTGGCCGCTGGGCCTTCAGAAGGACTTCCTGGAGGAGGTGAGGCCCAGGAGCCACGTTCCTCTTCTGTTCGTTGGGGTGGTCATAAGAGTTAAAGCTTCTTGTTTCAGAGCTTAATGATATGTTAAACTGTGACTTTGTTACAAAAGTAATACATGCTCATGGTGAGAACTTGAGAAAGTAAGGAATTAAGTAAAAAAGTAAAGCATCTCCTTCCTGCCCATCTCTGGAAGGACTAATTGCTGTCCACAGCCTCCCGTGGCCTTCCAGAAACGACCTGTGTATATGGAAACATGTGGGCAAAGCATTTAAAGCCCAGAGAAGCGGCAGTAGCTCCCACAGATGAGCCTTCAGCAGGGCCAGGCTCCCGGCTGCCCTCGCTCTCCCACTTGACCCTACACCTTGCACTTGAACATGTTTCTAATCCATAAGCAACTCCTCAGGAGGCTGCAGAACAGCCGGGGGTGTCTCAGGAGACATGCACAAAGGCTCCCTGTGCCTCTGTCCCCGGATGCCTAGCACTTCCTGCGCTGCCCCACAGAAGCCTCCCTGGGCTGTGTTTTCAGAGGAGGAAACTGAGGCTGCTCAGTGACAGAGGCAGCTGGGCTCTGGAGCCAGAAGGAGGCCACACTGTCCTTGAGTCCTGGTTTCTGGAAGCAGCAGGATTAAATATAACCCAGGCAGGCGGCAGGCGGGGGTGGATATCTCAGGCTCAACCAGAAAGTGCAGGCCAAAGGGCGGTCCATCCTCGCTGGCTCTGTGAGCAGTCCCTGGGGTTCTGGCTGCGCCAGTGCTCCCTCCCACCCAGGTGCCCATGCAGGGAGAGGCCCAGTCCCCAAATGTGTCATCTGTGTGTGGGTTGGTACCTTTGACCCAGTGACTCCTCTCCTCAAAATTGGGTCATGGTAAAGGTCACAGGCTCTGGCAAGTGGAGAGATCTGTCCTGTGGCCTGCACTTGGCCCCATGGGGAATCGTGGCTCTGTGGTGTCACTCGTTGCCCTTGTGACCCTGAGCCCAGGCAAGTCACTACACCTTTTTTTCATTTTTTAAAAATTGAGGCAAAATCACCCGAAGTGTATAATTTGGTGGCACTTGTACCTTACAATGCTGTGCATACACCACCTCTGTGAGGTTCCAATTCTCTTCTGGAAAGCACGGCCCTGCAGGATGCCCTCGCCCCACCCTCCTGCTCCCAGCCTGGCAGCTGAGCCGTGCTCCTGGGCCCAGCGCTGATCTGCTTTAACTCCTTCCTGACAGAGCTGGGGGTTCGTTCTGTTCCTCTGGATTCTCCTGCTCGGGACGCTCCTTATGAAAGGACTCAAACCCCATGCGGAGTTTGGAGATCGGCCTTTTTACCTGATGTTCTCAGGGCCTCGACTTGGAGCGCTTACCAGAACTTCATTCTCTCTCTGGCCAAGTACCACGGGGTCGCACGGACACCCCGTACTGCTCGCCGTTCGTCTGGACCCACGCGTGGGCCTGCGCCCCCGGAGTCCATGAAGGACTGGGGATTACAAACCCGCAGGCTGTGGAGAGCCCTGGGCCCGTGGCTGGCCGGGGTCCCCGAGCCCCCTGACATTTCCTGTGCTTCCTGTGTGCTGTCCCAAGCACAGGGCTATGTCAACCCTTTGGGGACAGTGCTTCTGGTTCATTCTTGAATTCTGCCCTCGGCTTTATGGGCAGGCACCGGTGAGGTCGGTTCTGCCTACAGAAGACGGAGGCTCAGGGAGGCCAGCTGGGCCTCTGGGAGGAGTGGAAGCCAGGCCAACCCGACCCCAGGCTCCAGTGCCTCCTGGGTCCACAGTGCCAGGATGTCTGAGGAGGTCGTCCCCCCGCCGGGTCCCGGGGACCTCTGCCTGCCTTCCCTGGATTCTCTCCGTCTGGAATTTCTGTAGCTGCTAGGCTTTACCATGGCCACGTTAAGTTTACAGCAGAAAGAAACGGTAAACACCACCCTAGAGGCTCACGCTCAACGAAAAGAGCTGAACGTGAATAAATTCCATGTGTCGCTTTATCTCAACCCTCAGAACCAGTGACCAGAAAAACACCCCGAGGGCTGGGCACCCGTGTGTCCAGAGGGCTATGCCTGGTGTGCTTAAAACTGTGCAGTGAAACTGCGATTAACATGTGAGTTTTCCACTCTTATTTTCATAATGAACACATAGACATCACTTTTATTCAGAAGGAAAGCAACTCTACAGTCAAAAGGTGGACATTTCCGGCTCAGGGCCCAGGGTGTTCCTGCCCGGGGCACAGCTGGGCAGGTGACCCTAACTCCCGACAGGGGGTCTTGTTCGGAAGCTGTCAGATGGATGTTCCTGCACCTGGGGTTGTGCCCAGGGGTTGCTGGCCTGACCCCAGCCCCAGCCCAGGCTCACCAGTCAGGGCGTCCAGCGCAGCCCCTGTGGCAGGGCTATGTCAGCCTGGACCTGTCCACACCCTGCTGTGCTGCCCATCCGGCCTCTTGGCTCTGCATGGGCACTGCCCTCAGCCTGGGGCTCCTCCCTTCCAGCTCCGAGCGCCTCTTATCCTCGTGGTCCTTCAGTGGTCCTGGGGCACAAGCAGAGGGGCATTCAGAACAGCCACAGGCAGGAGGTGCTTGTCCTGCCACCCTGGGGCTTCCACACCCGGGTTTGGGTGGTCCTCCCACCTCCCTGTGAGGCAGGTTTTGCCTGTCTTCATGAGAGCTGTGTTCTTGTGTTCTAGAAGGGGGCCTGATACTTAGAAAGTGCTCAATTAGATGGTCACTGCTACCATCTCTACTCTGGAAATGAGACATCTGAGGCTCAGAGAGGTTAAGCAACTTGTCTAAGTCCACACAGCTAGGAGGAGGCTTGGCCATAGACCTGTCAGATTTCACACAGTGGTCTCAGCCTCATGCCAGCCCCCGCCCCCCGTGGGATCTGGTTCGCAGTGGAGGTGGATTCTCAGTGATAGGTAAAGGGCTCCAGGGGAAGAGCCGTGTGGGCCTGGTCTGCGGCACCCGACGCTCAGTGTTTGAGTTGTGGTTCTGCCATGTACTGTGTGACTTGGGCAGGTTTCCTCTGTCCTCCGAGCCCCAGGTTCCTGCCCGGCATGACTGTGGTGAGGAGTGAGTGAACCGTGCCTGACTCAGAATAGACAGGATACTTGCTGCTTAAATAACATCAAGCTTCTCCAGGGCTCAGTGAGCTTCTGGGGAGAGCCAGGTCCCGTGTGGGGGAGGCGGGGGGCCGCACACACGTAGGACAGTGCCCCAGCAGAGCCACACACCAGCCTCCAGGTACCCCCACCTCAGCAGAGCCTGCTGGATTCTGGCTGGCAGTGTGGCCAGGCCTCCTCCCAGCCCGGGGGTAGCCATGGAGTGCCTCCCCCGCTGGACCCTCCAGAGCTCTCTCCCTCGGCCTGGCACCCCCTTGAGTCTGGGCCCCCCATGCCCCAATGCCCTGGTGGAAAGAGATCTCCATCACCCAGGGAAACTGGAAGTTGACACCCCCCCAGGGCTGGGGACCTCTGCTGTAGTCAGGATGACAGGAGAAGGGAAAGGGGCCAGGAAGCCTTGAAGACACAGCAGGGCAGGCGCCTCAGGGCACCTGTGGCAGGGAGGTCCTGGAGCAGGGCCACCTGGTGGGGAGGACAGACGAGTGGGAGTTTGGGAGAGAGGGGAGAGGCTTCCCTGCCATGAAAGAATCAGCGGGCAAAGGCAGGGCAGTGGGGAGGGCAGAGGACACTGCCTCTGACCTCACGGCCACCTCTGCTTTGGCAGGACACCAGGGCTGGGCTGACCCACCCTGGCAGCAGCTGCCAGGGAACAGGTCCGAGCAGGCGGACCTGGCAGGATGACTCAGGAGCCTGGCAACTTAGCAGAGCGGCCTAAGGGGCCAGCTGGACCTGGCCTTTCTGGCAGTGTCCCCCCTGGCCTGACCCCTGGGCCACACTCAAGCTTGGAGACCCGTTAGAGGCCTACCAGGCAGCAGGCCGAGGCGCAGAGCTGGGTGGAGCCCTGTTCCTACCCAGGAGCTAGGCCAGCCTCTGTGGCTGGACACACCCCTGTGCATGAGGCAGGACCTGGCCCTGGGCTTCAGTGTCCCCATCTCACAGAGCCCTGCTGAGATGGTGCAGGTGAAAATCCCGTAGGCTGTGCGGCTCCTCCCGAAGGACGTGCTGTGCTGACTGTTATTGTCATGGCTTCATACAGGGTGGCAGGCACGCGTGGGGGGGTGACGGCACCATCTGGTGGGAGAAGCCAGAGACTGGGACCCCAGCTCTGCTCCTGGGGAGCCGCGGATCGGTGCAAAGCCCTCCTCTGGCCCTCAGGTTCCACGTCTGTCAATATCTAGGGGCGGGGAGTCCTTGGGCTCTATGGTAGGGGTGGCCAGCCTCAGGGGAAGTCAAGGTCACCTGGGAGGCCTGGACCTCACTGGTTCTTCTCCAAAGCCACAGACAACGTTCCCCTGATGCCATCCTGGCCTGGCTGACCCGGCCGACCCGGCCCTCAATGGCCCCTGAGGCTGGCGGGCCTCACTGTGCATGACCTCCACGGGTACAGGGCATTTCGCCTGAAAGGGCAGCCCTTCCCTCCCACAGCAGCACTGGGACCACAGCAGGCCGGGAGGCAGGGGCCAACCCCGGGGGCACTGCTGGGACAGCCCAAGCAGGTAAGGCCTGGGGCTGGAGGGGCAGGAGGCCACCAAGCTCTCCCCAGGAGGCAGGGCCTCCCTTCTGCTCCTCCTGCTGCCTCCTGGGTGCAGATTCCTTGCTGGCCCTGTGCCCAGCCCAGGCTTGGGTGCCACAGGTGCCCATGAGGGGCGTGGGGTGGATGACATGAGGTGGAGAATATTCTAATAACTTTACATCAGGGAAAGAACTTGACTCTGGGAGACCATGAAGCCGAGCCTCTCAGGAGTAATGGAGGGTGAGGGGACCTTTGGTGCTTAATGGTGGACAGACCCCTTGGCTCCTGTGGCTCAGGTCCCCCCAACCCCCGCCTCCTCATCAGAGCTGGGTGGGGCTCTCCCCAGCCTGGGCAACACAAGGACAGGGCAGTCTCCACCCAAGACGAGCCGTGCAGTGTGGCCTCAGACCAGGCTCTGACCCTCCCTGGCCTTGGTTTCCCCATCTGTGCAGTCTGCCAGAAGTCATCCCCAGGAGGCAGGGTGTGCACCTCGAGGCTGTTACAGGCCTGGCTCCCCGGAGCCCCAGGGTCTACGCGGAGGCCTTTCTCCCTCAAGCTCCTGGTGCCTGGTACAGCCGTGCAGGCAGGCCGCCCCCGCTCCAATCAGCATCCTGTCTCCACATTGTCTGCAGCTCTGTCTGCCTGGAAGGGCTCAGTAAGGCCCCACAAAGTGGAGTGATAGCGCACCATGTCAGAGAGAGGGACAGGCTTCCCAAAGGTCCTTCTGACCCACACAGGGTCCTGGGGAGGGAAGGCGGTGGCTGCTGGGCCAGCCCTCACCCGAGAGGGAGCATGAGAGGTGGACAGAGGAGGTGTGGGCGAGAGACAGGAAAGGGCCACAGAGACTAAGAAAGGGATAAGTCCAGGACGGTGGGAGGAAAGAGGCAGAGAAAGAGCACAAAGACAGGCCATGTCATGGAGACAAGCTAGGCAGAGCAGCTCGACTGGACACCCAAGCACCTGGTCTGGGCCACCACCATAACACACAGAATCCTGGGTGATGACAGAGCTGGAGAGGGAGGTGGCTGCTGGGAAGGCCTGTCCAGGCTCCCAGCTCCTCCCAGTGGGCCCACCCCCACACGCCCTCTCACTCACTGGCCATCACACACACGCCCACCCTCCAGCCCGCCTCCCCATGCACACACCTTCATGAGCATGGAGACTGAGACTTGACAGGACTGAGCCCCTGCACCCTTGACCATCCCAGGCTGCATGCGGGAGCAGGCAGCAGGGTGTGGGTGTTTGGGGGGTTTAGCTGTCGTATCCCCCAAAAGCTCACGTGTGCCAACACTCACACCGGGGGACCAGGTCCCACGCTCACATTCAGCAGCACACGTGCACTGAGTGAGCCCAGGCCCAACCAGGTGCAGGGGCAAGTGCGGACCCAGGCCCACAAAGGCACAGTTGGGGCCCTGCTCCCTCAAGGGATCATTGGTCCTGAGCTGACAAATGGTGGGCAGACCCCTTGGTTCCTCCTCATCGGGAGCTGGGTGGGGCTCTCCTCAGCCTGGGCAACTATGTGTGGTACAGTCCCAGAACATTCTGGAGCTTTGGTGGGAGCGGATTCTCCCACAGAGGCTGCAGTTTGCACTCCAGAGTTCACTCCTTCCACCACCTGGACATCCACCAGTCTCGGAGACCCCCCACCTCCTCCCTCAGGGTTTCTAAGTCCACAGGGTTTCTAAGTCCTGCTTCTGTGCCATCCTGCTGGTCCCTGTGGCCCCTGCTGGGACACCCAGCTTCCAGTTCAGGTTGCACACCAAAATTTCACTTCCAGCCAGCGTGGGGGACAGAGCAGGACTTTGGGTTCTGGGGAGGGACAAAGGCTGCAAGGGCCCCACAGGGTGATGGCCACACAACTTCAAAGGGAAAGAGTGTCCATAACCTGAAGACACCGTTCAGAAGTGGACAAACTTCAGAGTCCCCAGGTACCGCCAGAGCCAGGATCTGCTTCTCGGTGCCTGGGTTCTGCTCAATTCAGGAAAACCGGAGGGGCCAGAGGTTGAAACAGGAGGGGTCAGCTCACACAGAACGTTCCACCCCAGGTGGAAGCTGAAATGAGCGCTGCTTGCATTTTGGTCAACCCACCTCTGTGAAAATGGATCTGTGACAGATACAGAATCCAAGGCAGCAGAGCAAGGTCAGTGTGTGCTGCCCGCTGGCTGTGCTTCTGGGGAGACCACTCGGGCCGGCATGCACACAGAACAAAACTCAGTGTTCTCCTATTTGCACAGTCTCACGCCTCTATTTGACATTGAATTATAATTGAGAGATAATTCATATCATGTGAAATGTGTCACTTTGAAGTATACAATCCACACATTTTAGGACCTTCACAGTGCTGTGTGACTTCACCATAACCTGATTCATCAACCTCAAAATAAACCTCACAACCCCTAGTGGTCGCTCCCCATCTCTCCCTCCTCCCAGCCCCTGACACCCACTGTTCTGGTTTGCACCTTGAATGTCTCCAAAGGCCCAAGTGTTGGAGGTTCGATCCCCAAAGTGGTGTTACTGGGAGGCGGGGAAAGTTTAAGAGGTGGGGCCTAGTGAGACGAAGTCAGGTCACTGGGTGTGCCCTCGAGGGGACGTTGGGACCAGGAGGTGAGCAGAATTCCTGACCATGCTTCCACCATGATGTTCTGCCTCAGCACAGCTCCAAGCAACAGGGTCACACGACTGAGTACCGAACCTCTGAAACTGGGAGTCAAAGTCAATCTTTCCTCCTTATAAGTTGATTTTCCCAGTTATTTTGTCACAGTGACAGAAAGCTGACATAAACACCAATCTGCTTTCTTTTCCTCGAGATTTGACTGAACATTTTCCATACGTGGAGTCACACCGCACGTGGGTCCCTCTCCTTTCACGTAACGTGAGGCTTTTAGGTTCATTCTGATCTCGTAATTCTCAGTCCTTCCTTTTTACTTCATTCCACTGTGAGGGTGAACCCCACTTCAGTTGCCCACTCCTTAGGCGATGGATTTGGGGGTGTTTCAAATGAACGTTTCAGATACACTCTTTACAAAATCGTCTGGGGAACGTCAGGATGCTGTTCACAGCTTTTTGTTACTTTCCCTATTCTGAGATGAAGTCCTATGACTAATTTTTTTTTTTCTTTTGAGAAATGGTGATAACCCTAGATGAAAGGTCTCAGCAAAATGTCTCTGGTAAAGAGAAAAAGAGCTGGGGACCCCCACAGCCTTTCCTCCCCACTGGCCCAGGAGCCGGGGGGCTCGTATGGCCCGGGGGTGTCAGCAGCCCAGGCAGCCCCTTCGAGTTCCCCTGGGGTGGTGGCTCAGCGCTGGAGCGCGTGCCTAGCCTGTGCGAAGCTGAGGTGTTTTCAGGACTCTGCATCTAGGTGGAGACGTGGCCGTCTAGGCTTGTGGAAAATGGACACTCTGCGCACATCCTGTTCCAGCTCCTCTTCCTCCGTGTGTCTCTGCACAGGGGAGATAAAGAGACTCGGTCTAGGCTGGAGGGCCCGTTCTCCATGAGAGGCCCACAGAGTCCCTGGACCCCTCCCCAGATGTTCAGCGTCTCGCCTGTGTGACTCAGATTCACAAGAGAGGGCCGCTGTCAATCATGGACTGCTGCGCTCAGCCAAGTTCAGGTCCTAGTCATCTGGAAACAGGGGTGACCGCTAGAATGGTGCAAGGTGACAAGGAAAAGGCCCAGTTCAGTGGATTAATAATGACCAGCAGGACACTGAGTTCCACTTAGAGAGAAGCAAGAAGTTCCAGTGTGTTTCTGTTCCGTAGAGCATGACGATGGATGTAAATTTCAAAGAACTAGGAGAAAGGATTTTGAAAGTTTTCACCATATGGAAATGATAAATGTTTCAGGAAATAGATGTATTTGGCCTGATTTGAACATTGCACAATGTAGACGTGTATCAAAACAGTATATATTGCCTCATTATTATGTATGATTATTGTGTTTTTATGTAACTGCTAAAAATACTCATAATTAAAAATTTGCAGACTCATAGAATTATTACAGTGGTAATCTGATAATGCAAGCCAAAATGTTGAACATAAAGAAAAAAAGTACCTTTCTTCTCACCCTAACACAAATATTTATTCCACATTTTGATACACTTTCAATTTGTCTAAGTATTTTTTAAAAACCCTGTTTTTCATCATCTTAGGAGTTGTATGGACTCATATAGTAAAAATGTAAGTAAAAAGAGATAAGGGGATCTGGGTGCAGTGGCGCACACCTGTGATCCCAGTGGCTCTGGAGGCTGAGGCAGGAAGATTGAGAGTTCAAAGCCAGCCTTAGCAACTTAATGAGGCCCTAAGCAACTCAGTGAGACCTTGCATCTAAACAAAATATGAAAAAGGGTTGGGGATGTGTCTCACTAGTTAAGGGCTGCTGGGCTCAATCCCTGGTACAAGAAGGCGGGGGGGGTGGGGAGAGAGAGAGGAAGAGAGAGAGGGGTTTCCTTCCAGCATTCATGTCCCAGTGATTGTATTTTCATAATTGTGTCGTATACATTACTATAGCAATTTGCATACACAGTTTCATAGTCTTCTTTTTCACCAAAAATCATGGACTTGCTTTTTTCATTCTGCTAAAAGTATCTGAAAGCAATCATTGTTGCACCTCTTTAGTGGAGTTAAAACACTGCATGAGAGTTGGGATTGTGTAGAGCGCTCGCCTAGCATGTGCAGGGCCCTGGGTTTTATCCTCGGCACCACATTAAAAAAATAAATAAAATTAAGGTTTTGTGTTCAACTACAACTCAAAAATAAATATAAAGCAAAACAAAACACTGCATGAGTGGGGTTGTCCCCAGTGCTCCCTCTTGTGTGCTCATACTACTGCGCAGTTCTGACGTGATTCTCCCTGCTCTGTGACAGGTGAGCAATGCCTGGGTCGCGTGTGCAGTCACAATCCCCTGCGGCACCTCCTCTGCTGTTATAAATGATGCCAGGGAAGGCTTCCTTGGGACGGGTTCTTACAAACAGGTTTACTTTTTGGTTGAAAGAGAAAAAAACCATCCTAAAATTTCCATGGGATTGTCAGGGACTCCAAATAGTGAAAACAATCTTGAAAAAGAACAAAGCTGGAGGCCTCACCTTCCTGAGCTGGAGACTCACCGCGGTCACCATCACAGTGCGGGAGTGGCATCAAAGCACTGAGACATCAGTGGGAGAGAATGGATGGCCTCTGCTGCCAGGAGAAGTTCCATGGCACGCCGAGACCATTTGATGTGGAAAGGAGAGGCCTTGTGAAAACCCGACAGCCACATGCGAAGGACCGAGCCTGGACCCTCACCCACTGTTACGAGCAGAATTGCTCAAGATGGACCCAAGACCTAAATGTAAGAGCTGGAACTATAAAACCTGTAGAAAACACAAGGAAAGCATCTGGTGTTGGGCTTGGCAATGGTTTCTTGGATAAGACAGATAAACAGAACTACATCCAACTTAAAAGCTCTTGGACATCAAAGGACACAATCAACAGGATGGCGAAACTGTCTGAAAACAGCATATCTGATAAGAGATTGACATCTGGACCATGTAAAGGATTCCTGCAACTCCAGAACAAGCAAACAAAAAACAAGAAAACAAACAACACTAATGACTCGGTCTTTTAAAGTGTACAAAAGACTTGAACAGACAGCTCTCCAAAGCCGTACAGATGGCCAGTAAGCACAGGAGAAGGCGCTCAGCACCACTATCATTACGGAAATGCAAGCCCAAACCACAGGACGAGAGTGCTTCACAGGCATTAGGACGGCTTGGATAGAAAGCAGCAGAGGAAACGCCCGCACGGCTGGAGACAAGGGGAAGTTGACACTGTGGCACTGCCAGTGGCCCCAACGTGCGTGTGCTGCCACTGCGCGCCACAGTACTGAAGGCAGAATTGTCGCACAATCCAGCAATCCTGCTTCTGGGTATATACCTCAAAGAACTGAAAGAAGGGACTCACAGAGATCTATCTATCTGGACAGCCACGCTCACAGCAACAGTCTTCACAGAGCCCCGGGTGAAGGCAGCCCCCAAGTCCCCCAGCGGCTTAATGCATGAATACAATGTAGGGTGTCCACATGCTAGAATGTGACTGTCTGGAAGAGAAGGAGAGAGCCCAAAGACATGCCAAGGGAAGCCTGTCAGTCGCTAAGGGACAACTCTTGTGCGGTCCCACCACCCGAGGTCCCTAGAGTCCTTACATTCTTAGAGAAAGAAAACGCCATGGGGGGAGTCGGGCTTGGGGGTGGGAATAGCAGTGGGTGTTTAATAGAAAAGTTTTAGCTGGGAACCTTCTGGAGGTAGCTGGTGGCAACAGTTGTACAACTATGTGAAAGCATTAATGCAAGGGCGATATTTATGTTTGTGTGTGTGAATCGGACACTCACAGACATGAGCTCCAGGGACATGGGGCTGGGGATTGATTGGCATGCACCACTGAACTACACGCCCAGCCCCATGATGCCTGTTTCCTGACACTCTTTCCCAGATGTGCGCAGGACATCTCTTCTGCAGAAAACCTCCTTTTTTTAATTTTTTTTTTTTTAGTTGTAGATGGACACAATATCGTTATTTTTGTTTATTTTTTTATGTGGCGCTAAGGATTGAACCCAGTACCTCATGCTTGCAAGGCCAGCGCTCTACCGCTGGCTACAACCCCAGCCCTGCAGAAAACCTTCTGATCATGCTGCTGAAACAGTGTCCTCCCCCAACCCTCATGACCCCAGGTCTGACGTCTGCTCCCTCCGCAAGCAGGCATCCTGCTCCGGGTCTCACTTTTCCTTGGGGCACACAACAATGTCTGGTATACAGTAGGAGCCTGGGATGCATATCTGAGGAGTGAGTGCATCCTGTGAAGCAAGTATTCTTCCAATGAGGTTACGTAACTTCCCCAAGCGCACACAGCCAGAAGAGACAGGGCTGGGATTGGAACCAGGCCTTCTCCTGGGGTCAGGTCTCTCTGCTCCATGAAGCTTGGAGCCTGCAGCAGGAGAGGGGTGATGTTTGTATTTGTTTTTGTGACACTGACGGATGCTCACAGGCATGAGCTCCAGGGGAGTGTGCTGGGGATTGATTAGTAGGTTTGCACTGTCATTGGAGGCTCATGGAGTGTGAGGTCCCTTCCCCACTCTCTCTTATTGAGTGTGTGCTCCTCCTTTAAGCACCTGGCCTATTCCAAGCCAAGGAGCACCCTCCCTTCTCCAGGTGAACTAATACCTCCTACCAAGTCCTACTAGAGTTTCTGTCACTTCAAACTGTGGATGAATAGAAAAGTCCAGGACAGGCCAGCCCAGATTTGAGTGTGGCCTTCCCAGGAGCTGGTGGTGAGACCCTGGGCACATCCCTTGACTTCCCCGAGCTTCACCTCTCCCACCTGGGTGGTGGAGACCATGATACCCCCACCCCGTCTGTGCCTAACCCTCATTGTGACATCCAGCCTGGACTTGCACACCTCCAGCCAGGGCGGCCCTCTACTTCCCAAGGGACACGCATGGTGATTAGTGACCTCTCACCGGTGCTTGGATGCCGGCCCTGCCTGGAGGAGGAATTCCTTTGGCCCTTCTGAAATGGAAAGCAAGAGAATTCCATTTCACAATCTTGAACCAGTCAAAGCAGCTTGTTTTCTCCCCAAACCCTGAGAGAGCCCTCTTGTTTTGAAAGACAAATTCAAAGGCAGATTCCTCACTGCAGAGTTATCTGTCTTCTTATCTGCCTGGAGCAGACGTGGCTTTGGAATACCCAAACAGAGAGGACCTCTGGTTAGCTCAGATAAACTGTCAAGCCCGCACCCAAAGAAAGCTCCGAAACCCACCTGGGGCGGGGAGATGTGTCGGCTTCAGGCCTGCTGACTGCTGCGAAGATGAAAATTATTTTCTTCCCCAAACAAGTTGGATTGTTCTTGTGAGTCCCAGCCAGGTGGCCAAGAGATGCCACAAGGGGTGCTCACACAACCCAGTTTGGCTTTTAAAATTATTTGCAGAGCTCTGCAAATGAGGCAGGTTTTTCTTTTTTTTTTCTTCTTTACCCTAATGTCGTTCTATCTTTTTTCTTAAACTTTTTTCATGTTACAAACATCACGGGTATTTATTGTCACCTGGAAAATGTAGTAAAAAATAAAGAACATCAAAATTACCCTTAATTCTGTCCCCCAGAAACAATCTAATATTTTGATGCATTTCCTTTCTCCCCCATCAAAGGGGCCATCCCCTTGATACAAAGAACAGCAGCGTCCCTCCCACCACCACCTCTGGAGGAGACGGACTCGGCCCTGCCCTCTTGGAGCTCACAGTCTAGAAAGGAAACAGAAAATAGAAACATAAACAGGTTGTCCCTGGTTTTCCTTTTACAAACCATATTGCAGGGATGTAAGCCGAGCGTCTGAGCGAGCACACTGAGCCTGTTAGGAGACTTTTTATTTGTTTATTTATTTATTTTCTTATGTGGTGCTAAGGTTTGAACCCAGTGCCCACCCATGCCAGGCGAGTGCTGTACCACTGAGCCACAGCCTCAGCCTAGGAGAACTCTTTAAAAGTGGAATTTAGGAGACAGTTTTTCCTATTGCATTAAAAAAAAAAAAAAAGAAAAAAAACCTGTGGTGGTGATCCTCTTTGTGCAGTGTGTATTAAGATGATGCTGAGACTGCCTGATACGCATGTCCTCGACCTGCATGAGGCTCTTTCAGGTTCTATACCTATAGATTCTTGGGTCGGGGGGATTTTATGGGGCTCCTCTCTAAGCTCACCCTCATCCCCGTCTGCATCCCAGCTGGCACCCCACCAGACATGGGAGCTCCTCCTTCCTGGCCATTCCGTTCTGTCCTCTGTTGGAAATGTTGTGAAGTCAAACGGGTCCTCATGAGCTTCCGGCCCCAGCCCTGGTTCTTGAGACTGCAGAGCCAGCCCCCTGTCCCTCCCAGATCTGCTCTTGACACCGGCTCCACCTGACCTGCTGACTGCAGGTGGGACTCCCCCTGGGGCTGCCTCCCCTCGCACCGGGAGCCGTCCTGCCCCTCCCCTCGGGAGCAGTGGCCCCCCTCTGCACCCCCTTTCCTCCCAGCTTCTGCTCCTTTTCTTGTCTCTTGGTGGCTCTCAGCTTTTAGGCCACCTCTGCATCCAGTAGACACTGGGTAAAAAATCTGTTGCGCCGACGCGTGGAGGACTAGGTCTCTGCCTGAGTCTCTGACAAGCCGAGCCACCTCAGGGTGCCTTGGGCTGGCTCTAAATCCCCGCTCTCCCTTGTCAAACACATGCCCAATCACCTTCCTGGGGTTGTCGATTTGCTTGTTTGTTTACGCCACACAAAATGTTCACCAAGCAGGGGCCCGCACTGTGCTGAGAACTGAGGACATGAGTCAGGCAAGATCAGTGGGGTTATGGTCCCCAGGGCACTCTGTCGTCATGGAGACAATCACTGACTCAGCCGAGGAGGTCCAGGAAGGACCTGTGCACGTGCAGGACAGAGAGTAGCAGGAAGCTGCAGAGTCGCAGTAGGGACAGCCCACCCCAGAAGCGGGTGATTTCCTTGGGACCTGAAGGAGGAGGATGATCTCTGTGTGTGTATGGGTGGGTGGGGGTCCAGAATTCCAGACGCAGGAAGCAGGGGCCCAGGTCCTGCGATCATGTAAATAGCCTTGTCTTAGTCGCCTAGTCAACAGCCATTGCAGAGGTGTGTGCCAGCCTCGGGCTAAATATATCTCTGTAGGCCAGGATTCCTGCAGGAGGGAATCAGCCTCCCATCCACACCTCCTGGTCTGGTTAATTAAGTGATCAATCCATTGAATCTTCACTTCGTGGAGTCATAGATTGATTTCTTGATGGGGTGACTAATTAGTTTGTTCACCTGCCTAACAAGCTTGGCTGTGGCCTGAGGCCCACTGGCTCGGTGCTGGCTCTGGGAGCGAGTGTGAACCAGATGGGATGGACCCCCTGAAGTGCTTCTCTAGGCAGGAGACAGAGGACACCTACGAGACAGAGCAAGGTCCTTGGCTACAGATCCCCACGCAAGCAGGAAACAGGGAAACTTGAGCTCAGTATTGAAGGAGGAGCAGTCACCCCTCAGAGAGCAGACAAACAGCCCAAGCCAAGGCCCTGAGCCCAGTGGCCTGGCCTGTTTGGGGCTCAGTGGGAAGCCTGCTCTCTCTCAAGGGAGCTGAGCATTGAACATGACTTTGCCCATAACAAATCACCTCCTAATTCGAAGGGACTGCCAACCAGGGGGTGAACTTGACTCTGGCCACACACAGTGCGTGCATCTTCCTGGAAACTAGCAAAGTGTAGCCTTCCCGGCTGGCACAGCCTCCTCCCTGAGTAGGCCCCAGGAGCGGGCGGCCGCTTGGGGAGAACAAGGCTGCATTATGGAAGTTCCCCAGGACGGCTGTGGGCAAACAGAAGGCCCAAGTGTGTCCAGGGAGGGCAGGCTGGGAGCTCAGAATAGCTCATTGAGTCCATGGTCGCTAGGCCAGGAGAACAGCCAGGAAGAAACAGGTCTTTATGAAGGGGAGGCCCGGCACAGCCTGAAACGGAGGTCAGACTAGCCACACCGCCCCCCCCCCCCCCCCCCCCCCGTCTGCAACCTTCCCTAGCTGGCCCCACGCAGACTTGGTGCTCGGGAGGCTCCAGGGCACGTACGGGCGCAGCGAGACTAAATATATAGTCCACTGGTGGCCTGTCCGGCATGGGCGTTTACCCTGCCTCTTCAGTCCCTACTTCCCTACTCCAGGTGCAAAGAGCATTTCAGAATTTCCAAATGGAATGTGAAAACATTGTGTAAAACTTTGTGCTCCTCAACAATCCTAGGAAGTGGGGGCCTTTAGGAACCCCAGTCTGCAGAAGGGGAAACTGAGGGTCAGAGCACTGGTCACTCGGCCAACTTTGCAGCTAGGAGATCACACTGCAGGGATGGAATCCGAGCACTGCACCACTGTGGTGTGTGCGTGGTGTGTGTGTGGTGTGTGTGTGCACACGTGTGAGGACTTGTGGAGGGTGGCCGGTGGCAGTATGTGTGGTGAGGACATCGTGTGCATGTGCTGCCAGGTTGTTCCAAGACTCTCCCTGGTCAGGACACCTCAGTGTGCTGGGTGGGGGTGACAAGCTCACTTCCAGCAGCCAGTGGAAACAGGGCCAGTGACCCAAGTGCAGCCCTGCTTGTCAGGGCCATCTCCTGCATGGGCCAGGGCATCTGAGAGCTGGGTCCACCTCAGGAAAACTGGTAGCAGGAGGAGGAGCAGAATCCCAAGGTGGGGACTGGGGCCTACTGAGCCCCCAGCCCCATGGCAGATGCACATGCCTGGGGAAGGGGGACCCAGAAATTGTGGAGCTTTACCTCTCATCAGTCACCAGCTCCCTGCTCATCCTCCCCCATGTGTCCCCAGAGGGTCTTCCAGTGGACTCTGGGCCAGGCCTTTCTCTTCTTTAAGACCTTACTAAGGACAGATTCCAAGCCTGGCCATGTACCTGTGCCCAAGACCCCAAGGCCCGTTCTTCTCGGTCACCCTGTGCCACACCTGCTCCCCTGGGTCTGGCATCTTGGTAAAGCTGTTCACACGCACTGGAAGGCTCCTGCCCTGGCCTTGGCTCCCAGACTGTCTGTGGACTCCCTCCCCACTGTGCCCTCCCCCAGGGCTCTGCTGAGGCGGGTTCCTGCAGCACTTCCCTGGCTCTCAGCTGACGTGGGTGGGCGCTGTGTCCTTGAGCTTTCCAGCCCCGGAGGCCTCCTCCACCAGTGCCTGTCACGGGAACACAGGGCCTCAAAGTCCCATCCGTGACCTTCTCCCCCCTGGGGCAGGGTGGCTTGCCCTGTCCCCCTGCTTCAGCTCTGGAGCAAATTACCTTCAGACTCATGGCTTGAGACAAGCATTTGCTAAGCTCAGATTCTGGAGGTCAGGAATTAGGGTGGGGCACGCGGGGCAGGGCTTGTTTGCCCCACAATGTCTGGGGCAAGACTCAATGCTGGGGCTCAAGTAGCCAGAGACTGCTTCCTCCCCTGGGGTCTGCATGATGCTCTGTCTGCTGGGGGCCTTGGTTCCAGAACTCGGGCCTCTCCACGTGGTTGAGCTTACTCACCACACTCCAAGGACAGAGGAGGTAGAGGGGAGATCCGAGAGGTGAGGGCCAGACCCCCACTGTCATGGTACAAGTGACCAATCCTGGCGTACGGTGGGTAGAGGAACGCCGGTCACTTGGGAGGATTCTATCTGCTGCCACCATCCTCAGAGCCCAGCACAGGGTGGGTCTTTCCCAGTGCTCAGGAGACTTTTATTGGTCTGTTGAGCTCAGAATCCCATTACAGTCTCCACAGGAGAACACTGAGGCCCAGAGAGTTGCAGCAACTTGTTCAAGGCCCTCTGCACTGGGGAACCAGCTAGTGGGCACAGGCAGTAAGACAGAATGCCGCCTTGATGGTCACAGAGAGCTGGGCTGGCTGGGCCTCTCCTGGGAACGTAGGCAAACTTTTGAACCTCAGCAGCTCCAGACAGACTGCACATTTGTGGAGAGTGACAGGCTCCTGTAGCTGGCAGCTCCCCCACCCATCAAAGGCTCCTGAGAGCTCTGCAGCCACCAGGGGGCAGTGTGGTGCCCACAGCCTACGTCCTCCGTGTGGGTGTGCAGGAGGCTGTTGTGTGTAACTACTCCCAGGAGCCCCAGGGGCTCTGGGGTACCCAGGACACAGTCACAGTCTTCGAAGTGGGTGTCTTTGTAGGCTCCCCAGCTCCCTGTCCTCTCCTCAGCCTCTGATTGTTCAGGCTGCAGAGGTTGCCACTGCCCTGAAGCAAGTCAGCCTTCAGCAGAACCAGGCACCCAGAACCAGGCCAGCTGCAGGGCCTTGCCGTCATCCTGTGCTCAGCCCGTTGGTTTCTTTCTTTAAAAGTTTAAAATTTCAGCATGCTTAACTGAATCCTGAATCGTCACAAGTTAACTGATTACTCAGCTGGCCTGTGTGCTCACAGGCATCCACGCATCCACAGGAATCCACGCTTGTGCGTATACTCTTCCCTCTGCCTGCAGCCCCTCCCCCTCCCATCTCTCTGGTAAACTTCAGTGTTCAGGGTCCGCTGAGACTAGGCTCTGGCACCCGCCACTGGATCCCACTGTCCTCCCCTCCCCCGCCACAGGCTGCTGGAAGTAGGCAGCTTGTTTAGTTTCTCTGGACCTCAGCGGTCTCAAAGGCTGGAGGCCTGAGGCTCCTGTGAGTATTTTTGTTCCCAGCTGATTCCAACACTGGGAAGAGATATTAGCAGTCTACTACACGAGGACCGCTGAGGGACCCTGTGATGGAGAGAGCTCCAGAGAGCCGGACACGCCTTTGGGTTGGCCTTGAGTGCCTGTGGACGTCTCTGGCCTCAGTTTTCTCAATCGCTGCTTGGTGGGGTGGGTGGAAGCTGGGAGCTGGCCAAGAGTGGCCCTGGCTGGGCAGGATAAGACGGCGCAGAAGTGCAGCGTAAGCTCGGGGACTTCCTGTCTCCTGACAGCACTATTGCGCCTTTGGGTTCTACACATGGGAAGTTTGGGCTTGCTTTTTGACTGGCTCTGATGTTTCTGTTTGCGAGTCATCCACAGGGGGGTGCTTTAAGAAAGCAGAAACCCGTGGTGGATGGAAGGTGGGCATTATCCTGTCCCTGCAGGTGACTCAGAAGGCTCAGGAGAGAAGGGGTGAACACTACACCATTTCCGAAGGCCCGGAAGCTTAACTACCTCTCAGCTTCCCCAGTAAGACTCCTCCAAACCCAGCGCACCACCTGTGACTGGCACCTGTATTCTCCCAGTGCCCAGACTGGAGACCTGGGTGACCTTAACTGCTCTCCCGTCCCCCACCCCACATGGAGCTACTCCCAAGTCCCACCTGGGTCCCAAACTCCATGCCTGCAAACCAGGGTCACCTTCCTTGCCCCCTGTTACCCACCCTCCCCTAGAGAGATTTAGCCCAGCTCAGTCCACCTGCTGCCATCCCCCACAGGACCTAGCCTGTGTTGACCTTGTGCCAGATCCAACATGCCCTTGACCTCATTTAGCCAAAGTTGCACCCACTCCAGGATCAGTGGGGCTGGGTGGGATTTGTCCATGGTTCCCAGCTAGGAAACATCAGGAAAGTGGCAAAAGACGATGATTTTAACCTGGGTCTGTGGGTGCTCAAGCCTCCTAGCCTCCCCTCACCAGCCATGGGATGGAGCCTAAGTGTCGGGAATTGTCATCAACAACAGCTGGTGTCAGTTGCCACAGTGCATCAGCCCAGGCTCCCCTGGTCTCTTAGGCCCCCTGAGGTCCTGTCCACACCAGGTCCCCAGGAAGCGTCCCTCTCCCTTCTGTGTGTGTGAAATCCACAGCTCAAAAGCCCCCTCCTGGCAAGTGTCAGTACTGACATTCTGAAGTCCATCTGGGGGCCAGGCTCTGCTCCAATCAGCTGTGCAGCACCCAGAGGCTGTGGCAGGTGGGCTTGGAGCCAGATGGTCTGGGTTCAAATCCCAGCTCTGCCTGTTCCAACTGTGGGCCTTGGGTGAATTATTGGCCTCTCTGGCCTTAGGTTCTTCCTCTGTAAAATGGAGATAATAATAGTATCCACCTCCCAAGGTTGTATGAGGACAAAATGACTCCAGAGTGTCCAGTGGTACCTGGCCATGTAATTAATGGTCAGTAAACATGCCTGGAAGTTATTAAGTTCCCACTAGTAAGAGCCAATGTTACTGAGCCCTACTCTGTGTCAGCACGGGCCAGACCCTTCCCCTAAGTCCTCACCAAGTTCCCTGGATCATGCTCATTTTGTAGATGAGGAGACAGAGGCTCAGGGAGGAAAGCCAGGAGAGATTGGTACACAGAATTCTGCTGGGCTGTGCAAAATCCCAGAAGCAACTTGCCATGGGCTCCAGGTGCCCTTGGGTCTCTTGAGGCAAAGTCTGACTTCCTTTCACTGCGTGTGCTGGTTCTTCCTCACAAAGTGTCCCCATGGACTGATGACACAGGTGATGGGGAGACACTCTGGGGTACAGAACTGGCCTGGGACTCAGCAAGCACGACCATGCCCATCAGAGACTGTGTGCCTGAAATGAGGAGCCCTCTGGGCAACAGCAAGTCCATGTGGAGGAAATGAAGGAGAGTGAAAGGGTGGAGCAGAGGTGAGGGAGGGGCAGCTCAAGGCCAGCAGTGCTCAGGAAGGAACCTGGAAACCCAGAACACCGGGAAAAATGGCAGGGCACTATTTGGGGTGTCTCTGAGTGTTTCTGGCGATTAGCATGTGAGTCTGTAAGGACTAGCTGGTGAAGAGCCCTGGTCAGTGTGGGCAGGCACTGGGCAGCTGGCCCAGGGAGGAATGAGCAATTGCAGAGGGTGAAGTGGCCTCTTCTTCAAGAGCCAGGACTGACTCTTCTTCTCCTGCCCTTGGACATCAAAACTCCAGGCTCCTGGCCTTTGGACTCCAGGACTTACACCAGTTTCCTTGCTCCCTTTCTCAGGACTGTGGCCTGGAACTGGAGCCAGGAATTACACCTTCTGCTTCCCTGGTTCTGAAGCCTTTGGACTTGGACATGACTATACCACCAACTTGCAGATGGCCTACTGGGGACTTCTGTGAGCCAACTCCCCTAATAAATCCCTCTCGGGGATCTGAATACCCCTCTCCTGTGCTGCTTCTCTGGAGACCCTGACTGATGACGTGTGGTGGAGAAAAGCCCTGGAGATGTTAGCCACGGGGAAGGCCAGCAGATGGAGTGCTCCCAGCTAACACTGCCAGGCTGACCTGGCACCCAGCCCAGTGAGGCCCTGTTCATGACACAGCGAGGACCTAAGGATGCAGTGGAAGCGGGCTGGAGGCAGAAGCGCAGTCCAGGGGGACGGACACAGCATGAAGTGAACCTGTAGGCTCTGGGCGCCTGCCTGCCTCACCATCAGCCACCTCCTTGTCCCCTTTGTCCCCTTTCATTGTTTCCACAGATATATTGTCAGGGCCTGCCCTGTGCCAGACAGGCTGCTAGGTGTCACAAAGGACCTTTGCCCTCTCTCTGTCTGCCCTTAGAGATAGAGAGATAAATGGTCATGTTCCCTCTGGAGACAGATAAGAGGGATGAGACAGTCAATGGAGGGTCACTGTCTACAGCCCCACCAAACTGGCTCCACTGCATTAGCACCCTGGCCTCCCCACCATCAGGCTTCCTCCCCTCCCACCTCCCATGCAGAAGCAACAGCCAACTCTGCCTTGGGAGTTTGGCTGTAGTCCCCCCTCTGCATTTAAGATGAATAGGGTGTCTCAATCTTCAGTGCCTTCACCCAAGGCAGAGTTTCCCAAGGCAGAGTCCGCACCCTGGTTTCAGGCCTTACTTGCTCCTGCAGTGCCCCCTGGTGGGGAAGGAGCTGACTGCAGACACCACAACCAGGGTCCTACAACCAGTCCTATATTTACACAGGCTTCCTTATTTAGGCTCTCCTTCCTGCAGCAGGTGCAGGACCACTGCCTCACAAACCACAAACAGCCCCGCCCCTTGGATGATGAAGGTCCTGAAGGAGGTGCTCTCATTCTCCATTAACGTGACCAATGATTTAGGTCACCTTGGAAAATGTTTTTCGCAAAATAGTTTTTAAATTTCTTGGCACATAATAGAAGTCTTCTTAGAAGACTTAGAAGCTAAGCATCCAAGTGCCGTACCAACAGTTTCTGGTGCAGTTAAGAATAAGGCCTCTTATTTTGTTCTTGGAGCCCGAGTATGCCTGCAGTCTTTAACCAGCGCAGCCCCAGAACTGTGGTTTGGACTAACACTGGCATCTGACCTTCTCGCCTACTAGCCTGTCTTCCTCTTGGGAGAAGCAGCATATCTTGTTTTTCTTTTGAGTCCTTGGCCCTCCTATAGAGCTTGCTTTCCTGGGAAACATCTGCTTGGTTGATTCTTTGTTTGCCTTTGTATCCCTCTGGCATTTCTGATGGGGGCCTGTTCTCTAGTCATTCCTTCCCTCAGCCAGTCTCTGGCCACTTATGCAGCAGCTGCATGTGCCAGGCCTGGTGCTGGCGGCTGAGGATGCAGCCACACCTGGCATGACCCAGGGGTCACTCCAATTCTCACGGCTGGTGGCAGAGGAGGCAGGCTAGGGCAATAATGCCACAGCCACGAATCTCAATTGTAGTCAGTGCTATGACAGGGACATACCAGGAGTCTTCCAGGGTCAAGTGAGACCAGAGGGGAGTGAGGCACAGGAGAGAGGTCAGCTTGGGATGGGAGTGGGTTCTGCGGGGGCCAGCAGGTCAGAGAATAGGATTGGAGTTTTAATCTAACGCCAGGAGAAGCTAGTGAAGGCTTCAGGCAGGCCCCAGTGCTGGCTCAGGAGCGAGAAGCCTCCTGGCTGCTGTGCACCATGTGCAGAGCAAGGGAGGCAGGAGAGGATCCACAAGGCTGCCGAGCCGCCTGGGATGTGCAGGGCACTGGGATGGCAGGGTGGCAAGGGGGGTGGGCAGTAGGGTGCATTGGGACACATTTTGGGGTGAGTTGAGTGTTACCTCTGTTAACAGATCACTGTAAATCAGAGTCCTCAGAAGACAGTGCCATGAGGGAGCTCATGAGAAGCTTCAGGTCCAGAGAGTGTGTGGCTTCACCTGCTTGTGACTTGGTCTCATGTGGCCTGCACTTCCTCTCTGGAATCCTAAGCCTGTCTTTCACTTTTCTCATTTTCAGCAGCAACAAAAAACCCTTAGGGACTGATACTTTCTTCTTGTCATCGGATGCCTGTTTAACCAAGCAAGAATAAAACTTTAAATTTCAGACCACCAGTAGTTTTTCTCAGTATGTCTCCTGTGCGTCAATACCCGGTTTTGTAAGTGAACTTTTATTGGCACACAGCCATGACATTGGCTCACATACCTGTGGCTGTTGCGGGTCAGGGAGTAACTGTGCGACCATAAGGCCAGCAATGCTAAAACACTTCCCCTGTGGCCCGTGTGAACTTTGCTGACCCCTGCGCCAGGGTAGGTAGACCTGGTTTCTACACTCTGAACACAGTGCAAGACTCCAATTCCTCAGAGTCCTAGCTTGGGGGAAAGCCAGAGTGCTCACCAGCTCATTAGTACCCAGTGTTTCCTGTGTGCACAAACCAACTCCTGGATGCCAAAGACTGCCCTTGATGGAAGGGATGTCCTTTGGTTATTGTGCTCTTGCATGATTGGTGGGGTACCTGAGCAATTAGACCTTATCCCCACTTGCTGATACTTCTATAAAGCAGGGGTACTCCAGACCCCAGCAGCAGATGTCCACGGGGTCACCTAGGAAGACAACTGGGCCTTCCCCTGCAGCCCCATCTTGTATTTGACTTAGGAATCGGTAGAACAGGTTTTCCAGGATCCAGAAGTCCTCTTGACTCTCCAGCTGGTTGGAGTTGGGAGAGCAGGGAGCCAGGAAGAGGCCTTGATGGCAGTGGTGCCAAGGGCAGGGTGCACCTGGCTCTACCAATCTCCATTCTTGAGGCTAATGACCTTCATCTAACATCAATACAAACCAGCTTCAAATCCCACTCCATCCAGGAAGGCCCTGAATGAATCTCTACTTAGAAATCCTGTAAACACCTGTTAACTATTTTGGAAACTAAACGACTTATGGAAAATTTGATGTCATCTTGCCCTTAGCTTCCAGGGACCTTCTATGTCATACTCCATCAACTGCAAAGATCTGTACTAACAAAATGACACAAAAACCACCTAAGGGGAATGCTTATTTGAGGTCTCTAAAGGGCCATCTATAAGACATTAAAATATAGATTGAACCCTATTATATCTGCAAGGGACTCTTAAGCATTCCCTGTTGACAGGGTAAAAGATCAAAATCCTAATACCATCCATTCACACCTATGCTTTAACTCTCCATTGCAAGGGGAAAGAAATAACAGTGCTGTGAAATAGCAGCTAAGCTTAGTTCTTCCCACTGATTTCAGTGCAGAACAGGGTGGGCGGCTCTTTATCCCACTGTTAAAATTGCAAGCAACATGCTTATTTTCAAATAAAAAGGGAAACATGAAATCTTTTTCAGAAGAAAGCCTTTCCAATGACACTTAAAATTTTCCTTAAGTTATACACCGGGCTGGGGATACAGCTGTTGGTAGAGTGCTTGCCTTGCATGCACAAAGCCCCTGGGTTCAATCCTCAGCACCACAAAGAAACAAAAAAAGTTATACATCAAACACCCGCAACTATATCCAGATTTGTTTGTCATGGATAAACCAAGACTGTGCTAGGTGTGGCGGCACTGGCCTGTAACTTAGGAGGCAGAAGCAGGAGGATTTCAAGTTCAAGGAGAGCCAAGGCAACTTTCTGAGGCCTTATACTGACAATCATAAAGGGAGTGTAGCTCAGTCGTACAGTGCAAAGTAATGCAGGACGTCCTGGGTTCAATGCCCAGCACTGTAACAAAACCATATAATTTACTAAGATGTCATACTTTTGAAATGCGACTTCAGAATTAGTTGCAAAAAACCAATATATTTTCTCAGAAATTGTCTACTTTCCTGTGGTTTATAATCCATGCTATGGAAACTTGAATGTAATGCTAATGTGCCACCTACCCTAGAAGCAGGCCATACAGAAAACTGAGACATTATTAGGATTAATTAATAACAAAGCTTTACTGGCTCAGTAGTTTTTCTTATGATCATATAAATATATAAATCTTGAAAAGGTAATACTGTTGAGTAGTAAAATCCGTAAAAATAACAGTTTTGCCACAGTGCACAGATTAAGTTCATTCATTTTGCTTCCCCATCCCCCACCAAGCAGCTAGATGAGAACTGGAAGACACAGGAAAACTGCAATTCTACGTGGAATAATGAATATACTGAGAATTTGTTTGCAGAAAATAAACTTCAAAACTCCATGCTCCACATCCTAAACGCCTATGAGTAGGCCCTTTAATTAGTTTAATACTTGGGATAAGTGTCTCGCTTGGGGTCCTCCTGCGCAGGGGCCGCGGGACTCAGAGCTGGGGTCTGTCAGGGCAGCAGGGGAAGTGGTCTTCAGTGCGGAACAGGACCGGCGGCTCGTAGGCGGCTCGCGGCGGCCTCGCGGGGGCCGGCTTGGTGAAGAAGGAGGGCACACTGATGGTGTGCAGGAGCTTCTGGAAGGCCCGGGGGAAGGCCCCCAGCTCGGCTTCAGCCCTGGTGACCTGCTCCTCCATCCTGGCCACGCTGCTGCCGATCATCCGCACGAAGGCCTCGAGCTTGTCGATCTTGCTGTAGATGCGCCGCATCTCCGTGGCCTTCGCGTAGATGCGAGGCACGCCCTCGCTGACCACGTGGGATGAGTCTCCGCGGATCATGTCCAGCATGCCCACGAACTCGTCCACTCTGGTGAGCAGGTCCTCGAGGCTGGCGTCCAGGGCCTCCACCTCGGGCCGCGTCCCGGCCCCCGGCAGCAGGCAGGCGGCGTAGCCCGCGGCGGCGCGGCGCAGGAGCGGCAGGTCGCGGCCGGGAGCGCCGTCCTCCGGGCCCTCGTCCTCCCACGGCCCCGAGGCGCTGCTGTGGCTCTGGGACACGTTACCGCTGTCCCCGCTCCAGGCGGTGCCCTGCGGCTCGGCCTCCTCCTCCCGCGAGGGCCCTCCACCCTCGGGGGAAACCTCCATGGCCCGCTGCCGGCGCCCGCGCGCCGCGCTCCCGGACCCGCTTGCCCGCACGCGCGCCCCGCTTCCGGCGCCAGAGCGCCGCGTCACGCCCACGTACGTCCGCGCTCCCGCACCACACCTCCGGCGTGACCGCGCGAATGCTTCTTTCTGCTTCCGCCACCCACGCACGTAACTGTTTCCGTCCCCCAGGCGCGCGCATCTACCGGCTTCCTGCCTTCGGACGGGTGCGCGCACGCACGCTGTGGCTCACGCTCAGAACCCCAATCAAACGCAAACGTAAAGACGGTGTGAGAACCCAGGGAAGGGGTCGGCTCGGTGCGCGCGAGGCCTTTGTATACCCTTCCCACCCCGCAGCCTCCCTCCGATTCTGGGCTCCCTCCTGCCCCTCCTTTCCTCTTGCAGCAAAAGTAAAATAAGAGAGATGAGCAAAAGAAAGGTCTGTTTGCAAGATGGGTGCTCATGACGACTTGGAATGACTGGAAGTTCTTCAGGCCACAAATGGTTAGGAAATGGTGCATAAGCAGAGATCATATCCAAGGTACTGCAAGACCTAAAGATGACTCTGGTATTGATGGGTAACAGGCAGACCTGAGTGGTGGGACACGAGGTTAAGGGGATAGTTCTATAAAGTGGGCCAACTGTCCTGACCCTACATGCTTTCTTTTAAAAAGCAATTTGCTTATAGCCCTGCCTGGCTTAAGTCAATGGGATATGTTACATTCCTCAGAAATCAACCTGTTATCTGCAGGAGAAGTGCAGGCCCCAAAGTTTTCTTCCTGCCAACACAAACTACACTGGGGGCGGGGGACTTTTGTAGCCTTTGCACAGACCAAGAACTCAAGGATATAGGATAATTAAAAGCAAGGCCTCCTCCCATAAAAATCTGTGACAAGTTTGAATTAGAACCTGTCAGCATGGGCCAAAGGGACCCAGAGTGGCCTTGGATCTTTAGGATGTCATTATATTGGTAAAATCGCCCCTCCATCCGGTAAGATGGGGTCCAATAGGGACTTGAAACTTTGATGCAGTCCACTTGTCAATCAGATCAAGAGGTAGACCTGGGACCTCCAATAAAACTGGATGGTGGTGTGGGGCATTCTGTCCCTTTCCTCTCTGAAAGATCCCACTCTATCCCTTGAGAGTTGTTCCCCTATTCCCTTTTCTTATCCCTGCTAATAAACACTGCCTGCTACTTTGGAGACATGTCTGAAATCTTCCCAGTGTGATCCTAAGAAGTGATGAGAGGTCTCTTAGGCTCCACAGACAGTCTTGCTCCATAAAGTGATTGCATGAATTCTTAAAAAGCCCAGAAACACTAAAGTCGGTGCCTCCTAGTATTGTCAGACTTCTGCTCTTTAAAGAGGCGAAGGATGTGCCTCATAGGATTTATCAAACAATAGCTTCTCTAGAAAGCTTAAGAACTTACTCTTCAACACTTTGGGCAGAAGACCAAGACAGAGATAGCTTTGTCTTGAAGGGATTTGCAAGTGGGGCTTTTGTCTAATGGAATGAACCCCAATGAAATCCACAGTCAATCTACAAAGTTTTAAAGATAATTACAGTAACACAAATGCTGTAGCATGAATGGAAAGGGAGAGAGAGGCACAAAATGAAAGGCTTTTGGACCTCTCAAACTTCTACAAAAGCAGATGAGGAATGGCTTGTGGGCAAACACATGCTACCTTTCACAAAGAAAGAAGAAAGACCCAGAGTGCCGAATTAAGAGCCCAAATGGTGGAGTTGAGGGGCATGGGATCTTAATTATAAACCTTGAGACAGCACTGCAGAATTCCTGTGGACCCCTGACTTCTTTGTGCCTCCTATTTCCCCCATTTTTGAGGAGGAATGTCTATACTGGTTCTCCCACACCTTCGCACAACATTTCAAAGGTCTACAGATAAAGAAAAACTCTAGGAGGTGGACCTAAGGAACTCTGCCCAGGGAGCTTCATTCACACCTGGCCTAGTTTGGAAGACAAAATTCTGCACTTGAAGCTGATGCTACAGTAGGATAGTAATACACAAAACTATGAGGGTTTTTTAAAATTAACTTTTTTGAGGACCTTGGACGGGGGCAAGTGTGATCAGCCTTCCAGAGGATCCCCAGTGACCTCCACCCCCTGTATTCATGCTCCTGTGTATTCCTTCTGTGGACTGTGGACTGTGCATAGTGATTTGCTCATAATTAGTAGAAAGGGTAGAAGCAATGTCTTGTGACTTGGAGATTACCATTTGGAACTCTTAATGCTCAGGGGAAGAGGACAGATTACAGGCTACACCACTCACTGCTCCACAAATATGTGGAGTCAAATTGGTAGGAAAAATAGGCTTTATTCAAAACCAATTGTTTGGGTTTTTTTTTGTTTTTGTTTTGTTTAGTTTTGGTACCAGGGATTTAACTCAGGGGCACTCAAAAACACTGAGCCACATCCCCAACCCTATTTGGTATTTTATTTAGAGACAGGGTCTCACCAAGTTGCTTAGTGCTTCGCCATTGCTGAGACTGGCTTTGAACTCTAGATCCACCTGCCTCGGCCTCACGAGCCACTGGGATTTACAGGTGTGCGCCACTGTGCCCACCTTCAAAAACAGTTTTAAAGGAGGTCAGAAGAAACTTTTTCATTTCAAATTTCCATCTTCAGAGGCTGTCAGGGTGGGGAATACTTTTAGAAGATGTGGCAAAATGGGACATAAAGTAGGAAATACACATTTGCAAATTTAGTTAGTGTCGCGACCCCTTGCCCGCAAGGAAGACGCAACTCGGGAATCTTCTCTCAGCAGTTTATTCAGGTCCTTGATACTTTTCTTCTCTCCCCTGGATGCCCCTCCCAGCCTTAATAAAGCACCTCAAGCCCCAATGCGAAGCTGCCACGTGGACTTTTCTCACAGGGTGCCAAGTCACAGCGTGCCAACTCATTCTGATAAGGAGTTGTTTGTCACAGACTACAGGGGAAACCAGCGCCATCTTGTAATGGCGGCCACAGTTCACAGAAACGGCTCACCACAAGTTAGTCTGTGCCAGACAGGCTGGGGCAGGGGTTGTTTCCACCTATAGCTTCCTTGGCATCCCCCAGGCCTGTTCCCTTCATGAGGAAGTAGTCCTCGGGTTCAATGGGTCTCTGAATTTCTGTTTCAGTTCATAAAAAGCAGCAGGGCATCCCTGTCTCTCTAATCACTTGCTCTGGGGAAAACCTGCTGCCTACTCATGAGCAACTGCAATCCCATGGAGAAGCCTACATAGCAAGGAGCTGAAGACATCATGCAAATGCTAGTGAAAACCAGCCTCACTAGCCATCTTGGACTTGGCCTCTCCAACACTGGCTGAGCTCAGAGATCACTGTGCCCCCCTGGACGATCCTGGGCTGAAATCACATGAAACCAAATGAGACTATGCTGTTGTCTGAATATTTGTGTCCCCTGAAATTCATGTTGAAATCCCAATCCCAACATTAAGAGATTATGCCTTAGGGAGGCAGTTAGGTCATGAAGGCAGAACCCTCCTGAGTATGATGAATGCCCTTATTAAAGAGGCCAAGAGATGCCTCTTCTCCTTTTACCATGTGAGGACACAGCAAGAAGCCACCATATAGGAAGCAGAAAATGGGCCTTCACTAGACACTGATTCTGTTGGTGCTATGATCTTGGAATTCTGAGCCTTTTGAACTGTGAAACATAAATTTCTTTTTTTTTTTTTTTGAGAATTTTAATATTTATTTATAGTTATCGGCGGGCACAACATCTTTGTTGGTATGTGGTGCTGAGGATCAAACCCCGGGCCGCACGCATGCCAGGCGAGCGTGCTACCGCTTGAGCCACATCCCCAGCCCAAACATAAATTTCTGTTATTTATTTTTGTGGTGCTGGGGATCAAACCCAGGGTCTTATGCATGTAGGCAGGTGCTTGCTATACCACTGATATACAGCCCCAGCACTGTTTCTGTTATTTATAAACTACTCACTTTATGGTATTTTATTAAAACAGACTAAGACAATAATGAACTTTAGGACTTTTTTTTTTCCATAGCTCTGAAGAATGTTGTTGGTATTTTGATGGGGAGTGCACTGAATCTGTATATTACTTTTGGTAGTGTGGCCATTTTAACATTAATTCTGCCTATCCATGAACATGAGAGATCTTTCCATCTTGTTTCTTCTTCTATTTCCTTCTTCAATGTTCTATAGTTTTCATTAAAGTCAACCTCACAGTAAGTGGGGAAAAACTGAAACCATTTCCTTTAAAACCTGGAACAAGAACAGGATGTCCACACTCACCACTATTATTTAATATAGTGCTAGAAATTCTAGCTAGAGCAATTAGGCAAGAAAAGGAAATAAAAAAGACAAAAATAGGATAGGAAGAAGTCAAACTATCACTATTAGCAGATTATATAATCCTACACTTAGAAGATTAAAACACACACACACACACACACACACACACACCCCAAAAGACTGCTAGAGCTAATAAATTCAGCAAAGGTTGCAGGTTACAAAATCAACATATTCTACAACAATGAATATGCCAAGAAAGAAATCAGGAAAATAGTCCTATTCACAATAGCCTCAAAAGCAAAATGAAACAAAATCTAGGAATAAATTTAACAAGCAGGTTAATGGAGTCTTTTGATGAACACCTGCGAGTGCTATGCTGTTTGCCTAACGCATACAAAATCACCTCATGGGTACCTCTTGCCACTGAGATTCGTGGGGTGGGACCACAGGTCTTTAGCAGATGAGAAAACCAATCTCTGGTTTGTGGCATTTGTGCAAGCAAGCAAGATGCCTCCCCAGCCCAAATTACTGCTAGTGTGGCACTGAGAGAACATGCCTAGAATTAGACTGCATCCATTTCACAACCACATGTGTTGGTGCTTAACGAATGAATGTTAAAGCATCAATGACTGAACGCCACTGTTTTTCAGGCCTGGTGGGCAGTGGGGACATAAAGGTGACTAAGACCAGAACTTGCCCTCAAGGAGTTTTTTTTGGCTCTTGTAAGTATAGGAGCTTCCAGTTCAGAAGAGGTGCTTCTATTTTAGGGAAGAATCTTTTCTCTCCAAAGCATTCCCAAAGTCCCTACTCAATGACAGGCCTCCAGCAAGGGCAGAGGACAGAACCAAACCAGAAGGGGCCCTTCACCTTGGTGAAGTGGTAACTGACCAGCACAATCCCGGCAGCCAGGAACCAGAGTGAGCAGTGGGGAGGCCAGGAAGAAGGGCTGTTGGCATCCTGGGTTTTGAGTCCAGGGTTGTCCCGAGGTGGGCATGTGCAATAGTAAAACGCAGGGACTGTGGACATAACTGCATGTCACTCAAGCACGGCTTTTAGCTAGTTTCCCAACTACTTCATATGTTTGTGAGGGTTAATGAATCAATAAAAATTAACCTAAGACTGCGTGGGCGGGCGGACGGAGATAGGGGGAGGAGGGGGGAAAGTAAAAGCCTGCAAGGGACTGCTGCAGGATGGAGCCCCAACCTTCTTTCACAGAAGACAGAGCGGGAAAGGGGCAGGGCGGGATGCGGCGCGCGGGCACGGCTCCTTTACGTGCGCGTGCCTAGGGAGCGTGACCGTAAAGGAGCCCGGCTCTGTCGTGAAAGGGCCGCAAACGTGGCCGGGCGGGAGTGGTGCTGGTTGGCGGCCACACGTCCATTTTGTTCCCGCTCAGTGCGTGCGCGGCGCTTCCTGCTGCGGCTGTCCCGAGGCCGAAGGCCTACGGTTAAGAGCAGGGAGCTACCGGAAGCTGCCTGGCGGCGCCGCGGCCCAAGCGCAAGATGCGGCCTCTGGACGTGGTGGAGCTGGCCGAGCCCGAGGAGGTGGAGGTGCTGGAGCCCGAGGAGGACTTCGAGCAGTTCCTGCTGCCGGTCATCAACGAGATGCGCGAGGACATCGCGGCGCTGACCCGCGAGCGCGGCCGGGCGCACGCGCGCAACCGCGGCAAGCTGTGGGAGATGGACAATATGCTCATCCAGATCAAGACGCAGGTGGAGGCCTCGGAGGAGAGCGCGCTGAACCACCTGCAGGGCGCGGACGGCGGCGCGGCGCCCCGGGCGGCCCCGCGCTGCGAGAAGGCGGAGGAGAAGGCCAAGGAGCTGGCCAAGATGGCAGAGATGCTGGTGGCGCTGGTGCGGCGGATAGAGAAGGGCGAGTCTGCGTGACGGCGGTGAGCGGGCGTCGGGCTTCGGGGACCGGGCGGGCCCGAGGACGCGTGCCGTCGTGTTGGCGCCGCTGCGCGCCCTCTAGCGCCTCGTGCCCTGGGCGTTAGAGATGACAGACGCTCGGGGTTCTGAGAAACACGAAGGCTGACTCTTTCTCACTCCTTTTCCTCGGTGCTGCGGCTCCAGCCCACGTGCTGGGCCCGTGCTCCACCGCTGGGCCGGCCTCGAACTTGCGATCCTCCTGCCTCTACAGGTCTGGTGGGGGGGGGCCATAAAAGCCAGTTCTGGTAGCGTCACCGCAGATGGATCTGCCCAGGCGCTAAGGGAATTGGCAGGAAACCGGACAGACCCCGGCTGTGGGGCAAGGGAAGGATGCGGGAACGGGAAAGGGAGGGGTAGAGCCAGAGAGTGCTGGGGCTACCAGACCTTCCCAGGTTTCCCTAGAAGGCAGGTGAGTCCGAGGACTCTGTGAGGGCGGTGACAATCCCTGTGGGTTTTAACCTTGGGATGTGAGAAACAGTGCCTTGATGGTGAGTCTCTTCCGTTTGTGCTTTAGGTTCATAGTTGATGGACTCTGCTCAACTGGCAAGAATGGACGGACCCCCGAGGGAACTGAACCAGCTCGACGTTTTCTGCTTTGTTTTTGTATCTCTTCTACCCCCTTGCAACAGTCTTTTTTATGGTAACATTGATATGGGTCAAATATATTTGATTCTGGAAAGAACTTCTGTTGGAGAAATATTCTAGGAGAAATGGGGCTTAAATCAAAAGCTGTTTCAGTGGTCATACTTAATTCTTGTTACTTTGCTGTGTTTTGAAAATGGTGGGCATGACCTGTTTTTTTGCTGTTGTCTTGTGACCTGATTGTTTTCTGGAGCTTGTGAAGACTTGGGGTCAGGATCTGGTATTGAAGATCCTGGGGAAGGCACTGCACTACCTGGTTGCCGATGATGAAGGATGTATGGTTAAGACCGCTACAGGAAGCCAGGCAGATCTAGAAGATGGTAGAGGTGGAAGATGACTTTGCATATAGTTTGGAACTTCAGTTCTTCTGTGAGACAACGGAGGAGGTTGTATTTTGTGTACACACTATGTTTGATGTATAGTGTGTAACCCGCCGGGTAAATTTATTTAGACAACCTCGCTAACACTATGTGATGACAGTTGAAGAAAGCTGTGTGTACATGTCAGTGTTGGAATACCCTCCCATGTTGCAGGGACTTCAGAGAAGAGCATCAGGGACAATCTACAAGGACTGGAAGAAGGAAGAGGTCTCTTCCAGTCATCAGGGTAGTAGACCCAACAGATGTTTGAGGTCAGAAACCATACGTGCACTAAGTGTTTGATTGCCTTGCAAAACAAAGACCCCCTTAAATATATATTTTTTTGGTTCAAATGACCAAAACCCCTGTTAATAAAAGAATCCTAATCTTTTTTGGTTTTTACGTGGATGGTCTTTTTTGAGTGTCCTCACCCTCCAGTGGAGGGAACCATTGGTGGGTCTGAGGCTTCTCGTAAGCCTGTACTGTGAGGGAGGATGGTTCCTGGAAGGCGCCATGGGGCAGGGCAGAACATGTAGTTCTTAAGTTCAGGCCCTACTCTGGCCTGAGCCCCTGCCTTTTGGCAGCTGCAGAGTGTTGACCAGGGACCCTGATGGGCCACATATCCTATCCAGGGTACTAGGAATACAAGGGTAAGGGTTGGGCAAAGGTGTGGGGCAGAAAGTGAAACACAAGTGACATCGTAGTATGCCTGGCAGAGCCCTGGGAGCCCTCATGGAAAACCTGGGAGAGTGTCAGCAAGTGACTGGAATGCCAAGTCCAACTGGAAGAACGGAGCAGGGCGCTGGTTCTGGGGAGACTGCTGCTGAGCTGGAACCCTTGAAGCCTGGAGTGAGGTGGTGGGAGGCGGGGCGAGAGGCTAGTGGGCCTAAGAGGCCTGCGCCACAGAGGTGGTGACCTGCTGAGCCTATGCTCTGAGGGCTCTTTACCCTGTAGTGTGGGCACATTCAGACCTGCAAACAGGCATTCTGCAGTTTCCAGAGCTGCCAATCGCAATTTCATAAAAACAAATGTAAAATAATAACAAGCTTAGATATATGATAACAGCCCCACCTAGGAATAGCAGTGTAATTTAATAAGTTACAAGTGGATGTGGCAAAAAAATGTAAAATCAAGTGCCCAAGCATGGAGCAAAATCACACTTGGTGAGGCTGTGCCTGGCTCTGGCCACCTTCCCCACTCTTCACTGGCAGCGAGGAATGTTGGGAGCCATGAGACTGATGAGCAAAGTAGTGGTGACTACATGAGCTTGTGGGGTGACCAGGCGAAGGCAGAGGAGTGGGGCTGGTGCAGAGGTGCAGGGGCAATTCAGTGCCCAACAGGTCAGTGCAGAAAAGACCAGCTCAGTCTTTGTGGGGCCAAGACTTGGTGTGCATCCACCAAAGCCCTGTACCAGTTCACCCCAGTCTTAATAGCTTACAACCACCAAGGTGACCTCACACGGATGCACATCACAGTCAGAGGCCCTGGGTCCTCTTACTGCAGGACCTGGCTGAGGGAGCTTCTCAGGGGTGTCATAGACCTTGGTTCACTATTCACTGATGTAAAAATGTGCTCTCTGGAAGCAGTGGCTCAGTGGGAAAGCGTGTGCTTGACCTGTTTTAGGCCCTGCTTTGATTCCCAGCACCAGAACAAGAAACATGCTTTGGGGGCTAAAAAATAAAACTAAATATATAAACATGAATGCATGTGTGAGTCCATAGTATGTGTGTGCTGTGTACACTTATGAGTGTGCATAGTTCCCCCTTGATTAATCAACCATAGGGATGTCTTAGGGTTGTGTTTTGCTTCTTAGTACTCCAGGGTACTAAAATAGTCTCATATCATTTTGACCCTTGACTCTTAGGAGTATTGCAATGACAGGCCAGTTGTCTTCTGACATACTTATGATAATTATGTAGCCTAGAGACACATCGCTTGTGTTTCCTACTTTTAATCTCCTGTAGCCGATTATGTCAGTGGTCTGTAAGCAGCAGTCAGCTAGGAGCTTGGATTTCCCCAGTTGCTCTGGAGGAAGCTTCAGTGTTACTCCCTACACTGCCCTCCTCCTCGGCACTCCCCTCCCCTGCCCGGCCATCACCAAAGCATGTTGATTCCACCCTGACTCATCTGCCTCCCTCCAGCTATTCCAAGCCACAGCTGTTAGTGACAGTCTCCAAACTGGCCTCTCAGCTCTCATTTTACTTCAGTCCTGTCCTTGACAGATGAGCTAGAGAACTGTGCAGCCCTTCTCTGCTTGAAACAAATTTTTTGCAGTCCTGGGGACTGAACCCAGGGGCGCTCTATCACTGAGCTATACCCCAGCCCTTTTTATTTTTTGTGACAGGGTCTCTTGCTAAGTTACTGTAGTTAAGTTACCCAAGTGGCCTCAGACTTGTGCTCCTCCTGCCTCAGTGTGCAGAGTTGCTGGGTACGGGCATGTGCCACTGTACCTGGCCTTGAAACACTTAAAAATTCCTTTTGTCTTAGATGTTTTCTTTACCAATACTTAGCTCCTACTGTATACCAAGCACTAGTCTGTCCTGAGAGATGGAGCACAGGCAGTCCACACGGTTTGCTTTCTGGAACTTCCTCCTAGTGCTGGAGAGGCATGGCACTGAGGACAGGCCACAGGGGCTGAAGATGCTCACTCAGTCACTCAGCACGTGGACTCCAGTGTCCTCAAGCACTTCTGGCCCTCCCAGAGCTGTGTCCTGGTTTTCCTGTCACTGCCTGAAATTGGCCTCCTCTGTGGTCCCCTCAGCGTCCATCCTCTGCCTGTCCTTCCTCTCTGCTCACTCACCCTCCTCCACCTCCTGTGAACTCCCTCCAACACCTGCTACAGCCACGCTACCTGTCTCAACCTGGCCTGGGCTGTCTCTCTGTAATCCTGGGGCTACTCAGCTTCCTGGGCGAAGGTGCAGAGAAAGTGGGTCCAGCATACATTTGGGGCTTGCATTTTGCTAGGTGGTTGCAATTGAGGAAATGTGTGTTGTTGGTTCTCGTCATCTGTACTAGTTATTACAAGTCACCATGAACGCTGCGTTAGCAATTGCCAAGTCACTGTCCCTGGGGAAACAGGAGTGGGCGCTACCAGCCTCCAGCCGCGCACCTATGACTGGCCATTCTGTATCCGTGCCTTGTGCGTGTTTCTGTTTAAAGGCACCTCGTTTACCAGGTGCCACTGAGTTAGTACTGCACTCGAGGCTCACAGCACATCTGCTCTTGCCTCCTCTGCGGAGCTCATCTGCCATGCTTCCTCCATAAGGTGGGTCGTAGCCTCCTGTGCTTAGGAACAGCAGCCAGTGCCTGAGCAGCGGCAGAGCCGGGAGACATTTTAAACAAAAATGCACAAAAGCACAAAGAGGCAAAGACCAAAACCCAAACCAAGGCCCTGAGTAGACCCTGGCCCAGGTGCGCTCACAGTACAGGAGTTGGGCTGGAAGGCAGAGCAGGCTATTGGGCCTCAGCAGGGAGTGTGTGTGTCACATGACGCAGCTCTGCTGCTTGCACAGCTCTGCTGCTTGCAAGTGACTAGGGGTTCACCATGAGCACCCACTTGGGTTACAATAAACTATAAGAGGTAGGTGAATTTACAAACAGATTCATGGATAGCGAGGCTAGGCTGTGCAACATCCTCACAGTGACGTCGGTGTTCTGGTGCCCAGCCCAAGGCCCGCAGGGTCAGTCAGCCCTCTGAGCAGGCTGGGGAGGGTGTCCCCAGTGTGCACAGTCCAGCGTGAGGAGGAGTCGTGAAGGGACGGGCAGGGCAGGGGATGGGAGTCAGCCCCTGCTGAGTGGGGAAGGAGTCCCCGGGAGTATTCCACGCAGTCAGCCCAAGTGAGGTGGGGAGAGAATCCACAGGGGACGACTCAGGGCAGCCTAAGCAGGGAGGAGGCCAGCCTTTGGGGTGACTCTCCTGAGAGGCGAGGAGGGTGTCTTTGCAGGGAGCAGTGTGGTGCTCGGACTGAGCAGGGCGAAGGGACACTAGGGTGCCCTGTGGCGTTGAAGGTGAGGTCCGCATCTGCGGTATCAGATGTACACAGGATAGATGCAGATGGTGGGTATGCATCTGTATGAACTTCCAGGCACACCTGCAAATATTCCCTGGGTCTGTCCATTGGGAGGGCTGGGAGCAGGGACACTCCAGCAGTAACACACTCACCTCCCTCTCAGGTCCTAGTTTCTAGGTAGCACTAAAAGGAGCCAGGGCTGCGTGGAGGAACGGCCAACTTCAGAGACAGGCAAGGAAAGATCAAGATGTATCCAGACATCTTGATGTGACAGCAAGCAAGGGCCTACAGAGAATGTTGGGGACATGTTGAAAGGACAGAAGCCAGCCTAAGTAGGCTCCACCGGTCATGTCAGGGACAATTTGAGAGTCACTATAGTGATCATGGCAGATTACAACCCACTGAGTAACATGGGAAACCGTGATTCACATAAGCCTGAGCACATGTGTTAATTAAATGTGCTCCGAGGATTCACCTTGTGTCACAGTCTGAAGAAACCACAGCAGCAGCAAGAGCAACTGGTGGAGAAGCCCTCGGCCAATGGCAGGAAGACCCCTCACACACAGGAAGGGCTGCAGGACTGGGTTGAGTCCTAGAAACAAACCCGATAACAACCTCACACCTGCGACCTGCCCTGAGTCACTTTGGTCCTCTCCTGAAGACGGTGGCACAAAGCCATGAGCTCACGGTGACTCTCATCCGTACTTGTATTCATTTCTTCTCTGTCACTGGGTTTATGCTCTTCATAGCAAAAATACTCTGATACCATTAAAGGTGTTCCTTGGCCAGGCACAGCGGTGCAGCCTGCAACCCAGAGCCCAGCAGCTTGAGGCAGGAGGATGCTAAGTTGAGGACTGGCCTGGGCAACTTAGGGAGACACAGTCTCAAAATAAAAAATATAAAGGTCTAGAAGAGTAGCTCAGTGGACGAGCACCCCTGGGTTCAATTCCCATTACCTCAAAACAACCAAGAAAATTGTGCTACTTGAAAACATGGTGTTTGGAGTGACGGGGAGCCTGGCTCACTGAGCACCCCAGGAAAAGCTGAGGAATGGCATGACTTAACAGGTGGCTGGCTGGCTGGATGCACGCTCACTACAGGGTGGCCCTCGCTGTGCCCACAGATTCTCTAGGGTGGGCACTGGGCCTCGGCCATGGGCTGGTTCAGAGTGCACCCCAGGGAGTGGACCGGGAATGGACTGTTACCAACCGACCTGTGCTTTTCATCTCTGTCCGTCTACCAGGCTGGCAGTGAGACATTAAATGTTGCATTACATAGTGAATGTTCCAGAAAATCCTGGTCCAGTTTGAGAACTGGCTGCCAAAGTGGGATGGAGCCAAAAGGCAGAAAAGCCAGACAGATCCAGGATCACACAGGGGCAATTTATTGGGGACTTATGGACAGAAGTGTGTCTTGGGTGGCCACAGGATGGAGACCCCACACCATGAGGTGGAGAAAGGTTTTAAGTGTAAGAGGGACAGAGGTGGCCATGGTCTAGCTGCCTGGCCTTTCTCAGAAACTATGCACATGTCCTGTGTCGGCTAAAAAAACTCAGCGTCAGCGGCCAGCACACTGTGCTCAACCGGCCATCTGAACAACTCTGTTTATGCCTCAGGGTTGGGGTGTGTGCCAGGTTACAACCAGATGGCTGTTGGTACGTCAGGCTGATACCAGTGGGAATCGGAGTTTGTGGGGGAGGAGTCTGGAGTCTAAAGGAGATCACCATTTTGAGAGCAGGATCATTCACCAGCATTTATTAATTAGGGGACTTTGGCTCAGACCAAGGAGGTAATTGCCAACAGGGGCTGGGAGCCAGGGACTCCTCCCAGGTCCTGCCGGTGCAGGGCATCACTTGGATGCTGTCTGTGCAAAGTACTTGTGACAGGCAGACGTGAGAGCGGCTACAAACACGATGAACTCACTGAAGTCTACCTCGGCATCTCCGTTGGCATCGAGGTCCTTGAGCAGTCTGCCCACAGCATCCTTGTCCCTTCCGCTCTAGAGGAGAGAGGCCCAGAGTCAGTGATGCAGGTGCTGAGCAGGGCCACGGGGATGGGGGCCACCTGCATGTGTGGCACACATGCTGTCACAAGGCTCAGTGCCAGGCCCAGCTGTGTGGAACAGACGCTGGGTCCCTGGAAAGGACACACAGGCTCTGAGTGTCGTGAGCTGCCCTGGGCTGTATGACAGGATGAGCTGACCTGTCATGTTTTAGGTCAAGTGGAATTGCATTGTCCCCCCTGGGAGGATGCTGTATTGTAAGTTCTTCAAGGGGACCGACTGGATTTACAGTGGGTTTTTAAATGGTGATCACCCCCAGGAAATGAGTTCCCTCGGTGCTCGGTCGCCTCATGCCAGCACTGAGCATGCTTTACACAGAACCTCAGTTCTCACAAGCCCGGGCAGGAACAAGTGCTACTGGAGCCACAGATGAAGACGGTGAGGCCCAGAGGGCCCCCTGGACTTGCCCGGTGTCATACAGAGAAGGTCTGAGACCCAGGTGTGGAGGGAGCACAGAAGCCCTGCTCTTTGTCTGCTGGTCCTGAGCATTTGTGGCTCACGACCCATGACCCCAGGTCACTGAGAGGGCCAAGCTGCCTTGACTCATGTGACAGGGCAGAGGTGGTGTCCTCCCCAAGGGACAAGCTCTACCAGGTGCAGGTCTGCACAGCAGCAGCAGGGGGCGCTCAAGCCAGCCAGGAACCAGAACTCTGTGTGTCCAAGAAAGCAACACCTATGTCCTCTGGCTGCGGCACAGCTGTGCCTGGAGGTGGTCGAACAACACAGCAAAAGTCAGGGGATTAGATGGCAAAGGAGCGCCCACATGTCCACCCTGGCATAGCTTGCAGCCATTCCTAGGGACATTCACCAAGTTTGTAGCCAACAGTCACCTAGTACTCACTCTAATTCTTGCATGAGAAGCTCTGACTGAGCCAGGCCGTGGGCTGGGTATCGAAGAAACAGGACCACAAGGCCAGCACCGTCCCTGCCCTCAGATGGACATTGTTCTCCAACTTTCTCACCTCCAGGACCATCTGGAGGGAGGGCTGGCAAGGCACAGATCCAGGCTTGTCCAAGGGACAGGGCCCTGCTTTTCCAAGTTCCGTCCCTGGTTCTGACCTAGCCCAGGTGGAGAATCCCCGGCTTGGGCACTAGTTCTCAAAGTGTGTTCCCTGGGCACCTGCCCCTCCCCACCCTGTGAGATCAAAAGCCCCACAAACTAAAATCTCAAACTTCGATGATAAAAGAACCTACATGCCACACACAAGTTCCTAGCATGGGGGGGGGGGGTGGACACTTTTAGTGACCATCAGAGTCTGAGGATTTACATGGTCACATTCAGTCCAAGAAGCTGCACAGGATCAGGATCCGCTCACAACAGTGTTTGTGGAGTAGACAGGAGAGGGTGCTCCACGCTCCTTCTGTATTCATTTCTGCCTCAAACACGTATTATCGTAGAGGAAGACAGGTGAAGCTAAATACATTTGACTTGGGGCTGGGGCTGTAGCTCAGTGGTGGAGGGCTCGCCTGGCACATGGAAGGCACTCAGCACCACATAAAAATGAGTAAACTAAAAGCATTGTGTCCACTCACAACTAAAAAATATATATATCCATTTCACTCACATCTAGAAAGTAGAGACCTGGGTACCAGGAGCTTGGTGTGTCCAGTCATGCTTTGGACTGGACAGTTTAGCTTTCCCTTTCAACCCGCTGTAGCAGCGAAGACCCTTCAGAGAGCAGAACGGCAGAGTGGTGGGCGCAGGGAGCGGGAGAGGGGCCCTGTTTAGACCCACCAGAAGCTGCCCAGGCGCTGGTCCCGGGGCCCTGGGGGCTTCCTGGGAGCTCCAGGCCCCATGGCTCCTGCCTGATGCAGAGAGCCCAGAGGATCCAGGATGGGTTTTCTGTCTTACTCCTGTGGGTCCTACCAGGTAACAAGGGACCTGGGGCACAGGAGGAAGGCTGGTGGGCAAGAGGAGGAGGAGGAGGAGCAGGGATGTCTGTGGCCAGCAGCCTTGGAAAGGGAGAGCTGAGGGGCCCGCAAACAACCTCAGGAACTGCCCTGCCTTCCATGCTCGCCCCCACCCCTGCCCAGGAGTGCCACCCTCCCCACAGACCCCACAGGGAAAGAATCCTGATCACAACACTGTAGGGACTCAGCTCCACATCTCAAGGATCCGCCTGGGCACCCACTCCCCGCCCAGATGCCCAGTGTCCCCGACAGGGGCTTCGGGCCATTCCTTGCCTGCATCTGGGTCTGTTTGGACCTGCCCGGCTGGCTAGTCGGTGGCGCCTGTCCCTTCTGCCTGCCATGCCCACCACCTTTCCCTGTGCCACCCTTGGACCTGGCCGCACCTGCAGGAAGCCGGGGAGCTCCTTCTCCATGAGCTGCTTCAGCTCCGCCTTGGTCAGGGTCTGCCGGCTGCCCTCGCCGCCTGAGTACCGGGCGAAGACGTCGATGATGAGGCCCATGGCTGTCTCCAGCTCTGTCATGGTGCTGGCTGGGACCCTCCTTTCTTCTGACACTGGCCTGCTGGGGAAATGTCCCCTGGAGGCCTCAGGGTGCTTTAAGGGCTGGCCTCCTGTTGACACAGAGGGTGGGACAGTCGGCAAAGCCTGCCCTTCCCGTTTCGTCACCCAGTCCAGTGAAATGCGTGGCTGAGACCCTTTCTGCACCCAGCAGGGTCGTCCCCTTTCCCCCTCCCTGGGGGACAGGAGGGGTCTCTGGAGCACATGAGGCCTGGCTTTGTTGAGTAGCGGGTGAGCACTGGGTGTGGGTGAGCATCACCCCCTTTTCAGAACTCAGGGGAGCTGCTCCCCAGTCCCTCTATGGTCCGTTCCTGCCACAGTGGGGGTGCTGGGAGGCTTTTCCACAGGATGTTGAGGGAGCAGCCTGCAGGGATTACAGGATGGGGGTCTAGGTTCAAGTCCTGCTCCAGTTTCCCTCTTCCAATCAGCCCCCACCCTGAAGACGGGGACATGGGGACACTCCTGCACCAGGGGCTGGGAAGTTGCTGAGGCACAGCACACAGGGTGTGGCTAGAAGTGGGAGCAGCTGGGGCTTCTAACAGCTGATTTTGGACCTAGGGCTGCATCCACAAGGAGCAGGGAAAGTCTCTTGCACTCACCCCTGAGCTGGGCTGGTCTCTCTTAGGACATGATTTCAGGGAACAGGCCACCATCCCTGCCAAGTCCCCACCAGCACCTTAGCAGCATGTCTGGGGAGAGCTCAGGCTGTCACCTCCATGGAAGGAGAAAGGGTCATTAGGAGGTGGCTGGTCCTGGAGCTTGCAAGTCTGCAAACCCAGATCTGTGAAGTGGCCTGAAACTAATGTGGAGGCAGTTTCTCTGGGAGCAGAGCGACCTGCAAATCAGAGACCCCAGAAGATCAGCAGCCGCACACAGCAGGATCTGGCTTCCCAACAAGGAGGATTCTGGCTCTCAGGGGGACACAGCAGGCCTCTGAGCCCAGCTGCTGGTCACAAGCTGGGTAAGGCCACTGGAATGTCCAGGTCAGGAGACAAACTGGTCGGTCTAGTATTTCTCAAACCCTGCTAGATTCCGGAAGTTGATCCCTCTGGCGATTTAGTCCCAGACACGATGGCTGTGGGGGCAGCTCCCCCACCCCAGAAACACTGTAAGGCTCAGGGATTTTTGCTCTTTTGACCATCTGCAGCCATTCAAGTTTTTATGTTATCAGGACCACCTGGGCTGCCCTGGCTTGAGTCACTCACCTATGATCTCAAGGACAAGCCCCCTCCAGTGCAGGGCTGCTCCTTGGAGCCCCTCCTTAGGACAGGGCGCTGTATTCCAAGCCAGGGTTCTCATGGCCCTCTGGCAGAGAGCCTGCCAAAGAAAAATCATCCTGACATTTTTAAGCCGGTCAGTGACTTGACTTTGAGGTCCTGAGGACTGGGTTGGGGGGTGCCTGGCTGGCCGAGGCCCTGGCACAGGGGAGCCACTTCAGGCCTTCACAAATCTGTGTTTCTTTTGTCTTTGCTAAAAAAAGGTCTGCTTTTCATAAAATTTAATTATGAACACATGTTCTTTTCCAAAGATTTTTTATTTCATGCCTATTGCAAAAGGCACAGTGTGTGGGGCGTGATGGTGCATGCCTGTAATGCCAGAGGCTCAGGAGGCTGAGGCAGGAGGATCATGAGCTCAGCCTCAGAAACTTAGTGAGACCCCATATCTAAATAAAATACTACAACAGGCTGGGGTGTAGCTCAGTGGTTAAACACCCCTGGTTTCAAACCTGGTACCAAAAAAAGGCACAGTAGCCTATTCAAGGGCTTCTCATGGTACAGATCTTTGGAGGGATTTTGAAAAGGTGTCAGATCATGATAAAGTGAAGGCAACAGAAAAGGAGGCCTGGAGAGAAGTACAGCCGCCCCTTGTGCCCGT
The DNA here is from genome assembly GCF_045843805.1 of Urocitellus parryii. NCBI lineage: Eukaryota > Metazoa > Chordata > Mammalia > Rodentia > Sciuridae > Urocitellus > Urocitellus parryii. Next base: position 141,016,478 of record NC_135540.1, on the reverse strand, counting down.
GGGTTCTTTTCTATTCAAGATGTAACCAGAATCTCCTTGATCTGCGAGCTAGGTTTTTCCTAAAGAGATTGTGAATTACATTATGCATATTGCCTTCTCTCTGCCCCAGACCTGGCTGAGGTCCTTTCTCTTCCCTCCCTCCAGCCCTGGGCACCTGGAGTCACTGGCCAGGGTCTCCCTGGCAGCAGCCAGATGCTGTGGGGTCCCGGGGAGCATGAAGCAGACCAGGGGCTGCAGCACTGGGGCAGGTGGGTGGTTTTCTTGGCGCCTGCGGCACAGAGAGCTGGGGCAGAGGGCTCCTGCTGGGCGAGGGATGGAGGCTGGATCAAGGCTGAGTCGGGAGAGCCTCTGGCCCTCAGGAGGAAGGCCCCATTTGAGCTGCCCCATAGCCACTTGCTAGCTGGAGTTCCACACAGGGCAGAGGGACTGTGGTCAGGAGGTGATGAAACAGCACCTGTGTGTGTTGGCAGGGTTTCCAGCCAATCCCCAGAGCTCTGGGCACCCTCTGCCCACCGGGATGCAGGGCTCTCCCATGTCCAGAGAGCAGACGAAGAACTTGAAGGGCAGCTTCCTACATATTGACAGAACCTGAGTCAAAGGGGGCCCTGCCTGATGGACAAAGGCGTGGCCAGGAATGAGGAAGGGGTGGAGCTGCAGCCCCTGCCAAGGGCCAAGATGCCATGTCACCCTACTGGTGAGACCACCCAGCATCAGGGATGGGCAGGCTGGAAATGTCTCCAGCAAATCCGACCCTGGGAAGAACAGGGAGGTTTGAGGAAACCGTAAGGTGTGAGGTGAGACGGATGAGATCTGGCCTTTCTGGCCTGTTCTGAGTGTGACCCCTGGCAAGGGCTTGAGGAAGTGACCCTCTTCTGTCCTTTGTGTCTGAGTCAGATGAGGCAGACATCTATGCTCAGTGGACACAAACTGAGGCCCCTGGTGTATGACCCCTGGTGCAGCCCAGAGTCCAGTGAGCAGAGACCCAGTCCTGCCCTGGGCTGGGGGATGCCCATCAAGCCATGGAGGTCCTCAGCAGATGGGGCAGCAAAGGGAGGTGACTGAGGAGGGGGAATCAGAGAGGCATGGAGGAAGGTGGGCCCAGCTGGCCCAGGACCAGCGCCTGGAGAGCAGAGTGGCTTGTGGAAAGGGAGAGAGGCTGGAGGACAGGAAGGACAGCACAGGAGCAGAGAGGCACAGAGACCTGGCACTTTGGGATGGGCTTGGAGTCCAGAAGAAGAGAGACCAGGAACAGCCTGTAGACTGTGTCAGAGCTCCATGGTGACCTCACGGAGGAGCCCATGGGTCCAGAGATCACAGGTGGTGCTTCTGGGCAAGAGCAAGGGTCTGCAGGGTCTTCAGCTGGGGGGACATATGGCTGGATTTGTCCTTTGGGGCCCACTCAGCGCTGGTGTGAGACATGAATGAGGAGATGAGGCTGGGGGCAGAGAGGCCAGTAGAGGCTGTGGAGTAGGAAGCCCTCCAGCCATCACTGGCTCAGAGTTCCTGCACCCACAGCCCAAAGCACCTCTGGAAACTGGTGGAGGCCTCAGCAGGGAGTGGGAAAGTGAAGGACAAAAGAGAGCTCTCATGCTCTGTGAGGAAGGAAGACAGCAGCTCCATGGCTCCAGCCCACATGGGGCCTGGCTCAAACCAGTTTTATAGATAATGTCTCAGACAAATATTTGATGAGTGAGGCGGGTAAAGGTTGAGAAAATGAGTTTCTCAGGTCCACCCCGAATGCCTGGGGTCATCCACATAGCGGTGAGTCAGGGGCCGTCTCCCAGTCCCTTGGCAGCTAGTTCAGTTCTAGTCAAACATATTTCACTGAGGGCTTCAGGAGACTGGCCTTGATGGATACAAAAAGGGAGCCACAGTCCTTCTTCTTTCTGCCTCCTGTGACCTGGAGTGACACTGGAGAAATAGCAGCTGTGGGTGGGTGACTCTGACAGATTCTTACTGCTTGTACCCGAGGGCGTTCCAAATTAAGTGTTGTCTTAGGGGCTGCTGTAACCAATCACCACAAACTGGGTGACTGAACACAACAGAAATTATTCTCTCATAGCTCTGGAGGCCCAAAGTCTCTTCGTGGGGTCTTTCATGGGGTCTGGCAGGGGGACCAGCTCCTGGGCCCTCCCCGAGATTGTGGTGGTGACTGGCAAGCTGGGCCCTCCTTGCCACTCGGCTGCCTCCTTCCTGGTGTCTGCCTTGGTCACGTGGTCATCTTCCTTCTGTGTCTTTTTAGAAAGACACCAGTCTTACTGGAATAGGAGCCCAGCCTCGAGGTCCAACACTACCTCATCTGAACTCATTACATCTGGAACGACCCCATTTCCAAACAAGGGAACATCACCAGTGCCCAAAAACAAGATCTCACCTTCCAGGAATGTGGATTTCTAACTAGAAAATCAGAGGTCCAGCTCCCCTGGAGAGAGGTCCAACCCCTGCCGGAGCTGGGCAGCCACACTCCTGCTGCTCCCCAGGCTTGAGACCTGGCCTTCCTGGGGCATTTGGGTTCCCCCAGCTACTTTCTGGTTCTGGGTTTAGTGAAGCAAATATGTGCAGTATATTCTTCTGCTAGGTGCTCCGGGGAACCCGTGAAGATCAAATGTGCCCATCTATGAGGGGGACCAACCAGCAAGCTCGGGTGCAGAGAAAGAAGGGGAGCGAGGAGCAGCCAGGCAGGGCCTAGGGTGCTGGTGAGCACAACAGGAAGACCCAGGGCTGGGCTGGATGACCTGCTCATGGAAAGCCAGGAGGGAGAAGCTGGCCTGGGCCTGGGGTCAACATGGCGCCACACAGCCAGCTCCCTGGAATGGAGTCTGGAATTGAGTCTGGGAGGTGCAGAAGTTCTGGAAGCCAAGGGAAGACCCGCCTCCTGAGACCCTTTGCCCATCTCTCGCCCACAAAATGCCCCCAGCACCTGTCTGACAGAGAAGTCGTGCAGAGCACTAACAAGGTGCAGACACAGTGCCTTAGCGCAGTCACGGTGGCGCACACCACCTGCCAGCACCCGCCCCGCCTGCCCACCGCGCCCTTCCTTTCTGTCCACAGACCCCCGAGATGGGACTACCGAGAAAAGGAGCGTGAAGGTTTTGAAGCTGCTAAATATTTTACCTTTAATCCTTATTTAAATTTTTTTTAATTTTGGGAAGTGTGAGGAAGAACAACACAAATATGAAGCCTGATCTTACCCAAATAACTTCTGTTGTCTTTAACCAAATAGCTGGCTCCTGAGCAGGTTTAGAAAATTCCGGGGGAAACCTCACCCTTGCCCCGCCCACCTCGGCCCCGTCCCGCCCACTCCTGCCCCGCCCCATCCTGCCCCGCCCAATCGCGGCCCTACACTACGAACTCTCCGTCCCGCCCCATCATAGGCCCCGCCCCATCTCAGCCCCACCCTGTCTTCAGCAGCCAGCCTCCAGCTGCCGAGGGTCCGAGGGTCTGAACGTGCCCCTTGCCCGGCTGCGACCCGGGGTGTGCATACGTCCTTTGCCAGGCTCATGCGGGGCAGCTTTCTGCTTCAGCACCCAGTCTCCTGGCTGCCTCTCCTGGCCCTTTGGAGAGGGCACACCTCCCACTGGCGCCAACCTCCCAGCACTGCCCTGCTGGTGGCCCTGGCGTGCTGCGAAAGCCAGGGCAGAGGGCTTCCCCAGGTCAGGGGCCCCTTTCCTAGAGCTGCCTTGTCCCGTCGTCCCATTGGGCTGGGGAGGGGTGGTCAAGGTGAGGGTGAGCACGCTGGTCCCTCTGCTGCCCAAGGCTGGTGCACTCTCGGCGTTTAGGCGGGAAAGGGTCTCCAGGCTGTTTCTCCGGGTGCAGGAGAGGGAATATTTAAAGTCAGTGCCCGCCATCCCCTGTCCCTGCCTTCCCTGTGCTCAGCGACGGGCGGGTGGGTGGGATGTTATGGCAGGTTCGGGGCCTTCATCCTCCCACCTGAGGCTGTGGCGCTGGGTGGGTGTGTGTGTGTGTGTGTGTGTGTGTGTGTGTGTGTGTGTTTTAAGGTATAGATTATTTCTTTGAACATTTTTTAACCTTTGTTTTATTGATTCATCCTTAGTGGTGCTGAAGATGGAACCCAGCGTCTCACACGTGCTAGGCCAGCGCTCAAGGGGCCACACCCCGGCCCCCCTTGCGTTTCTCTTCTCCGCTGACCTCATGGGGTGAATTGTGTTAGTGGGCTCACCCAGGCTGAGGAGCTGTGACAGTGATCTTAGGGCATTTTCAGTTTAGGTCTTTAGAGAAGTATTTGATCTCTGGCCTACAGCAGAAATTTCTCCTATCAGTTAGGCCTCCTGTTGGGTCTGGGAGGGACAAAGGGAGGAACTGTCAGGCCTATTTTATGGTCGGGAGAGGCAGCTTTGGAAAGGACTTGTCCTCTCTGAGGAGTGCACGGCTCTGAGTGCAGAAGCCAGGGTCCAGATCTGACCTGTCACCTCCTCCCACTCACCTCAGGGCCGAGTCCAGAAAATGAAAGGAAAGGTGCCCAGTGCCCTGGCCTCCCCAAAGGCCAAGGGGCTGGGTGGCAGCAGGCTTCTGTTTTCATCCTGTGCTCCCCTCCCCCCTCCCAGCACTTAGCTGTCTCTGGAGGTAGCTGGTAGCATCCCAGGGAGAGAAACACCGCCCCCATGATGGGCAGTCTTGATGAAGGGGGACTGGCAGGTGAGACTTCAGCATTAACCTTCACAGAGTCTCAGCATCCCTTGAAATGCCCTCCCCAGGCCATGCGTGGTGGGTGGTGCATACCTGGAATCCAGTGACGCAGGAGGCCGAGGCAGGAGGATCACAAGTTTGAGGTCAGCCTCAGCAATTTAGCAAGGCTCTCAGCAACTTAGTGAGGCCCTTTCTCAAAAATAAAAAAATGGTTGTCATTGTAGCTCAGTTGTAAAGTGGCCCTGGGTTAGATACCCAGATCCCAAACAAAAAACAAACCCCAAACAGCAACAATAAACAACCTCCTCCCCAAGGGGAGTTCACCTGTGTCCCCCAGATGGGGTGTGACAAGGATCCTGTACCCTCCTGTGCCCTGCCCTGAGGAGAGTGCCGCCTGCATTCTTGTGTGTGTGTGTGTGTGTGTGTGTGTGTGTGTGTGTTGGGGCTTGAACACAGGGGTGATTTACCGATGAGCTATGTTCCCGGACATTGCTATTTTTCATTTTAGACAGGGTCTCACTAAGTTACTGAGGCTGGCCTCAAACTCGTGATCCCCCTGCCTCAGCCTCTGGAATTGCTGAGCTTACAGTCATGTATCACCACACCCAGTTGCCACCTGCATTCTACGTCACCAAGGGTGGGAGAGAATACTTCTGCAAACAGAGCCAACTCAGCCTGTGGTGGGGGAGGCATCCACTAGAGAACAGTGCCACCTTCCTCTGGTGGCAGACTGCCTGTTGGGTGGCACTCAGGGTGACTGCTGCTTGGTGAGGAGGCTCTCTACTGTCCTCAGAGTGACTGTGCAGGGCTGACGGTGGATGCAGCCTGCAGAGGAAGCTGCCCCTCTACCTCTTTCTGGAGGAAGCTTTGCAGGTCACCTCCCCAAGATGCCCTGGGGAAGGTGGTTGGGGACATGGTTCATAAATCCACTGTCATCTAGCACAGAACCCAAACACACTGAACTGCACCAGGAAGGGACCAGAGGTCCTCTGGGTTACAGACCTTGTCCACCTGGGGTGGACTGAACAGCTGGGATTATCGTATCTAATTTACATACTTAAAGGAACACTTAATATGAAGGCACAGAAAAAAGATTAAAATAATGGTAAATGATTACCAGGTAAGTCAACCACAAGAAAGCTGGGGTGGTCTATATACGTAGCAGAAAAACTGACACAACAAGAATTCAACTCTACAGGAAGAGAGCACACCTCTAAGCTTGTGTGCACCGGATCACACAGGGGGATCACAAGTTTGAGGCCAGCCTCAGCAACTTAGTAAGACCCTGTCTCAAATGAAAGATAGAAAGGTCTGGGAACATAGCTCACTGGTAAGTCACCCCTGTGTTCAATAAAAATCCACAGAACTCCAGAAATCCATGGCCCACTAGTCAGAGGCTCAGCAAGCCCTTGGCGACTGACAGCTGAGGCCTACACCAGGGGACCTGTCATTGAGGACCACTCATCTCTGAGCATGGAGTTCACGGAGTACCGCCGCGAGTACTGAGTACCGCAGAGCTGTCAAGGGTGTCAACACACAGCCACGAGGAGCAAGATCAAAAGGGACTACACTTGTTTGGCAGCTTTGGTCAGTTGGGGAGGTCTCAGGGCATCTTGTGCTTCCCAGTGAGACTCAGTCCACATACCGGACCCATGTGGAAGTGTCAGCGTGACTGGGCCACAGTTAAATTCAGAGACTTGGAAAGCATCTGGGACACCTGTCCTTGAAATGCTGCTTGGGCAGGCTAAACTTGTCCTAGGGGTATTACTTCACATGAACCCAAGCCAAAGGGGACGCCCAGCTCCAAGGAACCCACGGGACATGGCAGTTTGGAGCACAGTTTTAGAGATTGTCACTTGCTTGAAGCCACAGGGTGGTGCACAGCAGGGCCAGAAATGGACTCCTCCTGCCCCTGCCCCTGCCTCGTGGGCTGCCCATGGCTGGTGTCCTTTCTGGGAGTCGGATCTTCCTCCGTGAGCATCTTCCCTTTCTCTGGGCTCAGACACGCATCCTGCTGGGAGGAGAAGAGGACCACCGCCCGGATCTGCTCTGGCAGCGAGTGAATGTTCCACAGGTTTCTCTCTTTTCTTTTTTCCCAGCTCAGGTTTCCTCACCTGAACAATGAGAATCATCAAACGACTTCTGACATCCGTGAAAGTTAGGTGAGGCATGTTAAGTGCCTAATCCCAAATCAATATCTTGTCACAGATTTCTGTTTCCTTATTTCATGTACCTAGTGTCCTGTTACTGGCTGGGAGCTGTAGGAACTCTGCTTCTGCTGCGGGATGACAGAAGAATCAGGGTCCCTTTATCATTGTTTTGTTTTTGTGTGTTGAGGATTGAACCCTAACCTGTGGAGAGTGATGACAGTGACTGGGAGACCAGTGTCTGAGGTTAGGGTCCCCGATGACTTCATGGCTGTGGCATACTTGGTGACTAGGAAAGTTTCTGTGCAAAGGCATAGGATGCCCGGTTGCTATGGAGATGTCCTCCATGCTAGAGTCTTATCAGCCTCGACCCTGATCTCAGAAACAGCAGCTCCTGGGAATGAGGGAGCTTCCTTGCTAAGATAACCACAATTTTTCACCAGTCCCATGGCTCCTGAATCTGCCCGCAGATCAGTAACTTTAAACAGTGGACTTTCTTGAGAGCTGCACCATGCTCCTAACATTGTGCATTGCAACTGTAGAAGGTAACTGAGGAAATAGCTGCACACTGCTGCTAACTCTGCAACTTTCATGAATACAAAGAATAATCCTTGCATCGTCTTTTTTTTAAAAAAATATTTATTTATTTTTTAGTTATTGGCGGACACAACATCTTTGTTTGTATGTGGTGCTGGAGGATCGAACCCGGGCCGCTCGCATGCCAGGCGAGCGCGCTACCGCTTGAGCCACATCCCAAGCCCCTTGCATCGTCTTTAATCTGATTAGAGACATGCATAATAAATATTGCTGGTGTAATTCTTTAGACCTGCTACTCCATCAGAAAGCAGTGCTCCACCTGACCCCAGCCTGTTTCATCTTCAAGATCTGGATGTGACGACTCTTTATTTCTTCCAATCTCCCATCGCCCCTCGACGGAACCTGCTAGTTTGGCTGTTCTGGTTGCGGCATTAAGCCTTGCGGCTCTGTCTCCACAGTCCCTGCCCTCTCCCCACACCTCTTCCTTCTCTCCCACTTTGGCTCCTTTTGAATGGCCTTAGATTTGATCTGTTCCATCCTGTTCACATTTTATAGACTGGTTTCTCTATGAGTTTGCTGAAAGCAAATGTAATAATTCCAGATGAAATTTTCCATAAATAGATACATTTAGCTGTAGATGGACACTGTAACTTTATTTTATTTATTTATTTTTATGTGCTGCTGAGGATCAAACCCAGTGCCTCACACCTGCTAGGCGAGCACTCTACCACTGAGCCAAAATCTCAGCCCCAGATTTTTTTTTTCTTTTTTAAAAAGGGAAATCTCAATCTCTCTCTGTCTCTGTCTCTGTCTCTCTCTCTCTCACTGGAGATTGAACCTAGGTACACTTTACCACTGAGTCACATCCCCAGAACTTTATGTTTTTTTTTTTTTTATCTTGATACAGGGCCTCTCTAGATTGCTGAGGCTGGCCTTGCACTTTGCAATCCTCCTGCCTCAGCCTCCTGAGTTGCTGGGATCACAGGTGTGCCCCACTGTGCCCAGCAATTATCTCTTTCAACTGCAAACAGGCTTGCCTTAACAGATGGGGACGCAGACTCTCGCCTGCTTCCTTCCCCTGCCTTTGACTGTGCGACACTACAGCACACCCACCCAAGGTCTGGCCTCTGGGCTAAGCCAGGACAGGGACCTTGCAAGCTGGGGCTCCCCAAAGGGGAGCAGACCTCAGTCCTCAGCCCTGGCCAGCCCAGCCCTGTTTGGCTGTTGTTCCTGGTGGCTTCTGGGTGTCCACTGATCAAGCCACGGCACAGGACACATTTGTACTTCTGATGAGATAAATGAGGAGTATAGATTTGGGCGTGGTAAGGGGGTATCTGAAGTTGGTGGCAAATGCAGCACAGTGGTCATAGCAGGCAGGGAGGTGGACAACAGAGGCAGGTGAGGTGCCTGTTTCCCTCTGTACATCCCTAGTTCCTGTCCCCGCCATAAACCTGGGTGCTGTGGATCTGCTCAAACAGTTCCTTGGCTCCCCATGGCTCTGCTTCTCAAAGGTTCTCAAACTCCCCATAACTTCAGAGGCTCTGATCCTTGTCCAGGCCTCACCTAGGAGCTTATCAGAAACCAGCTGCTCGGCAGCAGGACCAGAACCTCATTTGGGGGAGACCGGAGGTTCAGGTGCACTGGAAGTTTGTTTAGCACCCTGTGAAGAGCTGTGGGCAGAGCTTTGGATGTTGATATTTCATTTAGAAAATTAAGAAGTGTTTTTCCATCAAACATCAAATAAGCTGACCATTCAGAATGTGTCAGGACCTCCCTCAGCATGAGCTGCTGCCCACAACCCCGGGCACACAGACAGCAGGCAGAGAGGCAGAGGCACCTGGGGCCAGGCCGAGATCTACGCGCTGGCTCCCCTGCCCACCCCCTCCAGCCGAATTCCCAGCTGAGGCTGGGCTCCTCAGCCACGTGGGCCCCGACCTGCCCCCTTGCTCTGTCCTCCCCGCACCTGTGCTCATCCTTCTGGCTGAGCAGGTCCCCTGGTCTGAAAAGCTTCCTCTCACTCTCCCCTCCTGTTCTACCACCAACCTGAGGTGTCCCTGTCTTTGCCTGCCTGTGACAGTGGAGGGACCACCTTTCACTTTCAAAAGTGGCCCAGTTTGTTGACACATGCTATAGCCATCCTAAACGCATGCTCGGGCCACAAGTCTCAGCAGCTGGTTGAACAGCCCTGTGCCCAGGGCCAGGTGACACCTTCCCAGCATAGTCTGCACTCACCAAGGAGGCCCTTGTCCTAATCCCTGGCGGGGTCCTGTGATTATGCGGAGTTGCATACATCTTGTAATTATGAATACATCATAGATCACATGGCAAAAGGAAATAAGTTGAAGCAGTTAAAATTAAGGGTCTGTCTGGGATGCAGCTCAGTGTTAGAGCACTGGCCTCACATGCACAGGTCCTAGGTTCAATCTCTAGGACCAGGAAAAAAATAAAATTAAATGAAGGGTCTTAGATAGGGATGCTTCCCCAGCAGGTGTGAGGCTCTGGATTCCAGCCCCAGCCCCACAGAAAAATTAATCAATTACTTCAGAAAGATCTTAAGGAAATTAACCTGTGTATTATAGGTGGGCCAATCTAATCACAGAGTCCTTAAGAGCAGAGAGGGAAAAAGAGAGGCAGAAGTGGTCAGAGCTCCCAGGTATGAGGTGGCTGCCCTGCCATGCCAACCCACGTGGGCAGAGCCTTGGGACTGAGCTTCACAGCTGGTTGGTTAGCTGGTTGGTCTGGACAGATTCAAAGCACAAGAAGAATTTGATAAAACACTGCTGGTTCTGAGATTCAGGTGACCCCGGGCAATGGCCCGAGAGTGACCTATAGGGGTGGAAGGTGGTTCCTAGCTGACCATCAGCAAGGGAACAGGGATCTGCATCCTACAGTCCCAGGAACTGGAATCTGCTGACAGCCTGAACGATAGGGGAAGCAGTTATCTCCCACAGCCTCCCCCGAGGGCCCAGCAGCCCGGGGTTCCTAATTTGGGGCACGGGAGACCTGGAGTGGAGACACCAGCTGAGCCCACTGTGCTTCTGACCTTCTGAGCTCTGGTGATTGAGCTGTGTGGTTTTGTGCTGCTGGGTCTGGTCGTGGCAATCCTTTACCTTAGCAGTAGAAGTGAGAGAGGGAAGGTCTGGCTGAGCGTGGGCCTGGGTGCAGCCTGCAGGACATTTACATCTGGTGAGGGGAGCCGAGGCCCCTGCCCTCCCTGTTCTTTGTAAGCATGAGAGAAAGTGCAGCCAGTCCTGGAAGCCTTCCCTGGAGAACTCTCTGGTTCTTTTTATACAGTTTAGATCCTTTTCTTTTTCCCCAGAGTGTGTGTTGCAAATATCTTCTCCCAATGGAGACTTGACTGCTTTTTTAAAAATAGACTTTATTTCTTAGATGTTTTCGGTTTATAGAAAAACTGAGATGATAGAACACTTTATTTTTTTCATAAACAATATTTTACTTTGAAGTTTTGTGGTAAAATAGGCCACTTTGACCTGAGTGTGCAGTTTGTGGCTTTAAGCACATGCACACGGCTAGTCCAGCTCCAGAACTTCCATCTTCCCAAACTGAAGTCTGTCCCCATTAGACACTAGCTCCTCATCCCCTCCCCAGCCCTAGCACCTGTCATTCCACTTTCTGGCTCTAGTCTTTTAAAATTTCAAGGTGAAATTCATGTAACATGCCATTAACCACTTGAAAGTGTAAGATTCTGTGCTATCTAGTGTCTCAACACCGCTCTGCAGCCACCAGCTCCCTCTAGTCTCAAAACTTTTTCATCATCCCATAAAAATATGTGGCACCTGGGGCTGGGGCTCAGTGGCAGAGCGCCTGCCTCGAATGTGTGACCCTGGGTTCGATCCTCAGCACCACATAAAAATAAATAAATAAAAGTATTGTGTCCGTCTACAACTTAAAAAGTATTTTAAAAAACTATCTGGCACCCAACAATCGCCTCAGCAAACTTAGAGCTCGGAAGCCCCCTGGGCACCTCCGGAGACGCCTGGCCGGGTGGGGAGAGATACCTACTCGGACTTTAAAAGGGAGGCCTCAGAACCCACTGCGCGATTGACTGAAGATGGCGACGAGAACAGCGATGGTGGTCCCCCCATCCAAGTCAACACGAGAGCGAAGGAGCAGACCCAGAAAATTTGAGTGACACCATGGATTTTCACACTGAGGAGGATGTTGACCACCTCGTCACAGCAAAGAAAGCACAAGACGAGGGGAGGGGGAGGAAGGTGGAGAACCCCGGCCTGGGGCGTGGCAGAGCAGTGAGGAGCAGGCGAGCAGGGCAGAGCAGATGAGGAAGGGCCCTGGAGGAGTGGTGACTTCAGAGGCGTCTCCCTCCTGCCCTCTCTCTGGCAGGTCCTCCACACTCCAGGAACGGCTGCTGGTCCCAGTGCTCATTCTGTACACGAGGCCCGTGGGTCAAGAGCCTCTGTGCAGCAGTTCAGCTTGCAGTATGGTCTTGACGGCCGTTAGGTTGTGTGACCATGGTGCATTTTAATCAGTGTGGCACCTGGCTGGCCAGTGGTACTGAGGACCAGAGGGTGACGGTGTGGGATTGGATGAGGAAGCAGCCAGAAGAACAAAAGTGTGTGCCAGACTCAGGGCAGCTTCTCACCAGCTGGCTCTGAGCCAGACTCCCCTGTAAGTCCCTAACTTCAGGTGAAGTTACCATTGATCTCAGGCAAGGGCAGCAGCTCCAAAAGTGGTGGTAACAAAGAGAAGGAGAAGAAAGGGGGACTGTGGGCAACGTAGGTGGAGCCCAGCCACACCTGCTGGTGTGCAGTGGGTGGGCGAGGTCAGTGCATGAGGCTTTATGACCAGAGACAGGCCAGTGAGAAGGAGAACAGCGGGCGAGAATCCTGTCCTCATGACCTCGCCGTGGGATTCCGAACTGATGAGGCCAGTTTTGTGGGCAACCACGAGGCACAGAGCTCCACGGGGCTGCGGTGACGACGATTAAGAGATGGAAGGGCCACAGAAAAGGTGCCACAGTGAGAGGCCTGGATTTCTAGGGCCCCAGAAGGGAGTCTGTGGTGAGCACTAGTGGCTGCGGCCCACGTCCTCGGGGAGAAAGCATCTTGCCAGATCCATCAGTCCGTGGTGGGAGACAAGGGCGGTAGGGCTACTGTCCTGAAGCCCGTCCTCGCCTGTCTTAATGGCAAGCAGTGGCCTGGACACGATGGCAAGACCTGGGCCCCACAGCCCCAGCCTCCACTGAGCTTTCCAGCAGAACAGGCGGGAAAGAGGCCCAGGGAACTTGCACCCCCACCGCGTGACAGTCCCAAGCTTGGGCTCCTCATGAGTCACTTACACAGGTCAGTCATTGCCAGCACTGGGAGGTCCGGCCTTGAGGGCAGGAGTGCAGACTCCCTAAGTCTTCTAGAACCTCTGAGAATCTGGGAGGAAGAACCCAGACTGTGCAGAGCCGGCCATCCTGGGGGTTCAGCCCCTCGAGCTAGGAGTCCCTGTAGACTGGACTCAGATTCAGCTGAAACACAGATTTCCTTTGTCTCCTGTTCCTTCCTGTGAGGTGGAAACACTCCTTCCTCCAGCGCTCCTTGGCCGCACCCTCCCTCTCCCCGTCCTTCTCTCGCCCTGCCTTCATCCTGATCCTTCTGTGGACATATAAGTGAACCAGCTGTGCGGCTCTTCCTTTGTTCCATTTTAGTCAACCTCTGAAATTTCCAAAGTCTGGTAACTTCTCATTTCTGACCCTCTAGAAATTGCCAGTTTTAAATCTTTAGTAATTCACTTCTGAATATCAAGTTCTTCATTTGTCCTGAAATTTTTATTTTTTTTTATTTTTTTAATTTTTTTTTTAAAGAGAGAGTGAGAGAGGAGAGAGAGAGAGAGAGAGAGAGAGAGAGAGAGAGAATTTTTTTAATATTTATTTTTTTTTAGTTCTCGGCGGACACAACATCTTTGTTGGCATGTGGTGCTGAGGATCGAACCCGGGCCGCACGCATGCCAGGCGAGCGCGCTACCGCTTGAGCCACATCCCCAGCCCTGTCCTGAAATTTTTAGAAATATGTTTGTGCTTGAGAAGTAAAATAAACCATGTTTTTGTTCCTTGAAAAAAAAAAAATCTGGCACGTTTATTAATCACTCCACGTTCCACCCCGGGCCTGGCAACCCCGGTCTGCCTTCTGTTTCTGGGTTTTTCTATCTGGACACGTCACGTGTGCTCGGGCTGCCGTGACGATACCACCGGCTGGGAGGTGGGAGCGAGAATCTGTGCTCTCACTGTTCTGAGCCCGGAAGTCCTACACCAAGGTGCCAGCAGGGCTGGGCTCTCCTTTGTGACTTGAAGACGGCCTCATTCTCACTGTGTCCTCCTGCCCCTTTCTCGTGCAGACACCTCCCTGTGTCTCTCCCTCTTCTTATAAGGGAACCAGTCACACTGGGTTAGGATTCCATCTTTATTAACTCACTTAACTTCTTTTTTTACTGTTGAAAATCTTTTTTATTTGATATTTCATCAAGTGTAGTGTCGATGGTTTGGTGTCTCCATCTGTGGCTTTCTTTGGGGAAGCCAGTCCCAGGAGGGACATTTCTCCTTAAATTACTCCTGGGGATTGATAGCTGCAGGGGCCATGCCTGTGGGACGTCAGGCCTGTGAAGGAGGGTAGGTTCAGGACTCCCATTCCATACCCAGTTCATTAGCTGTCCTTAATATTGATGTTTCTTTCTTTTTTAAAATTTATTTTTTATTCTAACTTGTTATACATGACAGCAGAATGCATTACAGTTCATATTACACATAGAGCACAAGTTTTTATATCTCTGGTTGTACACAAAGAATATCCACACCGTTTGTGTCTTCATACATGTACTTAGGGTAGTGATGTCCATCTCATTCCACCATCTTTTTTTTTACCCCCCTGCCCCCTCCCTTCCCCTCCCACCCCTCTGCCCTATCTAGAGTTCGTCTATTCCTCCCATGCTCCCCCTCCCAACCCCACTATGAATCAGCCTCCTTATATCAGAGAAAACATTCAGCATTTGGTTTTTTGGGGTTGGCTAACTTCACTTAGCATTACCTTCTCCAACTCCATCCATTTAACTGCAAATGCCATGATTTTATTCTCTTTTATTGCTGAGTAATGTTCCATTGTGTATATATGCCATATTTTCTTTATCCATTCATCTACTGAAGGGCATCTAGGTTGGTTCCACAGTTTAGCTATTGTGAGTTGTGCTGCTATAAACATTGATGTGGCTGTGTCCCTGTTTTACTCACTTAACTTCTATCACCTCTTTAGAGGTTGTATCTCTGTTATGGTCTAGATATGAGGTATTCCCTAAAAGCTCATGTGTGAGACAATGCAAGAAAGTTCAGGGGCAAAGAGCTTGGGTCATGAGAGCCTGAACTTAATCAGTGCATGAATCCCCTGATCAATAGGGATTGACCGGGTGGTGGCTGCAGGCAGGTGGGGCGTGGCTGGAGGAAGTGGGCACTGGGGGTGTGTGCCTTTGGAGTTTACCTTTTGTGGTGGTGAGCACAGCTGTCTCTCTCTGCTTGCTGGTTGACATGTCCTGAACTGCTCTCCTCTGCTGCTCCCTCCACACCATGTTCTGCCTCACACTGGAGTCGGCCGTCTATGGACTGAGACCTCTGAAACATTGAGCACCAAATGAACTTTTCCTTCTCTAAAATCGTTCTAGCCAGGCCCTTTGGTCACAGCGATGCACAGCTGACTAAAACAATCTCCAAATCCAGGCAGGGCTTAACCTGAGTTTGGTGAAGACACAGTTCAGTTCATAATGTAACAAGAAGGGACTCACACCAGCTGGGGGCTGGCGCAGTGGTGAGCGTTTGCTCACACTGTGAGGCCCTGGGTTCTGTCTTCACCAATGGGGAGAAGAGGAATCACACAACATGTGGTTTTGTGTGCCTGGCTTCTTAGTGTGTGCACGGCCCTGGGGAGGAACCCAGGGCCTCACACATGCCAGCAAGCAGCCCACTAGGAGCCCGTCCCAGCCTTTAGCCCAATATTCTCAGGTTCATCAGCTTGTGGCGTGTGACAGCACTTTGTTCCTTTAAGTGCTGATAGGGTCCCCGGTGTGGCTATTCCAGTCTGTTTATGCTTCCAGCCATCGATGGCCATGGGGCTGTTGCTACCCTTGGGCTATTATGAAAAGCATTCTGTGAACATTCGTGTACGAATTAAGATTTTAGTTTGGTGAACACAAAATATCAAACTTTACTTTTATGCTTTGTTGTTTTGGTCTTAAGAAATCCTTTCCTACCCTTTATACTCTCTGAAATACTTAGTGCTTAGATTTTCCTATTTGTGGCTGACCCATCTGGAGATGATTCTCAAGCTGTTTGGGGCGGGGCCCTTATTGCAGAGCCTCCACCCGAACTCCACACATGGCTGGTTGTCCTCGTGCCACATGCTGACTCTCCTTCACGACCCAGGGTGGCAGCGCAGCACCGGTCAATGCGTCAAGCCTCCATGTTTGCCACACCTGTGTCAGGGCTGTCCGCGCTTGTGTGTGGGTCTCCATGTCCTGGCCCCTGCTAGCTCCTCAGGAAGGACCTGTGCTCGGTACAGTGTGGCAAGTGCCCTGGAGAGTCCTGGTTTTTCTGGTGAGATTTCTGTTGGGCTGCTGACCCCTGGACCAGTCCACAGGACAGCAATGCCCGTCAGCCGTCTATTTAGCTATTCTTTAATGTGTTTTATGTCATTTCATGCATAGAGACATTTCACATGTTACAAATTATACATGCCATGTCACAGTCCCAGCTGCCACTTGAGCTGGGTTGAATGGTGTCCCTCTAAGACTCATGTCTTGGAACCTCAGAAGGTGGCACTGAAACAGAGCTTGGCAGATGTGATTAGTTAGGACTGGGTGTCAATTGCTGGGTCAGGGTGAGCCCTGATCCACTGATGGTGTCCCCCTGTGAAGGCCAGTGACCACCGTGGCCCACTGGACTGATGAGCTGCAACACAAGGAGAGCCGAGGCTGCCAGCAGTCCCCAGAGCCGGAGGGGTCCTCCCTAGGCACGTGAGAGAGGGCACAGCCCTGCAGCACCCCAATGCCACACTGCTGGCCTCCAGAACTGGGGACAAATTTCTATTGTGGCATTTTGTTGCAGAATCCCTAGGAAACAAATACACATCAACAGTTTTTTGTGGATCCTATTATAAATGGTACCTTTTAGAAACTACATTTCCTCTTTGGTTCTGGTGGAGACGCTCCTGACTTCTGTGCTTGTGTTGCCTCTGGAAACCTTGAAACGCTGGGGACCCCGTTGTCCACACTGGCGATTTGTCTTTAGGTCCTTGACTCAGTGGTGTTTTAAAAACAGGCCATGACTAGAACGCGGGGTGGCGCTCACCGCGCTCTGAAAAGCACCCAGATTCTTGCTACTCCAACAAGCAGAGCTCCATCCCCTCCCCTGGACTGCGGCGGCTACAGACGGCTGGGCTCTCAGCTACAGACGGCGGGGGCAGAAGCCGTGTGCCCTGATACCAGGCTGTGGAACGTGGGTTCTCGTGGGCACTCCCTCTGGGGGCTGTGGTACCATGTTGGGAGTTCCCCAAGGGGAGCTCGATGTGGCAAGAAGCCCTCTCGGGAAGGACAGGGAACACGCAGCCTACAGGAGTCATCCAAAGCCACGGGGCAGGGGGCTGGGGCTGGGGCTCAGGGGTAGAGCACTCGCCTAGCGCGCGCGTGAGGCACTGGGTTCCATCCTCAGCACCACAGAAAAATAAAATAGAAATATTGTGTCCACCAAAAAAAGAAAAGAAAAGCCACTGGGCAGGAAGAGCAAAAGCCCCAGGGAAGCCCCTTAGCAACTGGCCCTCTTTCTAGAACTGCTTTGCCCCCTCCCCTCTGGGTGGCCAGCCGACGCTCCTGGAGACTCTTCTTCATCCATTACCTTCCCAGGCCACCTGTGGAGTCCAGCTGGGAAGTGCACCCCTCTAGGGCCATGCAGCCTCTGAAGCCTGGTTCCTGCTGGTGTGGGCGAGGGCTCAGGAGGGCCCTGCAGTGGACGCCTCAGGTTCTAACAGGGCCAGCTTGTTATTTCTTTGGCAATATAATGTTTCCAAACCCCAGGAAGCCTCCTGTCCACTCCCACCATCCACATAGTGTAACAGAAGTATCCAGCTCTGCTGGTGCTCGATAAGGCCAGTGACTCGGGAGACAGTGGCAGGAGAAGAGCTTTACTCAGTGGAGAGTGGGGAGGGGGCTTTGCTCACAAACCACCTCTCAGCTCCAGGGAATTGAAGAGATGGGACAGGAGAATGGGGGAGGGAGACAGGCTCCTAGAGGGAGCAGTGGTCAAGTCTGTCCTGGGAATAGGCAGAGAGCTCCCTGGAACTCAGGGGCCACCTCTTGTGGCTTCTTTTATGGTCTGGTGTTTCAGATCATGGCGGCTGGTGGTGCCTTTAGCCCCAAAATTCAGGCCGCAAAGCAGAGAGACCCAAGATGAAGACAGATGCCGAGCTTCTGCCTCTGGTTCTGGTCACCCTACGGACACCTGCAGGCCCAAGTGAAGAGCCAGTGCTCTGAATGAAAGAGCCTCAGGTCCCTGAAGAGTAACCCAGGCCATTATTGGCATGGTCCTCGCGGCAGAGGCGCCAAAGGTGGTGGGAGACAATGTGTCACCCCGCTGTGTGACCTCCAGAATCAATGATTTTTAAGTCAGCTAAAAGCAAGTGAAGCTAGAGGTCTATGTAGGCCTTTCCTCAGGGACGTGGTCACAGCCAAGTCTCCCGCAGTCTTTGGTTTGGTTCTGGTCTCTGCTGTTGTGGCCCTGCTCTCTCCACTGGGGTGTCCACGTGGGAAGGGGAAGGTCCTCATCTAGTCCTAGCTGGTTCGGCAGGTACCCCCAGCTGGGGGCGCCGGAGGGAGCTGCTCAAGGACAGCCCGTCTGTCCTGATATGGCTGCTCCTGGTGCTGTTCCAAACTGCTTTAATTTGGGGTACAGAACCCCCTGCATTTTCAACCCTTTGAGGCCCTAAGTGACTGTGCAGATAGCCTCTCAGACCGGTTACAGAGGTGGCTGAATGACATCCTCCAACTGTGGCATCTTTGGCTTCTCCATGTCAATTAGGTGGAAGCCACGCCCACCCCTCAGAGGGACCAGATTCAGGACTGAGCCTATTGCTTCCCCACGATGAGCGGGGCAGAAGACCCTGGACGCCGTCCTGCGACAAGTGTCCAGCGATGTTCTCCACTCCTCCAGCCCACACCTGTGTCCAGGCCTTTGCAACTGGAGCCACCATCCGCCTGGGCCTCATTCTTGGAGAAGACCTGCCCTCCACCCCTCCTTGCCCCTTGCTGGTTAGTCTGTGAAGGGAAAGCCCCCATTTCCCCACGTCCTGTGTGCCATCCAGGAGCTGGGTCGGGGCTCCACGCCCTCCCCTGCCCCACTCTTGCCCACATGGATTCTCCTGGGTGCTTGCTAACCATCTTCCAGCCTCCCTGCCATGCCCACCTTCATTCCCATCATTCCCTGCAGCTGGCTGCTGGCTGTCCCTGCCGCTGCCGCTGCCCCAGTAAGTTCCACATTCACATGACCACTAGCCCACACCTGGGCCTCCTCACCTCCAAGGAGCTGCTCCACTCCCAGGGAAACCTGCCGCACCTCCACAATCACTAGACAGCTTCATCCCTCCAGGGGACATTTCCACCATAATCACCGACACATTAAATAAAAAAAAAAAAAAAAAAAAAAAAAGCCCTGACCCTCCCATTCACATCAGCTTTCTCCATCTTTTGTTCCTGCTCATCATTTCCCCACTGATCTGTTTGGAGTACCTAGCCCATCACTGCAGCAATGCCCCCACCCAAACTTGTAACTTTTTGTATTAGCTTTTCATTGCTGTAAAATGCTTGATAAAATCAACTTAGAGGAGGGAAGGTTTATTTTGGCTCACAATTTCAGAGGTTCCAGTCCATTGTCAGCTGGCCCCATTGTTTCTGGTCTGTGGTGAGGCAGAACATCATGGTGGAACGGCAGAGGAAAGCTGCCCACCTCACAGGGGCCCGGAGGCGGGGAGGGAGAGCAAAGGGTCTGAATACGATGTAGTTCCCAGGGGCACATCCCCAAGGATCTACTCCCTTCAACCAGTTTCCACCACCTTCCAACTGACCAATGAGGTCAAAGCCCTCATATCCCATCACTTCCCAAGAGCCCCACCTCTGAATATTGCCACTTGGGGACCAAGCCTTCAACACATGAGCCTTTGGGGGACATTCCAGTTCCCAAACATACCACTTCAATTTCCCCTTTTCCTTCTTCATTCCTCTCTGGTGAAAATACAGCCCTAAAGAACCCAGTTGTCGTCACCCATGTAGGCACCAGAGGGCTGCTGTGACCATCAACTGGGCTGCAGGGCAGCTAGGGCTTGTAGAAGGGTAGCTTCAGCTGTGAGAGTTGGTAAAGAACGTTTTTTGAAAAAGCAAAGATGAGTTTGGGAATAACAGCCTGGCGTATCTTGTGAACCAAGAATTAGAGTTTGAAGCGGAGGAAAGGGAACTAATCAGTATTTTGAGGATTTGGGCAGCAACTGAAGCAAGCTCTGGATGGTTTTAGTGGATTTACCTGGCCACAGTGCTAACCAGGATCACAAACCCCACTTACACCTGAAAGATAGTAGACGCCTAGGGTGCTCCATGTTTACCTGCTGCCTGGATGGGAGATGATGGACAGAGCCAGGTATTTGACTTTGGGCATCCTGTCCCCCTGGAGTCATTAGAGGGCAGAAAAAGTGAATGAGTGACACAGGAGGTATTTATTGGACAATGATCCCAGGGAGGCAAGAGAGATCACAGTGGAGGATACAGGTTTCAGGAGGAAGCTTGGCTTTTGAGCAAGGCCAGGAAAGGAGGAAAATATCTTTTTCAGTAACCTCAGTCTAGGTTTAGTTTTTTAACAATCCCCAAATCTCAGAGGGTTAAAACCACTTGTTTTTATTTTGCTACAACTTTGCCATAGATTGTCAGGAAACTATGCTCATCAAAGGCACACAGGCTGACAGCCAACCACCATCTCAAGTGTTGCTAGTCCCCATGGCATAGGAGACAGAGGGCTCTGGAGGCCATCATGTTGGAGGTTCTGGCTTGGATATGACAGGTGTCACCTGCCAATTAGTCACATGGGCCCACGCAAACACAAGGTGGTCAAGATGTGCAATCATACTGTGTGCCCAAAATGTAGACAACTGGAACTTATTTGAACAGCACTAATGATCCCTACAGCACTTCATCCCAAAATAGCTTCAGTGCTAGAAGTCACTCAGAATGCGAGGGCTGCAAAGAACGTGGGACAAGCCATGTCAGCCTAAGATCACTGAGGGCAGGTGGAGGATGAAGGGAGGCCAGGTCTTCCCATACTCTCTGGCACTGCCCTGAGCCTTTATCTTCAGCGGATCTGCAGCTCTTCAGTGTTCTCCCTTCCTCTGGGTTAGACATCTGTCAGTGTTTTGTCCCCAAGAGTTGTGCCACGGCTGTTGCCGGTTCTGGCATGATGCCTGGCAGAATTAAATCTGCTTTGTTCCAAAGGGCCTTGGCAGTTCTTCAAGGCCTCCTTGGCTTGATGCTGACCAAGTGTTGAAGCTGCAGGCTTCATTCTCCATACTTGCCCGTTTCTCCTCAGGGCCTGTTCCACACCTGTCTTCCAGATGCCTTTTCCACTCTCCCATGTTAGGAGACACCCTGCGCTCCCACAGCCCTGGTGACTTCTCTTGAGAGGGGAAAAGACTCACAGATCACATAGTATACGCCAGAAAATTTTAAAAAAGTATGGGAGAGTGTGCACAGAAACACACACATCACAAATGTGGACTATTCATCAGGTTGCTGGTATAAGGTTGTTTCTTAGGTGAACTGAGATGCGGGGGAGAGAGGAAGGATTGCTCTTTTATCCTGAATATTGTCTCATTAAGTATTATCCGTTTAAAAAAATCAATTACCCAGTGCAACGTAGTGCCCTGAGTGAAAAAGGGCATTAGTAGAAAACTGGTAAAATAAGAATAAAGTCTAGTAGCATTAGATCAATGTCTAATTTCTTAGTTATGACCAAATACAGCTTAGGTAGTTGTCTCCTGATTCATAATTCCACAAGGCCCAGTTTTCCCCGCTAGAGAAACACAGGGGGAAAAAAAAACCCCTCTGGATCTCTGGCATTTCCTTACACTTTTCCCAGTGACTGGCATGTTCCCCATCCTTCCTGACCTTGGAAGCCAAGTTCACCAATTACTTCCTCTGGACAGGTTTCCCAGGCACTCCCTCAATGCTCTCCTTAGATATGGTATTAGCGCTGTTGATACATGACTTTCTTTAGATTTGCCTACCAACTAGGTCCCCCCCAGGAAGTAGACTTCCTGCTGCTAGTTTACTAGATGAAAATTAGTACAGGTAAGTTCTTTAGGAACCAATACCTGAGGAAGGTAAGGAATGTTAACACTGGGCTGTGATATAGTCCTAACCAAAGCTTCAGTAGACCCAACAGGAGTTCTGAAGCAGAGATGACTTATATTGCCACAAACTGGGAGAAGAAGGCCCTATCTGGATGTGGACCACCCAGGAGCAGGGG
Source organism: Urocitellus parryii (assembly GCF_045843805.1). Taxonomy (NCBI): domain Eukaryota; kingdom Metazoa; phylum Chordata; class Mammalia; order Rodentia; family Sciuridae; genus Urocitellus; species Urocitellus parryii. The sequence continues at coordinate 140,994,587 of NC_135540.1, read as the reverse complement.
TGTGGCTAGCTAAAGCAGCTAGGGGAGTAAGTCCTTCACTTCCTAGGGGGGTGTGGCTCATCATCACATTGTACATTGATCCACCCCACTGTAACTTTATTTTATCATTATATTCCCAGTGCAAAGAATAGAAACGAATATGTTATGATTTGAAAGACTAAAGTCATTTGGTTTCTTAGAAGACAGGGCCTGGACCACAGGATTACATGAAGTTCCTTCCTACACCAAGAGCTACCTATGTTTTTTTCTTTATCCTACTCCTTAAAGAGCACTCAGAGTTGAAGCTCCCTTTCACAACAGCTTAAGACCACAGGATGTCACCCCCACTCAGGAACAAGGACAGCCAAGGAAAAAGACTTAAATTTTAAAGATCAAAAATTTCTTAATAACTTTCTAGATATTCTGTCTTTTCAAGCAAATGAATACTTTTATTAACATGGTAAGTTTGTTTACTTTTTTAAACATGGTAGGGTTTTGACCTCAAATATTTAGCAGGCCTGCTATTCAAATAAACTTATAGCTGGACAACATATGAACCTTGAAGATGCCTCTTCCCTGTCCAGTTTAAGAGTTCAATGCAGACAGTTCCAGGCTTCCCTTCCCAGCCCCTGAAGGGTCTTTGCAAATATCTTTCATTTTATGTCCAGTATCCCCTAAAATACATACGGGTGTCACATCAACCCATACAGAACACCAAGATCTCACCTCCTACTCTAGGTTCCATGGCAAATAGAGCTGAATTAGGTTGTCCAAACAAACCCACGAGACAGGTTACATCCGATAGTGTACCACATAAAATTTAAATTTTGAACAAAATACATCTCTCCGCCTTTGGTCTCACACAGAAATTAAAGTCCCCCAATACAAACAATACCATCCTCCACCCGTTCTCCAGACTCATCAGTCCTAGCCAGGTCAGGCCCATCCGCATTCCCAGTCCAAGTCTGGCCCCTTCCTCAGCAGCTGCTGCGTGGAGTGGTCTTCGGAGTCCACGCAGCTCCTTGGGCATCTCCAGAGCTGGAGAACACTGAGTCTCATGTGTTGCACACAGACCCAAAGTTCCAGGGAGCTATCAGGTCACACTAGAAAGAGCAAAGCACCTCAAAATTCAGAAATAACAACCAAACCCAGGAACAAATGTGACTGCCGCAAGAGCTCACAATCTAGGCCCTAATTCCTGTATGTGAGAGCTTTTTCCAAACAAAAGTTACTTCCCCAAACAAAAACATTTAACAATCAAAACTCATATTGAGGTCATCAACCCCCAACCACAGCAGAAACGTAGTGTAGGTGAGGACAGAGTGTAGACAGAGAAAAAGGGAAAACAAGAGGCTCTCTGGTTTCAGCTTCTCCAGGGTGTCACCAATCTCCATCACTGGACCAGGACCCGCTGCGGAAACCTAGGGCACAAACGGGAGACACGCATCAGAGAGGTCAACGCGGGGGGGGGGGGGACCCGCAAAGCCCACCACGCAGGACGCCCCTCTCCGGAAGCCGCCTGACTCATCCCGGCCTTCCAGCAAAATCTGGGACCGTCCAGCGGCTGCCGAGGGCCACCGTTTCCACGCCCCGCGGCTGCACGCCTTTGGGTGCCGCAGGTCGTTTATTTCGCAGTCGCTCCCGCGGGTGCGACCTGGGCGGACACCGAGCCGGCCTCCCGCGCAGCAGCGCCCCGCCGTCCCCGGCCGCGCGGCCCCCGCGCCCACGTGGCCGCGCCCGCTCACCGCCGTCACGCCGACTCGCCCTTCTCTATCCGCCGCACCAGCGCCACCAGCATCTCTGCCATCTTGGCCAGCTCCTTGGCCTTCTCCTCCGCCTTCTCGCAGCGCGGGGCCGCCCGGGGCGCCGCGCCGCCGTCCGCGCCCTGCAGGTGGTTCAGCGCGCTCTCCTCCGAGGCCTCCACCTGCGTCTTGATCTGGATGAGCATATTGTCCATCTCCCACAGCTTGCCGCGGTTGCGCGCGTGCGCCCGGCCGCGCTCGCGGGTCAGCGCCGCGATGTCCTCGCGCATCTCGTTGATGACCGGCAGCAGGAACTGCTCGAAGTCCTCCTCGGGCTCCAGCACCTCCACCTCCTCGGGCTCGGCCAGCTCCACCACGTCCAGGGGCCGCATCTCGCGCTCGGGCCGCGCTGCCGACGTCTGCGGGGGCAAGGTGGACGCTCGCGGCGCTCAGCCACGCAGCCGCAGGGCGGTCTGTGTAACTTTCGCCCTTTTAAAACTTTTCCCCTCAGAGCAGCCACGGAAACGGCGACTGGAGAGCGAGAGGCGACGAACAAAATGGAGTCCTGGCCGTCAACCAGCGCTCTGCGCGTTGCGGCCCCTTTCACGACTCGGCCACGCCTCGCTTTACGGTCACGCTGTGAAGCGCGGCCGCGCGCTAGTCGACGCGCGCGCACACGAGACCCTGGTCCCGTGTGCGATACCCCGAGCTCCGCCCCGTTTTGCCCAGGTTTGTGGGCGTGGGCTTCTGTCGCGACCGCCTCCCGTGGCGGTTCCCTGGCACGGAAGTTTACGTTGAAAAGGAGGTTTTCCCGCGCTGGACGCGGAGAAGGCGGGGGCCCAATGCCGACGAAGACTGTAGCATCTCGAGCGACGCTCGGAGCCCTTCCTCTTGGACTCGACCATTGAAGCGCGCCTCCGTCTCCGCGCGTCGGGGGTCTTTTCTCCACGCAGACCCCGCACTCCGGGGCCCGCGCACCCCCGCGCACCCCCTCGCCAGCTGGCCAGCGGCGCCAGTCTCCAGCGCAGGGCGCCGCGGCCTTCGCTCAACACAGAACGATATGCAAACTGTGACTTAACTGGTATTTTGACCCAAGTCCCCCCCCCCCACCCCCAGCGATCTCCAGTTGACAGATAAAAAGTCACAGTTGGGAACTAAGATAAAAATCATGAAAGTACTTTGTAGACACCAAGCATACACATGTGTAAAGTGCATCTCTTTTATTTAGGCCTTTGTCAGATTTGTTTTTGTTTTTGTTTTGAGCGGGGGTGGGGTCCTGGGCTTTGAATCCCAGAGTGCAAAGATGATTTATCACTGAGCTACATCCCAGCTTTTTATTTTTATTTATTTTTGCAGTTGAGACAGGGTCTTGCTGAGGGCTTGAGTTGCTGAGGCTGGTGGGGAACTTGCTATCCTCCTGCCTCAGCCTCCGAGTCACTGGGATTACAGGCGGTTGCCACCGTGCCTGGCCTCGTTTCTTTATATTTTGGTTGCTCCTCTTGTAAAATTCCAGGTTTTGGGGCTTTCTTGATATATCAGAAGCACCTATCTCAAATTTTTCTTAAGTAAGAATTAATGGCCCAGATGACAATGAGATTCCATTACACACTTATTAGCATAGTTAAGATGCAGAATATTAACAATACCCAATGCTGGTGAGGATGTGGCTCAACAGAAACTCTTGTTCCTTGCTGGTAGTGAAAGACCCCAGCCCAACAACCTCAGGCCTAGTTGCAAAACCACCGAGGCATGTCACAAACCTACGCAGGCACCAGAGGTGTTTTTCAGACAATCAGTTAGGTGTAACCGGTTGAGAAAGCACAAAGGACCAGGTCCTAAGGCATGCCTGAATGAGCAGCAACAGGAGGACCAGAGTGCTAACATGTAACTTTTATGTGGCTTTTCCAGTAACATAAAGTGAAAAACAACTTTGCCCTTTAGGTAGCCTATATGCTGGGTTTAAAATTAACTAATAAGAAACCTATTGTTTACTGTGCTCGAAAACTGCCCCTTTACCCTATAAAAATCTCTGTATCCCCAAGCCCCGTGTGCCAGCTCACCAAAGCTCCGGCTGAGGTTCTGCTGGGCACCCGCAGGCGCCTGTGTCCCAATAAATCACCTCTTGCTTATTGCAGCCACTGTTTCGTGTGATTCTCCTTGGACAGGGAAACGGGGGTCTTTTCAGTAGGAGTGCAAAATGGTACAACCACCCTGAAAGACAGTGTGGTAGTTTATTATTATCATTTTGTGGTGCTGGGAATTGAACCCAGAGACTGATGCAAGTTTGGAAAGTGCTCTTGGCAATGTGCTCATTGAGCTACATCCCCAGTCCTGGTAGTTAATTTTTAAAACTAAAGAAACTTCTTAACTATGTGATTCTGCAATCACACTCTGATATTAATTCAGCTGGGTTCAACCTGTTTGTTCTCACAAAAACTTGTGCATAGATGTTTATGTCAGCTTTATTCCTAACTGCCCAAACTCAGTAGCAAGTGGCCTTCAACGGGTGAATGGATAAACTATATCCCAGATAAATGGAATATAATTCAGTCCTAAAAGAAAACAGGCTATCAAGGCATGAATGACATTGAGGAAACCTTGAGTGCATCTTACTAAGTAAAAGCCAATCTCTACAGATTCTACATGATTCTGATACTTCCGGTTTTCTGTGATGAGTCCTGCTTCCCCACATGTTAAAGTTTGAACGTTAGAGAAGCGCGCTGAGGCAAACATATGAAGCAGGGTTTATTTAAAATGGGGGAACATAGGGTTGGGGCTGGGGCTCAGCGGTAGAGCACTGGTTTAGCACGGTGAGGCCCTGGGTTTGATCCTCAGCACCACATAAAAATAAAAGGTATTGTGTCCAACTACTCTTAAAAAAGAAATGTTTAAAAAAGGGGGGGGCTAACATAGACCTAAACCGTGAGGGAGAAGGGGGCCATAGCTGGTATCCCAAGAAGCAAGGTGTTCTGCCCTTTTTATGAGTCCTAGGCTTCCTTTGTTCTCCTGCCTTTCTCCCACTTATCTTTCTTTTTCCTGCTTACCTGACAAGGCCTAGGAAATGCTCGGTGGGAGGGCCAGAAAGTGGAAAACCCTCGGCCAAGGGGGAAGGGCAGGGTGGAGTAGAGAGGGACCCTTTAACAATCTGATAACTCCCTGGAGAGAGGGGAAATTCCTGGGACAGGTGACCTTGGCAACAGGTTGGAACAAGGGCAGGTTCTTGTTAAGATCCTTCAGGGGACAGTCTCCAACTTCCCAGACTCACTCAAAATTGGCCTCCTTGACCCGACCTGACTCGATTTACCTGTTTATACTGACTGCCTGACCAATTCTGGCTTCAATTCCAGCTACTATGGAGATAGCAAAAAGCTCAGTGGCTGCTTGAGGAGAAAGGGGTAGGCAGGCAGAGCTTGGCGGACCCGAGGTTCAGGGCAGTGAAACGGCTCTGTGTGAGACTATCCTGGTGGATACGCGTCTGAACCCTCAGAATGTATGCCACCCCGAATGGACCCTAAAGTAAAGGCAGGACCGGGTGACGATGGTGTGCCAACATGGTTTCACTGATTGCACACATGCTGTGCTCTGCTTCCGGGAGCAGTGGTGGTTGGGAACTGCGCTTGCTGCCCAGTTTTGCTGCAAACCTAAAACTATTCTAAAATAGAAGGTTGATTTACAGGGAGTGAGGGGCAGATGACTCACACCCTGCCAAAGAACTGGAAAACACTGCCTCTTCTCCAGGATGAGGTGAGGTGGGTCCCCTCCACCATGTACTTTCATGCCCGGCATAAGATGCCAGGTGTCCAGTGTTCAGTAGGGGCCAGGTCTCCAGCATTTCTTTATTTTCTCTGTTAACTGAGTTAGGACACCTAGCGCCCAGATCTCTCCTGTTATTTACAGATAAACAACTCAGCAGGGTGGCTATATGCCTAGGAACACTCTGTGGGTTTTCCAAGGACAAGGGTCACGCCATGTCCCTTTGGACAGGCCTTGAGATAGAAGCTGGGTTTTCAAAAATGGAGTCATCAGTTTCTCAGTAGATGGACACAATATCTTTATTTTTATTTATTTAGTTTTATGTAGTGCTGAGGATCAAACCCAGTGCCTCAGGCATGCAAGGCAAGTACTCTGCCTTGAGCTACAACCCCAGCCCCTCATTATTCTTTATTTATAAGTACACTTATTCCCACTGTAATTTTTGCTTGACAAATTATTAAATTTTGAAAAAATGTTATTCAAGCCAGGTGTGGTAGTGCATACCTGTAATCCCAGTGGCTTGAGAGGCTGAGGCAGGAGGATTCCAAATTCAAAGCCAGCCTCAGCAAGTGAGTTGCTAAGCAAGTCAGAGAGACCCTGTCTCTAAATAAAACACAAAATAGGGCTGGGGATGTACCCTGAGTTCAATGTCCGGTAACCCCCCCCCACCCCCCGCCAAAAAAAAAAATGTTTTTCAAACATCCGAGAGCCATTTATGCTCTTCTGATTTCTAACTTAATTGCATTCTGTTTAGAAATGGAGTTTTGTTTTATGCTGTTTAAAATTTGTTAATATTTGTCTAATGACCTGGACAATTTTAGCACGCACTTTGCATATGTGCCTGAGAAGATTGAGCATTCTCCAACATTTTTTTTTTTTTTTCTGGTGCTGAGGATAAAACCCTGGGTCTTGTGCATGCTGGCCTCCTCCACTAGTTTACCTCTCTAGCCCCATGGAAATGAAATGGATCCATTAGACCTCCCTTAGAGGCCACACCAGAAGCCACATGGATTAGAAGATCCGAAAATAAAGAGAAGGTTCTGTGCCAGTCATAGGCAGAGGACATTTTCCTGTTGCGACCACTGTGTGCGTGTGCTATTCTTCACTGCTGTACACATGATCGACAGTGCTAGGTACTTCTTTGAATCATCCAGTTTTTCTAGCTGTTCTGAATTGCCTGGAACCTCTTAAAAGTAGAGGTAGTAACAACACATTTTGTAAATATCTTGTTAAAATTCACCAGAAATGTTGTTTTGGGGAGAATAGCCTAGCTCCTTTGTTTGTGTGTGGGTCTGGGGAGAAGGGGTGCAAAGAGCCCAATGTTAGAGGGCTCGCATGAGGAAGAGTAGCCTTGTCCTTGGGTCCTGTGCTGTTTGCCTTTGCTGTGTGCACTGTGTAAAAAAAGGAGAGAGTGTCAGTTTACAGCATCTGGTCTCTAAATGTTAAGGAAATTACTGGTGCATGACAGAACCGGAGCTAGTGTGCACACTCCAAGTGTGTTCAGAGCCAGGGGCTGCTCCTAAAACCAATTGTGTACCAAGGGGAAGTTGTTACAACCCCGTATGCATCACAGAAGCAAGCACCTGGCCACTGGCTGACAGGAGAGGGAAGGGGAGGGCTCTAGGTGGGAATGCTCCTACACAGAAGCCACTTTCTAATTACCGCCTTCTTGGTCTGCAGACCAAGGCCTCTGTGCACAGCAGGACGCCTCAGCCCTGACTGGAAGCTTGCAGTCTTTCTAGATGTTGAGAAGGGCACCACGTGGTGGGAGTGGGCTGCAGCAAGCTCCTTGGCAGGCTTTCTGCAGTTTCACAGAAGTGTTGCACTGGGAATTGTGAACTTTGATGCGTCGGAGACTGTGTGGGGCCTGGGTAGTGGTGGGTGGAGCAGGAGGCAGGATGCAGAGGCTCTGCCCCAGCTATGTTAGTTTAGCTGTCCAGCCATTTTAGTCAATGTATTAAGGATAAGCAGGCCACATTGCCCCCAGTATACTTAAGGTGGAGGTGGTGAAATAATCCCTGTGTAACCGTCCTTTTGTTAGTTGTTAGGAAGTACTGTCTCTGGGAGCTAGACTAGTGCCATGCTCCGTGGCTGGAAAGGTCAAGGGGGAGCAGAGCAAGGTGTGTGTGTGGGGGGCTCCTTGCTAGGACTTCTGCAGCTCACAGCTGGTTTAGATTGTACCCGTAGGTCTGGTGCTTTAACATCAGGTACATGTGTTTAATGTGGAGCGAGGTGGGTCTTTATTTTGAGGCATCAGGCTTTGTAGATGTCCTGCACTGACACCTGTGGGGAAAAGTGAGCTACTGAATGAGCTGATTTAAATATCTTTGACATCGTTGAGAGAAAAGACGCATCTCGATGTGGAGTTGTTTCGCCACCTGTCGTGTTCCTCGCAACTAAAACACTCAAGAGTCACTCCAGGGGAACTGGGCTGCACGAAATAACCACACAAGAGACAGAGATGCCTTTTTCTTTGGGTCCTGTGACGCCTCCTCTGACCTTAAGGGTCTGCAGAATGAGAGAGTGAGAGAGTACAAGCACGTGCTGACCCCTTTTATTGAGGAGCAGCCATTCAAATGAGGCAAGAGGTCAGGTTTCAAGGGGCTGAGTCTAGCTTCATGATGTATGCTGTCAGCTAGGAAGGACGGACCCAAAGGCAGAGCAAGAGAAGGGGACACACAAAGGGTGTTTCCATGGAGACACTAACCTAAACAGGGCAAGGGGGTAATATCACAAAGCTAGACCTGTGGGGCTACAGGAAGGCGCGCCTATGCATGAGGACATATTTTGTGACATTTTGCGACTTCCAAGATCGGTGTAGCCACCTAGAGCCACTTTGATGTGGCCAGATCACTTGGAAGTGACCGACAGGGCCTCAACTGATCAGGGAAGGAAAATGCTGGTCACATAGCGCGATGGCCTCCCACAGCCACCTCTAGGCAGTGTGTGTCAGGACTTGACAGTGGGCGGCAGCAGAGGGTGGAGGGACAGGGAGAGGTGTGTGCACATGCATTCAGGTTTACTTTTTGTCTTTCTCTTCATGGTGCTGGGGATGGCACCCAGGGCGCGGGTGAGCCAGGTGAGTGCTCTCGCCCCTGAGATCCACCCTGGCCTGTGGGCACCTCTCTGGCTGCACGTGGGATGTCAAGCAGTCAGTGGCACAGATCTTCTTGCTGACGCGTGAAGTGTGGATGTGGAAACAAGCGCTCCTGAAACCGTGCCTCGTGCGCCCCGTGGTCTCGTCTTCAGTGGGGCGCGACACAGAGCAGTGTTTCACCATGGCTCTGCCGGTCCTTTACCTCAAAGTTGTGCCATTTTTGTGTTTTGTGAAAAAGGCAAGATTACATTTCTTTTTTGCCCAGACTGAATTTGCAGTGTATTCTTGGTTATCAAACCATGTAGCGCTGGGATTTTGAGTTGGTAAATATTCATGATGTGTGGGAGGCATGATATGCACCAACAGCCCGACCACATGAAACTGGACGTCATGTGCATTGGGGACCTAGAAGGACACGCAGCTGTAAGCTGCCCGTGTGTTGATGACTTTGTTCATTGTGTTTTTCTGTTTCCTATAATGCACATAACTTTTTTTAAAAATAAAGGTTATTTTAAAACCAAAAGAAATTAAAAGAAAGGAGGAAAACATCCTTCACGTGTGAGGAGAGTGGGGGCGGGCTTGAGCACTGGAGAAAGAACCCAGACTTTGTAATATAAATTTTATTAAAAAAAATAAGAGAAAATCCCAAATAGGACCATTTTCTGCTGCCAGCCTGTGGGATCAGCAGCTCGTTCCCGACCCCAGACCCTCTTGATGGCTCTTCCTCTGCTTCGGCACTGACGGCTGGGGCAGTCCTGAAGCCGTGGCAACCCACTCATGGCTGCTGGAAGTCAATGAAGAACGTGCGGATTTCCTTGGGGTAGACAGTGACGATGGGGCCTCTCTTCAGTCTTGAGGGAGAGGTGGGATGGCCTGGGGGAGCACAGAGTGTGTCCAGCAGGGTGCTTCTTCCAGACTCCCCCCAGAACCTGCAGCTGCATACAGCCTGCTGTGGCTCCCATGGTGACCAAGGCCCTTGAGGCCTGTGCCCACCGGGGTCCTTACACAAATGGGTCTCTCCACATCTCCTCTCCTGAGGCATGGCCCAGGCGGAGCATGTCATACAGGCTGGCCCCGGCCCCAGTGGACGGGTTTTCCCCTGGAGTCTGTACTCAACACCTGCGGGCTTTCTAACTGGGCCACCTGGTAAAACATGGCCACTGAGGAGGCACACGTGTCCTGCCTCCTTCCTCACCTGGGTCCCTCCTCTTCTCCCTGCCACTAAGTGTCCACTCTGCACTCGGCACCATGCTGTGTGCAGTGGACAAGAGGCGATGCCCAGGATAGAGGAAGCACTGGGGCAGGAGAGCAGCAGAGCCACCTGCCTAGCGGGGACTTGGGGAGGCCAGAGCAGGAGCTGCCAGAGAACAAGGACAGGGACCTTCTGAGGAGGAGGGAGGGGATGGCAAAGCTGGAGGCATGAGGCTGCCCAGCCTGTGGGAGCTAATGGTGGGTGTAGAGTGGGCACAGGATGGCCACTCTGCAGGGCCAACTCTGGCAGAACCCCTGGGCCACACTCAGGAGCTTGGGGGCTCTTGCCCAGGGCACGGGCAGGGTGTGCGGTCCGCGTGTATGTGTGCATTTCTCACACACATGCACGCTTGTGTACGTGCCTGCGTGTGGCGTTGGCAGGCAGAGACTGATCCAAGCCTTTCTTGACCTACTCTGGAAATCAGGAGGCTGCAGGGTCATGGGGGAAAGGGCCCCTTGAGACCCCGTGGCCAGGAAGGTGGATGGCTGCATCCACACCAGGTCTGTCCAGCTCCGGAGCCTGGCTGGGACCTGGCTGGGACTATGGCAGGGGTTCCCACCTTTCTGGTGGCCAGTCTTCGTCCTCCAGTTCCAGCGCTGCAGCGAACGTATGTCCCAGGTCCCAGTGAGCGAGCGCTCCTTGACCGCCACCAGGGGCCCCAGCCCCCGCAGGATGGTCTGCAGGGACAGAAGCAGAGTGAGGGGTGTCCCCAGATGCCCTAGATCCGAGCAGAGCAGCAGTGGGGGTGGCGCCCATTGTCCAGGGCAGGCCCTGCCTTGCTGGACGTGTCTGTCCAGCTCTCCACTCTGAAAGGAAGGGTCTGCCAGCCCATTTACAGAGGAGGAGACTGAGGCCAGGCTGTGTGCTTCCCTGTTGCCTGGCCGGATGAGGGCCTGGGGGACAGGCACCACCCTGGGGGGATGCTGCGACCCTCAGGTGCCTGCGCTTGTGGGCAGGCTCTCGCTGCATCTCCACAGCCTTTCAGCCGAGTACTCCCTGTCTCCCCAGCTGACCAGGAGAGGAAGTTGGCCCAGAGGCTGGTGGGGTGGAGACAGCCCAGTGGTGGGGCTGGGTGGCCCCTGGACCTCTAAGTCATCTTCAGAGGAAGGCCGCCACAATCTGCTTTGTTCCTAATTATGCAAACGCTGTCTGTGTTGTCAGTGATCAGAGGGGAAGCAGCAGACTTGCTGTAACTGACAAAGCCAGGAGACCTCGAAGGAGTACTCACTCTGCAGGGCCAACTCTCGGAGTACCCTCGGGGGTACTCACTCAGGGCCTCAGACTCTCCTGGGGAGGCCGGCCACAGTGGTCTGCGGGGATGGGCCAGGGGCAGTTACCTCCAGATCCACAGTCACCGGCTGAGACAGGAACGGGTCCTCCTTCGCCTCATACAGGTGGTGCAGCCGCAGCATGACGCGGTGCAGGTCGGCTTGGGCCTTTGGTTGGTGGCCTTTAAGGACCAAAGATGGCAGTGAGGACCCTTACCAGCCAGCCTCAAGGCCCTGGTGTGTCCCAGGTGCTTTACATTTGACTCATTCCACATCCTCAGCCTCTCTGAGAGGCAGCTGCTCAGTCCCCACTTGACAGCAGAGGAAGCCAAGGTTCAGGGGGAAGTCCCTGCCCATGGTCAGGAAGTTGGAGTACCGAGGAGGGAGGACTCCAGGCCTCCCAGCCTGCCATTCGGGGTCGGAGGCCGGGTCCTCTTTCCCTGTGAGGTCATCAGCGGGCTGTCTTCACGGCTCCAGTTCTCTCCTGCCCTGCCTCCCAGGCGAGGTGCAGCCACACCACCCAGAGTGGTGGGAGCCAGCTGTCACTTCCCACAGTAAAGAGGAAGCAGGTGCTGCAGCACAACCTGCACATGGCGTCCTGGGGCCTCAGTGAGAGCGGCTTTCCTGCCGACCCCCATGGAAACACACGGGGAGGAATGAATTCATGCTGCAACAAGTCAGGGGTCCCTGCGACCACGGCACGACCGGTCACCCGGCCTGACACGCTGGTCTTGTTCGCCCTAGTGTCCTGGGATCTCATGTCCTACCCTTGGCCGCCCCTCACGGGAGGCTCGGTGCTGACGCTCCTGTCTTACAGGAGAGAAGGCTCAGGGGAAGCCCTGGGTCCAAGGTTCCGGGAAGAGGGCCCGCTGACTGTGAAGCCCTGGCTCAGGAGCCCAGCCCTGCAGCCACCCCGGCTGCCGGCAGACTCTGGGCTGGCGCTGAGGTGCTGAAGTCCTACAAAGCTCGCCCTGAGGCTGGAGCTTGCTGGCTCTCAGATGGCACACAGGAATGGCTGCCAGGGCCCACACAAGCTAAGAGGTTTGTAAAAGGCGTTTCTGTATGCTCTTGGTGGAATGGTTACGGATCTGAAACCTGGAGTCAAAGAACGACCCCACCTCCTGCCCTGAGCAGTGGGGTGCTATGGGAGCCCACTTTACAGGCAGTTGCAGGTATCCGGGCCCCTCATCTAGCAAATGGGGATGGACCACAGCCTGCACACAGGCGAGGAGTGGTCAGAGTCAGCCAGCACGCTGGGCAAGTGGGCTCCAGCCCAGGACCAGCCACCCATTCTTGGAGTGGTACCTGCCCGTTTTCTGGGAGATGGACCCTGAGCAGCCCTAAGAGTTGGGCAGAATAAGGACAGCCATCTCTGGGGGTTTTCCGCAGAGAAGGGACCAGATAAGGGCCCCACAGAACTGCAATGACTCTGAGGTAATTCCTCTGTCTGGTGCTGGGCTGAGGGGTCTGGTGGTCTCCTGGAAGAGTGGGTCTGGACCGCTGGACGCCTGCCTCACCTTTCTGAAGGTACCTGTGCTTGGTGTGGACTCTGCTGTAGTTCCAGCCAGGGATACTCAGGATCTGCAGGTGCAGATTTGGGGGCAGTGTCACGGCTTCTTGCTCCTGGGGTACTGGGAGCTTTGGAGCAGATCCTGCAAGGCAGACAGACAGGGTGAGGAGGGGTTCAGGACCAACTCCTCCTTCTGGCACTCAGAACTCTCCATGTGGCGTCTCCCCGGCCTCCGGCCCATCTCTCTCCCATCCTGTGTGCAACCAATGCCAGTCAGCCTGAGACCTGTGGTCCTGGTGCCCCAGGCGTCCATGCCCTTGCCCTTGCAGGCCCTTCCCCCTGAAGGCTGTTCCCTCCACATCCAACGGCTGGGATCACAGAGCTGAGGGGCTGGAAGGATCTGGAGCCTCCCCAGTCTAGACATTCAAACGACAGATGATACTAAGGCCTAGAGAGCTCGTCCAGGATCCCGCAGCTCTGCCTTCTACTTGAGGTCTGGGAAGCCAGTTGCTCCTGTCCTGACATCCATCTGCCCTGCTCGGAGGCACGCTCAAGCTGCAGCTGCGCACGGCACCCCAGTCACACAGACACCTCACACCAGCAGGACCATCAGAAGCCTTCCCTGGGCCTACTGCACTTCGAGATGGGAAGTCAGAGTCTCAGTTTTGAGTGGTGCTATGGTTTGGAACTTGTCTGTCCCCAGAGGCCATGTGTTGAAGACTTGGTCACCAGCCTGTGCTCTTGAGAGGGAGTTAGCTCACTGGAGGCAGGTCTTTGATGGGGACACTGATTCTCAATCCCTTCTGTTTCCCAGCCTCTGCAAGGTGAGCTGACATCCTCCACCAAGGCTCCAAACATCACGGATTGCTTGCAATCCGGGACTGGAACCTCTGAAACCATGTGCCAAAATAACCCTTCTCCTTAAAGTTGGTTTTCCCAGAGATCTCATCACTGTGATGGGAAGCAGACTAATCTGGGGAGCGGGAAACAGGTGCCGTCTGAGCGCAGCATGTCCCAGCTGGGAGGACACCTGGAGTGGTGTGTGACCTTCCAGCTGTGCTCCCCCTAAGGCAAGGCACCATCATGTCCCCCCTTCAGGCTGTGAAAACTCCTGCAGGGCAGGGCTGCATCTGAGGCACCCTTGCCCTGCAGTTGGGGAAATGCATGCTACAAGAACCCTGGGAAGGTTCTGGTCTGAAACTGAAGGAGGAAATACGTTGCAAGCACACCCTAATCAACACCTCTGCAAGTGGGTAGGCAACGAACTAAGTTCCAGGATCCTGAGGATGGGGCCAGAATGTAGCTAGGTCTTTACTTTTTCAAAGCCTGCTCCAAGGACCGTCTTCTGGTGGAATCCGGGTTTAATGTTACTCTGGTTCCACTATTTTAATGATACAGAACTGCTTGGTTGCTAATCTACAGATGCCTCCATGGAGGCAAAGCGCAGCGTTGCAGGCCGGGCCGCCTGGTGAGCATGCCCAGACTCAGACAAAACCTAGCTTTCAAATGATGGGACCCCAGGCCTCAAGTGGCATGGTGACAGTGTCACATTAAGACACATCCGGGAGAGGTGCAGAGTGGCACAGCTTTGAGCCCCCGCTCTGTGCTTGCCAGCAGCGTGCCCTTGAGAGACCCATTGTTTGCCCTCAATCTCTGAGGCTCCTCCTTGCCCCAAAGCTGCCCAGATCCCTGAGGGCATGAGTCCCTCCTGAGGCCACCATGGCTCAAAGGCTCGTTCTGGGGCAGAAGCGATACTTACGTGCCATGGGCACCCCTTTGCTGGCCAGCTCTCTGACCAGCACGATGGGCCTGTGCTGCAGTGCCAGCCCCATCCTTGGGCGCAGGGCAGTGGTGACTGAGTGGGGCCCCAGCAGAAGCCAGAGCATCGGGGAGACAATCGAGGTGTCATTCAGCGTGAGGTTGTAGTTCAGGTTCCAGGTCAGGTTGTTCCACAGCCGCCGATGGAGCATGACCTGCAGGAGGGGCTGTCTGAGGGCCTCCCTGTGTAGAGCGCTCACGGGTGGCTCTGAGGGGCTGCAGAAGGTCAGACCACGCCTCCTACCTCCACCTGTCCGTTGTCCTGGCTGGAGATGCCGTGGGCGCGTTCCGACAGCAGCACCAGCCTGCTTTTGTTGTCCTCGATGAAGGCCGACTGCACCATGGGGAAGTAATTCTGCAACATAAGCACCACAGCGGGCATTCTGGGTGAAGGGTGGTGCAGGCTGCCCGGCCAGACCTCAAAGGCTTGGTGGCACACAGAGGAGGTGCCCTGACCTTGGAGGCCAGTGCACGAGGGTTCAGCTCTCTGCTCTGTTGCTCCCTAGCCATGTGGCCCAGCTGATGGCTCTAGGCCTTCAACACACAGCAGCACACCAACCCTCAAAAGGACCCACTGACAAAGCACTGATTCTTCAGAAGAGGAAAGAGGTATAAACCGAGCTCTCTCATACATATGTGGTAGCCCCAGAATCCAGTCACAGTCTGACTGGGAGCCTGTGCGCTCAACCCTGCGTAGGCAGATCTGGGGTACGGGGGCATTAAAGGAACTCTCTCCAGAGGCCTCTGCTGCTTAAAGGGGTCAGGCAGCGTGTGGCAGGGTGCAGTGTGTGGCGGCAAGGTGGGTTACCCGGGCGATGACGTTGTTCACAAAGGCCTGGTAGGGCCTCCGCTGCATCTGGTAGCCGTTGTTGTCTGAATAGATGAGCTTCTCGTTATTTATATCACTGCTGGTCCTCAGGATGGCCTCTCTATTCAGCTCCAAGGGGCCCACTCGGTACTTCTGCTCTATCCGGTGACAGAGCAGCTCTTGGTCGGGGTCCGAAGACACGTGGGCAAGCCGGGAGTGGATCGCAAAGGTGTAATTCTGGGCAGTGGTGTTCCTGAAGGAGGAGGAGGTGTGGGAGATAAGGCTGCAGAGCCTCCCTGTGCTCCTTTCCTCTCCCTGTCCTTCCTGCTGGCAGGGTGGGTACAAAGGGGGCCTCCCAGGGCCACGTGTACAATGGCACACTCAGAAATGCTGCAGGAGGAGCCTGGGTCCCTGACACCATGGAGCTGCTGTGTGGGCCTGGACCTAACAAGAGCCCCTCTCTGAACCCAGGCTCCGGCCAAATGCCTAGGCCCATGCACATGAGAAAGCATGCCCAGAGATAGCAGCCTCAACTGAATGCCAGGGCGGCCCCCAGGGTGGCCGCACTCGCTCATCGGCTAGTCCAGGGCATTCCCAGGCACCTGTAGAAGTACTGCCGGACCTCAGTCACCAGCTTGCCCCTCACGAGTTCCATCACCACAGTCTTCCAGGCGGGCACTGCAGTCTTGTTGGCAGTGAACATGTAATTGTCAGAAACGGGGCCCTGGTGCACGTCGCCGTTGGCCTGGTACTCCAGGAACTCCTGCGTCAGGGGCACTGTGCGGTTGCTTTCTCTGCAGTGGCGAGCAAGAGAACACACCACCGTTGTCCTGCACGGGGTCTGGAGCCAGCAGACCATCCCCCGTCCAGATGCAGCCAAGAGCCCAGAATGAGGAGAATCACCCCGAGGAGCCTGCATAACGGTCACCAGGACCCAGCGGGGTCCACGTAAAGACCCCAGCCAGAGCCAGCCGGACCTCGGATCCCACCCCTATCTCTGTGGGCTGCATTCCAGGCCCAGCAGAGGGCACCATCACAGGGGTTGGGCCATCCAGGTGGCCAGCAGGGTCTGTGAGCCACACCACTACTGGAAGGGATTTCTGTCCTGCTGACCCTGAGCTGTCCAGCAGGACACCATATTTATGACCCCATGTCACATCACATGCCAGGGCCTTCCTTCACCTGGTTAAATTCTCCTGACCCTCAGGCCCCAGGGACACGACCTGTTAACCAGCTTCACTCTGAGGCACGTGGAGGCACAGCGGCTGGGCCATGTGCCGTGGCTCGACCAACGCGGTGCATCTGGGAAGGAGGCCAGCCAGTTCAAGTTCAGCTCAGACTCTAAAACCCGTGCTTACCCCCCTTAGGTTGTTCTGGTTAAGATAGAGGATATGGGCAGATGGGGAGGGGTCCCACGGCCCTAGAGATGTATATTTTAATTGCAAATATATATGCAGCCTCATCAAGGGACGTGTTGGTATATTATTTTTAATGGGCTTGGACTTGCTGTGGGCAGAGTGGGAAGAACCGCACAGCTCTGCGCCCACTTTGAGGACTTCCGTGGTCTGGGGAAGGAGCCAGGAGGGGAAGAAAGGAGACGTGTTAAGAAGGGTCCTGCTGAGACCCTGATGCAGAGGAGAAAAAGCAGTGATGTCCAATTGTCTGACACAAAAGGCCTCTGATCTCCTGGCCCAGGCCCACGGCCCTAGCTTCTTTTCAAAGGCCACGGAGACAGGATAAAGTCCAAGACTGGGGGAAACAATGTGCGAATCCTATATCTGCTCAAGGACCACCAACCTACATTACATAAAGAGCTCCTACAATCCAACAGTGCAAAGACAACCCAATTTAAAAGTGGCCAAAGACCTGGGTACACATTTCACTATGGTGATAGGCCACTGCCAATAAGCACCATCACTAGTCATCAAGGACATGCAAATCAAAAACACAGGGCAGTAGCACTTCACATCCACAGAATGGCCATGACTGAAATGGCAGAGACAAGTGACGGGGGATGTGACACACGGGGGCCTCCACACAGTGCTGGTGGGAAGGCAAAGTGGAGCAGTTGGGCACAGTGGCACATGCCTATAATCCCAGCGGCTGGGGAGGCTGAGGCAGGAGGATCATGAATTCAAAGTTAGCCTCAGCAACTTAGTGAGGGCCTAAGCAACTCAGCAAGACCCTGCCTCTAAATAAAATATAAAAAAGGGCTGAGGTGGCTCAGTAGTAGAGCACTTGCCTGGCATGCATGAGGCACTGGGTTCAATTCTGAGCACCACATACAAATAAATAAAATAAAGGTCCATCAACAACTTAAACAAATTTTTTAAAAAAAGGGCTGAGGATGTGGCTCAGTGGCTAAGTGCCTCTGGTTAGATCCCTGGTAAGTCCCCGCCAAAAAAAAAAAGCTGAAACCCAGTTTCCCCACAACCTAGCAAGTCCACTCCTGGTCATACCCAAGGGAAATGTCAAGCACTCGTGACTGTTCACAGCAGCATCATTGACAGTAGCCAGACAACCCAAGTGTCCCTTGACTAAAGAAAGGTGAACAGAATATGGCCGGTCCGTGCAATGGACACCATTTGGCCTTAAAAAGGAATGAGGCGCTGGCCTTTGCTACCACATGTAAACCTGGAGGACAGGTCCTCGGTGACACAAATAGGCCACAACAGGTAGGTCGCTACGTATATGAAGTGTCCAGATGGGATAAATCCATGGACACAGAAAGCTGGCTGGGGTGGCCAGGGCCCTGGGGGAGGCTCCTGGGGAAGTGGCTGCCACACTGCAGGAGGGTAATTGGGTGACAAAAGGGCTCAAAATGGACTGGGGGACAGCTGCACCACTGCGAGGACACTAAAACTGCTGAATGGCACATTTAGAGGTGAAAAGTGTGGAAGGTGGCCACCTCAGGAAGCTGTCACATTAGGGCCAAGGGCCTCTCAACTTGCATGGCTCCTCCTGAGGCTCTGCGCGGGCAGGTTCCCTTGAAGGGGAAATGGGCTCCCCCGCTCTGTGCCTGGATCCCGGGCTTCAGCCACCTCTGCTGCGCCTCCTCTGAGCCCCCCAGCTCCCGCAGCCCCTCCTCTGTGCAGGTGACAGGTGGGCTTTGGGAACCTAATAAGAACATCCCTGTCCTCACCCCAGAGTTCCAGAGTGAGAGAGAGACAGGGCCAGGCACAGGACAGCATGGCGTGGGCTCTGGGACTGGAGACTGCCGGGTGGGCAGGGCCTAGGTGCACCCATCTGCGGACTGGAGGAAGGAGGTGGCAAGGTGGTGCTGGGGACTGACGGAGGGAAGGCCCTAGGCCTCTCCCAGCCTGGCCGGGAAGCTCACGCGGCTGGCGACCTGCTCCGTTTCCGCCTGCTGCCTACTGCCAGCTGCTCCAGCTGCCCACATTTGGGAGGAATCCGTGGTCCAACTCCCAGGGAAGTCCCACGCTCTGGGCAGGGGAGGGCTGCTGAGAGACCCTGCCCCAGCCCTGTCCACACCACCAGCACAACCGCCTCTCCCACAGCACGGCCAGCTGGCGGGATGAGCACAGGGCTGAGTACGGGACAGAGGGAAGGCTGAGAGCGGGGTGGGTGGGTGGGGGTCCAGGTATGAATGGATGGATGGAAAGGTGGGTGGACAGATGGCCTGGGAGTGGGTGGGTATGAATAAACGATGTTGAGGGTCCCTTCCTGTTGTAGTTTGAACTGGAGGACCCCCAAAGGCTCATGTATGGAAGGCTTGGTCTCCAATAGAGCAATGTTCAGAGGCAGGAATCTGGGGGTGACTGGCTCCCGAGGGCTGTAACCCCAGGGAAGTGGTGAAAACCAGCAGGAGGAGGGGTGCGGCTGAGCAGAGTGGGTCCTTAGGGCCATGCTTTGGGGAACTTTTATCTTGTACCTGGCCCCTCCCCTTCTCCCCTGCTCTCTGCTGAGGCTGTCCTGAACTGAGCGGCTGTCCTCTGCCATGCCCTTCCACTATGATGTTTGCCTCAGGCCCAAAGCACCGGAGCTGGCTAACTATGGACCAAAACCTCTGCACCTGGGAGCCAAAGAAGCCTTTCCTCCTCTAAGTGATTTTCTCAAGTATTTTGTCATAGCAATGAAAAGCTGACCAATACACTTCATGTTCTAGAGACAGTGTGACTATTTCCTGAATAGAGATTCTCAGTTAAACTGGATAATGTGAACATATTTTTTCTCAGGGTGATTTCCTCAATGCCCTCTTTTCTCTGGATAACAGCTTTGGAATCTTTGGAATTAGAAGGCATAAGAAAGCTTTTTTTTTTTTTTTGCCTTGGCCTAGACTCATACGCCTTGAATTAAAGATCACAAGAGCAGGAAGAGGCCTCACCACATTTGGTCCTTCTCTCAGGCAGGTGAGCCAATGGAGACACCAATGGGAACTGGGGCCCTACTGGTCCAGGCCCTGGGTGCGCCTCTGCTGCAGACCAGCAGTGACTGAGCCTTACCTCTCCCAGATGCTGTGCATCAGGTTGGTGTCCTGGTCGAACTGCACGGTGTAGCAGTCGTTTGCCATGGTCACCAGGCGCTTTTTCTGTGAGCTGCTGTGTCTCCTCAGCTTGCTCTTAAACCGGAGCGTGGTGGCCATGGTGGTAGCCTCCTGGGCCTCTGTAGCGGGCATGACCCTGTAGTGCCGGTAACTGAGTCCCGGGATGACGCTCAGGATGAGCAGGTCGTAGGCAGAGGGGTCCTTCGTTGAGTTCTGCATCTGCAACCAGCAGGACGGAGTGGAGGTGGATTTCAGCGCAGGGAGGACACTTGGTCCTCTGGTGACCCCTGGCTTGCATCCCTCCTGGACAGGGGGTGCTCACTGTCCACTGAGCCAGCAGTGTCCTTGTCTCCTGGATTGAGCTCTCCTTGTCCTCCCTTGTTTTTGGCTGCACCCCCTAGGACCACCACAAAACATAATGGCCCCTGGAGCATATTTTAGTGGCCTGAAGATGGCTGGCTCTCAGGGTGCCCAGGGCTTCTCTTCCTCAGGGTCACCCCAGCTCCTTCAATCCTCCTTCATCTGCCAAGTGACTGATGCCCTGATCTTAACCTCTGACCTGTCCTGGAACCTGAGACCCACAAGGACCGCTTCCTGCTAGATGCCTCCACCTGGTCGTCCATGGCTGAGCTCAGGGCCACTCCTCCACCCCACCTGCTCCCCCAGCCTTCCCCAGCCGGAACCCTGCTGTGGCCCTTCCAGCTCACCACCCACAGCTACTGTCCAGGCCACCATGCCCCACCATGCTCATTCCCAGGACTCGGCCTCTCACCGGCTCGTCTTTGTGGCCTCCGGCTGGTGATAGCTGCCGTGGACCCTCCCTGGCAGTAGCCCAGGAGTCCCCAAACCCTCTCTTGTCCCAACCATCTACCACAGCTCCAGAGGAGTTTTTAAGACCCTCCTCCTCCTCCCCCCCGGTGAGGGGGTCCTCAGTTCCAGCAAGATGCAGCGCCCCCTCACTTCCTCGGAAGGGGCAACCCCATCCCTTGTCTCCACAGAGAAGGACCCTTTCAGGTCAACCCTCCTGGCTTCTCCCCAGCTACAAGATATCTGGCTTGGGATGGGGGTGTTGGAAGGGGTCTTAGAAAAGCCCCCGGCTTAGGTTGCTTTTAGCTACTTTACAAATCACTCCCTCTGGAGGTCACACAGGGGAACTATTCATATTAGTCACCCATGATGGGAACAGCTCGGGTGCCTGCTTTTTTTTGGTACCAGGGATTGAACTCAGGGGCACTCGACCACTGAGCCACATCCCCAGCCCTGTTTTGTATTTTATTTAGAGACAGGGTCTCACTGAGTTGCTTAGTGCCTCCCTGTTGCTGAGGTTGGCTTTGAACTCACGATCTTCCTGCCTCAGCCTCCTGAGCCTCTGGGATTATAGGCCTGTGCCACTGTGCCTGGGGCCAAGCCTGCTTTTGTCCTGCGGGTGCCATAACAGGGCGGGAAAGCTCTGCCTCCAGGCTGGACCTGCCCCCCTTCCCACTGAACCCTGCATCAGGTTTCTGCTCAACTCTGCGGCAGCCAGGGTGCCCATTTAAGGCCTGCCGTCCAGGTCTGGGAGCACAGGCTGACTTGCCTGAAACTTACCTGACGTGTCCCCCACTTTAAGGCAGAAGACACCAAGATAACGGTAATGAGCCATTTCCAAGGCGGCCAAGCTCTCACCATGAGCAGACCCACCCAGGGCACCTACGCGCCTCAGTCAGAGGCCCTCGCCTGTCCTCTGCCCCCTCCCTTCCCCTGCCTGACTCTCACTGGGGGGAGCTGGGTTTGTGAGCACCACATCCTGCCATCTTCTCTTCTCTGGGCACCATGAATAGATCTTTTTCCGGCCCCTTCAACTTGTCTGGTTCACTGACCCCTTTTTCGAGAGCCACAAGTAAGAGGCTTGGGCTGGGGACCTAGTGTTAAACCCACGTCTGCCACTCCTGCCCCCAACCTGACCTTTACCCCAAACACAGACACTGTCCCCGTTCACCCCACTGTGGGGGCTGCGACCTGGGCCACCCTTGTCAGGTGAGCCCCAGCCCTGGTGCTTGTTAACTGTTCCCCACGGCTGTCACTGGCCCCGTCTTATTTTGCTTCTCACCTGTCTCACCACTAGAATATCCCTGACAGACAGCAGGGATTCTGTCCTGCGGTTACTGCAGTGTCCCTGCACCTAGGAAGGGTCTCACACACGGCGGAGCTCCAGAAATCCCTGCGGAGAGGACTCCTCTCCATGGGCCCTGCATTCAGGACACAGGGGTGGCACGTGCTAGGTCTACTCCGGGCCTCCCCTCCTCCTCAGTCTCAGCTTGGGGACCCTCCACTGGCTCCTGAGTCACCCTCCACACCATAACCATCTGTGACTGGGTCCCCTGGTGGGCTGGGCCTCACTCCTGTCCAGGGGCCCAGCACCCCACCTGGAGGGTGTGTGCTGAGTGGCTGAGGCATGTCAGTCCCTCTCCCTCCTCCCCAAGGGGGCGTGGGCTGGATGACGGAGTGCCTTCTGGAACCAGGGCAGCTCCGGGCAGCGGAAGGCGAGAAGAGATGGCAACTCATGCGGATGTCAGGGGGGTGGGAGGGGCAGCCTGCGCCTCGCCAACATCCGCAGCCCTGTTCAGCCCTTTAAGACCCCCAGGCCTTTCTGCATGTGCAAGTGGGACACAGATTAGATCAGCAAGTGGCAAATGGCAAACGTCCCTCCTGCAGGACCACATGTCCATACCTGTGCGGGCACGGGGTGGCCCATTTCGTCTGTGACACTGACTCTGGGGAAGTGAATAGTCAGGGTGACGATGGTGGTGACGGTCCAGGCCAATGGGTTGTAGACTGAGGCAGAGTACCCATCAGGCCTCGGGTTGCTGCCTGGCTCACTCCACACCTCTGGGTACACGGGAAAAAGGCAGGTGAGACCCAGCCCTCTGGAGCCCCCAGGGGAGCCAGGGAGGAGCAGGTGCACAGCTTGGTCACATGTGACTCAGTGCAGTCCCTGAGCGGGGACGGAACAAAGGGAAAATGAGGTGTCCCTCGGGTGGCTGAGGGTCCGCTGTCCCTCACACATCTCTCCCCATTGGCCCACTTTACTGATGAGGAGACTGAGACACGAGAAGTACAGTCATTGGCCTAAAGTGACCCAGCTTCCGAGGCCTGGATCCAAAGCTTTGAGTACTTGGCATTGTGAGGAAAAAAATTCTCTGGAGCCTGAACTGGCACTTGGGGGCCCTGCACCATGGGCCTGGCCTCCCGTCTCTCCCATCCTGCCATCTCCTGTGCAGGAAGTCCCAGGATCCCCAACACGGCACCCGCTTTGCAGCCTCCCCGCTCTGCTGGCTCCTCCCCTGTGCCTGGGACGGCTTCTCTGTCTTCTCTCCTGACTCCCTGTGTGCCTGTGGGGATGGCATGAGCATGGCATTGGAGTGGTTGCCCATCAACTGTGCCACTTGGCAATGACATCAAAGCCCATCTCACAGGGGCCTGCCTGTGCCTGTCTCTCTCAGCGCCCTGATGCCCCAGGGTGGGGGTCCTATTTATTCCAGTCCTGGTCCCCAAGGCCTTCCAGACCTGCAAGAGGGAAGGGCAAGGGCAGGGCTGGAAGATGGCACTGCCCAGACACTGCTGGGGCGGCGGGAAGTGCGTGACCACAGTGAAGGCAGAGGCGGGGATCAGGCCCGTGGATAGGAAAACCTCGTGCTTCTGTAGGGAGACCAATTGACCCCATTTGCCCAGGATTTTTCGGATTTGACAGCCCCCGTCCTGGGTGAACTGGTACACTGGACAATTTGTGAAACCTTGTGATCAGGAGGCGGATCCAACGGCCTCCAGGAAGTGATCTGCAGCCCAGCTGAGCCCAGGAGGGTGCTGGGAGCAGGACGGGGCCAAGGACACTGGCATCTTCCCTGCAAGGCAGGGAAGCATGGGTTAAGGGGTCAGACCCCTGCTCTGTTCCTTCCGACCCGTGTGGCCCCGAGCTAGTAGATAAATGGTCTCAGGATCCCAGCTATGAAATGAGGACCATGACAGGCCCAGTCTTACAGATGCCAGGCTTACCATCCCCAAGGCTCACGTCAGCCCTTCCTCATCCTGTAGATGAAGAAGTGGAGGCCTGAGGCACTGGAGCCACTGCCAAGGTCAAGGTCATGCCAACAGTAAGGGGTCGCAGGGGCTGTGGACTCAGGTCACTAGGCCCCCTCCTTGGCCCTTCTGGGCTCTATTCTCAGAGGGGGGCCTCAGCCTCTCTGTGGGGGTCTGGCTTACCTGATTCGGCTGCCCGGGCTGACACCCTGAGCTGGAACTTGTCCAGGACAATAGAGGACATTATCTTGCGCACGCCCTGCATCCCTGTGGCCAGATGCTCCATGTACATGTCTCTCACCTTGGGGGACTCAGTTCCAGTGATGGCATCATGGTGCTGGACCTGTGGCACCCGTTGTCAGATGTGAGGAAGAGGCGGGGATCAGGATCTGACCCTACAAGGTGCTGGTCTCATGCCAGGGAGAAGGTGGGCGTCCCTCCCACTTCCCAGAAGAGGAAGCTGAGGCGAGAGAGGCTGCAGAACCGGCCCCTTTCGCTGACCTTGAGGAACCCCTGGCCAGGTCTGCCATCCTGGGCAGCCAGGAGACTCTGGGAAGGACCTGCCCCACCCGGTCCATCTTGCCCCACGCGTAGCTGGTTTGTTCTGGGCACCCTTCACACCACACGACATTCACACTCCTCTGCTCCGAGGCAGGGGCAGGACTGTGTCCTCACAGAAGGGGACATGGAGCTCCACAGTGGAAGCTGCTGTGGCCAGCCGCTCTGACGGACTTTAGGGCAGTGTACGCCCAGCACAAGGCGAGTTCTGCCAGCTGCCCCTTCAGGCAGCTGTAAAGAAGTCACAGCCAGCATGGTCCCGTGTGGATGGGTGACCATGGACAGCATACAAGGCTCCTGGGGCCTCACTTTTCCTACCTGGGGAGCACGTGGAGAGGGAAGGCCAGGAACCCTGGCTACCTGGCAGCCGCAATGCCAACCAGGTCAAGCCTACTGTCACGACTGCCCCACCACCCTCCTAGAAGTTGTCACTGAGGTCACAGTGGGGCTATGGTTTAGCTCCAGGCAGGACTGGCTGACACCACTGCCATTCTACTTGGTCCTTATTTCTCTTGGAAGAATTACATATAAAGCTTTGAAGCCACCAGCTGGGTGCCAAGAGAACTTGGCCCAGCTTCATGGTACATGACCCAGTGATGGGGAGTCTCGCTTTTCTCATCTGTGAAATGGGGCCCCAAAGCCTGGGCTGGAGGATTTGCTAGGACAAGGGTGCACAGCAGGGGTGTCAGTCCCACCCCTGTGGCTGAGAAGCCTGGCCTTACCTCCGAGACGGCCCAGCGGAGCTGCTGGAGCTGCTGCAGGGCCCAGGTGGGGTCCAGAGCCCCGTGGGGCACTGGCCACATGTAGCGTGTGAACATGGACTCCCCTGCGTACAGCAGGGCGCTGGCTCTCCGTGCCATCCCCTTGAGCATACTGCGGGAGGTGTAGAAGCCCGTCCAGGCAGCAAATGGTTCTGGGAGATGAGGGTAGACAGGGAGTTTGAGGGTCCCTTGCCTGTGGAGCTCACTATGTCCTCACTCTTGCACTGCTCAGGAACGGGGACCAGAAAGGCAGAGTGTGCCTGGGTGGCCTAGGAGGGCAACTTGGGCAGGCGGTGACCCCAGGCTGTGGCTCTCAGTCCAGGGACCTTCTCCAAGCCAGAAGAGAACTGCTCAGGGAGCCCTGGACAGAGCCTGGGGCAGGGCAGGAGTGTCAGGGCAGGTTGGGGACAGAGTAGGTGCAGGAGGATCAACGCCAGTGACAAGATGGTATCTGGGAAATCTCAGGGAGGGAAGAGAGCAAGACAGGAACCAGGTGGGTAGGACACAGCCCCAGAAGGAGGACTTTGTGTGAGCCCTGGGCCACGGGGGATCCTGGGACAGGCCTGCACTTCAGCAACCTCCTGAGGCCCAGGGAGAATGCTCCGGTGGTGTGGGAGCTGAGCCATCCCAGGTAGCTGCTGTCTGGCTGCCAGGGCCCGGGGGAGGCGGCTGAGCACCTCGGTCTGCCTGTCTCCCAAGGGGGTTCTCAGTTCCCTGCGGGGTCTGCCTCTTTGCTGCCCTGGGTTTGCCCTGTGCCTCTTCCCCACAGACCTGGGCCAGTCCCTGGTGGGTGGCCCCACGGCCCAGAGGAAAGGCCACAGGCTGTGGAGTCAGATAGGCAGCGTCCCCTGCAGCTTCATGGCGAAACGGATGAGGGCTTGGGGTCAAGGCTGGGGGCCGGATTCCCTATCAGGCAACTTTACAGCCCAAACGCTAATTAGAGCAGCCAGCCTGGACGTGGCCACGCCCACCTCACTGCTAGCCACGCCCACAACTCTCCTGCCTAGCTCTAACCACCCGCCCCCACTGAGGGCGCATCCGGTCCCCTCCCACTTTCACTACAGCCGCGCCCACATCATCTCCGCCCACCTTGATTGTAGCCGCACCCCTCAGCAAATTGGTGCAAACCAGAGGGTCCTGGCAGCTGTGCAGCGCACCCCATCTCCTCGCAGCCTGAGACCGAGGCCCAGAGTGGTAAGCCTAACCCCCGACAGGCATGAGCCTGAGCAGCAGCCAGGTCCCCCGGAGCCCTGCAGCCACAGGGCTCCCCTTCTGTGAGGGAGAAGGGGGCTGGCCACCAGGAAGCTTTCACGTGGGTGTCCCCCCTAGTCCTGCAGAAACCCCATTTTACCACGACCACCCCAGAGCTCAAGATGTGTCTCCACTTGCTGGAGCAACAGCCCATGCTGGGAGGGGTGTGACCCAAACCCAGGTGTGCTGGGAGTCACTGCCCAGGGCCGGTCCTCCCTGTCACTGTGGCTGGGAGGCCCCAGATAGGCCTAGCTCCAGGTGCCCAGGCCACATGACATGGTGGCCACCTGGCCAGATGCCCCTGGGCTTCCTCAGCTCTCTGGGGACAGCCTGGCATGCCTCTTCATCACTGCCTCCTTTCCCAAAGTAGCCAAGCATGGGAGTCAGTGCTAGGCAGAGCTGGGAGGAAGGGCTGCATTTGAGAGCCTGCGCTTTCCTGGCTCATGGTGGCCCAGCCACCATCCCACCCAGCCTGGCTGCTCATCTTATGCAACCAAGGTAGATTTTAACATTTGGCCAAAGCCATCCCCCTGTGGAGGCCCGAGGGGGTCTGGGAGTAGGCTGAGAAGAGCAATTTCTACCTGTCCCCCAAGCTAGGCAGGTGAGCAGACCTGCAGGAGGCGCCAGCGGGGTGCCCGGGGGTGTGGGTTGTAGGGCCCACAGGGACAGGGTGCTGATGCTACCAGCAGCTTTGCTGTACCCTGCAGGCCATGAAGCAGTCTCTCAAGCAGGGGCTGGCAAGCCACGTTCCTAACCTGGCACAAAGGACTGGGGACAGCGCTGAAGCCAAGCCCTCGTCCTGGAGCAGGGCTGGTGGCTGGAGTGCAGGCAGCCAGCTCGGCTGCAGCTGCTGGAGCTGGGCAGGTGTGGGCCTGAGGAGCACACAGCCAGGGCCCAGGCCAGCCAGGGTGTCTCTGGGTGGCCATGCCAAGGCCTGGTGCTGGTGCCCTCTCTACACAGTGCTGCAGCCTTGAACCCCTGAATACCCATGATCCTCTGACCTCAACCTCCCCCTTCTCCAGGAGCGGCAGGAAAATGAAAGCAGGGCAGACCTGAATGGGATCGCAGCCCGACCAACAGCACTGGTACTTTTCCAAACCCCGTCGGCAAAATTTGGACCCATAGCATCGACCCAGGCGCTACCTAAACCCTTAGACTGGCACACTTGAGCGGCAACCCCTGTCGGTCCCCTCTTGCCCTGAGAGAGCTCTGGCTTTTCTTGCACTCACTCATCGCTGTCTGCGGATTTCATTCTTTGAATTCACTAGACAAGAACCCAGAAAGAAGAAATTGGGGGTGAACTGCGGGGGTCGCTGCAGCACTGAGGACACAGACTGCTGTGAGGAGGGGCAACACCTCCCCCAATGGCTGTGAAGAACTGGCTTTGGCGGCTGTGACTCAGAGCTGACAGGGAGGCACCCCTGCCTTGATGGGCTGCTACTGGTGACAAGAGGCCTTCCCGGCCAGCTTACCAGACACATCCGGGGGCTGAAGTGGGGCTCTAGTTTCATCTCAGACTCTGGTCTGAGCATCGCAGTTACTCCCAGCTCCCTTGGCTGAGCCCCCTGTGTGCTGGGTGGGAGGCTAACCGCTCTTCTGGTCTCATGCAATTGTTACGACCATGAGAACAAAGCACACTGGTGTCCCCATTTTGCCACAGGGAGGCCTCATGACTTCTACAGAGCCCCGGAGGAGAGGGTCATAGGTTGTGCTATGTGTGGCCGGCCAGCTGCGGGCCTGAGGACACATTCGTGACGCAGAGGAGACCAGATCCCCGAGAGTAGTGAAGCAATTAAAAAAGAAAGCCTGGGGCTGTTGGGACACTGTGGAGTCACCCAGCCCAGACTCAGTGTCTGGGGAAGGGATGCCTGGAAGAGGTGCATAGAGGGCACAGGAGAAGGAGCAGGTGAGGAGGGTGCCCCCTGCAGGGCACTGCCAGGGCAGGGCGGCAAACTGCTGGTGTGGGCAGGGTGGGAGCTGAACCAGGAAGTAGGCAGGTGGGGCCAGTCTGCCTCAGGGCCCCACACAGGGCCTGTGGGGCACCCCTGTGGACACCGAGGGATGTGCAGTCCTGTGCCAGCCCTGACACTAGGCTTGTACCTGAGGAATAGGGCAGGAAGTCATGGTGGTTGTAGACGGCCCAGGAGATATTGAGGGCGTGCAGGGCGCGGAAGTAATCGCCCAGTGTGGCGTACTCCACCGAGACGCCGAGCTCCTGGGACCGGTTGTTGATGTGGTCCAGCAGCGGGTCCATGTTAGCGAACTGCACCGAGGCATTGAAGAACTGCTTGTCACATCCCTGCAGGGGACACAGAAGCAACGGCTTGTGCCTCAGAGCACAGACCTTGCCCAGGAAGCCCTGCCACTCTCTGTGGCGCCAACAAGGGTCACCGGCTCCCACAGCTGGCACCCCTGCGCATCCAAGGCCCATGGCACTGCTACCTGCCGACATGGCCAATGTGATAATCACTAATCCCTTGGCCTTTATGCACCTTCAGGAGAGGTAGCCCTGGGTGACCGGTCTGGACACGAATTCCCGCCCTTCCGAGCTGCCCTGCTAAGAGGCTGAGTGGCCTTAGGAAACTCCTTAACCTTCCTGAGCCTCAGGTCCCTCAACTGCAAAACGGGTCAACAGCAATGTCCGCTTTCTAGGCTCAGTGGTGCAAATCAGATGGACGAGGCGAACGGTCCCTTAGAACAGTGCCTGGCACACAGCGGGTGCTCGGTAAAGGTCCGAGACCATGGCATGGTGTCCTGCCTGGCACTGCCCCTCACCAACCCTGGATGGAGACCGTGCAGCAGGTACTGTCATTGTTCCCGTGTTACAGAGGGAACTGGAGGTCAAGTGGGGGGTTCTGGCTTGGGCTTCAGCCCCCAACACTGCAATGGCAAGTGCGGTCCACCAGGCGGGAGTGGAAGCTGCTTGGCCCGGGGGTTTGCTGTCAGGTGGGAGAGGCCGGGGTGAGTCCAGGGTGGAGGGAGGCTGGAGGAGTGGTTGAGGCCCTGTGGTCTGTGGGGAAGGGGCGCAGAGTGGTGGGGCCTGGGCAGGCTGGCTTGGTGCAAGCTGCCACAGGGCCTGAGCACAGGGGCTGGACTCTGCACAGCAAGCCCTGGGCTGTGACAGGACATGAGGCCCAGGTCCCTGCCTTACCCAGGGCCAGAGGATGTAAGGAGTCTGGAACCAGGCAGCCCTCTGCTTCACGTTGGCCACCAGCTCCTTGGCGTAGAGGTCGATGTTAGCTGGGGTGACAGGCTCGCTCATGTTGGGGTACACCCCGTCCGGAGGTGGCTCTGGAAAGACAGCCACACCATTCCAGTAAAACCCGGACCTGTGGGGAGGCAGAGTGCAGAGCGGGAGGAGAGGTGTGCCCAGACGGGGCTCCAGGCGCTGCTCCACTCACCCACATGGGAACAGGGGCGCCACGTCCCCCGGCCTGGTCAGCTCCATCTGCCACGAGGAGCCAGCAGCCCCTCTCCCCCACCAGGACCAGCCGGTTCCTTTGTTCACCATTCACAGGTGCCCAAAATCTCGGTCATCAAGATCAATGACATATTAATGCAATACTTAGAAAAAATCAAAATCAACACAAAAATCCATAATGAAGAAATACCAGTCGGAAATAATGAAGGACGGGTATCCAAGGGTCTCCCCTTTGCCTAGGGCTTCAGGGTGGCTGGGCATGGCACAACGCCAAGAATGGGGCCTGGGGACTGGAAATGCTCAAGACGGTGTCGCAGCAACTGCTCACCACCTGCGGGGTCCAGACACGCGGGTCTGGGGTCTCAGGAAGGTGCAGAGGGGCAGGTGGCAGCCGCTGGGGAGGGCTGGTACCTGTTGGAGAAGGACAGCTGCGAGGGCGTGCAGTAGCTGAACTGGTCCATGACGTGCGTGAAGATCTGCTGCTGTGCCGAGAGGCTCTTGGACCCTCGCCACACAAACTGCAGCCCCTGCAAGGCCACGGGGGCAGTGAGGACAGGACAGCCGCAGCCCTGGCTGCACCACCCCAGCCCAGCTTGTGTCCCCTGGCCGGTCCTCACCTTCCACTCTCTGAGGGCCAAGACCTCCTGCTGCTGCCCCCTCTGTAACATCCCTCCAGGCCACTCTCAAGCCCCCCGTGGGGTCTGGGGGCCGTGGAGCCTGCCTGCCAGCAGCTGCTCCTTCACCCTCCCGCTCCTTGCAGGCTTCTCGCTGCCAGGTCCTCCAGGAGAAGCCTGCTCCACTTCACCTGAAGACTCCCGGGCCCGGGGCTCACTGCCTCTCACAAGCGCGAAGCCTGCTCCTCAACAGTTCTGATGCTCAGGGTTGCAAGGCAGGTGTGAAGTCCTAGTTCTGGCTTGGGGCCACACACAAGTCCTTATGCCCCAGGATAAATGGGGAGCCACCCCCAGCACTCATGGGTCACAGGCAGGTGAAAGCAACTGGCTAGAGAGGGTCCTCACCACCTGTCTGCCAGGCCCTCAGTGAAATGTTCCTTTGCTGACCTGCCTGGAGCCTGATGTCCTTCTGCATAACTTCCCCTGGCCAGCTCTACCACTCTCTACCACTGCTCTCCAGGGCGTCCTGGACAGGACAAGTTGGCCTTTTGGGCCTTAGTTTCCCCATCTGTGAAATGGGTACGATTATGATTCTGCTCATCTATGACGGGTTGAATAACACCCTCCACAAAGTTACCCTGAAGTTCCAGCCCCCAGAACCTTGACTGTAAGCAGGGTCTTGTGGAGGTGACCGTGTTAGAATGAGGTCATTGGTGGGTCCAATGCAAGTAGGACTCGGGCCCTTATAAAAAGGGACATTTGGACACATAGCAGAGACACAGAGAGAAAACAACATCGACAAGCCAGGAGAGGGGCCTGTGGCAGCTGCCCCTGCAGCTCAGGCCTGCAACCCCAGATGTCTGTGCCCAAGCACCAGTTGGGGGGACTTTATTCCCGCAGCCCCAGCCTCCTGGGCTGCTGAGGGAGGTTAATGGGAGAGGAGGGTGGAGCCCGCGGCTCCTGGGCACACAGCCAGGAGGTCTGCCCTGTCCACTATCTCACTGCCTCGGACGTCAGAGGCCGCTGCTGTGCTCCAGCCGGGCCTACTCTCCTCCTCTGGTTCCTCAAGGAGGCTTTGCTTGGTCCCTGGAGGGGCCTGAGGACCTGGGCCGGCCCCAGGCCCTGTGGAAGGGGAGGAAGGAGTCTCTGGACTGGAGGGGGCCAGGAGGGCTGGGCCTGCTGGAAGAGGGCACCCTGGGGAGGTGGCAAGACGAGGGCAGGCCAGGCACCCCACACGCTCGGGCTCAGGCACCTGGCGGCGTCCCCCAAGATGTGCTGAACGAGGGGTGACGGCAGGTGTGGCGCAGCACGCACCTGGGCCTCCTGCATGGCTTCCTTCAGGTCGTAGTCGATCCGGGAGATGAGGTGGGCGTTGAAGCCCGCCAGGGCAAACAGGGTGGGGGTCGTGGCCGAGGCACCGAATGGGTCAACGTGCCAGGAGAACTGTGGCCGGATCCCAAAGGTCTCATAGAGAAACCCGTGTCCTTCTGCAAAGAGAGCGTCGCCCTGCTAGTGACCCGCGGCAGGCTCACTGCCCGTCCAGCAGGTGGGGCACCAGCCGCCAGGCCAGGCAGGTCCCACAGAGGTTGTACCCAGGGTCCTGCAGCATCACCGCCATCCAGATCTCCTTCCGTCTTGCATAAGCCCTCTGAACGTCAACTCCTGTCCCTGGTGATGGCCATTCTGCCTTCTGTCCCTGTGGACCTGAGGGCTCTGGGAACCCCCTGTAAGTGCGGTCCTCCGTGTTGCCCTTCCTGACTGGCTGACTCCGTGCCCTCAAGGCCTGCCCATGTGGCAGCCCGGGGGCCGGTGAGGCTCTCTCCGTGAGCTTGGACAAGCTCTGGTGCTGAGGGGTGCCGGGCCGGCTGCGGGACCTGGGGACTCACCCCCAACAAACACGGAAGTGGGCTGAGTGCTAAGGGGCAGGGCACCTGCCATCACCGCCACTTCTGCCTTCTCTCATCAGCAAAGGAGAGGGAGGGGGCACCAGTAGGGGGACAGGACAGTAGTGGCCTCCTTCGCTCCTGCCTGGACTCCTTCCTCCCTCCACTCCGCCTGGTGTTGCCCGGCCTCCTCAGGCCGGCTCAGGGGCAGGGGTGGTTACTGCTGGCACCTGCCACTCCCCCAGGCCTCTGAGAATCCGCTAGGGCACTGCTGCCTGAGGAGGGGGCTGAAAGCTTCAGTCACGGGGCTGCTGCCCACCTCTGACTCATCTCGACCCCAGAGATACTGGAAACAAACGCCCCCTCAATAAAAATGTCACATCCAACATTCAGGTGTGGGTTGACATGAGGGCCAAGAGGAGGGCAGGAGCTCCCCACAGCCCGGGCAGCGGGACAGGTCTGGGCCGAGGCACCTCACGCCCCCACTTGGGAGGGGGCCCAGCTCCATGTGGGAGGCCAGCTGGGCGGGAGGCCGTCCACTGCCCGCCTCTTTCTTCCCTTCTGGGGCCCACTTCACAGCAGGGCCCACTACAGCTCAACCCAGGTAAAAAGGGCCCAAGGGACCAGAGATGGCGAGGGTGGTCAGCTCTCCACTCCCACACCTCTGAGGAACACGGCCCACGGCGGGTGTGGCTACAGCCTGCAGCGTGACGTGCCCACTGCAACCGTGGTGGGGACAGGGAGTACGGTGACCACGGAGGGGATGGAGAGGGTGAGGACGAGGATGGTGATGGTGCAGGGGAAGAGGGTGCTGGTGCTGGTGGTGACTGAGGTGGTGACCGAGGTGGCGATCAGGGTGATGATGGTGGTGAGGGTGACCGTGTTGAGGGTGGGGGTGGTGAAGTCAGCTGAGCACCCCAGAGGACCACACATTCCACTTAAAGTCCTTCACCTGAATCATCCCAACTGAATCCTCACGACGACTCTCTCAGGTGGCATCGACATCACACTTATCAACAAAGGAAACTGGGGCACAGGGAGGCCACATCCCATGCTCAGGGCCACGGGGACGGGACTGAGCAGGGTCAGGATGCACCCACGCGACACGACTCTGAAACCCAGCTCGACCCTGGCCCTCAGCTCCCTTGGCCAGGCATGGGTGTGCTTCAGGAGTCACCGTTTCCAGGGGGCGGGCTTCACACTGCGGGGTGGCCACAGCTGGAACTCCTAGCCCACTGGAGTCCCAGGGTGTAGGGCGGGGTGGCCATACCTGTGAGCTGTAGAATCTGGTCATCGAGGTGGGTCACAGCCTCATCATGCATGACCTGGCCTCCAAGGACAAACTCCAGCTGTCCTTTCTTCAGGAGCTGGTGGACCTTGGCAGGGGTGGGCGGAGAGAAACAGCCAGGTTCAAGCCCTAAACTTGGCTGGGTCTGTGAGGGCCGCGCCCGTAGCACCTCATTAAGCCCCTCACCCTACTTTATTCCACAAAAGCAGGACACTGTTCTGGTCCAGACTGTGCCAGCTGCACCCAGAGAGCACCGGGCCATGGCTGCTGTCTGAGATTTTACCTATAAGTGCACTTCTAGTTTTCAAATAATTTAAAACTCAGCAAAAAGTTGTAAGGCTGGGTTACTTGGGAGGCTGAGGCAGGAGGACTGTGAGTTTGAGGCCAGCCTGGGCAACTTAGTGAGACTGTCTCAAAATAAAATAAAGGGCTGGGGATGTGGCTCAGTGGTAAAGCACTTGACTGGCCACCACAAGGCCCTGGGTTCAATCCCCAGTACAACAAAACAAACAAAAACCTTCAAGAATAGTACAAAGAGCTAAGGTGCAGCCTCCTGCCGGTTTGCCCATTGCTCTGACCTCCTTTGTTGTAATGCTCCAGCTCTGACACTTCCCATCTGTTTTGGAAGTAGCTCAGGAGCAGCGAGGCTTTCGGTGCACTTCAGAAGAGCAGCGGTAATTAATTATAACCACAGCATAATGATGAAAATCAGCACCTTTAACGTCAAGACAACACTACCAGCTCATCCACAGACTTTGTGCCAAATTCCTGTTCCTTTTGCCAGATTCAAGCCAGGACCACGTAGTGCATGACACTGTCATTTCTCTTCTGGACCCTTTAACTTGAAACAGCTCCTCTGGCTTCCCCTTTCCTTGTGGGACTGACCACTCTGAGACCACAGACTAGTTATTTTGCAGACTGTCCCTGGATTTGGGTTGGTCTCCTGAGTAGCTGATAAATATTTTTGGATAAACGAGTGAACAGGAGGATGGGAAGGTAAATGATCCCAAGGACGTGGGCCTGCAGCTATGGCTGGTACTCCAAGGTACAGCATTTGTGGGTCATTCACTTGAGACATATGGGCACCGCACTGGGCAGGCCCTGGGACACTGCAATGGACAAAGGAAACCAAGTCCCTGCCTCCAGGGAGCTTCCCAGGAGTGTCCTGCCAGGTCTCCACCAAGACATGCCTGTCACGTCCCTCATCCCTCTCAGAAAGGACTGTGGACTGTCCCCAGCGTGCTCCCAAGTCAGACACACTGATCACTCACAGGCTGTGTGACCTGCTGCACGCCCTCTCTGTAAAGCTGGGTAACATCCCCGTGGCCAGGCCCTTGACAAGCGGCCATCACATGCAGGGTTTCTCATCATGGCTGGACAGGCTGCAGGCTGAAGAGACCCCCAGGGAGGCGGGGAGGAGTCCTTGCTCTGCCTCTCAGCTTCGCTGCCTCAAGCAAATTGCCTAACCTCTCTGAAGTCCACGCTCAGTAACTGTTCTGAAAAGAGGAACAAGCTCCTGCCTAGGTTCTGGGTGTTTGTGTCACGGAGAGGGGGTGCTCTGGCTCTTTGCACTCGGTGAAGCCGTCACGCCCTGGCCCACGCTACAGCGCCCTCGCAAGGGCCACCACCCCTGTGCCTGGGGGCCAGGCAGACAGAGCAAATAAGGGAAGGGGTGCAGGGGCTCAGGAGGGGCCAGGCAGCACCTGGGAACGTGCCCCTCCTGCCAGAGCCGGAGACTTTTTCAAGAACCCCCAGAGAGCCTGGATTAAAAAGAAAACCCTTTCTTGCTGTGGCCCTGACCACGAAGCCTGGCCTAAGTGGTCCTGGGGTTTGGTTCATGTGGACGCAGCTGTGGCCTCAGCCCCAGCCCACGAGGCTCCTGCTCTAGGCTTCACCGGCCGCCTCACCTGGTGCTTCTGCTTCTCCGAGGCCACGCTGGTCCACCACAGCCGGAAGAACTCCTGCTCCACCGCGATGAACCGGCGCTGGGGCCGGCTGGTCAGCTCCGCCACCACGGAGGTGTAGACGTTGGCAGCATACGCCCGCATGCTCTCCTGGGGAGGGGCGCGTGTCAGGCCAGGGCCCCAGGAGCTCTGCAGGGCTTGGCCCCAAGAAGCAGGAAAAGTCCAGCTGAACAAGTGTCCCAGGGCCCTGGCACTTGCAGGGCACGTCTGTGGTCTCTCCCCCTCGTGGCTCCCCCCTTGAGCACCTCACCAGTCCAGGGTGCCCATCTCTGCCCAGTCCAGGAAGAGGGACGTGCTCCCTACCCGTGGGGGGAACGGGCTCTTGGGGGCCAGGCAGGGGCACCAGGAAACAGGCAAGGACACCTAGTGGGAAGAGGGATGTGCCAGCCAGCCGGGGAGCCAGTCAGCTGGGCAGAGAGGCGTGTGTCCGCTGGCCCTGAGGGTCCATGGGCAGCAGCCCAGTGAAGCCCCAGATGCGAGACGGGTCGTGGCTCAGAGACCACAAAAGGGTCTGCTGAGCTGACGTGAAGGGGGATGTGGGTGGTGTGAGCTGAACTGAGAAGAGGTGCTTTGGATTGTTCCTGGGGGACTTGCTGCCCGATGCCCCCAGGCTGGGCACTCTGAGGACCAGGGAGTCTCCAGGCCCTGCACACTACCTCCTGAGTAGTCTCAGAAAACGCATCCACCCTCTCTGGTCCTCAGTTTCTTCTGGGAACTGGGAGTGGTGGGTGCCCCTTCCCCCACCTTCAGACTGTCACCTGTGGGTGGGTGGCCTCCCTGACCGGCTGCCAAATGCATCAGGGACAGGATTTTACATTTGGCACCAGGTCTGCTTCCTGTCTCTCTTTAAAATGTCACCATTTACCTACAATGTCCTTTGTAAGTTATTCTGTCCCTAATCACCGATTATTTATTCATTTATTTATTGGCAACAGGGATTGAATCCAGGGGCGCTTAACCACCCGGAGCCACATCCCCAGCCCTTTTTCTATTTACTTATTTATTTTGAGACAGGGTCTGGCTAAGTTGCTCAGGGCCTAAGTTGCTGAGGCTGGGCTTGAACTCATGATCCTCCTGACTCAGCCTCCTGAGCTACTGGGATTACAGGCGAGACCACGGCACCAGGCCACCGAGGGTTTGGCTCATTAACTTAGGCATCTCCTTCCTCACCCCACAAAGGAGCTCGGGAGGCTGAGGTGACAACATGCAATGCCCACAGAGACCTGAGGACCTCAGGGTGTCCACTGGATTCCATCCGCACTCTTCTGGGCATGGTGAGGACACAGTGGACCCAGTTGACAAAGCCCCTGCCCTGAGGAGTCAGGTTCTAGTTCACGGTCAACAAGCAAAACATATGGCCCCTTAGATGGAGACAAGTGCAACAGGGACCATCCTGAAGGGAGAGGGGAAGAGGGTCATCAGGAAGGCCACACCAAGAATGACTTTCAAATGACAAGCGGAGGGGAGGAAGGGACTGTGTCCGCAGGTTCTCAGGAGGAAAGCTTCCTGGGCAGAGAGCACAGCCAGGGCAAAGGTCCTGTGGCAGAAGGGGTCTTGAGTTGTGGAGGAGGCCCAGGGCAGCAGTGTGGCTGGAGTGAAGCAGACCAATAGTCATGTGCCTCAGAGTCCGGGTGTCAGCTGACCACCACCTGCCTCCACGGTACAGGCGCAGGCCTAATGGGGACTGAGCACTTACACTGACCCTGATGCTGGTCCCTCTCCTGCATTCCTCTCAGGACTCCAGGGGGTGGGTCTGACCAGTGTGGGCCCCAGCAGGGAACTGCAGGGCTGTGCAGGGAGCTGGACGTGGGGCGGGGCAGGCGAGTGACTGCTCTCACAGACAGAGAACTGAGGCTTAGAGAGCAAACCCCCTGCCCAAGGTCCGGGGCAGAACCGGGAGATGACCCCTGACCCGACCCAAGCCATGGGCTGGGAAGGCGGGGCATGCTGAACTGGCCTCCAATACCCAGCCGCACAGGGAAGCAGCCTCTTTCCAGCGGTCACCTGACGTCCACCTGCCCTGGAGCCTGCCTGCCCCTCCTGCTCCAGGTTCACATGGGCCACCTCGGTCAATGCCCAGGCTGGGGACGCCACTCCCCTCTGCAGTCTGGAACGCAGGAGCCACCCATTCACCCATTCAGTTTCCCGACAGAAGGGAAACTGGGGTTCAGAGCAGGAAGTGACCAGAGAAGTCGGGGGCTCCTCCGGCCCAAGCCCAGCCGGGACTTGGACCCAGCGGGGCCGCCTGCGCCGGCACCAGGACCCGGGGCGCCCCCCGCGGAGGGAGGCTGCAGCTGCGAGGGACGCGCGTGGAGCGCCCCAGCCACCTACCTGGACCGTGTAGACCCAGCCCACGTCCATGTGGCTGTGGGGCACCACGAAGACGCGGATGGGGCCGGCGGCCCGGGACCCCGGCGGCTGCAGCAGCAGCAGCTGCCCGAGCAGCGGCAGCCAGCGCGGCCCCATCCCGGGCGGCGGGGACCGTGCTCCTGGCGGCCGGCCGGCGGGGCGGGCCGGCGACTTCCGGGTCCGCGGGCCGCGTCACCCGGGCGCCCCGGGCCGGGCGGGGTGCGCAGGCGGCCGCGGGCGGGTAGGGGCGCGCGCTCCCGCCAGTTAGCACCCGCCGCGCGCGCCGCCGCCGCGCAGCCCGCCCGCCGCGCGCTCCCGCGGACGTGGGGATTGATGTGCCCTCCGGGGGCTGGGGACCCACTGAGGCCCGCCCTGCACTTGTCCGGTCACACGGCTAGTGGAGGGTCAGGACCCTGCTCTGTCAATAAGCCAGTGACTTAACTGGGGGCCGACTGGTGACCTGGGGCCAGTGCTTAACCTCTCGGCCTCTACGAGGGGCCAGAAATGAGCCCCGAGTTGGTGGAAACTCTGGGCAAAACCAGAGAGGCCAGGGTGGAGGTCCAGGCTTCAAGTCCCTTCCACCTACTTGGAGCACAGACAACACTGTGAAGTCCACCATCAGACCTGACCCGACCCAAGGAAAAACCAGCTCTCAGAATGTTTTTGCTCAACCGGTAGAATTTTTTTGTTTTTAGGGCCTGATTACTTCGCCTGTTGCACTCTGGGTGGCTGCTGCGTCCTATGCAGTTGTAAGACTCTTAAGTTCACAAGAATAACCCTGCCTTCCCTGTGGGGAATTAATAGGGGTTTCCCACCAAACCCGAAGAAAACAGCCCTGAGATGTAATGGTTAACATGCTGAGTCACCAGCGGAGGAGAACTGAAAGGAAACCAAAACCGCCCTCTTGGGTCCTGTCCCTGCCC
Source organism: Urocitellus parryii (assembly GCF_045843805.1). NCBI lineage: Eukaryota > Metazoa > Chordata > Mammalia > Rodentia > Sciuridae > Urocitellus > Urocitellus parryii. The sequence goes on along the minus strand of NC_135540.1, from coordinate 140,955,788 downwards.
TATAGATTTTGTAAATAAACATGCCTTAGCCAGGTGATGCTGACCGTCCCTCTCCAGTGCCTCCCTCTAGGAAGCTCCTTGCTTTCCCTTAAGTCAGTCAATCTGTGCCTCACTGTGACTCACCCTTAAATCCTTTCTGCAAGGAAGTCAAGGAGTCCTCCTGTTTGGGGACCTTCTCAAGACTTGCCCCTCAGACCAGCAGAAAACCTTCCCATCTCCTTCCTGCCAACCTTCCAGAGGTGCGGAGGTCACATGGTGCAGCCTGGTGGGCAAGAGTGTCCTCCATGCCATCACTGCTCCCCAGAGCCGGAGGCCTACGGTGGTTCCTGACCAGGAATCAAACAGCTAGGCCCTCGTGGGCTTGGCTCTGGACCGTTGTTGGAGTGGTGCACTCAGGAACATGTGCTCCAGGCGAGCCTGTGTGTCCTCTGCCTTGTCCAGCTCCTTGGGCCCTCTGCATCCCCAGCCCAGGGCAGACCCTCCGACCCTTTGTGTGTAGCGCTCATGGTGCCACATGGCCTTCCAGGACTTTAGCTGGACCACGCTTCCCGGCCTCCTCCATTCAAGTGTGGCCACAGGTCTGTGTTAGCCAGTGGATGTGGGGACAGGGTGCTGCACTTCTGGCCAACCCCGGCTCCCCATCCCTGGCTGTCCCAGTGGGCACTCCGAGAACCTCAGGGGAGGGAAGGGGAAGGAAGAGCCCTGGATGGAGGCTCCCAAGAACCACATGGATCCTCGAGGAGGTCACCAGAGTGGGATGTGGGAGACAGGTCTCACTGTGCTCGTCACTGGGCTAACTGACAGAGCAGCGTCGGCCTCCCCTGTGCCATGAACTCCTCACAGTGCGACCCAGGGAAGGACAAGACACCCCCCAGCTGCTCTTGCTTTCAGTCAACCTTAGAATTTTAATCCTGGAGGTCCCACAGCTGAGCAGTGTATTAGTCTCCCTCAGGCTCTGCCTGACCCCGCTGCCATGTGGGTCATGACAATGGCTGCCTGGCTGCTCGGCCCTCAGGCTGGGTCTGACTCCTTTGAGGCCTTAACCCTGGGTTGGGCTTCTGCTCAACTCTGCCCTTGGGCGGGTGCCCATTTAAGGCCTGCCGTCCAGGTCCGGGAGCACTGGCTGGTTTGCCAGCACTTGCCTGGCTGCTGAGGGACCTCAGCCCAGGTGATGTTGCACCCTTCCTTGGGGCTGTCACTCTGGGGGAAGCCAGCAGCCATGTCATGGGACACTGCAGCAGCCGTGGAGAGGCCTCAGCAGAGGGGACCCGAGGCCCTAGCCCACTGGGTCAGGGGTGCCACTTGGAAGCAGTCTGTTGGGCCTTGGCCCTGCAGTCCTAGCTGACATCTTGACTGGGCCTCAGGAGAGACTGGGAGCCAGAAGCACCAGGTGGGTGCTCCTGACGGGTCACCTAGTCACACTGTGATGATGATGATACACATTGTGTTCAAGTCACATCCCTCAAGATACATGGGTGCTCTTTCCCCAGGGTTTGGCTGCCTGAATAAGTGGCTGTAAGCTACACTGGACGGGGGCCTGTGCATGTGCCTTGGTCAGGTGCGGCAGGTCTTCTCCCCAGGACACAGTCTCCTCTGTCCTTGGTGTTGGATTCGAGAACCAGCTCAGGTCTGGAAACTGCGCCAGGGACCAGGGCTTTTGCACTTTCTGTTTGGATCCCCAGTATCTAGAGGGGTTCTCAGCAAATATTAATTTCTCTGTAGTCTGAGAAATCAAGGCAGGCAATGGGGTCTTGGATGACTTACCTGAAAGAAATGGTCTAACCCTAACCCAGTGCTGCCTGAGCCTGAGTGGACACACCATCGGTCAGACGTTTGTAGAGTGCATTTATTATGGTTTTTGTTTTCTATTTTAATGTTGCTCTGGACATTATTATTTTTCTCTCATCAAGGAAGCAGTTCCCCTTCGGGAGGGAGGTTCCCTGCCCAAACCAACCATGGCGGTGAAGCCAGATTTAAAGTTAGGTAGTCAGTGTAGTTAGGTAAATCGGGTCTAATACCGAGTGAAATCTAAAATGGAGGCCATGCTGGGAATGACTCAGGGAAAACAGGACAACTCATGGAATGTTAATGAAGTTCCGAAAAGGCCCTAGGCCAAAGTCCACCTGGAAGAAATGTTAATGAACATCCCCCAACAGATTTGAAGACAGCCCATCCCAAAGAAGTGTTAATGAAGCCCAGGATACAGCCCCCAACAGATTTGGAGATAGCCCATCCCAAAAAAATGTTAATGAACAGCAAACTTGACTCGGAAATGACCAGATTACTTCTTTGGCCCACCTGTGTCCCAACCCTTCCCACCTACATTCCATCACCAAACCTATAAAAAGGGGAACACATTGCCCGCTAACTGGATTCCACCTTCTGGGTCCCCTTCTTCCTCCGGGAGAAGTCTTTTCTTCTGTCCTTTAATAAATTTCTAATTTCTACTCTGACCTTGCCTCGGCGTGCTTCTTTGGTGTTATTCTTCAGCATCAGGGAGCTCCCTGATCTCTGACCTCACAGAGTGGACCTGAAGCCCTTACCCCACCTGGGGCTAGGAGGGGCTGGCTAACTGGGCACTGCTGAGTCCCTCTCCAGGACTGTCCTCCACTACTGAGCCACCTTACCAAGGCCACGGCCGCTCTCAGGGAACATGTTTCCCAGGAGGGGTGAACCTCAGTGGTAGAGCGCTTGCCTAGTGAGCTCGAGGCCCTGGGTTCCATGCCCAACACTGCAAACAACAAATAAAAAAATAAAAACAGAAATGTTTCCCTGGACAGACCACAGGCAATGATTGCTCTCTGCAGGGGAAGGCAGGTCAGGCTTGTTTGCCTCTGGGGCAGCTCAGAAGAGCCGACTCAGAGCTCCTGGTGGGGCCAGCCGAGCCCGTGCGGCTTCTCCCATAGGCTTGACTTCTCCGGTGACAGTCCTGCAGCTTCTCTCTCCACTCCAGGTGACCCCTGCCCTCCCCTCCAACTTCCCAGTCAGAAGCCCACCCCCTGTGACAACTGGCTCTGGGACAGCAGTTTCTGATGTGGGCCTGGGGTTGGACCGTCTGCTGAAAGCAGGCCACAGGTCTCTCCTGCTCAGTCTAGCAGTCCTGTCCCCACCCCACCTGCAGCTGCTCCCTGCTGGGTGGTCCCAGTGCCTTGGGGTGTAGCCCTGGTTCTCCCTGGCTGTCTTGGGATGGCCTCTGCTGGGGGCCTTTGTGGCTTACATAGCAGTTGATCTGGGTTGTAGGGTGGATTCTGAGGGCAGCCTAGGGTCTCCCCAGGTGAAGGTGAGGAGGAAGCTCCATCCTTTAAGGGAGGGGTTGGCCAGTGGGTTGAGGAGACCCAGGATTGACCATGAGCCATCCCCCACCCTTCTCAGGGCCTCCTTCATGGTGGGCCTGGCTGGAGATGTGGCCTCCCCTCCTGCTCCTCAGGCCTAGCCCAGCTGCTGCTGGCTTTCCCGCCTCCTTGGGCTTCACACAGTGGGGATTACTGCCCTCAGCTCTTTCCTGTCTGTCTCCACAGCACTGGTAGCTCCAGCAAGAACCTGCCTCCCCTCCCCTCTGCTCAGGAGAAGGCGGCTCTGACTAGGTGACACTGCAGCCAGGGCTGGGCCTGCGTCCCCTCGGGCTCTCCAGTGCTGGGTTAGGCGTAGACCATTCCCTTCAGGTAAGTTCTCCAAGTCCCTGTCGCCTGCCTTGATTTCCCAGACAACAAAGTAGTTGCTGAGCACCACTCTAGGTACTAGGGACCAAAATACAAGGACTCGCCGTCCCAGAGCTCCCATGGGAGGGGGGAGGAACAGACAGATAGCCACGGATGTGGATGTGGCGCCTGGTGATGGCAAGTCCTGAGGCAGCTGGGGACGCGCAGAGGCGGGGTGGGGCAGTGTGTTCCTGGACTGCACTCATCTCATTTCCTCTCTGTCAGCCTCCGATGGCCGGATGGCCGGGTTGGGTTTTTCCCTCCTCCATGTTTCCTGAGCTCTGGGAGCAGGGAGGTCTGGTGAGGCACCCCGCTGTGGCTGGGATGGGCTGGGGCAGGTGGCCAGGGCTCATGATGGGGGGGGGGGATCTGGGCAGTCTGTGATATCCTCTGGTGGCCGCTCAGCACCGGAGGGGAACATTCCCCAGAAGCAGGCCCTGGCCTGCCCAGCCCCAGGATGCTGTTGCAGGTTTCTTTGGTTGGTAGGAGGAATCCTCAGGGAGAGCCCTGGGGCCCGCTGTCTTCCCCTGGGATGAGATGTCCCGCGAGCCCTCCCATCTGCCCAGAAACACTGGGGAAACAGAGCACGCCTGCTGCGATGTCCCCGGTCCCCAGTGCATGCACGGCCATGTGCCTTGGCCATTGCACATGGAGGACACAGCATGCCCGCAGCATGCTTGCAGGCCTGTTCTGGGTGCACCTGGGGGAGGGGGGAATCAATCTGCAGGAGTGACAGTGCAGTAAGAGTGCAGTGCAGTGTTCCCGCAGCCCAGACCCCTGTGACACCTGTGTTCTCTCACTGCTGCAGCCAGTGGGACAGGTCTGGGGCTTGCTGTGGCCTTGATGGACAAGTCACCTGGGGCTGCACTGGGTTATGCCTGGTGCTGACTGGCCCTGGCATGCTCCTGCCTCAGAACCCTCACAGCTGCCCTTGGCTGCCTGGCCTCCCTCAGAGGCGGATCCTCAGCCTGTACTCTGGGCTCGGTCTCCAACCTGCCCTCCTCCTGGACCCTTCCTGTGCTCGGTTCCCTCCAGCACCTGCAGCCCCCTCCATGTTCCCATCCTCAGGCCCTTTTCTTCTACCACAGCTCCTCTGCCTGGAGGGAGCTCCCTTCCTCCCACCACCACTGCAGCCTAACCAGCCCTTCCTATGCGCTCAGCCCTCGCCCTTTGCACATGTAGGCCCTCCTGCCTGGAAGCATCTTCCTCCCCTCTTTTCTGGCTTACTATTCTCCTTTATGGGGCTCTTGGAATGTCCTGCCTCATTCCCTTTGTCCATGCAGAGAATTCCATGTTAATTGGTGGGTTGGTCACTCTTCCTCACCCAGGATGCTTGATGCTTGATGCTCGGTGCTCTGGGAGGCTCCCTTCAGCTCACCACTGTTTTCAGTACCTGGTACAAGAAGGGGGCTCCTGTTTTTGTTGAAAGAACCAATGAGGTTCATTGTCCCCTGTCCCTGGCTGTCCCCCTCCCTACTCTGTGCAGTCTCACAGAGGTGTCCAGCCCAGCCCTACCTCCTGTGCTGCGGCTGCAAGCAAGTCACTCTTGCTTGCAGCCGCGTCTTGGGGTTCCCCGTGGCCTGACCCAAGCAGTGGGGCCATCTGCGTCATTCATAAGGCTGTTGGAGACATGAACTGGGGACAGGAAGGGACTCTGCGCTAAGTATTTACCAGCACAGGCCCCACAGCCCAGGCCTGTGCTAGAAACCACGCTGGGGAACAGGGTGAGCAGCTGCTGGGGAGCCTTGAGGCCCCTCAGCCCTGGAGGTCTTCCTGGGGGAGGCCAGGAAGGGGGGGGGGCAGACAGAGCACAGTGATGCAGGTGCTGGGACTTGGGACCGGCTGGGGTGCAGCTCAGGTGTAGTGTGGGGCCAGGGTCTGGTCTGGAAGGACAGCAGGGATAGGGGAGGCAGCTGACCCTCCCCTCCCTCCTCCTGCCCCTCCCCCTCCTCCTGCCCCTCCACTTTCTCCTCCTGCCCCTCCCCTCCCCTCCCTCCTCCTGCCCCTCCCCCTCCTCCTGTCTCTCTGCTTCCTCCCCCTGCCCCTCCCCTCCTCCTGCCCCTCCCCCTCCTCCTGCCCATCCCCCTCTTCTTGCCCCTCCCCTCCTCCTGCCCCTCTGCTCCTCCTCCTGCTCCTCCTCCTGCTCCTCCTCCTGCCTTTTCCACACCCTGGCTGGCACTTTGCTGGCTGCTGCCCCTCCATATGCCTCCTGGCCCTAGTGGTGGCCTGTGCTCTGGACACCTGCCTGTGGGTAGGGCGCGTTGTGCCCCCTGTCTTAGGATGGGGCAGGAGCCCGGGAGAGCCAGGGTCAGCCCTGGGCCTTCTGTACAGGCTCTCCCTTTCTCCACAGGACTTTCCGCCTCCCTTGGAGGCTGCTGGGAGAGTAGGGCAGTGAAGGGCCCCTGCTGGGCCCTCGGGGGATGGCTGGATGTAGAAGATTCTGGGGGAATTAGAGTGACACTCTGCTGAGTCCCCTCCCCTCCTGCCTCAGTGTATCCTGGATAAAATGGGGCTGCAGGAAGGCAGCGTGTGGTCGCTGTGCGGCCCACAGAGGCCCAGTGGAGGGGCTGGCGGGACAGAAAAGGAGGCACGGCACCCACCCCACCCCCCGTGACCACAGTGTCAGCATGGGACACACAGGCCAGGTGCACAACCCTGCCCTCTCCAGTGCCCTGCGGTCCTCACATGGCACCTGGCACCCTGGGCTCCCATACCCCTCACTGGGCACCCCATTCCCTCTCTCCCAGTGCCCACCTGGGCTGCAGGTGGGGCCTCCAGGCTCACTTCCCTGCTGAGTTCACTGCCCAGGCCAGCCCAGACAGCCCGAGGCCTCCCCAGCCCTGACACTGTCACAGGGCAGGGCCCGCCCTGCTGGGGTCTGTGGGGTCAGGAGGGAGGCCCAGTGCTTGGAGCCCTGCTTCCACTTGTCCTCTGTGAACTGGACGCTGAGGGCCTCGGGTGGTCTGGGCCCTGCTCCCCATTCAGCCTGTCTCCTCTGCTGCCTGCGCTGGGAGGGCGCAGTCCTTGCCTGGCCACCGCAGCAGCACTCGGCTGGACAGGCCCTGGCCTGCACTGGGAGGCCGCGCGGTCACTGCCCCTCAGGGCTGCCGTTTCTCTCCTGTAAAATGGGGAAGAGGTTGGCCAAGTGGCAAGGTGGTGGCAGAGGTGAAAGCAGGCCCCTGACCCGGAGTCCTCACCAGGAGTGTCCCATGTCCTCCAGACATGCGCCTGGTCATGTCTGCAGGGCCCTGGCTGCTGGCAACCTCCCAGCTTCTCAGTTGGGAACTGTGCCTGAGGGTGGACAGGGGGTGTGACGGAGGGAGCCTGTGACGGCCCCTGGTCTCTCTGTCTCAGGGCTGCCTGAGCCTGCACAGTGGGAGGGTCATGGCCAGAGAGTGACCCTGGATCCAAACGAGTCTGTGTGCCTTTGTGTGGGTGTCCGTGTGTCCCTGTTTCCAGGATGCCACCTGTGAGCTCCTTCGGAGCAAGAGCCTTGTGACTGCCCAGGTCACACCCCCACGAAGCTGGTCCCTCACCCCACATCCATGGGTGAGCGCTGAGGAGAGCTGCTGACCCCAAGAGTGCGAGGCCACGCTCTCGACATGTCGGCCTTCCCGTGACCATGACCCTGAGGGAGTGGGGGGCGGGGGAAGGACAGTCAGCGTAGGTGGTGAATGCTGGGTCGGGAAGGAGGCACTGACTCAAGAGAAAATGAAATGCTGATACCCCCAGAGACCACCGTGGCCACAGCTACCCAGCTTGCAGTTCTGGAGGCCAGGAAGTCCAAGTTCAAGGTGACAGCCACTCAGCTCTGGAGAGGGCTGCAGACGGGTCAGAGCGCCTCTTCATCAGGGCTGCACCTGGGAGGGGCTGAGGAGTCCCTGGGCCTAGAAGCCTTGAATTTGCCCCCAGTCACTGCCCACAGCCCCTCCTAACTCGACCATGTTGGGTTAGGGTTTCAACGTGAATTTTGGGGGCCACAGATATTGAGTCCTCAGCATGAGGGAACTTCTGAGGGACCTGCGGGGGTGCAAGGATGGAGCCAGGGTTCAGGGAGGGATGCACCTGCTCATCTGGGTACCAGTCTTCATGCATAGTTTTCTCTGCACCCCTGCAGCCTCAGCTGGGAGCCCTAGCCAGAGGGCTGGTGGTGGATTCCAGGTTGTGCCTGGTGAGGGGGAGACGTGAGCATGCTTCCTCCTGGGTCTGGAGTGGACAGGGGCTCAGGTCTTTGTACCATAGGTGGCCTCATGTAGGGCTCCATGTTGAGCAGGGTGTGGTCTCCACTGGGAGGACTGTTGTGCATCCTCTTGCCTACTCCTTGTTGGAGACTGCTGTCCCCATCAATGACTTAGTCACTGTCTTCCCAAAAGTCTTTCCACAGCAAAAAACAAAACAAAACAAACAAACAAAAAAAAACCCCAGCTAAGTCTTTCTCAAGTGCAGAGTGGATCAGGTAGTGTGTAAGTCTATCTTCTGTTGCTATAACAAAGTATCAGAGACTGAGAACTTTATAAAGACAATAGGTTTATTAAGCTCATGGTTTTGAAGGCTGAAAGTCCAAGATCAGGTAGCCCCATCTGATGAAGTTGTCCTTGGCTGTGTCACAGCATGGAAGATGGCATCATGGTGGCAGTGAGTGGGAGAAGGGATCACATGATGAGACAGGAAGCCAGAGAGGGGTCCAGGGGCCAGGTTTGCTGTTCTTTGTCACCTGTGAAAAGTCCCTAGGATTCCCTGAGGGTGACATCAACATCTTCCAAGGGCAACATGCCCGGTGACCCAGCCACCTCCACTGCCCCATCTCTTACAGGTCCCACTACTGCCACACTGTGTCACCAAGATGCTTCTCAGCGCTGACACGGTTGGTGTGGCAGCCGCCCAGTAGATGGGACCGCGGCAGGGTGCCTGCAGGGGGAGGGGACGTGGCTGGGTCAGCAGGCGCTGGCCCAGGTGGGAGTCTCTGTCTGGCTGCTGTGTCTGTGGGGTGTGTCACGGCAGCCACGGGAAGAAGCAGAGTGGGCATGAGGGACCCACTGTGGCAGACCCCGACCCAGGCAGGCGCGGCAGGGCGGGCCCCTTGCTGGGGTGCTGGACTCGGCCCTGCCGTCTGCCAGGTCCTTTGCTGCCGGGCTCCTCACTGTCACTCATGACACCTTTCCCCGCACTCCCATGCCACCCGCGTTCACTCCTGTCCCTCCACAGGTGGCTGCCTGACGGGCCAAGCAGGGTGCCGGTGCAGCCCTGGCTCCAGGGCTCTGGGATGGGGCTGAGGCCTTGAGTCTTCTGCTGTATGTGGCACTGACCAAGGTGGCTTGGTGGTTTTTGCTGGAGGCTGGGCTGGTTGGGTGGCCGCGGCGGGTCCCCCGTGTGTCTGATACTGTCATTATACAGACGTCCCCTGGGCACCTGCCACAGCCTGGTCTGTGCCAGGACCCAGGGTGTGCGCTGGGGTGATGGGCAGGCACTCAGGAGGTGCTGGGCTCTCTGGGCATCTTGTGATGGGTGACATCTCTTGGGGGTGTCAGCCAAGCCCTGCCACCCGGGAGCCGGGTGTGTGGCTCATCCCCGATGTGCTGGTGCGGGCTGAAGGGCAGGGGCCAGGCCTGCCGGGGCTGCTCAGCTGACACCTGGAAAGCAGGGCTTTGACGTGGGCAGGCCGAGCGCAGGGCCACCTGTCTGCCTTGGAGGTGAGGAGGGGGCAGCGATGTCCTCTAGGAGGGCCTCCTGGGAGAGACCAAGTATCCCGAAGGGTACTTGGAAGAGTACTGTGGACGGTCCCCGGGGCCTGGGCCAGGGGGAAGCAGCCAGTGCTGCCTCCAGGCTGGAGGCCTTTCCAGGTAGAGGGCAGAGGGCAGGAGGCTGGATGGAGGGTGCGGAACTCTCCAGGGAACAGTGCTGCTTTGGGTGGCCGCTAGGAGCCGTGGCTTGTGTGGGGAAGGACCTCGCCTGGGCCCGCAGCAAGGCCACCAGGAGGAGAGGCTGAGGGGTGCTGGGCATCTAGAGGGTCTCAGGTGTCCCCTGGAGAGGCTGGGGCCTGCCGGGGGCTGGTAATGGCGAGGGAGCTGACCGTTTTGAACTTGCCAGCTGGCGTCCATGGGGAAGGGAGAGGGAGGGAGTGGACGAGGGGGACACTGGCACTCAGGGGGCCGAGTGACTCCCCAGCATCACGTAGGCAGTGAGTGTGAGGTGAGACCCAGCCTGTGGGTGAGCCTCCTGTGACCTCAGCCACACCTCCTGCTGTGGTGACAAGGTGACAGTTTGAAAATAAGGTGCCGCAGTGGGGGCAGTCTTTTATTGGCACTAGGTGACACTTGGCTTTGTCACTTTTTAAAAATCTTCTCTGCAATGTCACATGGGCAGGTTTCTTCCTAGACAAGCACCTGGGATCTGAGAGGGGCACATCACAGCCACGGTCCCGTGAGGACGGTCAGGACTGGTCAGTCATCAGCACTTAGTGAGCACCTGCTGCATGCCACACCCTGCACAGGAAAGGAGATCAGCCCTAGAGCTCCTGGCCTGGTACCTGTGCTGCCTGGGCCCTTGTCCTCCTGTAACAGGGAGGGGCTGCCCGGGGCCCTCGGCCTCTGGTTTTGGCCATTCCCGTGGGTGTGAGGGTCTCACTGGGAGCTGAGTTTGCTTTTCTCTCATCTTTTTCTGAGCTTACGTCTGGGCCTGTGGTCCATCTGAATGGCTGTCCTCTGCCGTGTGTCCAGTTCTCTCTCTTGGTTGCAGGCGACCCTTTTACACAGGCCAGGACCCCTGCGGGAAGTCCTGCCTTCTGTATGCGTCTGCTTCCGTGTGGGGCCAGCGGTCACCTCCCAGGGTCCCCTCTACTTTCTGTACTCTGGAGTCCACGGGGACTTCTGTAGACTGAGGCTCAGCCTCGCATTTCTTGTGGGGAATGACGTGGCCTCCCAGGGTGTCCCACCTGGCCCTGGAGCACACGCTAACCTTCCCGAGGATCTTCCCAGGGTCACCTTCTGTGTCTGGCCTTCTCAAAGTTTCAGGTCAGGGACTCTAGTGACCACCCCCATGGGGACTGCCGCTCTGTTGGCTGTGGCCGCGGCACTGTGGTTATGTAAGAGGCGCCTGCTAGAGTGTGAGGCTGTGGTTTTGCTTCAAAATCTCCATCAGGGAGAAGTGGGCAAGGGGAGAGAGGGGGAGACGGAGCGGCGGGCAGAACCTCGGTGAATGTCAACTCTGAGCAGCTGCCTGCTTTGAGGGTGAGCAGTGCTTTCTGCAGCTGAGGCCAGGGTTGCAGAAGCCTCCCCAGCCCCCAGCCCCAGGCCTGGCCAGGTTCTCGGGAATGAGCTGTTGGGAGACTGGCTGCGGCTGAGGTTAGGCACTATTTGCCACTCCTCTTCCTCCCCACTCTTTATCCCTCCTTTCCCCTCTCTCCTTTCCCTACTTTCAACCCCACCCTTTCCCCAGGAGACTGGGGGGACGCATGAGGAGCTCCTGGCCCAGCGTCCTGTCAGGTCCTGCTCTTTCTCATATGGCCACCAGAGGGCGCCGTAATCCAAGCAGCCGCTGTTCTTGGTGCTGAAATTCGACAGCGGGTGGAGCCCGGGTGCAGTCGCGCTGCTGGGTGGCTTCAGCCCTATTTCTGTCCCTTGGAAAACACGTGTTCACGCCCAGGAAACATGCTACCTTGGCTTCTCCAGCAGTTGTGGGCCCGACCCTTGCACTCTGAGGTTGGAAAGAAAGAGACAGTTAAGATGCCTTGCATGGTGTACACCCTGGGAAGGCTTGATCAGAGCCTGCCACTCCCCAGCTGTGTGACCCTGGCTGGCTGTTACCTCTCTGGCACTTGATTTTCCCACCTGTAAAATAAGGATGACAATTGTACTTTGTGTGTGTGTGTGTGGGGGGGTACTGGGGATTAACACAGGGGTGTGCCACACTGAGCTACAACCAGTCTTTCTAAAAATTTTATTTTGAGACAGAGTCTCACTAATTTGCCCAGATCAGTCTCCAATTTGGGACTCTCCTTCCTCAGCCTCCCAAGTTGCTGGGATTACAGGTATGTGCCGCCACACCTGGTTGACAATCATACATCTTTTAAAGATCACTGTGAGCATCAATGAGCGGCTGCAGAGTTTAGTAATCTCACCATACTGTTATTTCCCTGCCAGAGGCCACGACTTTTGATACAGGCACATCTTATGTATCAAAAGTCTTCCAAAGCATCCGCTCCCAGGGGGAGTCGGGAGACTCAGGAGCTCTGGACATTGCCGCTGGTGCAGTTGGTTGGTGCCAGTCAGTGGCAGCCCTCCCGTCATTCTGGGCCCTTCTGGTTTAGCCACACACTGATTCTGTGCTTGTGGGTGAGGCCCAGGCCCCCCACCTCTTCAAGCCTCTGTGGAATGCCTGCCCTGGGACTGGGCTGCTGGAGCACGGGTCCCCTGTAGCTTTCTGCCTTAGTCACCACAACCCTTCAGAACTCAGTCGAGGGTGGACATTTGGCCAGCGATTAGGATTTGCTACCAGCATCTTCTTTGAATCTATGTGGCAGAGCCCAGCAGCAGAAAACCTGTGTCTAGATTACCACTGAAGAAACTTAGGCCCCAAAGAATGAGATGGCCTGCCCAGCTGCCCCTGCCACTCAGCGACTGCATGAGCGACAGCAGGGCAGGGCCAGGGCAGTGCAGAGACTGACTCACAATGTGAGGGGGTGGACGTCCAGCTGGGACAGGGACTCGCCCGACCCTGGCCCAGAGCCTCTTCACTGGAGTCTATTTTCCACCTAGAACCTTGTGGGTGGGGTGGAAACAGACCCACATAAGAGCAGAGTGCCTGGCTTTGCCACCCCCAAGACTTGGGACTTGGTTCTGTGCACACTCAGGCCTTTGGAGCCCTTGTGAGCAGGGGCAAGTTAACGTACCGATCTTTTTTTAAAAGAATTTTTGTTATGCCAGGCATGGTGGTGCGCACCTGAAATCCCAGGGGATCAGGAGGCTGAGGCAGGAGGATCGTGAGTTCAAAGCCAGCCTCAGCAAAAATGAGATGCTAAGCAACTCAATGAGACCCTGTCTCTAAATAAAATATAAAATAGGGCTGGGGGTGTGGCTCAGCAGTCACGTGCCCCTGGGTTCAATCTCTGATAACTCTGCCCCCAATTTAAAAAAAAAATATTTATTTTTTAGTTGGACACAATATCATCTTTATTTTAATTATTTATTTTTATGTGGTGCTGAGGCTCAAACCCGGGGCCTTGCATGTGCTGGGTGAGTGCTCTACCACTGAGCCACAACCCCAGCCCCTCCCCCAATTTTGTTATGTTATTTTTATCTTTAAAAAATAAGAATTTTTAAAAGTACAAGTCTCCTTCAAAGTTAACATTTTATCTTTTATCTGTCCTTGATTTCCATTTTCCTCTACACTAACCCACCCTCCCCAACCTACTGACCCGGAGCTGCACTGCATTGGGGTTTCAGTTGTTTTGTGGTGACTGAGGTGGTTGCTGACATGGTGTCTGCATGGAGCTTTCTGAAATGAATCATTAACAAATTCTCTTAAAATGCATGGTCTTTCTTCACATGCAACGGTCAACTGGCCTGGAATTTTAAGATACACGGTGCTATCAGGGTGAGGGTCAGCCTGGGAGAGCCCCGAGCTGCGGGAACCACTCCTTTGGAGACCAGTGTGACAAGGGCAGCAGAAACTGAAGAAGATCTCCCTTCTCCTCCTACCACACTTACCCTTTTGGGGATTTATCCTAGAGTAATTATCCCCCCCCCCCAATTAAAAACCTTTGTCTAAGTTTATTTACTGCAAAATTATATGATAATAGAAACAACACAAAATGAGCCTGGAATCACCCCAAACAAGCAGTAACAGGGACACAGGTTTTCACTTGTGGCCTTCATTGCTTCAGGAGTTCCTGTGAGTTTGTTTCTGTGGGTGATGGCAGAGCACAGGGAAAGGATGTCCACTGCCCAGTGGCTCAGGCGTCCTCCTCATCTCTCTGTCCAAACAAGCACATATTATTTAGGAAAGCACTTGGCTTCAAGGAAGAGGAAATTTGGTGGAGTGGACTTCTGGTAGCTGGAGCCTAAAGACACAGAGTTGTGAAAAGTCTTGCCCACAGAGGGCTGGGCGCCTGCAGTCCAGAGCTAGAGGCAGGGGTCAGGACACCACCGGAACCAGGCTTCTGCTGTCTTCTATTCTGCTGAGCTTGGCCTTGAACCTGCATCTCTCTTTGACCTTGGAGACTGGTGGGTCAGGGTGAGGCTGGTCAAGCGAGGGAAGGCTGGGCCACTTTCTCCCCCTCCCTGAGGCAGTCCACTCTGGGGACTTTTACATTCAAGGCGGATCCTTCCCCTGGTGGCAGGCAGCTTAGGAGCCTCAGGGGTTGGATGAGGTCCCCTGAGCTTCCTAGGAGTCACAGAGAAAAGACATGTTCCCACCCATCCCCCCAAGACTGGGGGCGAGTTTTCCGGGTGTGGCTCTCTAACTCCAGGCCCCGCAGTGGTCCCCGGCTTTCCAAGCCTTGTGTGGCGCTGTGGGTAGCAGGGTGGGGGCGGTGGTGGGGGACCAGGTGTGGCCTGTTCACTTGGGATGTCTTTTCTAGCTTCTCCTGCCCATGCTCCTGGTGACCAGCCGGTCAGCTGGAGCTGCTCCCTGGTCCCCGTAACACCATTACTGTTGCTCGAGGCTTCTTGGCCAGCCTCCCACCACTAGCAGCTGAGGTCGCAGGAGGGGGCCCGGGCACCTTCTCACCAGCCCAGACACAGCCTGCTGAGGCCTGTTCTGGCAAAAAGCACTTCCGTGCCTCTTGGGGGGGCTCTGAACCCTGGGGCTCCCTCCGGGCATCTCCTCGGGAGGAAAGAAACTGTGTCCTGGGGGGGAACTCGGCCTTTGGGAAACAGACTTATCCGTTGAGTGGGGAGACTGTGAGGAGGACAGCCCTCGGGCCTGGGTCGCCCTTGGCAGCTGCCAGGCCTTTAGAGGACATCATCTCCTCTGGCCTCACCCCCTCCCTGGCACGCGGCATCGGCAGCCACAAACCACTGTGGAGGCCGCCGAGTCCCAGATGTGACTTGCTTGTGGCGAGGGGCGTTTGGTGGCCTGGCTCTCCATTCTGCACCCCCCAGACAGGTGGGTGGCTGAGACCTTCTGCGCTTCTGTCAGGGTCTGCGGGTGGTGGGTGTTGGGAGGTGAGTTCCTTCCTCCAGGGCTGTGTGCGGAGCCCTCTCAGCTCCGTGGGTGAAGCCTGTCTCACTGGACCCAACCAGAGAGCGTGACTCTAAATCTGCAGACACTTTCTGCAAGTGTCGCAGTAACCACGAGGTTCCTTAGCAGCAAGACTGGGTCCTGCATTCCGTAGTCCTTGGGCTCTCCTGCGGACTCCCGTGAAGGAGAGCCTCTGCCTGTCTCAGCAAACAGCCCAGAGAAGCACAGCTTTAGGACGAGATGCAGAGTGGTGGGTAGTGTCCCCTCGCAGTGTGCTCTGGTATGTAAACGTCCCCCACCCTTCTCTCATGGCTTAGCCCAGTGTCCCTGCTGGCCCACGCCCTGGGTCGTCCCAGCGTCGGTTGTCTCTCACCTCCACTGGCGCGGGGACCAAGGCTCAGACTCAAGTGGAGATGATGGGCGGGAGCACTTTCTTCTTGCTTTGATCCACTCTCTGGGGCCTGATTTCCCACGCGTGCCATCCAAACGTCAGCTTAAGAAACACCTGTGACTTACCGCTCAGGTTAGGAGACAGAACATTCGGTGCATTAGAAGCCTGTGTGTGCCCCCTTGGCCTTCATCCAGCCACTTCCTTGATTTTACACTAGTGACCTCAGCTCATTGTTGGGGCCCTTCAACAGTGTGCTGTGTGTTGCCTGCTTCTACATTTAAATGAAACCACCTGACAGCATTTTTTGATGATTTCTTACCTGATGCTGTGTGTTGTCAAAGGCCACAGTAAGTCTCAGTGCTATGTGGCATTTCATGGTGCAGGTATATCATGGCTGATTTATCGGCTGGGGCACCGATGGGTGTTCTGGTCACTTCTATTTTTGGCATGAGGCTTTTGGATCTCTCTCCTGGTGCACACCCCAAGGACTTCTGTAGATGTGTGTGGGAGACTCGCTGGCCTGTGGGTGTGCATGTGTCCCCTTTACCAGGCAGTTTCACGCTGTGGTCCCAGGCAGCTGCTAGCTCTGCACCTTTCTCTGTGTCCGGCGTGTTTTAATGGCCACCGTTTCTTCTGGTCAGTGTGTTTGCTGGCTTCCCAGGTGGCTCTGCAGGAGGCGGAGGAGGGACCCACAGGCACAGGATGGGGCAGGGGAGAGCAGGACTGAGTTCCGTGACAGCTGTGGCTGACCTGGTGAGGAGCTGGGGCTGAGGTGGCCTGTCCCACCTGTCCTGCACTGGGCCAGATGGCCAGGCTTTCATGCTTTCCCAGTCACAGGAGGGGGCCACGCCTGGGAGATGGCCAGCGACAGCATGCCGACTGCTGGAGCTGGAAGTCCCTCCTCGGAGCCCACTGTGTGGCTGAGCTTGCTTATAGTCTTTTTTTTTACATGATAATTTTTTTTTTTTTTATGTGGTGCTGAGGATTGAACCCTGTGCCTCGCACATGCTAGGCAAGTGCTCCACCACTGAGCCACAGCCCAGCCCTGTTTGTAGTGTTTGAAATGCAACCCCTCCACACTTTTTTCTACTGGATTAATTTTTAAAAATTGATCACCAGATTTTCCTTTTTAATATTTTCTGTGTGTGAACCTTTTGTTCGTGTGCAGTGTCTGAGTCTGAGGCTTTCCGCTTTATGACAAGCACAATGCGTATCTGCTTTCTTATTGGTTCATGTGTCAATTTTGGGGAATTGTACTTCTTTTTAAAAGAAATTTGTTGTTTCTTCTACGTTTTCACAAGATTCTCTCATTTTCTTTTAAGCCACTGTAACACATCTCTGTGGTTTTAGCCAAATCATTCTTCCTTAATTAACATTGCTTGAGGTCCGTCTACTTCATGTTTTTAAAGGTGGGTGTGGGGCTCAGGGAAGTATCCCCTGTCTGTGGTTTCAACCACTCAGGATCAACCTGTAGTCCAAAAATATTGAATGGAAAATCCCAGAAATGAATAATTCATGTTTTAAATTTTAGTCTTTTCAAAGTGGTGTCGTGAGATCTTGTGTTGTCTTGTTCTATCCTGCTCCGTCCCGCTGGGATGGCCTCATGCCTGTGTGCCGCGTATCCATGCTTTATACACTACCTGCCTGTTAATCCTTAGTAGTCGTTTTGGTTATCAGATGAACTGCAGTGCTGGTGTTCAAGAAACCCTTATTATGCTTAATATCGGCCTCAAAGCAAAATTTTATATTATAGTATATTGTTATAGTCATTTTATTTTATTACTAGTTATTATTAACCTCATAACTGTGCCTAAATTGCAAATCAGACTTTATCATAGATATGTATGTAAGGGAAAAGCATCCTGTATAGAGGTTTCAGTACTGTCTGTGAATTTAGGATCCACTGGGGGTCTTGAAAAGTATCCCCCAGAGGTGAGTTCCCTGTGTTTTCCATAACAAAGTACCATAGAAGGTTGTCGTCTCACCGTTCTGGAGGCTGGAAGTTCAAAACCAAGGCCTTGGCAGGACCAGCTCCTTGGGGCCTGAGCGATCCTGGACATCCCCGGCCTCCCTCTCGCTCCTGGCGCTTGCCAGCAGTCCCTGGTGCTCCTCGGCTCTCAGATCATCACCCCGTCCTCTGTCTGCATCTGCATGTGACACTCCCCACGCGTGCCCGTCTGTGTCCGAGCTGTCCTTCTCATCAGAACACCGATAACGTTGGCTCACTAGGCTTGATGACCTGTCTTCACTAATGACGCTGTCTACTTCAGTCATCTTCCTTTAAAAATGGGTGTGGGGTCCTGTTCAGAGGGGCTGGGGCTCGGGACTTCCACCTCATCCTTGAGGGCAGAAGGCCAGAGACAGGTCTCAGGGGGACAAGGCTTCCCATGGATGTGTCCCTTGTCTACAGAGCGTCTGGGGAGGCAGCATGACGAGCTGGTGGTGTCCCACCCTCCTGTAGCTCAAACGCCAGGGCCAAGGAGGACATTTCTTGGCAGGAGCGGGAGGGGGGCCAGCTGCTTGTGCCTGTTACCTTGTTGACCAGAAGGGGTCCAAGTTCCAAGTAGAGCACTCAGCCGGGTTTGTGCCACTGCTCAGCGATCCGACTGGATGCAGGACTCACCTGGCCTAGGAGGCGTCTGCCGACACAGTCGACGACTCAGGATTTTAATTTGAAATTTTGTTTGTGGTGTTACTGGCGTTTGAAAGAGGACCTGGGCCGGGCACAGTGGCGCAGGCCTATCATCCCAGCAGCTCAGGAGGCTGAGGCAGGAAGATCGAGGGTTCAAAGCCAGGCTCAGCAAAAGCCAGGCACTAAGCAACTCAGTGAGACCCTGTCTCTAAATAAAACACAGAATAGGCCTGGGGATGTGGCTCCATGGTCGAGTGCCCCTGGGTTCAATTTCTGATACCCCCTCCAAAAAAAAAAAAGAAAAAAAAGATGGCAATGACATGGCCTAATCCTATAGTTCTTTAAAAAGTGAAATAGCATGGGTGCCTCTTCCCCCAACCCCGCTGTATTGTCCATCACCGTCACAAGGTGGGCTACCTAGCTCTCTCTGTATGCTCCCATTAGCTTGGGATGCTCACGTTACCTGGGGGCTAAGGGCACAGTGTGCCTTGTCGCTGCAGCTTGGCGGAGGGGCAGCCCTGGGACCTCACAGGAAGCAGACATGTGCGAATGAAGAGCTGGGAAGATGGAAATCTGGGCTGAATTTCCAAATCTGATGTTTCAGCCAAGGGACTGGGAAAAGTTACTTATCCTCGGTCTCCTCGTCTGTCGGGAGGAGTCTAGGCTCCCCACATGACTGGGCTCCGAGGAAGATTAAGTGGATGATGGATATGGGCAGGGAGTTTGGGGGGTGACACATGGCACCTGTGTTAAGGGTACATTGGGTGCCACCAAGTCCATGCACACTGCTGTCAGCCTCCCCCCAGGCACCTCCAGAACTTTGCACCTTCCAGGCAGGAGCTCTGTCCCCACTGGACACTCCTCCCCACAGCCCGGCTCCAGGAATTCCTCTGCTCTGGGGCTCTCACCTGGGGATCCTGCAGCCTCTGTCCTGTGACTGGCTCATGCAACTCAGTGCCCTGGCTTCAGGGTTCACCCGTGTCATGGCAGGGGTCCAGTTTCCTTTTCTAAGGCTGAATAATATTTGTGGAAAAACTTTTAATCCTTAAGTTGCCATGTCATTTTCAAAAGTGTCACATGATGTGTGGAAATTAGCACCCAGACACGGCAAACGCGGCCAGGCCACACAGGACGTGCGTCGGAACTGTGCGTTCCTTCCCTTCCACCCAGATTTCTCCCCAGCAGCTCCCACCCAACAACCTGCTGCGCACGCTGCCAGAGCCTTCTCTGCACCTCCGGATCCCATCGATGGAAGCCATAGTTTATTTCCTGGGTCCATAACGATGCACTTTAAGCAATCTACAAATTCCTGCAGCTACCAACAGTGCTGGGAACGATCTTTCTTTACACACATGCAACATTTGCCCCTGCGACCCGAGAAGACAGGAGGTGTGTGCATTTAAAAGTCTCATGCTGCCCAAGTGCCCTGCACACAGGTGTCCTTTTGTGGCCCATTCCCAGTATGCGGGAGGCCTTCCCAGTGGACGGCACCTGCAGGTGTGTGCGCAAAGTGGCCGTCGGATCCTGTGCCTAAGACATTTGGAAAATGCTACATTTCTGAGTTAATTCTATTTTTAAAAGTTGTCATGAGAGAACAAATCTCTTTCACTTGACCTCAACTTCTTTCTTTTTGTGCAAGTCTCATTTTTCTATTGAGTTTTCCCATCTGCCTTATGCCCTCACGGGGGTTCCTCACCCCTTGCTAAGTCTGTTCCTCCTGAGATCGTGTCCCAATGTTATGTAGAGAGCAGGGCCTTCTGCGTTGAGGTCACCCTAGACTTGCATGTGGAACAGGGTGGCTTCCTCCAGTCATCCACGGGGGCCTCCTGCCCTGGCTCTGTCCAGCCGAGTTCCCATCTGCCCTCCAGGCTGTCCGTCGTGTATCAAAGCCCATTTCTTCCCTCCAGCTGCCCCGGTGGGGTGGGGAAAGGCGTGTCCACACGGGGGGTCTGAGCCAGGGGCAGCGCTGGGCTGTGATAGAGGAGCCGCATGGCCACACGGTTCCTGTCAGCTCAAGGTGGCAGCATCGGGCAGGGTCCCTGCAGCAGGGCAGCGGGGCAGGCTTCCTGGAGGGAGTGGTGTCCTGGTGGCCGAGATATCGGTGGCCCTGCTCCCTCATTTCCAGGCTCTGCAGCTGGCCAGGAAGCGCTGCCCCCACATCTTCGAGGGCCATGGCCGGCACAGGGGCTTCCTTTTCCATGTTTTTAAAGCTGGGAGCCAGGGAGAGTCCCTGGGGAGGGACCGTGCAGGTGGAAGAAAACTGAGGGGCACACCGAGTAGAATTTTGGAGGTGATGACAGAGTGGACATAGGAGTGGCCACCACGTTTGGTCACATGCCGAGGGATAGCTGGTCGGTGTCATCCTTGCTCCTCAGATTTGGAAAGCGGGGCTCAGAGAGGTCATCTCAGTGGCTCCCCCCTGGGAGGCTAGGAGGGGGTGAGCCTAGGTGGGGTCATGGGGCCTATGGGAGGTGGAGGGTCTCGGGTGTCCACTCTGGTGATTCTGTGTGATATTAGATAGGTTTCTGCGTTCTGTTTACATTACTCAGTTTTTTCTTCTTCTTTTTTTTTTTTTCTGATCATAGCAGCGTAGTATAAGGAGCTGATCGGGATGGGCCTGTGTCCGTCTCCTCCTGGGGTGTGGAAACAGCACACGGCGGCTTCAGCTCACGGAGGTTTCCAGTACGAAGGCTGCTCATGTGGAGCCAGGTGCCAGTGGCCGTGGGGACCCTGGGCTGTTGGCCACAAGTGTCTGGCCACAGGTATCTGAACACAGCCTCAGTGATACTGCCCTGAGTGACTCCATGGTGTGCAGGACAGCAGTCCTCAGGCTGTGCCTGCCCTGAGTGACTCCATGGTGTGCAGAACAGCAGTCCTCAGGCTGCGCCTGCCCTGGTGACTCCATGGTGTGCAGGACAGCAGTCCTCAGGCTGTGCCTGCCCTGAGTGACTCCATGGTGTGTAGGACAGCAGCCCTCAGGCTGCGCCTGCCCTGGTGACTCCATGGTGTGCAGGACAGCAGCCCTCAGGCTGCGCCTGCCCTGGTGACTCCATGGTGTGTAGGACAGCAGTCCTCAGGCTGTGCCTGCCCTGGTGACTCCATGGTGTGTAGGACAGCAGTCCTCAGGCTGCGCCTGCCCTGGTGACTCCATGCTGTGTAGAACAGCAGTCCTCAGGCTGCGCCTGTCCTGGTGACTCCATGATGTATGGGACAGCAGTCCTCAGGCTGCGCCTGCCCTGGTGACTCCATGGTGTGTAGGACAGCAGTCCTCAGGCTGTGCCTGCCCTGGTGATTCCATGGTGTGTAGGACAGCAGTCCTCAGGCTGTGCCTGTCCTAGTGACTCCATGGTGTGTAGGACAGCAGACCTCAGGCTGTGCCTGCCCTGGTGACTCCATGTGTGTAGGACAGCAGCTCTCAGGCCGCGTCTGCCCTGGTGACTCCATGGTGTGTAGGACAGGATCCTCAGGCCGCGCCTGCCCTGGTGACTCCATGGTGTGTAGGACAGCAGTCCTCAGGCTGCGCCTGCCCTGGTGACTCCATGGTGTGCAGGACAGCAGTCCTCAGGCTGTGCCTGCCCTGGTGACTCCATGGTGTGTAGGACAGCAGTCCTCAGCCTGCGCCTGCCCTGGTGACTCCATGGTGTGTAGGACAGCAGTCCTCAGCCTGCGCCTGCCCTGGTGACTCCATGGTGTGTAGGACAGCAGACCTCAGGCTGTGCCTGCCCTGGTGACTCCATGGTATGCAGGACAGCAGTCCTCAGGCTGGGCCTGCCCTGAGTGACTCCATGGTGTGTAGAACAGCAGTCCTCAGGCTGTGCCTGCCCTGGTGACTCCATGGTGTGTAGGACAGCAGTCCTCAGGCTGTGCCTGCCCTGGTGACTCCATGGTGTGCAGGACAGCAGTCCTCAGGCTGCGCCTGCCCTGAGTGACTCCATGGTGTGTAGGACAGCAGTCCTCAGGCTGTGCCTGCCCTGAGTGACTCCATGGTGTGTAGGACAGGCTGTGCCTGCCCTAGTGACTCCATGGTGTGCAGGACAGCAGTCCTCAGGCTGAGCCTGCCCTGAGTGACTCCATGGTGTGTAGGACAGGCTGTGCCTGCCCTGGTGACTCCATGGTGTGCAGGACAGCAGTCCTCAGGCTGTGCCTGCCCTGGTGACTCCATGGTGTGTAGAACAGCAGTCCTCAGGCTGTGCCTGCCCTGGTGACTCCATGGTGTGTAGGACAGCAGTCCTCAGGCTGCGCCTGCCTGGTGACTCCATGCTGTGTAGAACAGCAGTCCTCAGGCTGCGCCTGTCCTGGTGACTCCATGATGTATGGGACAGCAGTCCTCAGGCTGAGCCTGCCCTGGTGACTCCATGGTGTGTAGGACAGCAGTCCTCAGGCTGTGCCTGTCCTAGTGACTCCATGGTGTGCAGGACAGCAGTCCTCAGGCTGCGCCTGCCCTGGTGACTCCATGGTGTGCAGGACAGCAGTCCTCAGGCTGTGCCTGCCCTGGTGACTCCATGGTGTGTAGGACAGCAGTCCTCAGGCCGCGCCTGCCCTGGTGACTCCATGGTGTGTAGGACAGCAGTCCTCAGGCTGCGCCTGCCCTGGTGACTCCATGGTGTGTAGAACAGCAGTCCTCAGGCTGCGCCTGCCCTGGTGACTCCATGGTGTGTAGGACAGCAGTCCTCAGGCTGCATCTAAACTTTTGCTGCTCCATTTTCAGTTAAAGTGCTGAGGCATGGCTCCACACCTTGTTTTTCTAGTCAACAGGCACCATCTGCCCAGCACCACCATAAGGCATAAACTGATAAATAAGTTAATTCTGCTAATAAGAACGACTGCTCATGAGATTTCAAATTAAGGAGAAGCACAGGGAGTGTGGGTGTATTCCAATTCATATGGAAAAAACCAAGCCCACCAGCTTAACAAAAGACCAGACCTCCAGATCACATGACCTTCTTACTGAGGCTCATAAAAAGAGGGGCACCCTGAGACTGGACATGCGGTACCCTGACTCTGTCACCTGGTCCCTCGCTAAGAGCCTTGTAGAGGAAATTGCCACAGCAATGAATGGGCTTCAGCAGAGTGTGCCACTCCAAGCGGACACGTCAAGGTCCACCCCGACCCTGGCCTAGAGCAGGTCCTGCACTCTGACAGCTCCGCCCTGAGCGAGTCCTTCTGGGCTCCTCATGGTGTCTGGCCACCGACGGCGACTCTGGGCCTCCATATCTGCTCTCTGCCTTGGCTCTCAGTTCAGCCTCCAGGACCTGTGGCTGCCTTGACC
This sequence comes from Urocitellus parryii, assembly GCF_045843805.1. Classification (NCBI taxonomy): domain Eukaryota; kingdom Metazoa; phylum Chordata; class Mammalia; order Rodentia; family Sciuridae; genus Urocitellus; species Urocitellus parryii. Next base: position 140,932,620 of record NC_135540.1, on the reverse strand, counting down.
CTTTCTTAGCCTTTCTGTGACCTCTACGTGTCATCATGTCACGTGTCACGTGTGACTTGAGTGTTACAGATATTGAAGTTAAGATGGGAAAGCACAGCCCGTGCCGCAGGGCTATGACAAGCAGGTGACCCGCGGGTATTGAGCGAGCTGCCACGGAGGAGGGTGGGCAGCGGCGAAGTCGCTGCTGTTCATAAACTGTGACCTGAAAGACGCAGACGTGTTTGGGCGTGTCAGTCACAGCTCAGTCATGACGGGGGTGTCGTGTATGTTTTCAGGCGTGTACTGGTGTAGGTGACTGGGGTGTGTGTGTTTGTGTGTGATGGGTGTGTTCTGGCATGTTTATGCATGTGATTGCAGTGTATATTGGGGTGCGTGTGTTGGTAGATGTCTTTTGGGGTGTGTGATTATGGTGTGTGTTGGGGTGTGTGTGTTGGTGTGTGTGTTGGGGTGTGTGATCATGAATATATTGGGGGTCCCAGGCTCTTCTCTCAGTGGCATAACTCCTGACAGCCCCCTGGTTATGCCACGCTGTGGACAGGTCCTTGTTGAGCTGATCCCTGACTGTTAGACATGTAGTCTGTCCACTTCTTCTCATTTATACTGTGCAGCAATTTTATTTTTATTCTTTCACTTAAGGCTCAAATGGCATCTTTAGAGAGTCTTAAAAATCTCCAATTCTGCCTTTGGATAGTAATGTCAACCACAGACTTAAGTTCCCCGGGAGGCCTTTACCAGCTGTGTCTCTGGCAGTAACTGTGTCACACTTAACAGCGATGCCTGTTATCCCGGCTACCAGGAGGCTGGGGCAGGAGGACGGCCAGCTTGAGGCCAGCCTAGCAATTTAACCTCCACTCAGGCAGATGCCTTGCTGTCCTGTGCTCTCGGCCCTGATGTCTTTTCCTCTGTGAGGCTACACGGGCCCTGCTGGTCCCCACAGCCTGCCCCAGCCTCTCCCTCCACCATCCACCAGTGGCCCCTGTCCCATCCTAACACACGAGACTTGGTGGCAGCTTCCTTGAAGAGACCAGGAGACCCCAGAGATGCTCACTCCAGTAACCAGTGGGCAGTACTTGGAGCCCTGGTGCCCTGCGCCCGCCGACTCTGGGCAGAAGCACCCGTGCTGCTCCGCTGTGGGACGGCAGCCCTGCCTGGCGGACCCCTCCTCTCCTCAGGGACAGCTTCCTCTCACCCAGAGCAGCTTGCTTTTCTTGTCTGGTGACTCCAGGGACACCGCAGCCACACGACCCCCTTGTCACCATTTGGGGGCACTACTGGGAAAGTCCCCCTCACCCAGCTTGAGGACCATGGCACTGGTTGGTCAATAAGGAGGACCTGCGGTGGCGTCATCTCTGGCAGGCCGCAGGCCCTGTTCCCGCTGGGTGCTTGGTGGAGGCTGGGTGCTTGGTGGAGGCTGGGTGCTTGGTGGAGCTGGGTGCTTGGTGGAGGTAGTGCTCACAGGCTGGAGGATGGGGCCTGTGCCACCTCTGCTGAGTGGAGGAGGAATCCGAGGCTGGAGCAGCCCAGTCCCTCAGGACACTCGCTGAGGGGGGTCATTGGCCTCCAGCCACAGTCTGGCTCCCGCCATCATGTCAGATATCACAAAAGCCACTAAGGACGAGTCTGCTGCAGCGACCCTCGACGCATCCTGGTTTCCTGGGGTTTCTGGGACGCAGGCACCTGGTTGTTGTGCCTTGTCGTGTCTTGGTGTCCCCGAGATGCGGCTGTGGTTTCGAGCCTTCTAGGAGGACTCAGACCTGCCCGAGCTTCAACATCGGCTCACGGTTTGGCACACAAAGGACTGTGATCCCGTCAGCCCCGAGAAAGGCACATGGAGCAGAGCAGGCGGAGCCAGTGACCCTTTGGCCCCTCTCCCATGAGTCGTGTGGACAGCACTTACTTCTCCCAGTATGTGTGCCCAAGACACACGGATGTGACATCATGGGAGTGTCTCAGGAGACGTCTCTGAAGAAGTTCCCAGAGGGAGGGGGACTGGACCCAGGACCAGAGAGGTTCTTGGCACACATGACCGAAAAGAACCTCAGCATGTGCCAGAGGCACAGACAGAGGTTTATTCCAGACGCAGACACATTCGAGGGAGAATGGGGCTCTGCAGGTGGACACTCAGCTGCTGCTGGCGTGGGGTTGCTTTTCGCAGGCGCAGGGGTCGGGCGCAGGTGGAGGCAGGGCGGGGCCGCCCCATCTCCCGCCAGCACACACCCTTACTTTTGCAGACCCAGGGAAGGGTCCAGGGCGTGGGCCAAGGGCCCTTTGCCCAGGAGGTGAGACTGTCCAGGGTGCTCTGTGCTTCAGTGATCTCCAGGCACTTCCTTTGACTCTCAGTATTTTTTAATTCCCAAATTCCTGGGGGCTCCTTGCCAATACAGACCTGTTCCCAAGCAGGGCCTGGACATGGGCACCAGCTGTCCTCACGCTGTTGTTCATCCCACAGGTACTTTTTGAGCACCGTATCTGTGCAGGCCCTGGGGACCCAGCAGGGAGCGAGGCAATGCCAGGGACAAGGACCTTCTCAGCCCCCTGCTGACTTTCCCCCAGGGGAGGATTTGCCAGGGCGAGGGACGAGGAGCTGGGTAGGGGCAAGGGCAAGGGCTTCCTAGCTGGGGAGCTGGAGGGGACCCCACCCTGTTGCTGGAGCTCTGTCACTGGGGCCTGAACTTCAGACCCCTTACTGTTCTCATCTGGGGACGGAGAGTGTGAGTCCCCACCTCTCGGGGTCTTTGGATGTAGCGTCCAGCACAGAGCCTGGCTCCTACCAGGTGCTCAGGGGGCACACACCCAGCCTGCCAGGCTGCTTGGGTGGGAGACTCAGGTTCATGGCCAAATGCTCCAGCGGCTGCTCAGGTGGGAAGCAGCCTGGGGGCTGGAGGGGGCAGGGATGCCAGGGGGCGCTCCGTCTGAGGTTCCTCAGCATCTGATGACCCGCGTGCATCCTACCTGGCCCGCATCTGCTTGGGACTCAGGTCCGGATGGCTCCTGTGTCAGCGGGGGTCCTTCGCCGGCCCATTTAGGTGCGGTTCCTGCAGCAGACACCAGCCTAGGCAGGTGGGAACTCTGGCCTCAGGGCCCGCAGTCCTGGCCCTCATGCCGCCCCCTCCTTCGTCCCTGTGGCCCGGGGCCAAGCCATCTGCACACGCAGTCATGACATGCCAACTCTGCTCTGCCCTGCATCCTGCTGACAGCAGGAAATGCACTGAGGAGGGGGCGGGGCCCGGTGGCTGACTCCACCCTCCTCCCTGGCCCAGAGCATATCCACACTCAGGGCCGGAGCCAGGACCATGGTGGCGGGGGCTCCGGGGAGTCCTGTGGAGTGGATGACCATCCTCACATGGCTCTCAAGGACTTTCAGGCTACAGGGACCTCGAGGACCCCAGAGGAAACCACACCTCTGGCAGTTGTGTGATGACCTGACCCCTCTCCTGGTCTCCCGTGCGTGGGCAGACCCTGCTGGCTGTGCACTGGTTGGGGTCCTTGGGGGCCATGCAGTGCAGGACTTGGCATGTGGACACTGCCATGGGTGCTTACCCAGGCACCCAGCTGGACCTCTGAATCTCTGTCCTGTCCCAGCAACACAACGTGAGGAGCCAACAGGGATAAGGAGCTGTAGACGCAGTGGCTGGAGTCCCACGTTCATCCTCCACCTCTGCATCCCAGGCCCAGCTCTGCAGCTGCTGCCGCTGGAGTGAACAGTCCTTGGATACTCCGGCAGTGCCTGCTTCTCAGTGGCACCGAGTGCCTGGGGGTGGTGGGGACCCTGTGGGTCACGTGTGGCTGGGGCCGGGGCCCCCGGCTCATCCCTCCCCACTGCACACATTTGGGCAATTTCCTTTCCTAAGAGTGGGGCCTGGGGGGTGGTGCTCAGAGCTGTGCCATCTTGGGCAAGTTCCTTCCCTCTCTGACTCAGTTTGCTCATCTGTGAATGGGGATCATGGTAGATCTGGGACTCAGGTCCGGATGGCTCATAGAGGTGGTGTGCGGGTGAGATGAAGCACGTCTGTGGTAGCCACAGCTGGAACTAACCCAGTTTTCATGGAATTCCAGGCAGAAACACAAATATTCCAATCGCACAAAAGGAGGGAATGGCTGAGGCCATCTGGGGTCAGGCAGTTAGTGAGGGAGCTGCGTTTTCTGACCTCAGCGGGGCTCCCCTTTGGTGAAGCCCCCAGGGCCTGGGGCTTTGCATCCTGCAGGAGGTGAGGGAGCGTGTGGGAATGGGAGAGGGAGAGAGGTGGCAGGTGGTGGGGTGGCAGGGCTGGAGCGTCACCAGGGCATGGGGCCTGATGGCGTGATGAGGCTGAGTGGGGTGCCACTCTGCACTTCCTGCTCAGTGGGAGGCCTGATGCATATTCATTTATGCAAAGCCAGGGAAGAGCCTGGGCTCCCCCACCTCTTCTCTCTGGCATAGGGACCCGGAGCCCAGCCCTAGGTTCGCTTCCTGCCTTCCTTGCTGTGGAGGGCTGCCTGCTCCCTCTGCGCCAGGCGTCCTGCTCTGCCCCAGAGGAGGGCTGGCCACCATCTGCTCTTCTTTTCCTTTAAACTGAAGCAAAATTCACGAAACAGACAAGGCACCAGCTCAACAATCGAAGGGTACAGTTCAGCGCATTTAGTGCCTTCGTGTGTTATGTAAGCAGGGTGCCTGGTTCCCGAGCTGTCCCTCGCCCAAGAAGAAACTGGGCACCCTTCAGTCACCCTCCTGCCCTCCCCTGAGGCCTGGCTTCCACGGATCTGCTCCCCGTGATCTGCTGTTCTGGACACTGGTGTCAAGGAAATCACACCATCCACGGCCTTTTGGTCTGGCTTCCTCCACTTCCGGTTCTGCTTTCGTCCATGCTGACGGGAACGCCCAGAGGGGGGCTGGACTGGCAGAATCAGGTGTGCAGGGCCCAGTCTGTGCCAGTGATGGAGGGAAGAGGGGGCTTTAGGAGGTGACTGGGCCCCGAGGGCTTCTTGCCTGCGAATGGGATTGAGGCTGTTCCGTGAGGCCTCAGACTGTGAGAGGCCTTTTTACCCTTCTACCTTCCCCCACATGAGGACAGTGTCCCTCCCTCTGGAGGACACAGCAACAAGGTGCCATCTTGGAAACAGTCAGGGAACCTGCTAGCATACTGATCTTGGACTTTCCCAGAACTTCAAGATATACATTTCTGTTCTTTATAAATTGCCGAGTCTCAGGTATTTTGTTACAGCAGCACAAATGGACTGAGACGCAGCTTCACAGCCAGGAGTGACTGAGTGACTTCAGCTCTTCCCAGTCAAACTCTCCTGGCTTGCCCTGAGCAGGGGAAGGAGGGAAGCACTTTCTAGGGAAAAGTGCTGAGCCACTGGGATCCCACCCTGGCACCAGGACTCCCAGGCTGGAGCTTAGGAATTGGGGGAAGTGGGGAGTTTGTACCTTACTCTGAAAGCAGGGGGAGCCACTGGGGTCCCTTGAACCCAAGTGACGTGTCTTCTCTGTGAAATAGGACTGGGGGGGGCAGCCAGGTGGGCAGTGGGAGCTGCTGCCCTTGGGTGCTCCAGGTGGGAGGTGCTGGGTCCTGGGGGGAAAGTCCAAAGGGACTGGGGCCATGGGACATTGGGAAAGAGGAGGGAGGGCTGACCTCTAGGGTCTAGGTGAGGTGAGCTGCCAGGGACCTTCCAGGGAGGCAGAGAGGGAAGAAGGACAGGCCCAGGTAGGGGGGGGGTGTTCCTCGTTTTGGACCATTTCAGTCTAAGTGCCCACTGACACCTGTGGATGCTGATTTGGTGAAGAGGATTGGAGGACAAGGGTCACAGCAACATCCTGCTGGTTTGGACCAATTAAGAAACAAGAAAACAGAGAGAGGCGGAAGAGAGATGAGAGGGTCTGAGAGGTGGTAGTGGGCAGTGTGGTCTCTGAGGACCAGGTCTTCCACCATGAGCCCCGGGATCTGCCAGGCCCACCACGGCCCTGAATGGCTGCTGGCCCCCATGGAGCCCAGTCACCCAGGGCAGCTGGGCCTGAGTACTCCATGTGGGCCAAATGTCCACGAGAGAGGGCACCTGGGGACAGAACTGCATTAGCGGGGGCCTGGTGCTATCTGAGGAGCAGGGCATGGCCCTCCAGCCTGCCGGATCTACCATGATCCCCATTCCCCGTGAGCCAACTCAGTCCGAGCTCACAGGCAACGGGGTGTGGGTGCCGCTTGCTGAATGTCCTCCCGAGCCCTGGCATCCTCTGTGTGGCCCACCTGGGGTAGGTGCCATGGTGGCCTAGGGGTCCTGAGGACACTGATGACTTCCCCTTTGTCCAGGTTACCCCGGCAGCCAGGCCATCCAGTGGCTCTCCAGGTGTTGAAAGCCCCTGGAGACTCCCCTGGCTTTTCACTCCTTTGTCCCCTCTGGGGGCACATGTTTCAAATAGCCAAGCAGAGCCTCAGGAGCCAGGCGGCTGGCGCAGGGCCACAGGAGCCGCAGTCCGCAAGCCAGGACGTCCCAGCAGCCCGTGGGCAAGACTCGTCCCCCCAGGCCACACTCTCTCCTCCTCCCTTTCCTGCAGTCTGGATCTCTGTGGGTCACTTTCAGGTTCCTACGGCTTCTGCATTTCCAGCCCTCCACTGGACTTGAAGGGACGTGGGGCGTGTGTGCGGATGCTGTCTGGAAGTCAGCTTGGTGGATCCGGGCCAACTGCTTGTTTATCCCTTCATTCCATGGACACATGTCAAGCCCCCCAGTAGGTCAGGCTTGCTACTAGTGCTGGGGACAGAGTGGGGCTGAGTGGGCACAACTCACCACCCAGTAGGTGGACAGAACTGTCAAACGGGCAGACAGCAGCGGGAGGCAGCCCGGGCCTCCCGTCCTGCAGACAGAGGAGAGCAGCTTGGCCGAGCTGGGCTGGTGAGCTGGCGTGGCCCTTCCTGTGGGTCCTGGGTTCCCCATGGACCCATGTCTGTCTGTGGCTCTCCAGAGCATGTTCTCCTTCCTCACTCCACAGGGACCACTTCAACTTGCACCATGACTGATTTCCTCCTTCCTCCTGCCACGGTCACTTGCCTTCTTGGATGCTTTTGGCTGTGATTTGACCCCAGCCCCAGACATGGCCCTTTGATCTAAGGGCCTGCAACCTTAGATACCTGGGGTCCCAGCTGTCCTAGAGTCGAGGTGAGCACACCCCTTGCGGGTCCTTCTGTCTCCTGAAAGACTACAAAATTGCCACGACATCCTCCTTAGACGTTGGTAGAACTCACCAACGAACCCACCTGGGCCGGGCGCTTTCTGTTTTGGCAGATCACCAATTATTGATTCAATTTCTTTAATAGATAGAGGAGCACTCAGATGGTTTAGTCTTGTGTGAACCTTGGCAGACTTTGCTTTCACATACTTGGTTCATGTCATCTAGTTATCAAATTTGTGGCATAGAGTTGTTCAGAGTATTATCTGATTATCCTGCCAACGTCCATAGGATCTGTAGTGATGCCCTCTCCTTCGTTTCTGATATTAATCCTCCGTGTCTTCTTTCTCTGCCTTAATTAACATGGCTAGAGGTGAATCAGTTTTGTGTTCCTGAGGAATCAGTTTCCTTTCCCCTCCCTCCCTCCCTCCCTCCCTCCCTCCCTTCCTTCTACTTGCTAGGCAAGTTCTCTACCACTGAGCTACATTTCCACTGCTCCCCCTCCCACCCCCATTCTGGGGAGTGAACCCAGGGGTACTCTCCCACTGAGGTCCAGCCATACTCCTTTTTTGAGACAGGGTTTGGTTAAGTTTTCCAAGGTGACCTTGAACATTCATCCTCCCACTTCAGCCTCCTGAGCTGGGATCACTGGTGTGTGCACCTGCATCTGGCTGACTCCAACTTTTTTGATTTTATTGATTTTCCCTATTGATTTCCTGTTTTAATGTCATTGATTTCTGCTTTAATTTTTATTACTTCTTTTCTTCTGTGCGCTTTGGATTTGATCTGCCCTTTCTTGTTTCCTGAGGTGGAAGCTTACATGATCAATTTTAGATCTCTCTTCTTTTCTAACAAATGCATTCGATCCTCTATGTTTCCCTTGAAGATCTGCTTTGCTGGCTCCCATAGACTTCAGTAAATTGTGTTTTTATTTCCAAGGAGCTCAAAATATTTTAAAATTTCTTGAGATGACTTTTTTGACCCACGTGTGACCTAGGAGGGCGTGGCTTGCGCCCTCTCCTCTCTGGCAGTCACGTGGGGTCTTTGCTTCTTGCATTCTGCACAGTGGCCTCCTGACTGCCTGGAGACGGACTTGCTGTCTCTGCCCGGGACCGATGTCACTTAGCTGAGCCTCAGTTTCTTCATCTGTTCAGTGGGGAGCAAAGTACCAATCTTCCTGGGCCAGGAGAATTATGGGGTGGGGACTGGAACTGGAAACTCTGCTGCCAGACCCACACTGGGCTTCAGCTGGACCCTTTGGTGCAGCATAATGGACATTTGTGGCAGGTGTCTGTGGAAATGTAAAGGAAGGGAAGGGATGAACTTCCCAAGAAGCTGGTGGGCAATTTCTCCTCTCTCCTATTCCCAGTAACGTCTCAGAGCCTCAGTTTCCATGTTTGCACATGGGGTAATAATACCAATCCAGAGTCTGATGGGATGACCTTGCACATGGGGAGGGTTTCCTCCGCCCACTTTCAGCAGCCCTGCACACTTCTGCTGCTTCTGAAGCTCTGACTGTGGTTCTTTCTCGACTGGCAGGGTACTCAGAGAGGTTGGACTACTTGCCTGGGCTCCCCTGCTATCAGGCCTTCCAGTCTGACTTTGGACCCAGGTGGGCTGACTCCAGGGCTACCTGTTGGGGTGAGACCAGGTGGGTTTTGAGCCTGGCCTGGTGCCTATCACCCAGGGCAGGTACTCAGCAAGGGTCCCAGGGTGTCAGCGTCATCAGGAAATGTCAGTCCTGCCCCCCGCCAAGGCCCTGCCCACCTCTGCCTAGTGAGCAGCCTGGTGGGCTGGCCGAGGAGGAAGCCAGGTGTCTTCTGCATCAGGATCCCTCTCTCACGGGGCCCTGAAGGGGAAGCCGCAGGAGGATATTTCTGGGAGAGTGGGAGATGGGAGGAGCCAGGGCTTTTAAAAGAAAACTCTGCTGTCTATAAATATCGCCTTGACGCCCTCCGTGTTCTGGTGCTCCGGGACAGCGCGGTGGCGCCCTGCCTACGCGGCTCCCGGGAACTGCTGAACCATTCACAGTGGAAGGGAGTGTGGGGTCAGCTGGGGACGGTGTCATGAACTAGTGACACCTCCTACAGAGATGCAAGGGGCCAGCATTCTGCCACCTGTTTCTTTTGCCAGGTGAGGACTTGTAAAAACAGGATTGCTTATTGTCACCATCATGTCAAAAGGGCCTCCTATGTTCATGCCAAACAGGCAGAGGACATAAGCTCAGAATAAAGGACGGGCCAATAGGTCGAATGCGAAACACTCACTTCAGGGTCCTTGCTATTCTAATTCTTCCAGAAATTTATGAAAGCAGCAATGGACAGAACATGGCGACAAAGAATCTTAGAGCCCAAGGCTTTGAGGGGCTGCCCACTCCTGGGGGAGGTGGACAGATGGACACTGGACTGGGCCAGGAAGCTGGGATATGCCAGGTTCTGGGGGTGGGGAGATAAAAGGCCCTGCTCTGACATGCAGCAGGGTGTCCACAATAGGGGTGGGGATCCCCTCCCCTGGGCACTAGGGTTAGGAGAGGGGATGGACGGGATTTGCTGTGCAGTTCCACTTCCTGCATAAGAAGTCCTGGTTGTCCTCTTTGCAGATTGCAGAGCCAAGAAGCTCTCAGGATGGTCCTGGAGCCTTGGGGGCAGGTTCTGGGCATGTATTGGGGATGATGGCCAGCTGGAGCATGCTAGGTGGGTGCTGAGGACACCTGTCAGCAAAACATGTCACTGATCCTGATAATGAGTTGAATGGCACTCCTCCCAAGATATATGTGGAAGTTCTAACCGCCAGTCCCCAAATGTGAACTTGTTTCAAAACAAGGTCATTGCAAGTCATTATGGTTTGGGTCTGAAATGTTCCCCAAAGGCTCCTGCGTTGCAGATGTGGCCCCAGTGTTCAGAGGGGGGCTTTTGGGTTATGTGGGCTGTGACCTACACTATGGATTGGTTAATGCATGGATGGATTTGTTTTCTGATGGCATTATTGCCAGCTGCTGTAGAGTATAGCCGGTGGGGCCTGGCTGGAGGACGCACAACCTTGGGGGCCTGGCCTGGAAGGGCACATCTCGGCCCAGCCCCTTCAAGCATGTGCTCTGCTTCCTGGCCACCATGCCCTGGGCCTCTCTTCTCTGCCACCCTTCTGCCATGATGTTCCTCCCATGGAGCCAGCCAACTGTGGCCTGAGAGCTTTGAAACCAAAGCCAAAATATTTTTTTTTCCTCCAAGTTGTTTTTCCCAGTATTTTGTCACAGTAACAGAAAACTGACTCACACAGAGATGTCAGCAGTTAAGGTGAGGTCGTCAGGGTGACCCCAACAGGACTAGTCTCCTCATGGGAAGAAAGACGGACACACAGGGAGAAAGGCACATGAAGACGGACGCAGAGGACTGTAGGTCCAAGCCAACCGGCATCAAGGATGGGCCACAAACACCAGAAATGAGGGGGAGGCAAGGAAGAGTTCCCCTGTAGGTTTTAGGGGGAGCCTGGCCCTGTGGACCCCTTCCTTTCTGACTTCCAGAACCCTGGAGCTTTGTGTTAGAGCTTCATCGCTGTAGCCCCAGAGAGCGAATACAAATGCCTAACTGTGGTACACAGGTGGAGCTCAATAGATGTTTGCTGAGTGAATGTTTATTGGGTGCTTACTATATGCAGGTGCTGGGCCAAAGCATCTCATGCTGGTTGGAGCTTGTGTTGAGTCCCTGCGGCCCCCGGAAGCTCTCCAGCAGCGTTCACCCGTTCAGTCCACAGGACAGCGCTTTGGCTCGCGTGCTGCTGAGGTTCTCACTGTATGCAGAGAAGAGACGACGCTCTTCAGGGTCACCTTAGCAGCCGAGCCGAGATGCGAGCCCACTCAGCTCTCACTCAGAGCCCCGCGACACCCCTCCTAACCTTGGCCCAGGGACTGTCGGCACTGGATCATGCTCACGGCCAGTGGCCCTCGATGGTCTTCCAGCTCTACTGAGAAGGTTCTGGACTCTATCCTCAGTTTTCCTATGAGAGAGGTTCTTGCTCCCCCACCTTCTCTGCCCAGAGCCTCCCGTTTACTGGTTAAGAATAGGACTTCCTTTAGCATTGTCCCTTCCCAAGAGATGTCCCTGACCAGCCCCATCTGTACTAGCACCTCTCGTTGACTGAATTGTGTCCTCCTGAAAGAGACTTTGGGGCCTCACCCCGATACTTCTGACTGCGACCTAATTTGGAAGTAGGATCTTTGCAGATGTGACCAATTTAAGATGAGGCCACACTAGATCAGAGCTGGCCCTGGTCCCACAGGACAGGTGTCCTTGTAAGACACAGATACACAAGGGGAAGCCTCGAGGGTGAAGGCAGAGGCGGGGTTGGGGGGTGTATGTACAAACCCAGGAACACCACCGGCAGAGAGGGGCCTGGGGCAGATCTGTCCCTCACACCTTCGGGGCGGGGACAGCCCCACCAGCACCTTGACTCAGCTTCCCCGGCTCCGGGACTTCGAGACAATACCTTCCAGTTTTGAGCCCAGGCCATGGCATTTTCTTCTGGCCGCCTGAATATACATCCCAAGCATCGCCAGGCTGACCGGCTTGTCCTGTGTGCACTTGGGTCCCACATTCCTCCTTCAAGTTCTGGAACCCAGGTACGGGCCTTCCCCAATATGATGGCCAGAGGGTCTGAACAGCCTCCCCTTCAAGTCAGACCTCGCTCGTGCCGTCCACCTCTGTGTGCGTGGTGGGCAGGTGCGGTGCTGTGAAGTTCAAGGGTGGGGTCAGCCCGTGGTGGGCTACGCGCTCGTCCAGTAGCTCATTTCTGCTGAGGCCTGTGCCCACCAGGTGAGGTCTCAGATCCTGATCACCTCTTCTGTGGAAGTGTCCACAACATCACCTAGAGAGCTGCACGGGTTCGACTACAGCTGGTGGGACCTCTGGGCAGCCCCTGACCCTGCCGGGTTACTTCCTGAATTGAACCTCATAGAATAACAAACCCTCCCACGGTTCATTCAGTAAATGACACCATGTATCTCCTACTACCAGAGGTTCACAGAATTGAAAAGATAAATTGCACAATAGTTTCACCTGCTTCTTAGATAAATAGCTAAAGAATAACTCAATGGCACTAGGTTTTGTACGTTCTGAAAAGACAAAAAAGTGTCAAAGGGAGGTAAGTGATTTTTTTTCCTTACATGAAATGAATTTGGGGCTCATTAACATGGCTCTGCTTTTTGTATTCTTCAGCTTCCCAAATATAAGAGGCCCAATTTATACACCCCATCTGTATTTGAATATTTTTAGCATGCCTCTAAGTTAGCGTTGATTTAATTTATTGTCACCAGGGATTTGCAAAATATTTTCCTAGCTTGTTCTGAACCGGAGGTGATTCATTCGGGGAGAGTGGGTGGTGTGCAGGGAGTGGGGGTGCTCTGTAGCTGGAACCTGTGCAGAGCAAGGGAGGAAGAGCCAGCCTGTGGATACCTCCTTCCCTGCCCGCTGGGAGCCCTCCTGCCCCTCCCCAGGAGTGGCCTGTGCACACCTGTTCCCTGAGTCTGAGAGTCTGCGTCCCACAGGAGACAGCTGCTGTTCCTGGCTACCTGCCATGTCCACCCCCAGCTCAGCCTGTTCATACTCACTCCTCTGGCTGGTCAGGGAGGAGCTGCATGAATAGGGTGGGTCTGCTGGCCTGGCTGTCTGCTGGGCTGGCTGGCCACGCCCTCCCTTTCAGCCGTGCCTGGCATCTCCCAGGAAGGCCTTCTTTGCCCAGGCTCCCTTGCCGTCCCAGGGAGACCTCCTTGGGCTCCCCAACATGCGCTCCTCCCATCCTCAGCCCAAGGCCTCGCCTCCTCAGCATCCTCCTGTCTGGGCCGTTCCTTGGACAGGCTCCCCAGGACCTGTTGGTTCTCTGACCACCAAGGCCTCCAGGACCAAAATTTGTTCACTAAAATATCATAGGTCACAAGATTGGACATGTGCACTTCGGAGACGCTCATTAGGCGTCTGTGAAGGATGAGCAGGCGGATGAATGAGTCAGGTGTTGGGAGGTTTTCTAGCTCAAAGATGTAATCAAATTATCCTAGCTTCAGTGGGTCTCTTTAAAACCCTCACACTAAGAGCAAAGTCAATCACATTGTTAAATAGGATTCCCTGAGATGCAATGAAGGGCAGTGGGCTCTTTTCTATAACCCTGATTTGGGGACCAGCTGATACTATTAAATCAGCATTTTAATGTGAGGTCTTATTGGATCTGAGCTCACTGGCTTAATCATAAGATGGCCCATTTGCAGAACTGAGCTGAGATGAAACCCACAGCAACCAGGCACCTATCATTAGTCAGGCACCAGCCCTGTAACATTGTGCAGAACCCCTGGCCCAGGCGAGGTCTCTTCCCAACTCTTTTTCCCTCATCAGTTATCACCATCACCACCACCACCACCATCACTACCATCAGCACCCTCCATAATTTCCATCAATATCATCACCATCATCCCCACCACCACCATCATCACCCTAACCACCACCATCACCATCACCACCACCACCATCACTACCATCAGCACCCTCACATCATGTCCATCAATATCACCACCATCACCCTAACCACCACCACCACCACCACCACCACCACCATCACCATCACCACCACCACCATCACCACCACCATCATTACCATCAACACCCTCACATAATTTCCATCAATATCACCACCATCACCCACATTACCACCGTCATCACCCTATCCACCACCATCACTATGATCAACACCCTCACATCATGTCCATCAATATCACTACCATCACCCCTACCTCCACCACCATCACCCTAACCACCAACATCACCACCACCTCCACCACCACCACCATCACCATCACCACCACCATCATTACCATCAACACCCTCACATAATTTCCATCAATATCACCACCATCACCCACATTACCACCGTCATCACCCTATCCACCACCATCACTATGATCAACACCCTCACATCATGTCCATCAATATCACCACCATCACCCCTACCTCCACCACCATCACCCTAACCACCAACATCACCACCACCTCCACCATCACCCTAACCACCACCATCACTATGATCAACACCCTCACATAATTTCTATCAATATCACCACCATCACCCCCCCCACCATCATCACCCTAATCACCACCACCATCACCACCACCACCACCACCACCACCACCACCATCATCATCACCACCATCACCACCATCACCATCACCACCACCACCATCACTACTATCAGCACCCTCACATAATTTCTATCAATATCACCACCATCACCCCCCACCATCATCACCCTAACCACCACCATCATCACCCTAACCACCACCATCATACCACCACCATCATCACCATCACCACCACCATTACTACCATCAACACCCTCACATCATTTCCATCAATATCACCACCATTACCCCCACCACCACCATCACCACCACCACCATCATAATCATTAACACCACCACAACTACCACCCCAACCACCACCATCACCTCCACCACCACAATCACCTCCACCACCACCATCATTAGCCTAACCACCACTATCACCATCTCCACCACCACCATCACTACCAACAATGCCCTCACATCATTTCCATCAATATCACCACCATCACCCCCACCACCACCATCATCAGCCTAACCACCACCATCACCACCACTACCACCATCATCACCACCACCACCATCATTAACTTCAACACCCTCACATCATTTCCATCAATATCACCACCATCACCCCCCACCATCATCACCCTAACCACCACCATAACCACCACTACCATCATCACCATCACCACCACCATTACTACCATCAATACCCTCACATCATTTCCATCAATATCACCACTATCACCCCCACCACCACCATCATTACCCTAACCACCACCATCACCACCACCACCACCACCCCACTACCATCTTTTCCACCACAATCACCACCCCAACCACCACCATCACCACCATGACTACCATCAACATCATACCCTTACATCATTTCCATCCATATCCTCACCATCATCCCAATCACCATCACCACCACCACCACCATTATTACCATTACCACCACCCTTACTACCATTACCACCATTATTACCACCACCAATACCACCTCCAATACCATCATCATTACCAACACCATCACAATCAGCAGCATCACCATCACCATCACCACCACCACCACCACCACCACCATTATCACCTTCACCACCACCACTGCCACTGCCACCACCACCACCACTACCACACCACTACCATCACTACCATCAACACCCTCACCATCATCATCATGACCAATACCACCATCACCATCATCATCATTACACCATCATCACTAGAACTAACGTCTGTTGGGCACTTACTCCACGCCCAGCACCATACTAAGCATATAGAATGTCCTATATACCTCATGCAATAGGCGCCATGATCACTACTTCTATTTTATAGATGAGGAAATTTAGACTAGGATAAATTCATGGACTTTCTCAAAGATACAGCTAGCGAGTGTCCGACCTGGAGATCAGATGGAATGCTTGGGCTCCTTCACTCAGGCATTCAGGAGACATTTTCAGAGGGGCCTCCAACGTACCAGATGCCATTCTAGGGACTGGGGGTTGCAAGGCTAGCAAGACAGGCAGGAAGTCGACATTCATGCGTGTGCATGTGTGTATGTGTGTGCACATCACAAGAAAGCAAGCATGTGCATGAGGGGTTGGGGCAGGGATAGACAGTGAAAGGACAAACGTAACAGGAACAACTTCAGACAGAGAAGAAATGTCAACAGGGCGAAGGGACAGACGGTCACAGGCAGGGCTACTTGTGACTGGATGTTCAGGGAATACAGGGGGAGGTGGGCTTGGAACTGGGACCAGAAAACAAGAAGGGGCAGATCTGGGGCTGAGTCCCAGGGGGAGGGGTCCAGGTGCTGCAGCCAGCAGTCTTGTTCCCGGAAGAGAAGGCTGTCGAGTCTCGGTGGTGCTGAGCAGGCCAGAGTGGTGGGCTGAGGTGGGGCGGGGGTGGGTTGGGCCATGGGGGTGTGTGAGTGGGGGTTACCCTATGAGATGGGAGGGTTTTCAGGGGGTGGCACAATTCTCTGGGTGCTGCATAGAGAATGAATGGGGGGGCAGGAGTGGGCTGGGAGGTGCCGGAGCCCAGAGGCTTGAAATGAATGACCCCCAAACCATCCCTCCTGTCCTACAGGCCCTCTGATGCTGGGGCTGCCACTCCTTCACCAGGAGGCCTGGTCTGTCCCCTCCTCTTGAGTCTGGGTGGCTCTCAGTGCCATGCTGAGGAGGAACAAGCTGGCATGGGCCACTCTGGCATGGGGACACAGTAGTGAGTAAGACAGGTGTGACGACAGAGCTGGCCCATGGGTGGGCCCTAGGGTGCACAGGCTGTGTGCAGTACAATGGAGAGAAACAGAGGGGCAGTGGGGAGGGGTGGCGGGGTGGGCATTTACTTAAAATTGGCAGGTTGGGGACACTTTGCTAGAAGGAAAGTCTGGGCCCAGATTTGGAGCTGCCGAGTGAGGAGGAGGGTACTGCAGACCCCAGGCTGCTGCCAGGTGGACTGAGTGGGTGAGGGAGGGGCCACGAGGTCTGGGAAGTGCTGGGCAGACTGGGCAATGATGATGTGCATGGTCCCCTTGAGGACCTTGGGTTGCGTCCAGGCAGGATGGGAGGCCAGGAAGGTTTGATATTACGTTTAATGGTGGTCACTCCAGCTATGTGTTGAGAACAGACAGCAGCCAGGTAGGGGTGAGAAGTAGGAGCCTGTGAGGGTCTTGGACACACAGCCAGGGTGATAGTGACCCAAGAGACCAGCGAGGGGACAAGAGTGGCCAGACCTGGAGTATGGTTGAAGGTACAGCTGGTGGGATTTGCTGACCAATTAGAGGTCTTGAGAAGAAAAGAGGTGACCAGGACGATTCCAAGATGTTTCTGGCCCAAGTGACGGGAGGTGTGGAGTCATGTGGAACAGCGTCGATCTGGGAGAGGACGGCAGGAAGAGTGGGACGTCACCGTTCCCGGCCTGCCAAGTCCTTAGGGTCTGGGAAGGCTCATTTCTTTACCCGTTGTTTATTGTCTCTCTCCTCCGCTAGAAGACACTCCAGGGCCCAGCGCAGGGTCTGGCAGGGTCCAGAGATACTATGGGATGGAAGGATGGGAGGGAGGAGGGAGCAGTAGGAAGAGGGGCTCTCCTGGCCAGGCCCCACTGCCAGCTGTGTCCCTCACAGCCAGCTCTGTCATCCCTCTGTGCAGCCCCACTGTGCGTCACAGCTCAGGAGGGAGATCTGTCACCCCCTCTCTCCTGTCATCAGAAAGGTTATGTGGCTTCCAGGCTCGGGCTCGAGCTGGCACTTGGCTGGCGGGTCCCCAGCGCTGGCCAGACACGTGGCTTCCAGTCCTCTCTTTTCCAGGCCTCATTCCTGATTCGTCATCTCTCCATCCATCAGACGATTCCTGAGCCCTACTGTGTGCCAGGCCCTGTGATGAGCCTGAACTCAGGGGTCAGAAAGGCACAGACTCCAGTCCTTCTCCTTGTGGAGCCACCTGGGTCATAGCTCAGTGGCAAGCCCTGGGCCAGGTTTGCCATCTGGAACTCTGGGACCCAGGACCCCATGCTTCAGGGAGCAGCTGGGGACACCTAGGGACTCTGCTGCTCCCCAGGGCACCCTGGCCTCAGCTTCCTCCTCTGTAAATGGGCAACGGTGGTGCCTTCCTTATGAGTGCCACGGGCTTAGTGGTCCTCCTGCACATCAGCCCCAAGTGCTCTAGGTGGTGGTCCCTGGGGCGGGGCCAGGAGCCCCACGGTACCCAGCCGACCCACCCCTGCTGACCCTGAGGACAGGGCCTGGCAATCCCCAGCTGACCCACCCCTGCTGACCCTGAGGACGGGGCCTGGCAACCCAGAGGGTCTTTGTGAGTATTTGTTGGGGGAGGGCCAGATTCTAGCCCCATTCCTGCGTCACCAGGTGGGTGTTCCCAGAATCGGCCCCTCCCTGATGTGAAGGAGGCTTGTCAGGGCGCAGGGTATGTCCTGCAGCTCCAAGGCCCCTTGGGAACTGCTTCCTCTGTTCCCAGGGCCAGCCAGTTCTGCTCTATGGCTGCAGCTGGGTTAGACAGGAGGTGAGCAGAACCCGCACCCTGGGCCCAGTGCAGGGAAATGCAGGGTTTGGGCTTTCAGTCATCAGCATCCCAGATCACTGAGTAATTGATGGTTCATTATCCTGGCTGAAGAAGGCCCTGTTCACGGTGGCTATCGCTCCCTTCAGGGGTGCACCCATGTGTCACACCTGGGGTTGACGCAGGGAGCTGCCTCCTGCCTGCTGAGGGCCCCTGATCCCGGCCACTCCAGCAGGACCTGTGCCCATGTGCCGGCTTCCAGGCCCCATGGCTGACGCCGCCATTCTGCCCATCAGCTGGTGTCCCCATTAGCACCCAGTGCCCTTGGGCCTGCAGGGCTTCAGTGATCTCTCCAATCAGTGCAGTTTGCCTTGGTGTCTGGACCGTTCGCCCCGGGCGCCTGGGGAGCGTGCCACACAGGGCTATCTGTCAGACTCACCCAGGACGGTGTGAATGAAGGCCCCTTCCTTCACGGTCACCCAGGGTCCTGACACAGAGGTTCCCGTTGGGGTCCCACAGCGCGTGGGTCCTTTCCAGGTGACGGGGGTCCTGCTGCCCCGATGGGTGAGCTCAGAAGGGGCTCAAGTGGCCTCGTCTCCTCACCTTCATTCTCCTGCTGAGGAAAAACCCAGAATACCTCCTGCCACGGCAGCTTTTGTTCACCAAGGACCCTGTGTGTCTGGGGACGGCCCCAGGCTGGGACAATGGTGGGGAGGCCAGAGAGTGAGCTGAGCAGGGAACCCAGAGGGCGGGGAAGAGAGCCTGCGGGGCCCAGGTGAGGGGCTTCAGGGATGAACTTGAGGTTGGGGGACCCTAGAAACCTGGCGAAGCCCTGTTCCGAGGGTATCTGTGAGTTCTCTGAGGGAGACTGTGCCTGGATCTTTGTTTTTAATTTGTTCTTGTTAGTTACACGTGACACATCATACACACTAGAAGTATGACTTCCCTTTCTGGTGGTCGTCCGTGGTGTGGAGCCACCCTGCTCATGTGTTCATATGTGAACATACAAAGTCACGACTGACTCATTCTACGGTCTTTCCCATTCCCACTCCCTCTCCCCACCCCCCTTGTTCAACCTGGTGAATCTCCACGCCTCCCCTGGACCCCAGCCTATTGAGAGTCAGCATCCGCATATCAGATAGAATACTTGGTCTTTAGTTTTGGGGATTGGCTTATTTCACTTAGGATGATAGTCTCCAGTTCCATCCATTTACTAGCAAATGCCATAATCTTATTCTTCTTTAGGGCTGAGTGGTATTCCATTGTGAGTTGAGCTGCTATAAACATTGATGGGGCTGTGTCACTATAGTATGCTGATTTTAAGTCCTTTGGATATATGCCAAAAAATGGGATAACGGGATCAAATGGAGGTTACATTCCAAGTTTTCTGAGGAATCTCCATACAGCTCTCCAGAGTGGTTGCACCAATTTGCAGTCCCACCAGCAAGGTATGAGTGTACCTTTTTCCCCACAGCCTCGCCAACATTTATTGTTACTGGTATTCTTGACAATTGCCATTCTGACTGGAGTGAGAAGAATCTCAGTGTAAGTTTTAATTTGCATTTCTTTACTTGATGGTGATGTTGAACATTTTTTTCACGTATTTGTTGACTGACTGTATTTTTTCTTCTGTGAAGTGTCTGTTTAGTTTCTTTGCCCATTTATTGATTGGGTTGTATTTTGGTGTTGAGTTTTTTGAGTTCTCTATATATTCTGGAGATTCATGCTTTATCTGAGGTACAGGTGGCAAAGATTTTCTCCCATTTTGTAGGTTTCTTCATGTTCTTGGTTGTTTCCTTGGCAGTGAAGAAGATTTTTTAGCTTGTTACCATCCCATTTATTGATTCTTTATTTTACTTATTGTGTTTTAGGAATCTTGTTGAGGAAGTTGATTCCTAAGCCAACATGATGGAGAGGTGTAGGGTCTCTGGTCTAAAGCCTAGGCCCTTGATCCACCTAGATCCTTGAGTTGAGTTTTGTGCATGTGAGAGATAGGGTCTAATTTCATTTTTTTTATATATGGATTCCCAGTTTTCCCAGCCACCATTTGTTGAAGAGGCTGTCTTTTCTGCATTGTATGTTTATGGCACTTTTGTCTTGTAGGAGATGACTGTGTTCATGGGTCTGTGTCTCTGTGCCTTCTGTCTTGTTCATGCCTGTTTTTGTGCCAATCCATGCTGTTTTGTTACCATGGCTCTGTAGTATGATTTTTATTTTATTAGCTCTGTAGTATAATTTAAGGTCTGGTATGGTGATGCCTCCTGCTGCACTTTTTCTCACTGAGAATTGCTTTGACTATTCTGGGCCCTTATTTTTCCAAATGAATTTCGTGACTCCCTTTTCTGCTTCTATGAAGAATGTCATTGGAATTTTAATAGGAATTGCATTGAATCTGCGTAGCCCTTTGGTACTATGGCCATTTTTACAATACTGATTCTGCCTACCCAAGAACTTGTGTCCCATGCATCTTCATGGACCACGGGGAAGATCTGCCCCCACTGTGTGTGGACACCAGAAGGATCAGGGGCCTGGAGAGAAGGAAAACAGAAGGGATGAGTCCCCTGCCTCTGGGAGCCGGGACCCACTCTCTCCCCGGCCTCAGACAGGAAGGGCTCAGCACCCCACCGCCTGGTGCTCAGGCCTCTGACCTGGAGTGACAGTCACACTATGTGCTTCCCTGGTTCCAGGGCCTTTGACTTGAACTGAGTCACGCTATGGGCATCCCTGGGTCTCTAGCTAGCAGGTGGCCTGCAAGGGGACTTTCCGGCCTCTGTGGCAGCAGGACCAGTTCTCATGGATCCCTTCCCATGTGTCTATCTGTATCCTATTGGTTTTGCCTCTGGGGAGCCCTGACTAGGGCTCTGGGGAGAAGCTTTCCAGGCAGAGGCAACAGCACGGGCAAAGGCCCTGAGATGGCACAGTATTCAGCATGTCGGAGGAACTGTGGGAAAACCATTGGAGCCAGAGCAGAGGCAAGGATGAGGTCCCATCAGGGGCCACTCTGGATGATTGTGAGTGCACTTTCCATTTGTTGTTCTTTGGTACATCTTGAGCTGGGCCCTTCGGAGAACCTGGCTATGGGTGAGTGAGTCCTCCTCTGTGCAGCCACTTAACACAGGAGCTCAGCACGGCTGAAAGAATGGAGTCGTGGCTCCGGGCTGGGGAGGCCCAGTCTAGGGAGGAGCCTGGGGGTGACCAGTGCGAGCTCCTCCTCGCTGTGCTCAGGGGTCTCTCAGCTCACTTCTCTGGCCCCAGGCAAGGTCGACCCCCCACCAAGTCATCCCCTTCTTCTTCACTGAGCTCCCCACCCTATCGGCCACCCACCCCGCTTCCCACTGCCCCTGCTGCCCGGCCACCCTGCACGGTTCAGTTTGTCCTGACAAATTCCAGAGTGAGGACGATGGAGGCTGAGGCACCATCCACTCACTTTCTCTGTCACCCACATGAACAGAGATTTAAATCTAGGGGCCCCTGCTTCAATTCCAGCCCCATTAAGAGACATGGTGTGGCTCCTCCTGGGCTGGAGAGAGGTGCCAAGAGTGACCCAGGGAAGGCTCAGGGAAGAGTCCCCTTCCGTGTTGGTGACTGTTGGAGTCACCTGTGTCCTGGGGAAGGCTCTAGCAAAGCTGGGGAGCTCACTGGGCCCAAGGGCTGTTTGCTGCCCCCAGGAATGAACCGTGTGCTCCGGATGGCTCTGCACAGAGGCCTGCTGCCTGTCCCTGGGCTCTGCACAATTTTGGTTTTGTGATGCATCAGAGGCTCTGTGGGCTCCATGCTGAACCAAGGGCATATGAGTCTGTGCTCCTCCTGCAAGTTCTGCACTTGTCCCCACAAAATGGGCCACTAGGCCACAGTAGGTATCCTTCCTGGCTCTAAGCTGAGTCACAGAGACAGAGCTCAGTCCTTCAGTGTCCAGCCCCTGAGGCCTTGGCCTTTCTGTGGCAGAGTGCTCTGTGTGTCCTTTATGGACCGGGTTTTGGCTCAGCACTGCATGTCGCTGCCTGCAGCAGCCACGTGCTCACGCGACACCCATGTGCCACCCCTGTGAGTGCTCCGGAGGGACCCCCCTCCTGTGGTGGGCTTTGGGGGCTGCTTCATTCTATGGCCACGTGCTGTGGCCATTGCTATATGTGTCTCTAGACCAGGGCTCTGGGCTGGTGTGGGCTGTCCCGTGCTGCAGTTGTCACGTGGACTTGGAATGCCTTGTGCTGCAGCACAAGTGAGCGCAGCCCCCGCCTTGCCCGCTCGCCATACTCCCTGGCCTTTTGGACCCCGCCAGTCTGACGATGCTACGCTCCCTCCTGTGACTTTAATGCCCGCTCCCCGTATTTCTGGTGTTTCTTGTGGACTGTTCTAGGAAGCGCTGTCCCTGGTCTCTGCAGACGTCTTTGTGGGGTCCTTTGGCCCCCACTGGCGTCCAGGGGTTCCTTGTGCATTTTCTCACTCGGCCACGCTGGGGGGCAGGTGCACCCCGTGTGTGCGGCTTGTCTTTGCTCTGTTCGTGGTGGCCTTGACGTGGTGGAAAGGGCCCCTCTTGGTGGTCTGCACTTTGGCCTTGGTTGGGGGTCCCCAGCGTCCTAACCACAGCCTTCTTCAACGCCTTACAACAGTTTTCACAGTTAAATCTTGACTCTACCTAGAGTTTACTCTTGTGCAGGGCCTGAGTTAGAGACCCCACATTATTTTTCCCAAAGAGACAGCAGTGTCCCAATGGCCCCTGCCCCTGCTGTGGAATTGCCCTGGGTCTCCCTACGCAGGAGGCTGCTGTCTGCCCTCACCAGCCCTCGGGGCACCTGCTCCTCCCTCTCCTCTTCCATGCATTCCTCTTCTAAAAATAAGCAGCTGGGCCCGTTGCTGCATTCCCAAACACACCCGGCCCCTTGTCATCCTGCCTGTGCTCTGCGCAGGGCGGAAACACAGAGGGCGCCAGGAGATGCCGCTGGGCCATGATGGGCCATGAGCTTCCCCTGAAAGGCGCCTCCCTCTTTCCTCCACGCGGGTTGGTCATGGTGAGGTGTCACCAACAGCAAAAGGAATGGCTTTCCTGCAAACCCGCGTCGTGCCCAGTCCCAGGTAGTAGCTAGACGACTGGTCCTTGGAGCCGGGCGGGCCGCGAGGCCTTGCTCCTCGGCTGTTTCCTTCCAGCCGCCATACGCACCCTCTGGGACTGGGGTTTTCTTTCTGTACATCGTGGGTGGAATTTTGTTCCCTTCCATTTTGTCTAAGACCTGATCCCCGGTAACTGTGGATGGGACCTTATTTGAAAATAAAGATCACAGCAGATGAAACTAAAGACCTCCCGATGAGAGCATCCTGGCTTTGCTGTCTGGTGCTGTCCTGATGTCCCTTCCTGTGTCCTTATAAGAGAGGAGAGAGGAGAGTTGGAGAGGGGGAGGCAGAGATGGGCCGGTGTGTCTACAAGCCAAGGGATCCCCAGGGACAGTGGCAGACACCAGCAGCCGGGCAGAGGCCTGCAAGGGGTTGTCCCCCAGGGCCCCTGGAAGGCACCAGTCCTACCAGCACTTTGGTTTTATCCCTTAACACTCTTTGGACTTCTGGCCTCCAGAGCTGTGAGGGGAAAAGTCCTGTGGCTTCAAACCATCCGCCCACTGGCGACTGGCTGCAGCCGCCCTGGGAGGTGAGACACCCAGAGGAGAGCGTGGGGGCAGCCCAGGCCCTGACCCTCCTGGACAGCACTGTTTCCAGGAGCCTTGAAGCTTCTAGCTGATTTCCTTGTGGCCTGGGAGGAAGGCCTGACCTCCTGTCCCCGTCTCCCAGGTAGAGAAGCCCTCCTGCCCGACTCCACTTCCCTTCTGCCTGCCAGAGCCCTGCAGGAACCCGGGCCCCATGTGCCAGGCCCCTCCAGGCACAGGCGCGCCCGGCCGGCCTCCACACTCCACCTGCTGCTGGCCCCAGCCTCCTGGCTGACGGCTATGGCATTTGCTCCCTCACAACGTTAGCTACTGTCCCTGGGCCAGACCAGGAGTGTGCAGGGCTGGCCGAGGTGGGCTCACAGCCTGTGCTCAGGGGCTGCTTGCTGGTCTCCCCATCACTGCTGTCCACACAGGGCAGGCTGAGCAGGTGGTTAGAGCCCTCTCCCAGGGTAGGGCTGGGCGGAGCCTCACTCTCCAGCTTCTTGTCCCCCAGTCACTCTTCATCCTGCAGCGTCTGTCCCTGTCACAGGGACAGTGCCCAGGCCTCCGAGCACCCTCAGTGCCTCCCCTCCTCTCCCCAGTGCGTGCCCAGGCCTGTGCAGCAGCCCCCTCAGGGACCTCCTGCTCCCATCTGGCCCTCAGGGTGTCCGCCAGCCCGGCAGCCAGGAGCAAGCAGCTCTGCAGGCCTAGCTCTCTTCGCTCTCCTGCTCCCCCTCCCCAGCCCCAGCAGCAACAGCCAGCACAGCCTGGTGGCAGAGCTGCGCTTCGACCCGGCCCAAGTCTCTCCCCAGGAAGAGGCTGACAGGCCTCCTGCCTGCCCTGCCCAGCGCCAGCCGCCTCCCAGCACCTGCTCAGTTACTGGGCGCGCTTGGTGCCCTGAGCGCTGACCCCGCGGGGCTGCCAGCTCCTGCAGTTAGGGACTGGGTTTGTTGCGCTCCCTCCACGGGCACCTGGCACCATGCCTGGCGACCCCCAAATGGGCACCAGTGGAGCTTTTGCTGGGTTACATCCAGCTCTTTGGCAGGGCCTGCAGGCAGGTGCGGGGCCTGGATGCGGGAAATGCTGTGGAACTGGGGTGAGCGAATGGGCGGGCGATGGGATGTGGGGTCAACGTGAGGACGCCTCTGGATCAGGAAGGTCCTTCACACCCACACTGCTGACGGGCTACTGGGGACCCGAGGTGAGGGGTGGAGGTCCCCTGCATGACCAGGCTTGCTGTGGGGTCCACCCAAGCCCACGGGCTGGACTGAAGGGTCCCGCCCCTCCATGGCAGAGCAGCCTGCCTGCTCCTGTCCCTGGGTGCTGGGACAGCACAAGACTCAGACTGAAATACCCAGCGTCCTGGTGAGAGGCTCAGAGACGCCCTGCCCAGGCCCCGCGAGGAGGGAGGCTGATGCCGGGCACGGCTGAGGCATTGGGCAAAGAGTGTTTGGATTTAAAAGGCCAAAGCATCTAATAGCCGGGAAGGTTTTGCCTTCCCCTTCCAGCATGTTCTGTGGACGTATGGCCGTTGCTAGGCAACAGAGTACACTGAGGTGGGTGTGATTTTAAAGCTGTGGCTCCCGACCAAAGAGAAAACCATTAGTTGGGGTGGGGGATGGGGCGGGTTTCAGCGCAGCCCAGAGGACCTGGGACTGTCAGAAGCAATTAGAGCAAAGTGAGGTCCCCAGCCCTCCATGCGGCCCTCCTGGGCGTGCCCACCCGGAGCCTGACCTTCCCCCCACCCGGAGCCTGAGCTTCTCCTTCGGGGACGGTCAGCGTGGACTCTCCTCTTACCTTGCAGTGGGTCGCACAGTGTGTGTCAGGTTCCTGACGTGACCCTGTGGGCTGGACACGGAGAGCTCGGAGGGCCATCCTGGGGGTGGTGGTCAGGTCCTTTCCACACAGGAGCCCAGCCTCACCGCACCGTCACCACTACACAGGCGCCCACACCTCCCGGCCCCAGGGCGGATGGAAGCCCTTCGGTGAAGCGGGCCTTCTGAGTGGGGGGACAGGCAGGAAGCAGTGGTTATTATGCACAAGCAAATCGCACCTTGTGACGTTAAAGGGAGGTAAATGCCAGGGGGAGAAAAGGGAAAGGCAGAGCCAAGCAAAGGTGACCAGGGGCAGGAGTTCCTGCATCGGGGCTGGCATGGCGGGGCTGGCATGGGGGGTGGCTGCATCTGTAAGTAGGAGAACCCGGTTGGCCTCACCAAGAAGGTGACATCTGAGCGGCATCTTGAAGGACGTGAGGGACTGGGCCTTGTGGGCACCCAAGGCAGAGCAAGGCAGGGGCTCAGAGTGGTGCAAAGGCCCTGAGGCTAGGGCCTGTGTGTTGTGCTGGAGTGACAGCAGGGAACCCAGCCTGGCTGTAATGCAGTGAGGAGAGGAAGGGGAGGTCCTCACCAATGGGAGAACACGCCACCAGGACAGGTCAGAGTTTCACATCTGGGGCCCAGGTCCTGTGGTCAGGTCTCCCTCTTATCAAAGGCCAGCCTGCCCCTTGTACCTGTGTCCTTGATGGATGTCCTTCAGACCCCAAGGAGCCCTCTCCATGTACATCTTGGTTTGGGTTTCTTGAAAGCAGAGCCCGAGATCAGCAAGTTGTTGCAGACTGTTGATTTGGGATATAATCCCAAGGTGTGTCACTTGGGTCCCTGCTGTAGGGAACCGCAGATCTAGTCCACCAAGAAGTCTAACAGAAGATTCTAAAACAGATCCCAGAAAGACAGGGGGGTGGCAGCAATTCTCCAGGGGTTCTCAGTGCAAGCTGGGCGGGGGTCACCTCGGGTCACTGACACATTCCATACCTCACGCGCACAAGGCCCTGTGTGCCCGATGAAGGCCTCAGGGCAGATGCAGGAAGACACCAGGGTGTGGTGCTGGGCCTGGCCTCCTGTTTGAAGCAGTCCTGCCCCTGGCTCTCCAAGGCCCCCCGGGCTCCAGTCGTCCCACTGGGCTGACTCTCTGGCCCAAGGGATGCCTGAACTGGCCCCCATGCTCCTCTAACTCCAGGCTTGACCCATGGAGCCACACCCAGACGGGCTCTGCCATCTCTCCCCAGCAGAGGTCGCTGGACAGGTTGCTGGTTGGGGCAACATCCTTTGGGGGCTACTGTGGGATCAGCAGGGGCAGCATGAGGGGCTGGCCGCTGGGCATGCCTGCTGGCTTTCCTAATCGTCCGGCCATTCACTAATCCACCCGACAAATCCAAATGAACTCCTACGGCCTCCAGGCCAACCGGGAGGAAGGCGCAGGTCGGCCATAGTGCTGCAGGGAAAGAGCAAAAGGGAGTAGGCCCTGGGATGTCGGGCTGCGGTGCCCAGGGTTAGTGTGGGAACAGGCTGGGAGCCCCGCCCTGGAGCCGGGTGCTGGGTTGTGGGTGACCAAGCAGAGGTCACTTAACCTTTAGGCCTCAGTTTTCTCACCTGTGGAGATGGAGATGCCGAGTCCCTGCCTGCGGGGTTTAGAGGCGAAGTGAAGAGTGCTTCGGAGGTACAGGTGCACGGGTGAGTGGCCCTTCAACCCCGGCTTCTGTCTGGGGCTCACAATTCCCCTGGGCCTGAGGAGTGTCACTTCCTAGTGATCTGAAGCTTCCTCTCTCCCTGGGATGTGGAGCTGGGGTGCAGGGAAGGCAAGTCTCACTCTTGGGACGGGGCCAGTGTGCTCTGTGCCATCTTCCCATCCAGCTGTTCCCTTCCACATGTCCCTTGGGGCTGTTGCCTTGGGATCTTGAGGGCAGGAACAGGTACTGCTTATTGGTCTGTGCTGCAACGTCCACTGCAGCCTTGATACTCAATCAGTGATCAACCACTTTTAAACATTAAGTTAGTGAATGTTGAGTAACCACTGTAGGGACTTAGGCTTGAGCACAGAAGCGATCCAGGAAGGTTCCGCCGAGGAAGCATCATGGAGGAGGCCTAGAGATGCCGGTGGAGAGGGCGGGCGCCGTCTCCCGGGTGCAGGCCAGGCAGAGTGCCCGTTCACAGATGAATGCTGGTCCACAGAGGAGCCATGCCCCCAGGGGCTTGCCGTCTCCTTTCCCCCAAAGTTGCCAGGCCCAGGTGGGAAGTGGGGATGGGCCTCAGGCTCTTGGGGCCTCTCCAAAGGGCTGGGCTGCCTGGCCAGAGGAGTGGAAGTGTGGAGGCTGCGCAGGGCCAGCAAGTGCTGTGAATTATTGATCACCAGAGAACACGGTGGAGCCGAGGTCATTCCCCTCCCAGGCCAAGCAGCTCCATCATGCTTAACTGCCTGTTTTCCAAATTTCCCCAGGGCTGGCCTGGGGGAGGGATCAGCTCAGTGCCCATTTATTTTGCTTAAATCCAGTGTGTGTGTGGGGGGTGGAGGGGTGGAGGGTGAGGGGTAAAGGGATGCCTTCTACTTGGGGATGAAGTTTGAAACAGGGGATGGGTTAAGCCAGGCATTCCTAGAGATTGCCACACTATTGGGCATTGCAAAGAGGTGCTTCTCTGCACCCCAGTTCTCCCGACTCTTGCCTCACATGTTGGGGGCTGGCAGAATCCCCCCAAATTAGGCACAATATATATTCTTTGAGCAATGGCGATGTGCCTGGCTGCCTGCGTGCCATCCTCCTTCATTCCCACTGAGGCTCCAGAAGAACTGCCACAGCACACTGGGGTGAGGGATCAGATGAGGAGACTTCCAAAGAACCGTCAGAAGCCAGTGGGAAGGTTCTCCTACCCCCTGAACAGACAGGATGTGCAAGGGGGGTGGTGGGTCACAGGGGATTTGTGGGGAGGGCCACTGGAGGGGGCTGTGCCGGGAACCCTTCCCTACCATGGGGGAGGAAGAGGAGGTGCCCGGCTCTCATGGGATCCCCGTGGAAGGGGATAATGCAAAACCTGAAACGCAGTTGCTGAGCTTCGGGCAGAGGTGGAATAAAGGCAGCAGACTCACCTCCTCCCGAAACAACCAAAAAATGGGACAAAACACCAAATGGCTGTTTTCAAGCAACAGGATCCCAGGCAGCACAGGACAGCAACCGCTGAGGGTGGGACAGGAATGGGCGAGCTCAGCACCCCTCCCACGGCTGCCCGGAGCTGCCAGCCCTGGTGCAGGGAGAGGCTGCCCCTGAGCATGGAGGAGCCCTGAGCTGGGCAGGCAGAACCGAGAGCCAAGGAGACCCAGGGGCCCGAGAGTCAGGGGGCCAGGGGTCTGAGAGCCAGGGGGCCAGGGGGGCAGGCGGAGAGCTACAAAAGGAGGGCTCTGGAGGCAGCAGAGTCCAGCCTGAGCACTTGGTTGAGTGCTCATCAGCACAGGCTAGTGAAGAAATGACTACAAGGACCTGAGGGGAGGGAGTGTAAGCGCACGGGGAGTTGGCAGAGGCTTCTGCTCCTATCAGCCTGACTGGAAACAGCACACTGGGAGACGGCTCAGGGAAGTCTGGTCTCCATGGTGGGGAAAAACTGGTGGTAGATTAAGATCTGCAACTGTGAGAGCAAGACTTGAAAGGGTCAAATTGTTTCTAAATGTGTTGACTACCTTTCAGTACAAAGTCCAAAAGCATTTATAGGAATATGGACGCTCAGCACTCTTGAACTTGAGAGTCATAGGGTCTGGCATCCAGTAAAAAAAAAGGCCAGTCATGAAAAGAAGCAGGAAAATGCAACTCACTACGAGGAGAAAAGCCAGTCAACTGAGATTGATCCTCGATTGACACTTAAGTTACCAACAAGAACGTCAAAAACAGTTATTACAAACACTTTCCACCGCTTTTTTAAAACTAGAAGAAAGGTTCACTATTCAACAGACATGGAGGGTACAATCACAGGATGGGGAGTGCAGCTCGGGACTGGGAGTACTTGCCTAGTGTGTGCTAGGTCCTGGGTTCCATCCCAGAACTGGAGGGAAAAAACCTAAATCAAACTACTCCAGATGAAAACTGCAGCATCTGAGATGAAGACACACTGGGTAGGATTATTAACCCAGAGGACATTAAGAAAAGATCAGTTAACTTGAAAACCACAATAGGAACCATCCAAAAAGAAACAGAGATTAATGAGGGTTTTAAAAGGAAGAATTTTAAAAAGACAGAGGCCTCTTCAGTGAGCTGTGAGACCATTTTTAAAAGTCTAATGCACATGCAATTGGGGTTCCTGAAATGGGGCATTGGGGAGGAACAGAAAAATATCTGAAGATACAAATTCTTCTTCTTTTAAAAAGCCTTGTTCATCTCTATGCTTCATTTTGGATCGTTTCCATTGTTGTTTTCAACCTAACTAATCTGTTTTTTTTCAATGTCTTC
Source organism: Urocitellus parryii (assembly GCF_045843805.1). Lineage (NCBI taxonomy): Eukaryota > Metazoa > Chordata > Mammalia > Rodentia > Sciuridae > Urocitellus > Urocitellus parryii. The sequence continues at coordinate 140,902,465 of NC_135540.1, read as the reverse complement.
TGTGTTATTAATCCCATCCAGTGTGTCTTCATCTTAGATGCTGGCACATTTCTAAATTGATGAAAACTATACACTCGAGGATACAAGAATCTCAACAAACCCCAGAACAATATAAACGAAACCCACATCATAATTTAATTACTCAAAATAAGTAATGAAGAAAAAAATCTTAAAATAGCCAGAAAAAAGGGGTGAGAGGGAAGAACCGAAAAAAGAGGTGTGGGGAGGAACACATTAACACAGACGAGGACGACGGCAGATTATTGCAGAAAATAATGCAAGTGAGAAGGCAATGGAGCAACATCTTTAAAAAAAAATTATTCTAATTTGTTATATATGACATCAGAATGTAGTCCAATTCATATTGCACAAATAGAGCACCACTGTTCACGTCTCTGGTTGTACACAAAGTAGAGTCACACCATTTGTGTTTTCATACACGTATTTAGGGTAATGATGTCCATCTCCAGAGCAACATCTTTAAAGCACTAAATTAAAAAAAAGTAGTTTCAACCTGGGATGTACATTCAGAAAAAGTCTTTCAAGAATAAAAGCAAAATAAAGACTTCTCAGACATACAAAACCTGAAATAACGTATCTCTGGCAGAACTGTCATACAAGAAGTGTTAAAGGATGTGCTTCAAAAACAGAATGAAATGATGAGAATATGCATTTATGTAAGGGAATGAAGAGCATCTGCCATGACAATTACATAGGTGTATATATAAAATTTTCTCTTGTTAGTATAATCTCTCTAAAATATTGTTGGCTCTTGAAATAAAAATAATAACTATATAGTGTGAGGTTTATGGCACGTATAAAAGCAAAAATATATGATAACAATAGCAAAAAGACTGAGAGGGGAAAATGGAAGTATACTGTTGTAAGTAAGTATAAGTCTCATCAACTCAATATAAAATAGCATGGCATCATTTGAAGATAGATTGTGATAAGTTAAAGAGATACACAGTAAACCTTAAAGCAACACTAAGAACTGAAACAGAGTTATAGCTTATAAGCCACAAAGTAGATAAAACTGAATTATTTAAACATGCTCAAATGATCCCAAAGAAGACAGGAAAAGGAAAGAGGGTGACAAAGAAAAAATGGAACAAGTGGAAAGCAAATATCAATATGGCAAATATAAACCTAAATACTTCCAATTAAGAGACAGAGATGGTCAGATTGGATGAAAAGGCAGGACCCAGATATATACTGCCCACATGCAACCTTTTTGTTTTTTTAGGGGGGCACCAGGGATTGAACTCAGGGACACTTGGCCACTGAGCCACATCCCCAGCCCTATTTTGTATTTTATTTAGAGACAGGGTCTCACTGAGTTGCTTAGTGCCTTGTTGTTGCTGAGGCTGCCTTTGAACTCCAGATCCTCCTCCCTCAGCCTTCAGAGCTGCTGAGATTACAGGGGTATACCCCTGCACCCGGCACAGGAAAACTATTTTAAATATAAAAATAAATAGACTAAAGCATCAGAATGAAAAAGATATACTATGCTGATATTAATAAAAAGAAGATTTTTGTGGCTTGCATTAATCTCAAAGTAGATACAGTAAAAAATATTATTAGGATTAAAAGAGTAATTTCATAGTAATAAAAGGGACAATTTATAAATTGGATGTAACAATCTAAACATTTATGCACCTAATAACAGATCTCCAAAATACAAAAAGCTCAAACCAATAGAACTGAGAAATAGATGAATACACAATTATAGTTGGATATTTCAATAGCCCTCTCTTCATAACTTATAAAAGAATTAGACCAAAAATGTATAAGGAAACAGGGACATGAGACTTCTTGTCCAACAACAGCAGAATAGAAACTCAAATACACAGCATAGAACATTTGCCCAAACAGAACAAAACCAATCTTAGTTAATGGGAAGGGATTCAAATCATAAAAATATGTTCTCTGTTTTAATGGAATTAAATTAGAAATTCAATAAGAGCTCTCAAAAAAATCTCCAAATATTTAGAAACCATGATACACACTTCTGTGTAACCTGTGTATACAGCAAGAAATGGAAAAGAAAATAGAAAGTACTTTCTCTTGAGTGAAAATAAAAACACAATGTATAAAAATCTGTGAGGTGTCACAAACACAGGCCCCACAGGGGACTTTTTAGCCCGAACTCGCATATTGGAAAAGAAGAAAAGTTCTTAAATCAATAATCTTATGTTCCACCTTTAGAAACTAGGAAAAAAAAAAAAAAAAACAAATGAAACCCAAAGTAACATGATGTTTTAGTCAGCTTCTTTGCTGCTGTGACCAAAATATGTGACAAAAACAATTAGAGGAGGAAAGGTTTATTCAGGGCTCACGGTTCCAGAGGTCTGAGTCCACAGATCGGAGACTCCACTGCTGAGGGCTCAAGGTGAGTGGGAAAGTCAAGGCAGAAAGTGGGGAGGAGAAAGTCTGCTCAGGATGTGGCAATGGGGAAGCAGAGAGCGCTCTGCCCACCTGGGACAAACCTCAACCCGCAGGGAACTGCCTCCTCCAGCCACACCTACCTGCCTCCTCCAGCCACACCCACCTACCTCCTCCAGCCACTCCCACCTGCCTCCTCCAGCCACACCCACCTACCTCCTCCAGCCACGCCCACCTGCCTCCTCCAGCCACGCCTACCCGCCTCCTTCAGCCACACCCACCTGCCTCCTCCAGCCACGCCCATCTGCCTCCTCCAGCCACACCCACCTACCTCCTCCAGCCACGCCCACCCGCCTCCTCCAGCCACGCCTACCCGCCTCCTCCAGCCACACCCACCTGCCTCGTGATCTCTGCTCAATCTGCACCGGCGGGTTGGCCCACTGATCAGGTCATGGTTCTCATCATCTGCTCACCTCGCCTCTGAACCTTGCCTTGTCTCACACACGAGCTTTGGGAGGACACCGCGCATCTCACCACGACAGAGGAAATAACACAGAACAGAAAACAGCAAAATATAAAACAAAAGTGATAGAGAAACCAAGGAAACCAAAGCCAGTTATTTATTAATAAAGAAGTACCTGAGATTTCTGCTAATAAAATCCATACACTCCTGGCCAGAGTGACCAGGTCGACGAGGAAGAAATGATCAAATGGCCGAGGGGTAAGACGCGAGGGGGACAGCCCATTGGAGGCTCTGAGAAGCCTCTCTGCTGGGCGGGTCCAGCTCTTGTCGCCTCATGGCATCCAATTACTGGGGGCCACTGTGCAGACGTGGACACCAGCTCTGGATCACCACCAGGGCCTGAAGCAGAGGGAAGAGGCTGTGGAGGAGGCCGAGAAGGGAAGAGGGAGATGCAGAGCAGGAGGCCAACGGGGAGGCTGAGGAAGGAGGAGAAGAGGGTGGGGGAGGAGGACGGAGACAGCAGCAGAGGCTAAGGCAGCTGAAGGGGACCTGGTGACTGCAGGACACCAAGAAGCAGGAGCCCCACGAGGACGATTAGACAGCAGCACAGGAAAAGTCAGACCAAAAAGGAGAGAAAGTGGCCGTGCCCTTCACAGGGCTTTTCCCAACTGAGCTAAAGGTGGTCCCTGGGAGTTCAGAGGCCCCCATCCACTGTGGGCTGTGCCAGTGCCAATGACACGCGCTCTCCACCAGCAGCCAGAACCACAGCGCCAGCCATCGCGGTGGCACACACCTGTAATCCTAGCGACTCAGGAGGCTGAGGCAGGAGGATCACAGGCTCAAGGCCAGCCTCAGCAACTTAGTAAGGCCCTAAGCAACTTAGCAAGATCCTCTCTCTAAAACAATTAAAAAGGACTGGGGATGTGGCTTGGGGTTAAGTGCCTCTGGGTTCAGTCCCCAGTACCAAAACAAACAGACAGAAAACAACGCCACCAATAAAAACAGAATAAATTTTCAACAGGGGAGGGGGAAAAAAAGAACTGAAACTTCTAAGGCTCTGCTTTTTTTTCTTAAAATTACTTTAAAAAAGGAAAATGATTGTTTTGTATGCATTTTATATTTTTGTACATATTACTAGGGGTCAGCCACTTTTAATGATCTCAGATGACGCAACCAGCCTTCTGAGTGCTGCTCTGACCTTACTTATGGTGTGACCAGGCTCATCATCATCTCAAAGGAGAAAGAGAAACCAACTTGTAAAAACAGAAAAAATAACAACAACAACAAAATCTTACTCTGAGAATTCCAGTAACATTTTGGGATATGTATTTTAGCTGTACTTTAAGTAGTCGGTTTGTTTGAGAAGGCTAAAAAGGCCAAAAATAAAAAGGTTACTTTCGATTTTCTTTAATTTGGTCTGTGTAGCTATTGTTTATTTATCTATTTTTGACCTGTTTGATGTATATGTGAAGCAATGTTGTCCAATTATAAACTGGAATTTTATTTTGCTGAGTAGTTCTCAAAAAAAAAAAAAAAGCAGTGACATCCTTGTAGATTTGGCAGTTATTAAAAGAATAATAAAGGAAAACTAGCGAGGCTTTCTGATACACACTAGTATTCCCTGCCGCTTGGGAGGCTGAGACAGGAGTGACACAAGTTTGAGGGTACCTTAGTGAGACCCTGTTTGGAAAAATAAAAAGGGCTGCGGATGTAGCTCCATGTAGAGTACTTGCCTAGCATGCACACGGCCCTGGGTTCCATCCTCAGTATCGAAAATTAACACAATATTATGCATGTTTTACTAACATTAAAAAGCAGATGGAGTCAATAAGTTCCTTGAAACACACAAGCAAACATTCCTGAAGAAGAAGCAGCCGGCCTGAGCCCTCTTCTCGACAATACGGGAAGGAGCATGTGATTCAAACCCTCCCGGGAGGAAATCTCCAGGCCAGGGGGCTCTGCAGAGGCTCCACCAAACGCTGGAGGAAGGTGGGGCACCACGGCTACCAGGATTTCCCAGAAATCCGAGGAGGAGGAAGGCCCCGGGTCCTCAGGGAAGGCCCCACGCTGCTTCAGCCAGAGAGTGCAGCCAACGACTGTCCAGTCCTCTCAACAGGCCACGAAACACAGGGGCAGAACCCGCCTCACTCCTAATCAGATCTCAGCTTGACCCAGAGTGTCCGTGAGAAGGACACAGATGTGGCAGTGAAGCCCAGGCCCGCGGCGGGGACGTTCACTCCACACTTCTGATCCACCTGGGCCTGGAAGTCTCAGCGGTGTAGGCTGCAGGGAAGAGACTACAGGATGCTCATGTCAGAGGCAAAGGAAAGAAACCTCACAGATGCATGATTACCAGGTAGCTGTGGGATCTACAAAAGAGATGTCAGAACTCATAGTGAGTTTGTCAAGCTGCAGAATACAAGAACCATCAGAATTAAAATTTTTTTATAGTTGTAGATGAATAGCGTGCCTTTATGTATGTATGTATTTATTTATTTTTATGGTGCTAAGGCTCAAACCCAGTGCCTCACACATGCTAGGCAAGCGCTCTGCCACTGAGCCCCAGATTAAAGTTTAAGAAGCAGCACCATTTATGATATGAAATATGGAGAAATAAGTCCTAGTCAAGATGTGAAAATCCTATACCCTGAAAATTACAAGATATTGATGACAGAAGTTAAAGAGACTTATTAACCAGGTAGGGAGAAACACCATACCAACAGGCTGAGAACCCACACTGTCGAGATGTCAGTCACCCCGAATCGACCTACAATTTAACAACCTAAATGAAATCTGAGCCGCCTTTTAAGAAATTGATGAGCCAATTCTAGAATTCCTATAGAAATGCGAAGGGCCTAGGAGAGCCAAAGCCCTCTCAAGTAAGAACAAGGAGGACTAACAGGATCTGACTCCAAAATTTATTAGCAAGCCTTGGTCATCAATACAGGCAGCACAGGTGTCAAGACAGAGGAGCTGATCAATGGAGAACAGAGTCCAGAAATAGACTCGCAGGCACACAGCTGCTCACACAAGGCACAAAGGAGAGCAGCCAACTTCAACACATGTCTTGCGCCATCTACAAACCCAACACGATGTGGATAATAGATCTAAACGTAAACCTAGGTCTACAGGAGAAGATGACAGAGGTCTTCAGGGTCCGGATATCAGTACTTTGGGCCTGTGGACTGCAGTGTCTCTGTTGCAAGTACACAACTCTGACATCACACTGTGAGAGTGACCATAGACAGTCCAGAAGTGAATGGGGGTGGCCATGTCCCAGTGACCTCCTGGAGATAAAACAGGCAGCTGGGCTCCATCCACAGTTTGCCAGTCCTGCTGTAGAAGAAAACAGGATAAAAATCTTTGTGACCTGGAGTTAGTCAAAGATTTCATAGACATGACTCTTAAAGCAGGATCTGTAAAATAAAAAATTGATAAATGGAGGCCTCATAAAAAACTAAAAATCCCCCTCTATGCAAAACACTCTTCAGAAAATGAAAAGACAAGCCCTAGACTGGGAGAAACCTCTGCAAAGCACATATCTGATAAATAGATTGCATCAAGAATATATTAAGCTCAATAATCAGAAAACAAATAACCCTATTAATAAGTGGGCGGAATGTCTGAACAGGTCACCAAAAGTCGTATACAGGTGGCATATAAGGCATGAAAAGATAAGCAATGTCACTAGCCACTGGGTTGATGCCAATTAAAACCACAATGAGGTGCCACCACATACCTGTTAGAATGGCCTACGTTAAAAAGGCTGGCCGCTCGCAACTGTGGTGGAGACACGGAGGAAGGGACTCCTCCTGTACGCTGCCGTCTGGCATGTAACACGGCATAGCCACTTGGAAATAGTATGGACTATTATCTCTATCACATGTAAACCATCCCATAGAACCATAAAGAGAAAGTTCTTCAACTCTTTTTATGATGTTAGCATAAGCCATCTAGTAAACTGCAAGAAAAAATTACTACTACTAAACAATCTAAATTCTAAACATAGAGGCAAAAACTCAAATAAATTTATTAGCCAAATGAACATGGATATATCTGTATCTTGACCATGTAGCGTCCACCCTAGGGATGAAAGGATGGTTACGGACAAAACTGATAATCTGACTCACTCCATTAATAGATTAAGGCAAAATGTCACAGGATCATTTCAATAGTATAATAAGAAATCACCAAACAAAAAGCATCTACTTTTGAAAAATGTGAATGCTCATTTTTTTCAGAAAACTAGGAAGTGAATTCTTGGCCCGAGAAAGAACATTAATCAACCCCTGAATGCCAACATCATTCTCTGTGATGGAATTTTAAAAATATTGCTAGACCTAACACAGAGATGCCTCCTAGCTGGGCTGGTGGCACATCCCTGTAATCCCAGACACCCAGGAGGCTGAGAAGAGAGGACTACAAGTTCAAGGCCAGCCTCAGCAACTTAGTCAAGACCTGTCTCAATGAATAAAATAAACAAGTCTGCGGATGTAGCTTGGTAGAGCACCCTTGGGTCCAATTCCCGGCACTGAAAAAGCCCTCTAGCACCACTGCTGTCCAATATCACCTTGTCTTGGAACTCACTGGGACAGAATGGCAAAGAAAAGTCAAAAGGGTCTTCAGTTATGATTGTCTACATGGAAAACCCAAGAGAATCTAATTTTGTACCATTAGAAGCCTGTACAGTTGAACAAATTGCTGGACACAAGGCAACACAGAAAATCAATAGCATTCCTATTGAGGAGTCACACCAACATGTGAGAAGGCACGAATCCCATTTACTGCAGCAGCCAACTCCAGACAGGTCTTAAGATGACGTCTAGCAATGTTGGCATGAGCCCCTTGTGGAGGAGGTGCAGGAGTGGTTCAGCTGAGCAGAGCAGAGCCTCTGAACCAGACCACCAGAGCTCAGGTCTCAGCTGTCCACCCTCCACATCCTGGCCTGCGTGAATTAGTCCCTCACCCCATGCCTCAGTTTCCCCATTTATAAAAGAGAAATACTAATATGTATCTCACGGGGAAGTTGGGAAGATCGGTTGAGCTAGATATAAAGTGTTTAGAACAGGGGCTGCCACACTCAACTTCTCTATATGTGGTTCCTATTGTTATAGAGAAAATTACAAAGTTTAATTGAAAGAGGTGAAACAAGACCCAAATAAGTAGAGAGATGGACCACATCGTGGATGAGATGATTCAGTGTTAGGAAGAACCACATTTTTCTCCTGGCTAATGTAAATTCATCGCAATTATAATAAAACACCCAAGAGGATTTGGAATGGAACCCAAAAGACTAGAAATTCATATAGAAGAGTAAAAGTCCAAGAATAGCCAAGGCAGTTTTGAAGGAGAGCCAAGGCAGTGCCATTTGATCTGTTTGATGTGGAGTTATTATAAAGCTAGCCTGAGATGGGGTAGTACTGTCACGTGAGCAGGGCCAAAAGACCAAAGGAACAGAACACAGAGTCCAGGAATGACCCCCCACACACACACGTAGGAAGCTGGTATAGAGGTGGCACTCTCAGTCAGTGGGAGTGGATGGGCTACAGTGACTGACTTGGATATTATGTTGCTCACATGGAAAAGTATGTGATGCCCTCCTCCTCACCCCAAGCCCACAGCAGCTCTAGATGGGCTAAATCTCTAAATAGACGTTCTTAGGGTCGGGACCCGGAATGTCCTTCAAAGGCTCCTGTGCTGAAGGCTTGAACCCCAATGCAGCAATGTTCAGAGGTGAGGCTTTGGGGAAGCAATTGGATCATGAGGGCTGGAAACTAATCAGGGTATTAGTCCACGGATGATCTATATTTGAATGAACCACTGGGAGGTGGTGGAAACCAAAGGAGGTGGGGCCTAGTTGAAGGGAGTGGGTCCTTGGGGACTGTTTCTTGTCCCCAGTTCCTTCCTCTCTATCTCTCTCACTCACACACAAACACGCATCTGCGTGTGCCTGCACACATGTGCACACCACACACACACACACACACACACACACACACACACACACACTGTTCCCTGCTACATGCTCCCTGCCTTGAAGTTCTGCCTCAATACAAGCCCACAGTGATGGGGCCAGCCAACCATGAACTGAAATCTCTGAAACCATAACCTAAAGTAAATCTTTCCTCTTTTCAGTTGATTTTCTTAGGTATTTTGTCACAGTGATGAAAAGCTAACTAATAGGTCTTCACGTGTTAATATAAAGGAAGGTCATTCTGAAGGACCACCTTTATAACTCAGGAGGGAGAGAAGTACTGTTCAAACAAAAAACATTTAAAATACAACACTAACAAATTTCACTGCATAAAAATTAGTGCCTTCTGTAGGACAAGAGTCCTGTACATAACATTAAGAAAAAAGCAACAAATGAGAAGAGAATATTTTCATCACATACAAGCAGATGAGAACAGGGAGTACCTTTGCATAAAAAGCTCCAGGAAGCCAGTAAGAAGAAAGCCAAGCAGGGGCTGAGGTTGTGGCTCAGTGGCAGAGCGCTCGCCTAGCATGTGCAAGGCCCTGGGTTCCATCCTTAGTGCCACATAAAAATAAATAAAATAAGGTATTGTGAACAACTACAACTAAAAAGTATTTAAAAAGAAGAAGAGGAAGAGGAAGAATAGGAAGAATAAGAAGAAGAATAAGAAGAAGAAGAGGAGGAGGAAGAGAGCCAAGCAACCTAATGGGAAAATGGGCAAAGGGAAAGAACAGGCAATTCACAGAAGAGGAAATTCATATGGCAGCTTTGGAAAGATTCCTGACTGCACTTCCAGTGTGGAGTTGCAAATGAAGCAATCATCAACTTCACAGGAATTTGCATCTGCTCCAGGTCTTAGTGAGAATGCTGAAGGAATACAAATGGTTTCTCAATTTGAAAAGAAAGTTAGAAGTTGAATTTACATATCCACTAGTAGGCATGACCCATCATATGTATGTACCATACTCCACATTACACAAGTAATGTATATTCTTGGTATATGTAAGGGGTGGCACCCTCTCCGGATTCCAGGGACTTGCATTTGGGTTTGGGGAGCTAGGTGAAAGGACACCACTGCATGCTGTGTGAAATCCTGAAAGTCCAGAAACAACCTAAATATCCTTCAAGGTGGAGCAGGGTGGAGAAATCCTAAGTCCGCCATAGCCCCTGGCGTGCTGCTGAATGTTTAACAGCCCGCTGTTCAGGGAGAAAGCCTTCATTTGCCAGTTTCTGAGATGTCACTTCTCCACCATGGCTGAGGTCTGTCTATCCTGTGACATCACTGACCACAGAGCTGGGAGAAGGTGCACAGGGTGAGTCTGTGGGAAGGTGCTCGGAGCGAGTGGCAGTGCACCATTGATTGCTTTCTCCCAGCAGCCAAGATCGATGAAGAGACCAGGTAGAGCCGAAGAAAATAATGCTTAGGGTGGCAAAGAAGCAATTTTCAATGTGGGACGATCAATATGATAATGTTTATATAAATTCAAAAATTACACAAAGTGGTAAGACGCACATTGTTGAAGAATGGAAAGGGAACGGGCGGAAACTCCAGCCTGGGGACGCTGTTTGCCTTTGGAAAGAGAAAGGGGAGAGCAGAATGAAGGAGGGGTGCGAGGAAGCGCCCGCCTTCCCGCTCTCTCTTTTTCTCTGGTTTTGTTTCTTAAGTGTCAAGAGCTGAAGCAAATATGTGGGACCGGGAAGCTGGTTTATGTTGGATCAATATTCAAAAGGTGGGGATTGTCGTCAGGCATGACTCTGCGTATTTAAAATGCATCATTAAAACAAACAGCATTAAAATAAAAAACTGAAGCGAAAACTAACGTGGAAGGCCCTGGAGGGACACGCTCCAAGGGGTCTGGCAACTGCGTTTGGACTCAGGATCTTCACTTTTCATCTTCCCTATGTCTGGATGTGCCTGGGCCGGGGCGGCACTCCCTGGGCCCTGGGAGGGCTGGGCTAGGCCGTAGCTCTAGGCCCTTCCATGTGGACGTCACCTCCCTTTGCGGGGTCGTGGCCTGTTTGTGAGACATCCCCATCCACAGGCCTGGTGACCTAGGCTACGGTGAGTGGGTGGGATTGTGGCCATCCTGGCCCAGGAGGGAAGAGCCACGGGGCGCTCTGTCAGCCTAGAGGTGGGAACAGACAGTCACAGTGCTGGAGAGAGCTGAAACCATCTTGAAGCTTTGCCCCAGGATCTGAGAGGTCACAGAGGGGGACAGTGGCAGAGAGTAGCTAGGTTGTACTGGCCGTATGGACCGACCCAATCAGCTCTGGATTCACTCAGACCTGGGCAAATCTCTGTGATGCCACATAGGAGCTGTGTGACTCAGGAAAATGACTCAGCATCTGTTTTTTTTTTTTTTTTGTAAAATGGGAACTATGGTAGAGTGTCTTATGGTGCAAACTAATTGCAGCTCTTTCCTAGAGAAAGATTGTCCCCTTGTGCTCCCCTGAGACCATGAAGCCCTGTGACCTGGGTCCCTGTCCTTCCTGAACTGATGTATGGTGTTATGTGACCTGCTTGGACCAGTGATGCCATAGGAGTGAGCTTGTGATCCCAGGTCTTTCTTTTACCTCTGCATGAGTCCAGTGTCCAAATGTGGGGCTGCTCCATCACCTTGGGTCCTGGAACAAAGATAGAAATGATGAGAACTGTAACCAACTCATGAGGAGTGTGTGACATGCATGAGAAATAAGCCTGTAAGTCACTGCATTACTGCAATATGACTTGGTCCACGGTGGCTGAGTGGCATTTCTCATGTTCTGATAGAGGGTGCAATAACACATGTGAAATGCTTACAGGGACAGAGCAGTGGGGATAGGCGAGGGTGTGCTGCAGTAATAAGCAGTCTGCAAGTCTTAGTGACTAACACAGCACATTCTTTTTCTTGCTTACCCCAATGTGTAATAGTTCTTCAGAGTCCTTTAAAGAAGTAAAGGAAGGAAGGGAGAAGAGAGTGGGGAGGGGAGGAAGGAAGATCTGGCAAGCCTCTCACAGAGAAGCTCCAACCCAGAGAGATACTCTCCTCTCACTTGCCTCAAGCTTCACTGCCCAACACTAGTCTCATGACCACAACTAATTTAAGAGGGGACAGGAAGTGCAAATCTACCCCAGGCACAGAAGAAGGCGAGGAGCAGGAGAAAGAGGGAAGGTCGACAAGATGGCACTGTAGGCAGGAGTGGCTGGTGCAAATGTGCCCTCTGGAGGAGTCTGCCTTGCTCCGGAAGCTGTGGTCTTCGGGAAGGCCCCAGGGTGCACACAGGAATGGCTGGAGACACAGTCGGGCACTTACTGGGAAGACCCTTGCATTCAGAAATAGCGTGTGGGAGATGGGAGCCCCTGGGTCCTGGTGTGGCCATGTGACTGGATGGAGGAGGGCTTGGGAACTCTGTCTAAGACCAGGAGAGGGCAGGCTGGGAAGGCGTGGGCAGAGGAGCTGGCAGGGGTTCACCCTTGGTGGGAGAAGGAGCGGGCCAGTCGGTGTCAGCATGGCAGCTGGTGGCTGGGCTGTGCCCACAAGCCAAGGCAGTAGCTCCCTGAGGCAGGGGTGGGCCAACAGGGACTCTCTAATGTCACTCTAAAGAGACGGCTTGCCCTCTGCAACCAAAGTTAGATGTCTGTAGGCCGTCGAGTGGCAGTGCTGGCACGTGTGCAAAAAATGCGGACGCGTGGGAACTTTCCGGCTTCCAAACTGAAGGTAACTGCAGTGCCCTGAGCAGAGGGCACATTGCAGCATTTCCACAACGAACAGTACACAGCAATGCAAACGACTAGACCACAACCAGGGTGTACACAGATCGCCAAGCGAGAACCCAGAGAGAGAACGTCAAGCAAGACACCAGGCGAGCGGCATTCGTGCCCTGGAGTTGGTGGCGGGAAATCTCCAGAGCAGCAAAGCCTCAGTGGGTGATGTGTGGGTGGGCCTCAGCCAGGGCTGCTGTAACACAGATGCCACCGCCGATGGCTTACACAGGATGAGGACCCTTCACCCCTCTGGAGGCCGTGTGGCTCCCATGACTTGGAGCTGGTGGTCTTCTTGCTGTGTCCCTACTTGACCGAAAGGGACAGGATGCAAGTTCTCTGTGTTCTTGTGGGGACTGAGCTGTCACTAGAGTGCCACCCTCATGACCTAATCACCTCCACTGTTCCCCTCCTAAAACCTAGCTCTCGAGGGACAAGATTTAAACATGACTTTTGGGGTGGGAGTGAGGGGGCAGAAGGAGCCTCGTGGGTTGACTGTGCTTCCCTCCTGCCGTCTGCAGCCACAGGTGCTCCCCGAGGTCCGGGGGCCCAGTGTTCAACTGTGCAACGGGCCACCCTCACAAGGCACCACGGACAAGCTCTCTCACAGCTCTGGAGGCCAGGATGTCCAAGGCGAGGCTGAGGCTCCGCCCGCTCTGTCCCCCAGGGAGGCTCTCTCCCCAGGTGCCCAGTGACCTTCCAGAGGAAGCAGGTGAGCCTTCTTGTCTTTTTTAACAAAGGCAGCGATCCCACCATGAAACCCCCTGTGACCTCGTCTAACCCTAATAATCTCCGAGGCATTGGGGGGTGGGCTGTGTGTTCTCTATGTCACTTAAAACATCCTGGGGAAACAGGGGCACGAGACTTGGGTCCATCAGGAGGAGCAGCAGCTCCAGGGAGAAGCGAGTAGGGCTGCCCACCAGCGGCAGCCAAGAGAGGGGCTACAGTGTCCCCTGGCTCCAGGAAGCCTTTCTCTACCCCATGGGACCAGCTTCTCTTCGGGAAGGAGAGGAGGATGGTGGTCAGAAGCCAGCAGGAGGGGCTGAGGCATTGAGAGGGTGGGGAGGAGGCGGTGGCCCATGTGAACAAGTCCTTCGGCCGGAGGTTGTGAGCAGGGGAGGCAGGTGCTGGCACTGGGAGGGACCCGTCTAGGCCTGTGACTGTGGCAGAGACCCTAGCAGGCTCCGCCCTGAGTCCTGAGAGTCTCTGGAGGGCTGCTGCCAAATATTTCCTTACACAGCCATCCTGCTCCTCCCTTCTCAAAGGACCTCTCCCGGCCACGTGTCTCCACAGCAGCTCCTTCCTCCTCTTCTCCACCCACCATGGCCTCCCCAGGACAGGCTCACCTCCTCAGGACATTGCCCATCTCATGCCACGGGAGGCCTGCCCCTCTAACCTGTGCCAGGCCGTGCGTGCACAGAGCAGGCGCTCAGCAGACACACTGTGAATGAGTGAAAGGCAGGGGACTCTGCAGGGGGGTGCAGGATCTGGAGCTGAGGTTCCAGCCAGGAGGGACAGAGACGTGTGCAGACGCAGAGGAGGAAGCAGTGCATTCTGTGACTGAGTGGGTGCCGGTAGCCAGGAGGCAGAGGGAGGGCCTTGGCTCTGATTGGGGGAGGGTGCTCCAGAAGAATGGGGAGACAGCTTGGAGAAATCTGAAGGATTCAGAGGGACTTCCTGGGGACTGATGCTGAGCCTTGGGGTCCAGCAAGTCTGGAGATCACCAACTCAGGGGTCCCAGGCAGGGCTCAGGCATGATGGACTGAGGCGCGGGTGGGCCTCAGTGTCAGTGTGGTTCAGGGCATCCCTGCAGGTGAGGCTCGTGTTAGCATGGGTTGGGTGCTTTGGCAGAAGTGACAGATGGGAAAGGTGGGTGTGGAGATCTCTCCAAGACCAGAGAGGAAGGGTAAAGGACATGTAGGAGGCTGGGGCTCGGCATGACCACAGTATAGCACCAATGAGGTCAGGTTCCTGCTAAGCATGAACCAGTCATGCCAACCTTCTGAGGCCCTCCTTGTGCCTCTCATGTCCCTTTTGCAGATGAGGTTGTGCCAGCCCCAGCTCCCTTGTTGTTAGGACTTGAATGTAGCCTGTCTGTCTTCCAGTGTCTGAGGCTGCAGTCATTTTTCTGTCCTGAGCTGGAGAGGTGAGGAGGACATGGACAGAGAATGGGTACTGGTTCAGGATGTGCAGTATGGGACATCTGAGCAGACCAGGTGTGAGAGACAGAGAATGTCCCCATTCAGTGTATGAGGCCATGTGGACATCAGTCACCTTCCTGTGGGCAGAGTGATGTGGAACCAGCACATGTGGAGGGTCCCTGCATTTAATCTGCACCCCTCTGCTCCAGGGAGAGCAGTGGTAGCTTGCTGTGCAGTGAAAAAGCCCAGGCTGGGACAGGCAGGGCATTGGTCCTGGGCCGCTCAGCAAGCAGGTGCTGGCAGAGCCCCCAGGCCTCTGATGTGTCCAAGCCTTTCCATTACACCTGCAGGGTTAGGTTGGGCACTTTGACCTTTGGGAATTTTGAGGAATGAAAACCCAGTTTCAGCTGTGAAAGCCTCCTCCTGTTCCCCACCAGGATGCCTCAGGCAGCATCTCTGTTTCCCATAAGCCTGCCCTCCATACCCAGCACCTTTGGACCCTCCTGTCTCTACCACATTTTAGTGAGGTTTCTGGAATTCCAAAACCCGGCTGAGAGAAGCAGAGAGCATTGCATAATTGCACAACTGGGCAAGACCAGTCCCGCTGGTCACCTGGAGCCTGTGCCCCTAAATCTTGGACCCCAGGGCCTCTCAGCCTTGGTGACCACATGGAATCTGTCCCCCCATGGCAAACTGCAGCTTTTCTCTCCCCTCTTTCCAAGGAGGTCTTGCCGAACACCCAAGCAGGCCTATGAGGCCACTGTACCCCATGCATCACGCACAGAGTGAGCCTGGAGGAGATGGCAGCTTGAGAAAAGAGGAGGGCCTGGTCCAGTGTACTGGAAGATGGGGAGGGAAGGAGTTAGAAGGGAGGGGAAAGGTGGGGTGGAGGAAGAGGGGAGGGAAGGAAGGGAGGGAGGGAGGAGGTAAGCTCCTGATGCCTACTGCAGGGGATGGGTGAGGGAAGGTGCGTTCTCCAGCCTGTTTCTGGAGCACCCCCAGTGCTGGTGTCCACAGCTGGATCTCACTTGTAGGTATACAGGGGTGAGCAGGAGGAGAGATCAGGGCTCAGCCTGGGGGAGGTAAACTCACCCTGGGCAGAATCATCCAGAGTTCCACCTTGCAAGTGCTGGCCTGCCTCCCCTAGCTTCCTCACAGAGCCAGGGTGCTCTTGGAAGGGCCCCCAGAACTTTCCGGATCCACTCGCTCTTCTACTAACCAAGGGGCTTGTGGTTCTCCCCACTACCACCCACTTAGGACTCCCATTCTACAGGTGCCCCCTTCAGCTGCGCCCCACCTCCTCCCAGTCCTTCTATTGCCTTCTGCCCAGCGAAGCTGCCCACCTCCTCCGCTCTTCTAGTCCCCCTATCCGTTGGCCGTCTCTTCCCCAATTGGAGCACCTGGCACCCAAGGGACCCTCCTCCCACAGCTCAGCCGACCAGCACCCCCGCCCCCACCCAGGCTGGCAGTCTCCTCCTTCCATCCCTCCTCCGTGGCGCATCCAGCCACCAAAGGTGCCCACCGCAAAGACTCGAGCACCGCGGCCCCACCTCTGCCCCGGCGCCCGCTGCACCTGCAGGGTGGCTGGGTGCACGGCGGGTGGCGGGCGGCGCGGCCGCAGGGGCGGAGGAGCGGGCGGCGCGAGGGAGGGGCCTGCGACAGCGGCGGCGGCGGCCGCCCCAGCCCGCGCAGCCCGGCTCGGCCCCGGCTCGGTCGGCGCAGCGCAGCGCAGCGCCGCGCGCGTCCCCTCGCCGCCGCCGCCGCAGCCAGGCGCACCGGCACCAGGCCACCGCCGCCGCCGCCGGCGCACGGACGCAGCGCGCACAGGCCAGCCGGGATGCGCGCCCGGGCCCCGGCCAGCCCGAACCCGCGGCCGCCGCCCGCCCGCCGCGCTCTCGCCTGACCGCGGCGCCCGCCCCGGCCACCCCGCCCGGTCCCGGCCGCCCGCGGCCGAGATGCCCGCCCTCCGGGGCCCCGGCGGCCCGCGCCCCTGCTAGGCTGCGGCGGTATGGCCCGCGCGCCCGGCGCGACCTCTGCGGATTGCATCGGTGTGCGGCGGCGGGGCATGCCCAGGGCACCGGGCACGGCCTTCAATGGGCGAGGACACGGACACGCGGAAAATTAACCACAGCTTCCTGCGGGACCACAGCTATGTGACTGAAGGTAACGTACGTGTTGTCTGAGACCCCCTCCGGCCGGCCGCGGCGTGGGGATGCCGTCGCACCGAATGCCCTCCGAAGGTTTGGACCGCGCGATGTGTGTCGTGTCCCCCGACCCCACCCCACCCCACCCCACCTTCACCCCACCTCACCCTGACCCGGGCCTGGAGGGAGGGAACCCTAGGGCACCGGCCCCCCGCTGCCCAGTGCCGGGAGAGGCCAGCGCCCTCCTCCGCGCCGCCCTCCGGGAGGCAGCTTTACCCCCTGGCCAGGTAGCATCCTGATCTGCCGTGGCCATCATTTTTTTTTTTTTTTTTTAAGGCCATGCCTGCGGTTAAGGTGATGCGGAAATCCCGGGGAAATGTAATGGCTTAAAACCCCGTGTTTGCCATTTCAGCCCTATCCAAAGCCCGCAGAATCTTCTAGGCTGCCCACTCCTTGGAGACGGAGAGGGGCCCAGAGGAAAAATCCATTGCCAGACCCTTCGGAGAAGCTCGCCTGCCGCGGGCCTCTCCCTGCCCCCAGAGGCAGGGTCCTTTCCTGGGAGGGAGGCGCAGATGTGGACTCGAGTTTTATTCCTGGGGAGTTATATTGAGACAGGAGTAGCGGGGCCCAACCTTCAGGATTCCCACCACCCAAGTGGCACAGGTTACCCCAGACAGACCCTGCATTTAAACCCCCTAAGTTGGCCCTACAGCCCAACCCCCACACCAAGCTGGTGGAACCCAGAGGGTCAGCGCCCCTCTTACATGGCAGTAACTTCCTGGGTCCCTCTGCTCTGCCTAGCCCAGAGAACGGTGGGACAGCTCCAGTGCGAAGCCAGGGGACAGCGGAGTGAACCCCTGGTGGAGGATAGGGAGACCTGGCCGTGGAGTAACAGTGGGCTGCGCCCGCGGGGACCCTCGTGCTGGAGACCTTCCCGAGTGTAGGGCGGTGCATCTCCCCCGCGGGCTGCTGGGCAGGCTGCAGAAGTGCTTGTGTGTTTTTAGCAAGAGGCTTCTTAATGGGCACCCTGGGGAAGGGCCCTGGGCGCTTCGTCCCGCGGGACTGGTGCGCACGGTGCGGGAGCTGGGGAACCTGTGTGGGCCCTGCGCGATGACTAGCCTCCGGCCGGTGTCTAATGCCTGCTCCGCCGGAAATGAGGCCGAGAGGGAGCGGAGCCCTGCGGGGACTAGGCAGCGGAGGACGGCCAGGCGGGCTCGGCGTCCTGACCCCGGGGGCGGAGGCTGGGTGTGCAACCTGGGCGGACAGACCGCTGCTGAGGGTGGCGTTCCCCGCTCGGAGAGGAGAAGCGCTGAGTCATGCTTCGCCGCTGGGTGGGTGTGGGGAAAGCAGGCAGGGCTGCCGCGCTGGGGGACAGCGCTGTCAGGCCGGGCTCCGGGAGGCCCCGGGAGCCGAACGCGGCCCTTTGTCGCTTGCCTGGGTGAGGTGGAGCCAGGATCCGCTGTGTGCTGGGGGTGCGCTTTCCGCTCACAGCCTGAGGAGCGGCAGAGGGTTGAAGGAGGCCTCGGGTTGCTGGCAGGTGCCCGAGCGGCCTGGCTCTAGAGCAAGGGGATCTTGGCAGGTCCTCTGCCGCGCGGATCTGGCTCCGGTCTGGCTCCCTGGAGGAAGCCTCTGTTTTCTCATCTTTATATTGGGGACGATGGGATGGGAGGCAGGACTGAGCTGTAATTAAACATCAACTGCACGGCCCCAGCTCATAGGACATTTTCAGCATGAATTCCTTGTCATCCCCCTGGCTTCTCTCTCTGATGACTCCACCGGTTCTCAGCTGTAGGAGCTGAAGTCATGCTTTTGAGTCCCTTTTCCTTTTACATGATTCCTGAGCCCCTGTGTATGCAGTCGCTGCCTTAGGACCACCCCCTGCCCCCCATAGACTCCCTTGTGCAGGCTGTATTCTCGCAGGGAGCCCTGTGACCTTGAGGGGAGTTCTTCCCACCTCATGTCAGTTTCCCCACCTGTAAAATGAGAGTGCAGAAGACCACCCTGCCTATGAGGCCCAGGTGAGATGGGAGGAAGGAGCACCTTGGAACCCCAAATTGTCAATGGCAAAGTGTGGTCTGCACCTACTTTGTGCTAGGGCCTCCCACAAGGTCTCACATAACCCTCATCTCACTTTTTAGATGAGGACACTGAGGCTTGGCTTGGTCCATGGCTCAGACAGAATGTCAGGATATATAGTGCCCAGGGCTGAGGTGCCAGGGCCTTGCAGGGGCTAGATCAGATTTCCTGCCGTCCACAAGAAGAAACAGTAACAGTGATTGAGAGAAAATTAGATGAGAATTGTGACCTCCTTAGAGGAAACTGGACTTTCATGCTGTGGAATCCTGACTGCATTTGGTAGAGCGTAGATTTGTCAGCCTTCAGACCTGTGTTGGAATTCTGCTTCTGATGCCTCACCTCCTGTGCTGCCTTGGTCAAGTTGCTTTGCTTTCTCACTTTGTAAAGAGAGAAATAAAATGATCTCTGTCACCGACTAGATTATTGAGGTGACTATGCTAATGTAGAAAGTGCCTACTGTAGTGTTTAGCTTATCAGAATCATTTAATGAATGGCACCAGAATTTCATAACCAGTAGTGGATGCTGAGACTCAGTTTGCAAAAGACCAGGTGTGGGGGGGCTGGGGCTGTGGCTCAGCGGTAGAGCCCTCGCCTAGGTTCGATCCTCAGCATCACATAAAAATAAATAAATAAAATAAAAGTAAATAAAATAAAAAGACCAGGTGTGCACATTCCTGTTCCACCGGTGTCTCGGTCCACGCTCCTTCAGGACGCCCCGCTGCGTGGGTGACTTCCTGCTCCTTCACATGCCAATTTCTTTTGACCTCACAGTATTTGCTCTGGCAGTTCCTGGAGGCCTACCTCCTGCGTTTCTCCTGACTATCTCCCACTCATCCTTTGAGTCCCAAATTCAATGTCATCTTTGCCAGTGGGAGTCCTGCCTGGGTTTCTAAGCTTTGGGAAATCCTAAATACCTTGAGAAGAGTTTATGTCTTGTTAGTCATTCACACCTCAGTGTGAATTGGACTGTGTGGGGTTTTTTGTTTCTGTGCTTACTCTTGGCTAGGCTCAGCTGCATTGAGGGTTATTGTGATCATTAGGTGTGAGTGTAGGACCCGGAGAACTGGGGGGCATGAGGGCCAGCAGTGAAGTGGAAGCACTGAGGACATTGGAGAGACCTGAGCCCTAGGGAAAGGGACCCAGGGATAGGAGGATGCTGGGATGTCTCTTTCAGATGTTTCTCAAAAGCTGAATATTTCCAGAAAGGGCCCTTCCTGGCTGTGCTCTCTCTTGCTGCAGAACCCAATACTCAGCCTTTGAGTGAGTTCCCTGGGTGTTTCTAGGCTGGTCTGAAAGGGTTTGGAGGTGCCAAACCCTCCCACCCTTCCTTCTCTGGGCACCAGGTGCCAGGCACGTCCTCTGCTGGGCCTGGCTCTGGTCAGGCAGCATGGTTCCCACACAAGAGCTCAGCTGGGGCTTCACAGGTGGATCCTGGTGGGTCTGGGTCACTTTGAGGAGGAGCAGCGACTCCCATGTGCCCAGCAGGTAAGGCATGTCAGGAGCACGGTGTTTGGCTGGGACCACAGTCAGTGTCCCCTCCCTGGAGCATCTCAGTCATCGACCCCTTGCAGACACCTGCTGCTCACACCTGAGGAAGGGCAGTGCCTCTGTCTTCTTAACCTCATTCAGGTTGTCTGTTATCCTGAGTTACCAGGGAGGAAATTAAGGGGGCTCTGGTGAGCAAGGGCCGCCGGCCTGCCCTAACCCAGCTCGTGGGCAGGTTCCACTGTGGGCATTTGTCCTGGGCTGTTCCCTAGAGGCCATGGTTTCCCGTCCACCCTCAGCCACACTGGAAAGGGTGCTGCTTGTGAGAGATGGGTTTCACCTTTGTGGTCATGTCACAGCCGACTCCCCAGCATGCTGTCTCTGCCTCTGGGCAGCACACGTGCTGTTCCTGGCAAGAGGCCGCGGCCATGTCTGGGTCTGACAGGTCTAAGGGTGGGCAGTCTCATCCCCTGGGCAGTGACTGTTCCAGAGGGGATGTGGGGTAGTTCTGGAGGCTGAGTGGGAAGGAAAGGGGGCTGCAGAAGCCAGTCCCTCTGTGGGGTGAGCACATTAAATCCTGTGGTTGCTGGCAGCTCTGTTGGCACCTGGTGGGGAGCAGTCTTAAGATGGCATTGTCGATGGCCAAGTGGAGAGTGACAGAGGACCCAGGACCATGGTGACATCCAGGCCTGATGTCCACCTCACCTCTGGGCATCCAGTTGCATGAGCTGTACATTTCCTGTTTCGCCTTTGAGTCAAGTCTCCATTCTTTGCAGCCAATAGCATCCGACTCACGTAACCCTGACTTGGTATCAGGAAAGCCAGGAGGACTCTACATAAAGCCAGGGTTCTGTTCACTTCCTGTTTAGGAGTCCTTTTGTCCCTTACTGCACCCAAGTCAAGGTTGCCAAGTTCAGTTTTCCCCTTCCGGGTCCTATTGTGGTGACCTGATGTGTGACCACAAGACCTGATTTTGGCGACCTGGGTCTGGTGGAGTCTGGCTCTGAGCTGTGGTCTCTGGCTAGCCACAGTCTGTCCAGGCCTCAGTTTCTTCTTTGTTGTTGCCTATCTTTGCAAATGAGGGACCTGCCATTGTTTGGAGTTTTCACATCTCTCTGATCTCCCTGGCCCATAGCCCCCTGCGTTAAATGGCTGGGTATACCAAGCATGCCCAGCCCAGGACTCATAGCACAGGCTGCCCTCATAAGCGCTGTACATAAATGACAATGTCCAGGCTAGTCCTCAGAACTGTCATCAAGTGGGCTGGCCCAAATCCTACCCCAACCTGTGGGAAACAGGCTAGGCAGGGAGGGAATTAGTTGGTGCTGGACCTACAGCCTAGGGGGCCATCAGGGAGAGCCAGGCTTTGATGTTTCAAAATCCACATATGGACTGGCTGATTCCACCCTCCTTCTTTGGGTCCTTCCCTACTGTCGGCTGAGTGGGGTAGAGTGTTGCTCGACCGCAGGTATCAAGGAGCCAATACAACAGTTATTTCTCAGAGGACTTGCCTCTGCTCTGGAAAGAACAACGCGCATGTGCAAAATACTAATTGTGCCTCTCAGTGATTTCACGTTCTGGGTAAATGCTCTAGCATTTAAATTGAAATTGCATGACAAGATGATGGGCAATAAAAATCATTCTAAAATATAAACTTTTACTTTGTCTTTATTTCGATTGACTTAAACTGGAAATAAATAACATCCTAACAGATATGGAAGAGATGAAAAAACTGTATTTTAGCCCAGTCAGTGAGGTCTCATGCTTTTTGGCAGAAGGATCCCGCATTTTCTCTTTTCCAGGGCCCTACTCATGATACCCTTGTGCCTCTTTGCTGAAACTCGGGAGAGGTGGGGTCCCTGGCCACGCCCTTCACCTTGGCTTTTGTGATTGGTGAAAACGGTGAGAGAGCCTGTTATCCATTGAGTAGCTTTTCTCTCCTGGGCCGGGTTGGCTTTGGAGGTTGCCGCCTCCTGGACCCCGCCATCCCAAAGGCCGCTGGTCCTTTAACTTGGGAGTCTAGACTTAAACGTGCTATCCATGCAGGGTCCCTGGTTCATGTTTTTCGTCCAGATTTGTGCATATTAGCATATTATATATTCTCAAGTCCTAGGAGAGGTGGGTAACTGTGACCTCAGCCCCGCCCCAGTGCAGGTTGACCCTCATTTTATTGGCTGTGTACTGTTGCTGTATAGATGTGCTGTAGTTCAAATTTCACTCCTTATTGTTGGATGTTTAGGTTGCTTTTTGTCCTTTTACAGAATTTCCTGCTCTATCCCTTCCCCTAACTTTGGAATGGTGTTTTTCAGAGCAAGTCCTATAAGTGTAATTTTATGTAAACATCACAAACATTTTTAATGTTTGATACAGACTGACAAATTATTCTCCAGAAAGTTTCCGTGTTTTGCTGCAAGCTGAGCAGCATTAGATAGTCTAATTTGTTTGACCTTTGCAAATATCATAGATGAAAAAGATTTGTTTTAATCTATGTCTGAATACCAATGAGGCTTTTTGTTCGACACACGTTTACCGACTTCCCTCATGTTCCAGGGTCGTGTTATATGTGAGATGCACCAAGTTGACGAGCTAGGCCATGACCTTCACTCAGTCATTCAACAAATATTAATGGAGTGCCCACTCTCTGCAAGGCACAGAAGAGGCCATGTTGCTGGATTGGGGAGAGAGGGGTGGGGGAGATGAGAGCTGCAGCTCCAAGGTTCGTCAGCATCTAGGGGACCAATAATGAGACATTGGAACAGGGACAGAGTCTGAGTGGCCGAAGAGCAGGAAGAGAAGCGGGAGGGCTGTGGAGTCCTTCTTTCCAGGGGACTGGGGCATCAGTGATGGGTCAGGCGGATCTGATGTGGTAGGAGGACTCTGTAGCCCCATAGTACCCCATCGAGCCCTGCAAAGACAGAACTCGCTGGTCAGCCCTCAGGAATGATGGCCCATGTGGACTTAGGATTAAATGATGATAATGGAAACCTAACAGCCATTATTATGAGTAACCATTTATTGAATACATAGTCTGTGTACCCCATTATATCTGAGGTGTGGGTACTTACCTAGTCTCACATGGTTTGTAAAATGACAGCGCTGGGTCATCTGCCTGCGGAACCTGCAGTCCTTACCCCACACTGAGTAGCTGGGACAACAGGACAGGGGCAAGTGGCCTGCTCAGTTCTGATTATGCACTGTGTTTAGAGGGTTTGAGGATTTGAACCCAGTCTGCCTGGCTCGGTCTCAGGCTCATGGGGGGAGTTCCTCTCCAGCGCACAGGTGTGTGGTGGTGGGCCGTGGGTGGTGGTCTACAGGAGACAGGAGGTTCAGGGGCTGGAGGGTACGTGGCAGTCCCCAGGTTTAGAGTGATGGTGTTAGGATACAGCCTTCTAGTGCCTTCCAGGCAGTTGGAACAGCCTGGTGGAGTGCCTGATGCTCACCCCGACAGCGTCTGAGCTCCTTCCTGTCCTGTTTCCAGGAGCCAGTTGCCTGCCATGCAGTCCCAGGGAGCAGGGCACAGGGGGTTGCTGTGCTGCCCAGGAGCCTTGCACAGTGGGGGCCATTGTCTTCTAGATCCTGCCCTAAATGACCCATTGATGCAGAACAAAGGCTGTCCACAGGCTCTGGCTGGGGAGTGTGGGCTGCCCCAAGCAGGGACCGGATCTCCAACTGCAGGCCTGAAGGACCCTGGGGTCAGCCTGGCTTCCCAGTTCCCCGCCAGTCCCTGTGGAGCTCGGCTTCGGCACAGCTGTGTTCTTCTGGCAGCTTCTTCAGCCTCTGAGCCAGTTTCCTCTTCTCCCAAGCGGAGAGAATGGCCAACTACCTAGGCTTTCAGCCAGGATTAAATGAAATAATGTACACACCACACTGGAATTGGAAGGAAAGGGAGCTACTTTTATTATTAACTTTTGAATAAAAAAAAAAACCCAAAAAATTATTTCACGAAACTTTTCACATACGTAAAAGTAGAGAAAAATAATACTCTAGATTGCTATTAACTCCGCTGCTATCAAGATTTTTCTGTACTTCCTGCATTTGGCTGGAGAATTTTTAAGCAAATGTAAGCCGGGCTCATTACCTCATGCCACCAGGCATTCCTGAACAGGAGGCCCTTCTCTTTTCTTACGCAGCCAAACCCCATTCACTCGCCTCACAGAATGAGTGGGTGCTGACTCCTCGTGATCTGGACTCTGGTCCGTTGCACCAATGCCCCTGCTTGTCCCAACAGCCCTCTTACTGTGAGCTGTTGTGACCCAGGATCTGGCCCTGCCCTGCCTGTGGTTCTCCTTCCTCTTGAGTTTTTTCTGGTCGAGACCTGTCACTTCTCTGTCCCATTTTCAGACCAGTGACTTGCAGGTGACATTCCTCCTTATGTTCTGAGGAGGACAGTGCTACCTCCACTGCCCTGACCCAGGCCCCAAGGGTCTTGGAGGCTGATGGTGACTGCTTCCCTCCTGGGGAACAGGCCCGGGGCGGCCCCCCTACCCTGGACCCCTCCCTGCCCCGCTGGGCCGCACCTGGGTGGGGTGGGGGAGGCCGGCCTTCCTCTCAGAGTGGCAGCTTGTGTTGGTGAGATGACCCGAGGATGAGCTCGGGGCTGACACGCCAGAGGCAGGTTGTCTTTCTTCGGAGCTGAGGATGTGGCCGTGAGACCTGGAGCCCCTGCCGGCCGCTCCCGCTCCTGCTTGGCTGGGAGACCGGGGGGGCTGGACTGGCCTGCATGTGCCCTGTGAGCTTCCCCAGAGGAGAGGTGGCTGCGGAGGACAGTTTGTTCCAGCTGCTGGTGAGCACCTGCTGTGGGGAAACCCAGGAGTTGGTGGCTTGATGCCAGCGAAGTCTTTACCATCCACCGCGGCTGGTCCCAGTTGGTGGGCAGACTTGTCCACAGAGTGGCCGGGGGCCCTCCCACCTGTCAGCTCCCTTGCCCTCTCTGTTCCTTGGGAGAGAGTGGAGAAGGTGCCCTCCCTTCTTAGACACTTTGGCCCTGAAGAGCCTCCTGGGGCCTCCCTCCAATGCCATTGGCTGGAGCTAGTCACACCGCCTGCCCAGCTGCAAGGGAAGCTGGGAAATGCCGTCCCTGGCTGGGCTCCCAGGGGCAGCTCTACAGATGGAACAGATGATCCTTGTGGACAGCTAGTCATCTTTGCCACCTGACCCAGCAGAACAAACTGTCACTTTTTGGTCTAAAAGAATCCTGCTGAGAATCTTGCAGGGAAGACACCCTGATTCAACCCCTGACCCTCGAGTGTCCCCTGGTACAGGGACCAGAGTGGAGAGTTGCACGTTGGCTATGGGGTTCAGGGACGCCTTCCTGGGAGAGGTGATGACTGATCTGAATCCTGAAAGCCAATGAGTTGAGCCCAGCAGGTCAGC
Source organism: Urocitellus parryii (assembly GCF_045843805.1). NCBI lineage: Eukaryota > Metazoa > Chordata > Mammalia > Rodentia > Sciuridae > Urocitellus > Urocitellus parryii. The sequence goes on along the minus strand of NC_135540.1, from coordinate 140,876,682 downwards.
TAGGAAAGGAGTAGTGGGAATTGGTCTCAGGGGGTCAAGGCGGGCACCTCTGGAGAGGGCGTCCTTCCTGGGGACCCTGTGGGCCTGTGAAGCCTTGAGGGTGTGTGAGGGAGGGGTGCTCAGAGGAGGAGAGGAGGGGAGCTGGGAGGGAGGAAGCACTGTAAGGAATTTGGATTTCATCCTGTCGACATCGTGGAACACACAGGACATTCTCTCCACCT